>NC_080851.1:19598879-20237850 GCF_030435755.1 Ochotona princeps
AACTCAGTCTGAGTTTCCCACATGGGTGTTGGGACCCAGATACTTTAAGACACAACTTGAATGTATGCACTATATACGGAATAAAGGCTTTCCGCACAATGTCTTCATTGCTGTGCCAAATGCTTGCATTTGAAATTCTTAAAAGGCACACATCTAGAAAGATTAAAGACTGGACTGCATTTGGAGTACTAACAATTAATTTGTTTTATATGTAGTTATTTAATTATGTATAATGAATTGAAAAAGGACACACACACACATACACACACTGAATTGGAGTCTGAGACCACCTGCCATCAACTCAACTAAATTATGAGTGCAGACTTAATTATTTTGTAGGCAGTATCTTGGATTTCGGATTAATCAGCTTCAGGTACTTTACAGCTTGCACAGAATCTTATATTTGGGAAGAAAATCTGTAATGGTGTTGGTTTTTACCTGTTAATGGTTGCAAACCCTTACATAGTGTGGTAGCATGACCTACTAGATTGAACTGTATATAGTTTTTCATGTATGCTATGATTTTTCAGTCTTTGAGAAATCTATGTAAGACATCCTGACTATTCTTCAGAGTATTTTTTTTAGTCTTATTTAAAAGAGTTAAAGAGAGAAGCAGAGACAAAGAGAGTTCTCCCATTCTCCTATTCATTCCCCGAATGACTGCAATGGTTAGTGCTGGACCTGTCGTAAGCATCAAGGAGCTTCTTCCAGGTCTCACACATGGGTGCAGGGGCAGAAGCATTTGGGCCATCCTATATTGTTTTTTTCAGACATATTAGCAGGGAGCTGGATTGGAGCTTCAGCAGTGAGTCTAGAATTGACACCACACATGGCAACTTAACCTGTTATGTCACATTGCCAGCCCCAAATATATTACTGTAGCATAATACCTGCTTTCTGTCTGTGTTTTGTTCCATGGAGTCTCTAGTAAAATTATGTCCATAATTCTCTTCCCACGTTTTCACCAAATGTTTATGTGCATGGAGGCTTTGTCTTGCTGAATTCTGGGTTGGATATGTGGTACTTTCCTGAGGACTTATTGTGGCCTGTGGTCACTCCTGTTGGGCACAGAGAAATGAATTGAGTACTCCCAGGGCAGTGTGGAGGAGTCATTGAGGACTGCTTGGGTAGGAGGACAAGTTAAAGATGCAGACTTCTGGACCTGGCTACCAACTTATCCAATCATAGTCTATTAAGTGAGGCTTGAAAACGTCTATATTTTAAATAAAGTTATGATGAAGTTTTTATTTATTTTTTTATTATTTTTTTTAAAGATTTATTTTATTTTTATTACAAAGTAGATGTACTGAGAGGAGAGATAGAGAGGAAGTGGAGCTGTCAGGATTAGAACCAGCAGCCATATGGGATCAAGGCAAGGACCTTAGCCACTAGGCCACACTGCCGAGCCCTATGATGAAGTTTTATAATGTACCTTGCTGTAATTGAGTTTTTGTGATGGTTATGAGCTCCTGTGTTAACTTTGGGGTTATAGTATGGAGAATGAAGCTGTCTACCACCCAGTGACTATAAATTTCTCTCATGTAATAGAGAAGGGTAAAATACAGTGACCTATGGATACTTAAAATACCCTGTGCTTCAAAAGCTTACATAAATTTTAAAGAAATCAATCCATTTTCTGGCTAGCCAAACTGGCAGTATTGTAGTAAGAGTCAAATAGCTTCCTTATTAGGAACATTCTATAGCACTGAAGGCTGGATTTTGTGTAATCTGATTCTGTATACACCATTCTAATTTTAAAATAATGCTGGCTAATGCAGCAGGCAGAGGAAGTGCATGCAGTAAGGTAATACTTACGTTTAAAAAAAGCTGTAGGTGCAGGAGAAGATGGGTGACTTTGAGAGTTTTGTTTACAATTGCATTGATCCTGTCAGTTTTACTGTGGAGTGAATTACAAACTAGATTGCTTGTTGCCACTGGGACAGTGGTCATAATGCAGGAGAATTTGGTCTCCTGTGGAAAAGCTCCTGTTTTCTAGGAATGGAACCATTAGCTTCCAAGTGTGATTGTTATTTTCTTCTTCTTTTTTAGTATTTTCCTAAAGATTTGTATGTTTGTGTTTGGAATGGGTATTACTTGAGAATTGTCTTGTGATGTCTTTGCTATCTGGGTAATAATGACCTCACAGAACAGAGGCATGATTTCGCTTCTGTTTTTTGGAAGGCCTGTGAGGGATTGGTGTCAATTCTGTTTTAAGTGTTGGAATTCAACAATGAAGCAGACCTGGTTTTTAAAATTAACACACGAAAGCTGTACATATTTGTGGAGCAACATGTGATTCCAACATGTGTAAACTGTGTAATGTTTAAAACAAGACCAACATATCTATCTTCTCAAGCACCATCTTTTGTGGGGAAATGCTCAAAATTGTTTTTTCTTCTAGATTTTGTTAAAAAAATTGATACATTACTGTGCAGACCACAGTTTATCATTTTGTGGAAAAATTTTGATTGCTAGTAAAACATCTTTTAAAATCTGAAATATATTTAGATTTTTAAATTTTTTCTGAATTAGTTTTTGTAGTTTTTATTTTTCCACTTTAGCTACTTTGTTGACATAATTGTTCATGATATTTCTTTATATTTTTATAGGGTTATTCAAAATTCCCATGCATTCTTAATTTTAGTAATTTTTTGTCTTTTTATTTCTTGGTTAAATTAGCTAAAAGATTTGCTTATGTTTTAATCTTTTCAAATAAGCAACTTTGGGGTTCATTGTTCTTTTAAAACTTTTTCTATTTTTTTGTCTCACCTGTTTTCAGTATAATCTTTATTCTTTCTGTTCTCTCAGGTTTGGTTTGGACTTCAAAAAATTTTAAAGAAATATTGACCTTATGTATTTCAAAATACATTTTAAACTATGTTAATCAGCCTTAAACTCATCTTTTAATTCCATTTTCTATGACACTTTTGAAAAATGGTTTGATTTCCTTTCTTCTGCTTACTCCCACGACCAGGCAGTCACTATTATAATTCGCAGGTTATCTCACTGGTTCTTGAACTTTGTGTAAGCAGAATCCCACTATGTGTACACTTTATGTTTTCTTTGCTCAACATAATGTATATGAAATACATCCAAGGTGCTGTATGTAGGCACAGTTCTTTTTTTTTTTTTAAGTGATAAATAGTGTGACTATGACATGGCCTACAGTTTATTATCTGTTCTCTAGTTGATAGGCATTTAGTTTGTTCCAGTATTTGGTTATAATGAATAACATTTCTGTATGCATTTTTATGCATATCTTTTGGAGAATAAAAGCACTCATGTTCATTTCTCTTGTGTGAGTATCAGAGAATGCTACATATTTGTTAGGGTAGGTGTTGTTAGGATAGGTGGTTTTCCAGGGTGATGTACTGAATATATACCCCATCTGTAATTGTGAAGGGTAGGTTATATTATATATCATTTTGTGAACTGGCCTGTATTTGTTGACTGCTATTATGTCATAGGGCTCATTTTGTAGTCTAATGAATGATTTTTTTCATGATCTATTTTACATGTAATCATAAGACCAAATTTCTTTCAGGAACCTGCCAGCATTTTGTGTTTAGGGTTATTTTCAGTGGGGAAGTGGTCACCACTGACATACACTTGTGTTCGTATGTTTGGAGGAAATGTGTAGATGCTGGCAGGGATGAAGTAGTCATGCAGTAGTCACATGGTGGCAGGGACTCTTAGGGACATTTTTCTCTGGGTCCTATCTTCTGGGAGCAGTGTCCTGTGGTTACATGAATAGCATCCCTTGAGGCAATATGAGGTCCACTACCTTGTGGTCTGCATTTCTGAGCTTAGGCAGCTCCAGTAACATGGTGTGCTCCAACTCACTCAGCTCCACCTTGATGTCTCCTGGGTATCCATTTCCTGGCCGTCTGACTACATGGACATTGGATTCTGATCCCTAGCATTGCTGTGGAGCTGCATGGCCACTGTCTCAGCTACTGGCACCTTCTTCAGTCTAGCAGCCTTCCCAGCCAGATTCCCATGACTGCATCTTCACATGAGCATCCAGGAGAGCAGGGCTACACTGAACTTCAGGTTACACAGTGATATGCTGTGTCTAAGGTCATTGAATGAAGGAACTTAAGAAATGATCTTTTCAGAAGGTTCAGTGGGGGCAAAGGGTCAAAGCTCCTCTCTGACCTTGATGGGAGTAATTGAGACACATATTTCTCCACCTCTTTCTCTTTTCTGGAGAGGGAAAGCTTTTATCTCCTTTCTGTCCTCCTGCTGCAGAGCTGACATGGCTGTGATGGATAAAAGGGGCAACTTCATAGCACAGTGGGAGAGAGGAGGGATTCTATGAGTAAGAGCTTTCCCTCAATAGCCTTTAATATATTCACAAAATAAATGAAGGGTTATGGAAAATTTGTACTCAAGACATCTTAATTTCTGTGCCCAGTCTAGTTGGCATTGTGAAGTATGTTCTCAAAGTGCTACGCACTGTTGTAAGCCCAACTATATGTTAACTTGCTTCACCCTCAGAGTTAACCTGTGAAGTGGGTGCTGTTACTATCCCAGTTTTACAGGTGAAGAAACAGATGCACAGAATGGAGCAGGTTAGCGTGAGACAATTGAACTACTTAGGTGTGCAGTTGGGACTTGTTCTTGGAAGTCGGCTTCCAGAGTACTGACATTTTCTGTGCAAACTTTATGGTGTGGTAGTCTTATCGTCAGCTCCAGTGACATTCTTCACGTGAGCTGAGAAAATATCAAATCTGATATAGTGTAAGGGTAAGGGAGAACTTCCATGTGGTCCGGTACATGATCTTTAGATCGGTGTGATCTGGAAAGGAAGCAATGGCACACTGAGGTCTTGGAGTCTCTGAAGATACTTTTGAAAAAATCTAGGAGTTCCTGAATCATATGAGTTTTTTTCATTTCTTGCAAAATTAACATCTTATAAGATCATTACAGCACAGCCTAAATTGAGCACTGGGGGAAAAAAGTAAGAGAATGATGTACTTCCAAATCTGACCTTGCAAACTAAGGGAGAGGAGAGCAAAACCCAGATCTGTGAACTCTACAAGATTGGCAGAGGGTAGATTTCTACACAAGGCAGATGTTTCCCATAATTAAAACTCATGTGTGATCTAGATCTGCTTCATAGTGACTTGCATGTGCTCAGAATTCTGATTTTTATTTACTTTAGGCTCACTTCAGCTATTCAGTCTTCAATCTTTCTAGATGCTCTTCCAGAGCTTTTCAATTCAGTCTAGCATGATTTATGGAGAAACACCATATCACCATAAAACAGTTCCAAAGCTTTACCTTGCATGTGGCAGAAATTGTAGGTTGCTCCTCTTCCACTATTTCTTTCCATTTCATTTAGCAACAGAACCCACATTTTTGCTGGGATGTGGCTATCTAGCTAAAGGAAGTATTTCCAGCTTGATGCCAAAACTGTAACAATAGGAGCTGAGCAGCAGGCACATATGAAACTTCTGAGTCTCAATCCTCTCCCTTTCCTGCTGTCTGAATATAGTTGCTGTGTTGGCACGGAGAGCCGCCAGCTGATTCTGGGAGATTGCCTCATCCCAGCTTCATATGTTACATACAGTGGGAAAATGAGATAGGAGCCAGTTGGGGTCTCTACCCAGCAGCAACCTGAGCCACTTGACTAAGATGGATGCATGACAGAGCTGGAGATTTCTGTGTAGAAGCTACTAAGACGTTTTGCCTAAGAGTAGGCATTTGTCCTAACAGTTCAAGCTTCTGCTACCTACATTGGGTGCTTGATTTGAGTCATGGCTCCAGCTCTTGACTCCAGCTTCCTGCGACTGCAGATGCTGGCAGGCAGCATTGATGGCTGCAAGTAATTGGGTCCCTGTTGACCGTATGGAAAATGTGGACTTAGTTCCCAGCTCCTGACTTGGCCTGACCTAGCCCTTGTCAGTGTAACTATCTGATGAGTGAACCAGCAGATGGGAACTTTCTGTCTCTCTTGCTCTCAAATGTTTGTCTCAAATTTTCATTTTTGTGTGTGTAATGAAATGAGTAATTGTATCAATTTCATACAGTTAAACTTAAGAATACACTTTCATTCATTGAATTTTGAACCTGTTGTCTGAGGCTGCAGTTTGGAATAGGTGATATTTTGTGAGAGGTGCAAGGATGACCCACATATGGAGAAACACTCTTGGTCCAGAACAGGGAATAATGAGCAGATGCCTGGTGATTTAGATATTGTCTGGGTTGTCTGTTAAAACGATTGTTGTTGCAGCTGAATTCTCAGAAGTGTTGTAAGGGGCTTCTGCTCAAATTAGTCAGAATGCAGCTACTTTCTCAACAGAAAGTCTCAGTGGGTAACCTTAAAGTTCAGTCCTGGGTGGATTTCCGCCTGGATTGTAGGGAGAGTTGTCTACTTTGTTAGGTCATGTTCCAGTGTTACATGCTGATGCTGTTGTCAGGGGACTGTTATGAGTTGGCCGTAACACCTTAGAAAGGGTGTCTTTGATTAAAAAAAAATTGCTGTAATCTGGACTCAGTTCAGGATGGTGGGAGCTCATGGGAGTCAGTCAGGAATGTGAACTTGGCTGGTTCACCTCCCAGTTGGATGGTCTTCAGTGTGCCTTTGCTCCAGTGCTTGCACTGTAATAGAATACAGAACCTAATGTTGCCATTTTCCAGTCTGCAGCTAGAAAAAGAGCTAATATTTTTGTTGGCACAGTATATATAGGTATTCTTTTCTTTGAAGTTCTATGTCTTTCTCAAGGTGCAATATTTATGCTTTAAATCTTCTTTTTAAAATATGTGACAGAAAGAGGCTCCACACATTATTTGGGCCAAGTCGGGAAGCAGCTTGTTCAAACTGAGAGCACTTGATACATAACGCTTAGTTCCTCTGATCACACTCCAGTGTGCTAATGAGGTGTCCCAAAACCATAGTTGGAGGCAGAGCAGTTGACATCAGCTACCTGCTCTGAGGTACCTCCCAGGCAGGGAGTGTTAGCCTATTTCTCCACCCTGGGGAAACTGACCCATGGAATCATGAGTAATTAGTAGTTAGGTAAGGTTAAAACAGCAAGATATATTTTCCCTTTTCTCTCAAAGGTCTCCACATAGCAACATTTCTGAGAATGTGTGAGATGACAGTTTATTGGAAAGGGCTTAATCATGTGGGTAGGATTTGAAAGACTCTGGGTTTGTCCTTGTTTCCAGCCCCCAAATCCTCTTTGGTAGTCTAGTGGCATTTCCACAGTGATAGTCATAAATAGAAACTAGTCTCACTGGAGTATTTATTGAAGTTAGAATTTTAGAACTAGAAGAAAAGCGGATTTTCACTCCCAGGTCATTTGATACGGAGGATTGAGTGCATGGGTGAAGGTAGGGAAAATGGAAGCCATCTGCATAGAGTGACTGGCAGTGGGCTGGTGGCAGCAGAATACAATCCAGGGGTCTTTGGAAGGAGGAATTGACAGGATTTGGTATGTGGAAATGAGTAAGAGCTATTGTAACAAACAGATGCAGAGCAAAGTAAATACCGAAGGGAGAAGTTTAGAAGTTTATCCTTCTTCATCTTTACCGTCTCATTATCAGGCTTTTTCACCTGACTGTGCTCAGCTACATCATGGAAGCATGAAATTCCAGAACTACAGCATAAATCACATCTCAGAATGCTTATCTTGTATGGTCCTCATTTGAGACTTGCAAGGTGAATACATTCTTTTTGTAAAATATAATTCTTTATTCATGATGTGATATTTCCTTTTTTATCTCTAATTCTGTTTATTCATATCATCTCCCTCCTTTTTTGATTACTTGGGCTACTGGGGAATCCTTTTTGTTGATTTTCTTAAAGAACCAGCTCTTTGATTCATTTATCTTATGCATTGTGGTTTTGGTCTCTGTGGTTTATTTCCTCCCTTATTTTGTGGCAAAAATAAAGATAATTCTCTGCAGTGTTGAAAATGTTTATTTAATTGTGTGTAGGAGATTCCAGATGACAACTTTCTCATGATTTTGATTTGTTTGCTTAAATTATTCATATCTGACTATATATAAAGATAACTTCAGGACTTGAAGAGTCTTCAAAAGTTCATTAAAATGCATATCCTGGAAAACTGTGCATAGCTTCTGTCTGAAGGGCCAGTTCTGTTTGTCTGCATCTGGGGCTAAAGCCGCAAGAGGCCAGGGTTCCCCTGCTGATGGCTGCTGGAGCTCAGTCACTTGTGATGACTGTGGCATCCTCCAGACTGAATTCTGGATGCTACCATTTTCTGTATTCCTTTTGTTAGTATGACCAGCATCCTTCCCAGTTCGTCCAAGACCAAAGCTTCTATACACTACTCTGCTCACTGTTGAGGGGAAAGCAGGTGACATGGAGGAAGGGAGGAAAGAATGCGGGATGGAGTCCAGGGGTCAGTTTGCTTCACCGGGAGAGCAAAGGTGTGTGGGGCAGAGCCATTGGGTCAGGGGCTACCTGGAGCATTTCTCTCTCGGTCCCTCCATAGTCATAGAGTCCTTCCTGCCCCAGCTCCCTTGGCAAATTTCTATCCTGAAGGCAAAGGCTATTAGTGTGTTTTCCTCCTGGAACATTTAGTATGCACTATGTTATAGTGATACAGATGTTAGTCTTAAAAATTATGATTCTTTTTAGGGAATTAGTTCTAATCCTAGGCTTATATTTCTTTAGGATTTCTTAAATTATTTGACTGCCTCTGTGTCTCCAAGCATTGTCATTTAAAAATATATATTGCTTACTAAGAAATTAGAGATCATTTAGAATTAGCCCAAATTTTGGGACCCTGCACCCGCATGGGTGACCTGGAAGAGGTTGCTGGTTCCCGGCTTCGGATCGGTGCAGCACCGGCCGTTGTGCTCACTTGGGGAGTGAATCATTGGACAGAAGATCTTCCTCTCTGTCTCTCCTCCTCTCTGTATATCTGACTTTGTAATAAAAAAATGAATAAATCTTAAAAAAAAAAGACATTGGTAACCCCAAAGTGAGTGCCCTGCCTTGTCGCCACACGAATTAATCTTGGGCCTGGTAGTTGTCATCTCTCTTAGGGCCAGGTTGTCAAGGGGTGGCCTTCTGACCACAGGTGGTCACCCAAAAGGTTATAAGACCACCCATTTTTTTGATGGATCTGTCCAACAGGCAATGGAGTCAACCAAGTAGGTGTCATGGTGGCCAGGGGCCATTTGTGTAATTTGGTGGTGACTGTTTCACTCTCTTTACTCAAGTGAGTGGCATGCACATCACTCCATGACATTCTGTTCAGCCTCGCGGGAAGCTCTGCCCCTTTCAGTTGCAGCGAGACTGCCAAGGACAGTACATGGCAGATTCCTTCAAAGCCCCAGCAATGTTCCTGAGGAGTAGGAATGGATGGGTAGAGGACACAGAACTCCATGCTGCTGTGACAGTTGATGGCTGCCTCCATGCTTGGGGCTACTTCTGGAGCACCTGTGAGGGGACATAGCCATCATGGTGGGCATTGTGCTTGAGGAGAGGCAATGACTCCAGTGGCAACATAGAGGTGCTGAAGCAGTGGCGAGGACTATGGCGGCTGTCTGAAGTACTGTGAAGAACTGATGAAGCAAAAGGCCGGCTCTGAGCTCTGATGGAGTTGGGAATCAGTCCTAGTTCCCATGGAGACACTACCAAAGAAAGAAACCGTGGCCAGTGGGTGAAGAATGTCTCAGAGCTATCCTTTGTTGGTAGCAGATGTTGACGGATGCTGACAACATATCCAGTCCCACCTGCCCTAGGATGCTCTTGTATAGACTGACAGGACCCGGGTACCTTGATTTAATTATGTATTTAAGGCATCAATACAGTTATCAAGTTAATAATGGACCCTGTAGGATCAGATTTTAGCTAGATGTTTCACAAATACTGATTATTCCATTCATTAGCGCTCCAGAGACTCAGACTACATTCAGGCTTCTTCTCTAGGGTGTGGTTGTACTGTATCATTCCTCATTATTAGGACCCATATTACTACTGGAATTTTATTTTATTGCTCCTATTAGGATCTGTATTACTACTACATATTACCAAAGCATGTGCAAAAGAAAACAGACTTTGCATTTGGAGAACTAGTTTCTAATCTAGACTTTGCTCAAAAGCCATCTCATCACTAAGCCTCCATTTATCCATCCAAAAATTGAGGACAAAAATATTTCTTGTTGGAGATGTTAGAGATATATTAAGTGCTGCACACAAGGTGTAGAATGGGGATGGTCATCAGACACTGGTAATATTGAAGAGGGTAGTAGTGATGATGAAATGTGAAGTTTATCAGGATTTAGAGTGATGCAACTCTGTGTCCCTGACTGCAGCCACTTGCCTTCATCTGTCTGCTGCTTTAGCTGCAGCCCACTGCTGCCATCTCAGACCTTCTATTTTCATGTGAGGCAAGATCAGTCCATGTTGCTTTGCGCTGACTCACCAGCAATTAGCACTTTCATGTCTTGGTTTGTTAGAAGCATGAGTTACTATTTAGAGTAGTTTCCAAATGGAGCAGATGCTCTTGATTTGAGATATACTGTGATTGACACCACAACCTGGGAGAGTCTGAAGGAATTATGGGCATTTCACATTGTGTTGTTATAAAATGCAGAATTTCAGACATCCCTGGAATGATAAAGTAAGATTGATTGTGCTCAGAAAATGCTCTGTTAGGAAATTCTAGCGAAAACAGTGGGTGCATCACACAATAGTGACAAAGTGTTGGTCATTGTGGAAGTGGGGTGATGGATGTCTGAAGGTTCACTGAATTGTACTGTCTACTCATACGTAAATAGGGCATTTTCTATTGTAACACATTTCTGTATTTAGAATAATCTTAGGGCAATTATTTTTCTGTTGAAATGTTTGGAAGTAATAAGCATGTTTTAGTATTGTGTCTAGACTTCACACACCATCTTTAGATTTTTTTAAATGTAGAATGTCTTGTAGGATGAAATTATTTAAAAGGATAAAAAGATAAAAACTAAATTCCAAAGAAATAGGAGAAAATTTTCAGTGGAAAGAGATGAAGCTTGGGGAAAAAATCCATATAGTTACAACCCCACTGTCAATTTAAGGATTATGTAAATGAAAATCCTGTGGGTTTCTGTGGCTATGCATATGTTTATATTTGATGTTCCCATCAGGAGACATAATCAGGAATAAGCATTATTGAGATTTAGAAATTCTACCATATACCATACTTAAATGATGAAAGATGTTTCAAAAATAGCCCTTGCTGCATTTGAATAGCCTATTAGAGTAGACAGGAAAATTCCGCTGGCACAGTGGACTGTCAGGCTATTATAATAGCTTCTTGAATTAAATGCTTAGGCTAAATTTGGGTCTCTGATGTGTAAAATAACAGCAGAAGCTAGCCTAAAACCTTTTGACTGTTTTGTTTCCTCAAAGATCCATGTGCAAACAGAATGTAATTTTTTAAACCCAGGTGGGTGTCCTGTAGAACTGGTGCCACAGATGACCTTAGAGTTTGTGAGTGCCATCAAGCAGTATGTACTTTACAAGAATACTTAGTGACCACTACCTGAGTTAATAGGATTGGTACATCATGCTGCCCCTGACAATCCCTGGTAGGAAGCAGGTTTCCAAGTTAGAGTGCTTGGACTCTACAATGCCAAATGGATGCAGAGTTTTTGTTTATATCTTTCTGTAAGTGTGATAACTTGGTGCACAAGCCATGGAGAAAGACCTGAGTCAGTTGTGACCTCTTAATTGATGTATAATGCAAAATCTCACTAATTCGTAGTGTAAATTGGCAAATATCCTAGTATTGACTCCATGGAGTTTTTTGTGAGGGAACTTAAGAAGCTGTTCTTCACATAATTGACGTCGAATAAATAATTGTGGGAGTTACTGTTGTTACAATTTTGAGTATGAATCATTTACTCAGAAGTCTGGGAGTTTGAATGTGTTGCTTGCTGCTTTCCAAAGTTGGAAATTGGCATCTTTCTTGGTTGCCATGGAAAATTCAGACCAGTGCTTTTTAATTGTTACTTGGAAGGGACAAGGGAGATAAACGCTATAGGGAATATGCAGGCCTTGTGGCCATTTGGCTAGAATAAGTGCATGCCCTTGAGTATTGGATTCAAGTTCACACCTTTTACATAATGGCCATTTTATTTAAGTAGAAGTTGTGAGAATATAAGTGCCATTTGCTTAGGTTTGTGCTAAGGCAGTGATGGAATCAGGTCACACACTGACAAGCGCATAGAGGGAGAATTTCCAGGTAGCCTGCTGTGTGTGGATACTGATGACTCAGTTCTCTCATCAGAAACCAACCTTGTAAATCTCTGGAAGGTCATCACCCTTGTCTGCCACATGGCCTGATTTATGGTTAAATGCCAGAACAACACACAAGAGAAGGATCAGTTATCCCTGTGTGGAGCTTCATTTTTGGCACAATAACGGCCTCCAGCAATATCCTCTCATGGAAAAGAAATGTACTAACTGGTAGTAGATGAGTAATCTTTCTGCAGAGACACTTCATGAGTAAAGCTGCATATAGAATGATCTGGCTGATTTTGAAAAGGTCCAGAAACAATGATAACCATGCAGTTTTGTCCCATTTCCTACTAAAAAGAGCCATTTCTGCTTATAATATCCTACCTCCAGTACTTTTTGCAGAAATATCCTTAAATCAAGAAAATGTATAAGATGAGTCAGGAATATCTTAGTGACCCCTAAAGCAGGGAAGCTTTCAAAGACACTTTGGATCACTTTAAAAGTATACAAATGATAACTTGAGGGAGTCCCTAGTAGCCTAAGATATCGCAATAAGAGCACCAAAAGGACAATTATAAAAATGGGTTGAAGTGC
Source organism: Ochotona princeps (assembly GCF_030435755.1). NCBI lineage: Eukaryota > Metazoa > Chordata > Mammalia > Lagomorpha > Ochotonidae > Ochotona > Ochotona princeps. The sequence continues at coordinate 19,611,685 of NC_080851.1, forward strand.
ATCAGACATACAAAGTAATGGACTCATAATGACCTTTAAACTCAAAATTGATGTACATTGTATTGGTTGTAGCAAAATCTTTTTGTGGACTTATGTAGATAGGGATGAAGTCTTAAACTTTCAAAACACAGTGAATGGGCCGTCTGTGATGGCTCAATGGCTAAATCTTTGCTTTGCAAGCACTGGGATCCCATATGGGAGCCAGATTGTGTCCTGGATGCTCTATTTCCCATCCAACTCCTTGCCTGTGACCTGGGAAAACAGTAAAGGATAGCCCAAAAGCTTAGGACCTTGCACCTGTATGGGAGACCTGAAAGAAGCTCTTGGCTTCTGGCTTCAAATGGGCTCAGTTCCAGCCATTGTGGCCACTTGGGGTGTGAACCAGAAGATGGAAGATCTTTCTGTCTTTTCTCTCTGTAAATCAGATCTGACTTTCCATTAAAAATAAGTAATTCTTTAAAAAACAGTGAATACTACTCTTTAATTCTTCATTATAAAGCAAAACTCAACTGAGATGTGGCCAAGTTGATGGTAGGGTTCTCTAGGGACAACTTTGAAGAGTTGTTTTGAAGTGGGCTCCTGGCCCCTCTTTCTCTTGATATATCACCCAGGGCATGGTCCTCAAATCTTTATTTGTCTCTATAGTGATACAGAGTTTACCGTTAGACTGTGAGTTTGCTAGGAGGCCAGGCTCACCAGTATTCCTGTGGTATGCCACAGTGACTGGAATACAGTGGCACACAATAGCTGTGTAGGGAATGAATCAGACTTGATAGAGTATACCTGTTCTATAAGAACAGGTACACACAGGAAGATACACATAGGAAGCTTCACTATGAATATCCTCAAAAGTCATTTGTCATGTGTTTTTTGCTTATGGTGACTGTGTTCCAATATTATGTTAGCTGGTTCAAGGTCAGGTCAGGGTCAAGGCCAGGACTATAGAGCTCCACAACCTATTTTGTTTATTTTATATTTGGATATAGAAATGTAACCTTGGACTCCTCAGACTTTTTGTGTGAAAGGGAACTCTAATGAAAAATTTTTGAGAATGAATAAACACAGAAGCGTTTTTTCTTTCTTTTTAAACTTTGACATTTTTATTAAGAGAATTCCCTACTCCCATAAGTAATAAGCCATGAGATTGCCAGAATATTATCCACTGTATTGCATGGTGAGGCATTCTAAGCCAAATTTCCCTTTGGACAAAACCTAAGGACAACAGAAGATTTGAATCTATGGATCAAATTGTTTTCGAATGTGGGCTGGTCTTGTACATCTTAAATTTGGTCCTCAATAAAAAAAGACTTTCAGGATATATCCTTTCAGACAGCCATAGATTACACCCTAAATAAAATCTGCTTTTGACTAGGGTCCCCTGTTCTCCAATATGTGCTTGAGGGCTAAAGCTTTGCAGCATGTTCTTTCATGGAGCCATGGGGCTATCTCAAGCGCATGGTTGACTAGTAGTTTAAGAAATGCAGGTTGATGACCTAGAGCATCAGGTAGAATGTGGAGAAGGCACAGCATGAGAAGCTGTATTTGGAGGAGCGTTAACATTTTGTAGCACTTGGGGCATCTGTCTTATCTGTCTGTCCAACCATACATCTATCTAATTTGCAGCCCTCGATCTTAAACTTTTTTTTACTAAGGATCCCTTTACGTACTTATGATCTACTCTAGATAATTTTGTTTGGTTTTGTTATATTCTTGGATACTACTCATTAGATGCAAAAACAAAAAAAATGAAATTGTAAAATATGCAAGTACACAGTTCATTTTGTGTCTCTCCAGAGTCATGGAGCCTTTGGAAAACCTCACTACAGATTCATGATGGAATAAGGATCAAAGTAGTTTGATGCTGTGAGCACTGTAGTAACTCTTGGAGGCTACCAGGGATGCCTAGGCCATACTTTGATCAAATTGCTGGTGGATATGGCTTTTATTTCTCCTCTTTTCTCTTGAACTAACTTTCATCGGGATTTCTATTTGACGATCCTGTGTAAAAGTTCATCAAGATCATTACTGATCTCCCCATTATTTGATTTAGTGATCTGTTCTCATTCTGTATCTTAATCCCTCAGAACCATGTGACACATCTATCTTTTATTCATGGCCTATTTTGGCTTCCAGAGTGCCTTACGCTCACCATCAGCACCACCACTACTGCTTCTCCTTTGCTGCCACTTTTTCTCCTTCCTTTTGTTTAGCTTCTCTGTGTCCTCTTGACCTGTGATTCAGCCCTTGGACTTTTGTTTTTGTCAGTGTTTTTCACGTGATCTGGATGTCATTCAGTGTTCTAAATACCATTTGTATACAGCACTATTAAGCAGATATTTTTAGCCTTGAACTTCTCCCCTTGGATTCTGTATCTGTAGTATCTTTATATCCAAGTGCCTACTTGTGTTTTCCATGAACATGTAGTAACATCTCACATGTAATGCCTGTCCAACCAAGCTCGCCATCTCTCCCTTTTATAAGACTTCTCTCAAAGTCTTTTTTTTTTTTTTTTACCTTAGTAGATACTGTTTTCCCAGGGCTCTGTCCAAAAACTTGGAGTCATTCTAAACTTCAATTTGATACTCCCCATGTAACCAATAAACCAGTCTTTTCTGGCTCAAATTCCAAAATAGATCTAGAATCCTACTGCTTCCTACCATCTCCACTGCTGCTGCCAGCACAGCCTCTTGTCTGAGTTGCTGCAGAGTCTTGATCATCTCCTGTCCCCCTTGGCCTACCATGCATCTCTTCACACAGTGTTCTGGTTATTCCCATTTAGAGTGAACCTCCCTGTGTTCTGAAGCTCCGTTAGCTTTTCATGTCCTTCAGACATCAAGCCTTTATTAAGGCTCACAAAATACTATCTGACCATCCTTTTCTTCCATTGCCTTTAATAATTTCTTCTCTGGCTATTTCCTGTTCATCCACACCGACATCCTTGAGGTACCTGTGAGCTTTTGACAGCTACAATGTCTTTCTCCTATATGTCTTGTCCTGTTTATCTGTAGGTTCACTCTGTTACATCAACCTAAGATCATTACTGAAATGCCATTTTCTTAAGTGAGATCTTACCTCACTTGGAATTCCCTTGAAGGTGGCAGTTGCCCCATGACTATCTGCCTTCTTTCCTGCTCAGTATTCCTCTGTGGTATTTTTGACTACTAAATATATCATGAAGTTTCCCTGTAACTTGAAAAATTTTGTTCTCCAGCAACAAGTGAGCAGTCTAATAAGGCAGTGGTTCCTTTTGGCTGTTCCTTCTACTGTAGTTCAGCGCTTAGAGTGTGCCTGGCATATCCTAGACTCTTAATAAATATTCATTAGGTGAATGAATGAATGAGTAGATAATAAATGAGGCAGAGGTGGCAGGAAACAGGGAAGGCAGGGTTTCACATACTTCTTGGAATGCAGTCTTTTGTTTTTACAATGTCTCACTAGGGGAATTCAGGAATGGAATCGTAAACTTTTAAGATATGCTAAATATTTTCATCTTTCCTGTGGTCTCCAACACTAATAAGATTATAACATAAATATTCAGAGAAACGTCTTGCAGTTGAGTGGTTTTTTTTTTCCCAGAATGGGATCAAAGTCTGGAGGGTATTTTATGTTCATAGAATGAGCAGGGCTTTGATGAGAATCTGTCAACGTGCGTGAGCGCCGAAAGTTGAAGGGGCATTTTAGAGATTCATACAAGGTGAGATTTTTGCATAGAAGTTTCCAAGTAACTCAGGGACTGATCTTAAGTTGTGTGTACTTTCTTGCTCCTCTATGCTGATGTGTTTTTTTAGGCATAGAGATGAACATCATTAGTTCATATATGGCTGCAGATTTAAAAGATGTTTCTCCATTGCCAGTGTGACTCTCCTTTCTCCCCATTGCCATGAATGTCCTTGTACTTATCTAAGTTTTCTTCTACTAACTAAGCTTACAAGGAAACTAATGAACCAGAATATAAATGGCTTAGGTCTCCTTTAAGAAGTAATCATAATTACTGTCAATCACTGAGAGCACATCAAGAACTTTACATGATTTATTCCGTTTGTTTTCTCAAGGCAACCCTGATGTCATTCTTTTCACTTTATCTAGGAGAAAACTAACTCTGGAGAGACTGATGACTTCCCCAAGGTCATACAACTGTTGTATGGCAGAGTCCAGATTCATAACCACAGTGTCAGTTTGTCTTCCTTCCGACAGACATAGTGAAGAAATAAGCAGATGTCTCTCATGCATGCGTCTGGGGAATCTGCTGTTTCTTTAGCTTGCTCTTTAGGAGTAAAAATAGAAAAGGAAAACAGGCAACCCTTCATGCCATTGTACTTTGGTCTTTTTGTCTTCTATACCTTAAACTGATAAATAAAGAGCATGATTGTGTGAGTATCTAATTCACACTTGAGATGATTTCCTGGAAGGCCCCAGATGGTTGAGTTTGAGTGCTCTCAGATGGATAAACATGAAAGCTAGGAAAAATAACAAAGAACAGCAACACATTTTAAGAAAAATTGCCATGATCTAATATCTGAGGATATTAAATCAAACATTTGAAAAGCTGTCGTGGGGGGAAGGGGTTAGTTCTGCCCTGGGGAGATAAACCAAGAAAAGAACCAATAAAGAGAATTTAAAGCATGAGCTGTGAACACAAAGTATTAGGGAACAGTGTTGTGTTATTTTGTTGCCTCCACCCCTGCTTTCAATTAGACTTCTCCAAGGTTACAAGGGCTCCTTCCAAAGGTTTTTAAGCTTCTCCCACATTGGATGGTCACTCCAAACGCACGTTCAGTTGTGTTCTTCAGGATGTATGGTCTGATAGCCATGCTGCATCTCAGCAGCTGGAAGCCAGAGACGTCCAAACTGCTAGTCAACTTAGAAGGTCTCTTTTAAAAGAGCTAATTAAAGGGCCCAGTGCAGTAACCTAGTGACAAAAGTCCTTGCTTTGCATGCACCAGGATCCCATATGGGCACTGGTTCTAATGCTGGTGGTCCTGCTTCCCATCTGGCTTCCTGCCTGTGTCCTGGGAAAGCAGTCAAGGACAGCCCAAAGCCTTGGGACCCTGCACCCACATGGGAGACCTGGCGGAGGCTCTGGGCCCCTCCTAGCTTCAGATCAGCTCAGCTCCAGCTGTTGCAGCCACTTGGAGAGTGAACCATCAGACAGAAGATCTTCATCTCTGTCTCCTCTTCTCTGTATATCTAACTTTCCAATAAAAATTAAAAATAAATCTAATATAAAGAGAGCTAATTAATATAAGAGCTAGAGTGATGAGTGGGATAACCAATAGCAGCTGCCTTTACCACTACTTGGAAAAGCATAGAGCTGGCCTTTGACGACTTCCATTAGAGTCTTGGCTTTGATATTACTGTTCACTCTATTTTGTACATTACTAAACATTTAAAAGATTAATATAACATAGATATTAATAACTACATTCATAGTTTTAAAACAATGTGGCTCTTAATAGCTGAGCTTAAACTTGTTTTACTTTAATCCATGCTATCCAACAAAAGGCCTGCACACTTGAGAAGCACCTTTGCTCACAGATGAAAGATGCAGTGTGAAACCTGGAACTTGGGCTTGAGTATTTGTTGGATCATCATGAAATGTTTTTAAAATGAGTTTTATTCAGATAATAATCATGAATGGTAACTTTGGAAAAGCCTAAAAAGCAATGAAGTGAAAACTTACCTGTCATCCTACCACAGGAGCCTAATTCTGCTTACTACTCTGATTAGTGCTTCATTTATCCCATATTTTGGTGTGTTTTGTTTGTCCTGTTTGTCATTTGCTCTCCCTTTTAAGTGACAAAGGCTGGGTGAGCATCAGCTGCAATTGTGAACATTATTTCAGCTCTCTAAATCTTGAAATTAGGAATTCCTAATGAGAAAGCAGGAGTTTGGCTGCGAGTCTAATTTTCAGTGCAGCATCCATTGTTTCTTGAGAATCCTGCTGCTGGAGTCGGGCCCCAGGGACCCTGACTCATGTTCTGCCAGCAGGAGCAGAGGGCGTCAAGCCTGGGCGTTTGATAAATCACCTTTTCTGTGCTTCATCTGATTCTGCAAGTGTGGTAGGAAGAACAAGATACTACACTGTCTGCCTCCGGCATGGAAGTGATGTCAAAGAAAATGAAAATATATCTGATAAACTTGACTTCATTAACTGTGGAAAATAAAGATGGTGCAGTAATTTTAAAATGTTACAGGGTTGTTAGCTGGCTTTTCAGAAAGAAAAAGAAATAATCCTTATAGTTTTAATCTTATGTTTAACATCAAGATCCAACCCAGTAGTAGCATGATATTATGCGTGAACCAGAATTCAAATCCCAGCTCTACCTCCTACCAGCTGTGCTACGTTAGTCAAGTTACTTCCTTTTTATATGCCTCTATTTTCTCATCTATTAAAATAGATGATAGCAGTAGCTGCTATCTTGCAGTAGTTGTGAACTATAAATGTGCTACCATGTTAGTTTCTGTTTAGAATAACTGGGACAAATCAGGTTCCCTATAATTGTAACTACTATCCATTAAAGCATTAAATGTTTTTGTTTAAAGAAGCCATAAAACAACCAGAAGGAATTATAAGCTGTTATTCATGTGCTCTTAATCTATGAAGGGTTGAAAGATTTGGTTACATACACATTAAAGTCCATATTATGTAGATTAACAAAGCAAAGAATCAATATTTACACTGTTGTACTCACAATAAATAGCTGTAGCATATCTGGCAAATTCAGTTTGGTATGGCATGGAAGTCACGCATGTTCAAAATGAAAAATCCACGATTTATGGGAGTGTGATTATGTATATGTGTATTTTCCCTTGGCTATTCCATATACTTTTTAAAATCAGCTTACAGTTTTGCAAAACATACAAAACAGCACAAAATAAACCCAAGGAAAAAAATAAGAGAAAGTGGGCATAGTACAGGGAGAACTAGCTGACTCATGAATTAGCTGTCACTGAAGGTGCAACTCGAAAAGCCAGAGCAGTTACATAACCTAGTGTCCATCAGCTCCAATCATCGTAATTACTTAAGGAAAGTACAAGCATATTTGGCACTGAGAAAAGAAAAGAATTTTCTCCTCAGACTCTTGAGAAGAGGGTACTGACTGCATGGCTAACAATTTACTGTTTTGTTGCTGTTGATGGTGATACATTTCAGCGTCTCGGTCTAGGCAGGTTACGGTATTGAGCTGCCTCAGAGTTGAGAACATCAGCACTGTGACACCACTCACAAGCACATGGGTTTTGGCCTCTTGTTCTCAGCTGCTTCCTCAGCCTCCTTTTGTGCCCCTGTGTTGGGGACTCTGTAGGCCACATTGGCCTGGCGTTGACCAAGTTGACCTCCAGCTGGGAATAACAGGGTGGGAGTAGGGAGTGGGGAGTGAGTCTAGAGGGTGAATGGAAGGAGGAAACCTCACCATGGTGGGCACTTCAACAGCCACTTCCTGTGACCCGGTCTAAGTGGTGCCAGCTTCTGCCAGGTGAGCTTGGTACCTGGGCTCATTTACAAGTCACACCCTTCCTTTGTCTTCCCAGCACAGGTATGGGAGCAGCTCTCCAGCACTATCTGATCTGTGGATGCTCCTGTGTTTCTCTTTGATTTTTCACTTCTCTTCTGTCTGGTCAGTGCTCAAAATGCTTTCTTTGCTGTATCTAATCCCAACTGAACTTACTGCATTCTGAGTGACAGTATACCATCTCATTCATGCATCAGCAATATAAAACAAATAAGCAGATAAACAGCTGGCTTTACCATCAAGCTTTCATTGCTTATACGGGTGCATCATTCCTTATACGGGTGCATCATTGCTTTTGAAGCTATTTTCTTTGGCTATTTGTTGATTCTTCTCCAAAAGGTTGCATTTGTTGAGACTGATCCTTTTTTTTAATTGAGTACATTGCATTATGTGACACAATTTTATAGGCACTGGGATTCCCCCCACCCCTCCCCAAACCCCCACCATGGTGGATTCCTCCACCTTGTTGCATTACCACAGCTCAAGTTCAGTTGAGATTCTTTCATTGCAAGCATATACCAAGCATAAAGTCCAGCATCTTATTGTCCAGATAAGTTCAACGGTTTCTTGGGGAGACCATCTCTGGTCTGAAGCTAGAGCCGGCAGAGTATCATCCCAATCAATTAAAAACCCCGAGATTACATCCATAACAATTTATAACGTTATGGAATTAGTTGACATGGCATTGAGTAACCAATATGTTAAAAGAGAAAAAGAAAAAGAATGCAAGTTCTGAACCACATCCTATCACTTCTACATTGACATTTCAATTATTAGTTTATATACAACCGAGTTCTATATACCTTAAAATGGCTGTAGATTACTATTCAGCTGTCTCATGTCTATTTTAATTGTAGTATTTAGCAGTTTATAGCGTTGAAGCATGATTTTGCTGAACCTGGCTGTTTTTTGGGTAGTCTAACTCTATAACTCTAACAAAACATGTGTCAGCAGTTTAGGTGAACAGTTTTAGGAGGGGTGTGCAGAGAAATCTTGAATACCCCAGTGAGGAGTAACTAATCTTTGTGTCCCACCCAGTGAGTTATAAGTGCATCCCCGCTGACCGTTTCCTGTCTGTTTCTAAGCTTTCCTTGCTGTTCTCTATCTAGTTTTTTTTTTGTTTTGTTTTGTTTTGTTTGTTTGTTTGTTTGTTTGTTTTGAGGGGTTTCTGGAGCGATCCTGATGGTCATTACAAGAGAGGGTGGGGACCCAAAGTTGGAAGCAGGCAAGGGCCAGAGAAAGCTCCTCTCCCTAGTCCCGAAGGAAGTTTACTGTTCTGTTTTTGCGGACCGCTCAGTGCTCCTGGTTGTCGTTCTGATGACCTTGGATCCTGCAAGGCAGGATTTGGGCTTCTTCCATCCCTTGTGGTAGATCCAAATGGGGGTGGGTGACCTCAGAGTTCTTGGCCTCCGAAGGCACTCCATTTCCCGATGGTCGTTGAGACTGATCCTTACCAACAGACTTGTGATCCTGGGTCTCCACATTCTAGAATTCATCAGGACAATTTCCAGGCAGCCTGCATAGTTCTAATCTCCTTGAACATCCATTTGCACTAAGCACACAGTTATGTAAAATTTGTGCTGTCATAGAGAATTACCATCTAGATGGAAGAAATGTAATTCGTTTGTTTTAGTAATTTGTTTCCAAGAAACTGATGACCTAACAAATGTAGCGTAATTGGAACATTTTGGTTTTCTGTTTCATAAGAATTGCTTCCATCTTTACATCAACAAAAATAAACATGAATGGACCTCAAAAGGCATACATGCCACTTTTCTAACACCTCTAATGCTGTGACCAGAATGGTATTGCTAAGCAATTTCTGGAAATAATTATTCTGTTCCTATTTTCCCACCTGCCAAGCCCATGAGCCAGGATTTGCTTTATTAATCTCAAGATTCATTTATTTTCATTGGAAAGGAAGATCAGATTTACAGAGAGGAGAGATAAAGAGGAAGATCTCCCATCTGCTGGTTTACTCCTTGAATGTCCACAACAGCCAGAGCTGAGCCAATCAGAAACCAAGAGCTTCTTCTGGGTCTCCCATGCAGGTACAGCGTCCAAAGGCTTTAGGCCCTCCTCCACTGCTTTCCCAGGTGATAAGTATGAAGTGGTACCCATATGGGATCCAGTTGCCTGCCAGGTGAGGATTTAACTTTTGACCCATCACACTGGGCCCCTCCAAGTGATTTTTTTAAAAGATTATTTTTTTTAATTATTGGAAAGTCAGATTTACAGAGAGAAGGAGGGACAGCACAAGATCTTCCATCTGCTGGTTCACTCCCCAAGTGGCTGCGATGGTCAGAGCTGTGCTGATCCGAAGCCAGGAGCCAGGAGCTTCTTCTGGGTCTCCCACATGGGTGCATGGTCCCAAGGCTTTGGGCTGTCCTTGACTGCTTTCCCAGTTCACAAGCAGGGAGCTGGAAGGGAAGTAAAGCAACTGAGATATGAACTGGCGCCCATATGGTATCCTGGCGCACACACAAGGCAAGGACTTTAGCCACTAGGCTACCATGCCCAGCCCTCTCCAGGTATTTTACAGCCATGATTCATGCGTAAATCTTTCATTCAATAGTTATTGATCAGTTCCCACGAAGAGAACTTCGTGCTCATTGCTTAAAAAGTCCAGACCCCTGGATCCAAATCCCGAATTTATAGCTTTGCCATTGTGCACTTTTTTAAAAATACCTTTGTATGCATCAACTGGTTTACTTCCCTAAGGCCTACAAAAGCCGTGGTTGACCAAGAGGAAGACTCGGCTGAATACTCAGCTCAGGTCTCCCATGTGGCTGGTTAGGGACCCAAGTGTTTGAGCCATCAACTGCTGCTTCCCAAGGTGTGCATTAGCAGGAAATTCTAAAATCACAAGTGCAGCGAGGACTTGAGTCAAGGGACGCTGATACGGAATGGGAACATCTGCCAAATGCACATATCTGGTTGTGTGCCTTTGAGAAAGTATTTAACTTAGACTTTGTGGAGTTTCTAGCTTCCTTGGGAAAGTGTCATGTGAACACTTACCAAATGTCATGAAATGAAATCATTTGGTCATAATGTTTATGTCACTGGTATGTGGCCTAAAAGGTTCTCAATAATATTTAACTATAAAATGAATTAAAATGAAGTGCTTTAGAAGGTCTTACCCCTAGAGCAGAGATTGATTGGTTCTTCACGGCATTGATGTGTGCAGGTAACAAGTTGCTGTACTCATTCATCATTCATACTTAACAAGCATGTGCAGTAATAGGCCTGATAAATTTTTCTTTTTAATCCCTCGTAGAAAATTTATTGCAGTTCTGGGCCTAGTGCGGTAGCCTAGTGGCTGAAATCCTCGTCTTGCATGTGCTGGGATCCCATGTGGGTGGCAGTTCATATTCCCATCCAGCTTCCTGCTTATGACCTGGGAGGAGCAGTCGAGGATGGCTGAAGGCCTTGGGACCATGCACCCATGTGGGAGACCCAGAGGATACTCCTGGCTTTGGACCGGCTCAACTCCAGCCATTGTGGCCACTTGGGAAGTGAACCTGCTGATGGAAGATCTTTCTCTTTGTCTCTCCTTCTCTATGTAAATTTGACTTTCCAATGAATTTTTTTTTTCAGGAAATGTATTGTGGTTCAAATCAGCAGGACTCTAAGATGCAATTGCTGGGCCCTGCAGCGTGGCCTAGCAGCTAAAGTCCTCGCCTTGAAAGCCCCGGGATCCCATATGGGCGCTGGTTCTAATCCCGACAGCTCCACTTCCCATCCAGCTCCCTGCTTGTGGCCTGGGAAAGCAGTTGAGGACGGCCCAATACATTGGGACACTGCACCCGCGTGGGAGACCCGGAAGAGGTTCCAGGTTCCCGGCTTCGGATTGGCGCGCATCGGCCCGTTGCGGCTCACTTGGGGAGTGAATCATCGGACGGAAGATCTTCCTCTCTGTCTCTCCTCCTCTGTGTATATCTGGCTGTAATAAAATGAATAAATCTTTAAAAAAAAAGATGCAATTGCTGAATCCAGACATTGGTTATGCTCAGTGAGGACTTAGAGACATTCAAGTCAGCTGGTTCTGAAATTAACACTTTGATTCCTGATTCAAGAGTGAAACTTTGCCCTAAAAACAACGCTACAGTAGTTGTTTTATGTTTGTTTATTCTTACTACATTGCTTTACTTGAGAATTTTCTTTACTGTGGTATTCTTACAGTGGCACACAGCAAATAAACAATGCGTTTTCCTCCTTGCTTTTCTCTTACCCTCTGATTCCTCTTTATCTCTATGCCCCTCTACTCTCTTTCTTCTCATCTTCTTTTCATGATGAAATCAGGATTCCTAGGTGTATTTTTTTTCCAAGACCAGTATTACCTGTGAAAGTTGTTTGTGAACTCTGACACCCCTTCATTGATTAAAGAAACTTCTTTGTTTATCATGGATTTGTCAGTTAACTGGAGTGTGAGACCTTCAGGTTTTCTTTACCTTTCATTTGGCTGGAAAGGAGTACATATCTATGAATTGGCAGCTCCATTTTGATGCTGTCACAGTATTATAAATGACATCACCCAAATGCAATTAAAATTAACTGATTTAATTAGAAACACAAACCACAGAGCAGCCAGCCTGGCTTCACCATGTGAGATAGCTATCTAGTGTTGGCAGACAGACAGGGATGATTTCTGTGCTTGAATATCAAGGCACGTAGGGTTAGACAAGATGTTCTCCCTTCTATCTAGAGAGGTTGCTCCATGCTTATCTTGGTGACTCCTTTCCTCTTTCTCACTGAACATTAGGTTTCCACTCAGAATGATGGTTTTCTTTCCTATCTTAGTTTCTGCCCATTCCCTCAGCCTACTTTATTTTAGATTGGGTTTCTCAGTTAAATTCCCATCTCTTTTTCAACACCTTTGTGCCTGGCCTAACTTGGGCTGCTTTCATAAAATACCATAGCAACATTTCTTTAGTAAAAAACCAAGGTCATGATGCCAGTACATTCGGAATCTGTTGAGAACCTTGCTTCTGATCATAGACAGCTGCCTTCTTACTATGTCCTCACATGGCAAAGCGAGGACGTATGTTTGGGTAAGCTCCTTATCTCTTTCTCCTCTTACACTGGTGTTAATCTATCATAGTGTTGCACCATCATGACCTTATCTAAACCTAATTAGTTTATAAGCCCTCTCCCCCCCCGAGAGCACTAATGATTAATGTTGCACTATATTAATTTATGCAGAGACGCAAATATCAGTTCTTGGCACTTCTCTTCACATGAGCCAAAAATAGTTCCAGCTTTCTTCCTTCTTTAGGCTTAACTTACATGCTAGTCTCCCAGCATTATGAAGTTCACAGTTTCCTACACTTTCCTATAAGTGTAATTAGTTCAGCAGTACTTGTATTTTGCTCCTCAACCCTCATGTGGTGCTAACAGAATGCTTTACAGATGCTTCTTCCCAGCATTTCTCGACAGAGCCAGTGACTCTTCTGTTTGTTCTTCTCTGGTCTAACATATACCACACTACCCTAAATCTCAGTGTCTGAAAGCAGTGTGTTCTTTAATAAATCCTTTATCATCTCAGAATTCCATGGGTTATGTGGAGAGATCTAGTGGGCTTGACTGTCTAACTGATGTGATCTGAAGTTGCAGGCACCTCCCTGGCACTGCTGACTTAGAATAGCTTCATTCAGCGGGTTGATGGCTGATTTATTCCTGGCTGGGGCAGTGGTGGACTTGACTGAATGGGGACTTTTCAAGTCTCATATATGTATTTCACTGAATTCTCATGAAACTATAGCAAATTATAAGTTTAAGCTCAAGGATAGAAGCATAGTCTACACCTTTTTTTCATGAGAAGAAACAGAGCATCACATTTCAAAGTAGAGTGCATACAGAAGAGGAAATACTCCTATAGGCATTTTTGCAGCCACAAAATTCCAGTGAACAAAATTCCATATGAAAAGGTAGTATGTGTGTTTTATGTTGATTTGTGTTTTGAGTGGGGTTGTAATACCTTAATCAGGTCTTTACTACATCATCTCAACCAATAGTCCATACGTTCAGATGCAGAAAAGGAGGTCTCTTGACTACAGATAACCATGAAGTTCAGCATAGGAATAATGGGTTTTTTTTAAAGATTTATTTTATTTTTATTGCAAAGTCAGATATACAGAGAAGAGGAGATGATTCATCTGAAGATTCACTCCCCAAGTGACTGCAATGGCCGGTGCTACTCAATCTGAAGCCAGGAGCCAGGAACGTCCTTCAGGTCTCCCGTGCAGTTGCAGGGTCCCAAGGCTTTGGGCCATCTTCGACTGCGTTCCCAGGCCACTAGCAGGGAGCTGGATGGGAAGTGGAACTACCGGCATTAGAACCTGCGCCCATATGGGATCCCGGTGCATTCAAAACAAGGACTTTAGCTGCTAGGCCACGGTGCTGGGCCTTCAGCATAGGAATAATGTTATTGAAATCACAGACCTGAATTTCTTATTCTAGCTCTGTCATACAAGTGTGACATCAGACCATTCACTCATATCCATAGCTTCAGGTTTTTTTTTCCTGATCTGTAAAATGGACTAGTAATGATCCCTAGCTTATAGAATATTTATGAGTCTGAAGTGAAGTAAACATGGAGTATTCTTCTTGACACAGTGTAAACATTCAGTAAGTGAAGTGATTAAATGAGATGATCTTTTGTCAATGGAAATGAAGGTGTAACTTCTATTTGCTTCTATTTAATACAACTCAAGGACTTTGCTGAATGTCCAGACCTGCTGTCACTGATGGCCAACTGGGCATATTGCTGGGATCCCAGGCCTTCCTTTCTATGGGCAAATCAAGTGCAGCCAAAACCACTAGCCTGGCTTTTCTCCAGAATATTCTGCACAAGCCAGTCTCTTGTTCTCCACCAAAAACATATTTGCACCTTCTTGTCCTTCGTCTGTATTCACCTTGCCTGAATGAACTGTAAATTAGGCAAACCCTTGATTGTCATTTGCTGGCGGCATAATTGGGAGATGAGCTGGAGAAGTAGGTTGGGTACCTGATGGTGCTTTTAATAAGACGCCTGTTGGGTCTGCCCATGGGCCGCAATACAAAAGCCTTGCACATGTGCCCACCAGGAACTCAGAGCCTGGAAAACACATACATTATGCATTTTGACATCATGAACATAGAAAGGGCATGTCCTATGAGGCTCTAAATTTTCATTAAATAAAGTATTCTTAAATTCAGAATCTGTGTAATTTTTTTTCTTTTTACATTCTCAGTGTTTCCTGTTTGTGGTGTCGCTGCCAGGATAAATTAAAGAGAATGACTACAAAGGAAAAAATGTGAAATACACTTCTCAGTACCAGTCTGTTTTCGCACAAAGGTGCCAATTCTGAAAACAGTGAGCCCTGTTATTTTCTTTCATCACTTGAGATTTTCTCTTCCCTAAGTTGACTTGCCTGTTTTGCTGGAGCCCAGTGTGCCTGCAGAGTGTGTCACAAGACTCACACTGAAACACACCAGTGCCTTTTTAAGGCAGCTTCCTTGAAGATGCGAAAATCGTTATATAACATGTTGTTTTGCATCTTTTAACCTACAAATGTTCCTTTAAAATAAACCTCTCATGTCTTTCTCAACCAGATGCTTACTAACCACCTACTTCCTGCATCCCATCATTCCTCTTTCCACCACCCCACCAGCTAAAATAGCATTAACCAAAGAATTTAAAATGATTCTTCAGATTAAATAGTAAGAACATTTGACACTGGAGACAATTCCTTATGATCGCATAGGTTTCAGTTCCCTGAGTGTGCCAACATACAACTTAAAGATAGGCTATTGGGACCAGCTCAAAGGCTTGATTAGCTAAAATCCACCATCTCCAAGCACCAGGTTCCTGTATGAGCACCGGCTTGTGTCCTGGCTACTCCACTTCCCATCTACGTCTCTGCTTGTGGTGTGGGAAAGCAGCAGAAGATGGCCCAATGCCTTGGGACCCAACAATTTATTACTGCATTTTGGTTTATTGCTCCTATTTCGTGTTTGCTCTGTTGCCCCATGCTTCCTTCTTTTGTACTCTTTAGCCTTTCCTTCATGCTGCTCTTCTAGACCATATCAATCTCTTGTCCATATCTCTACAAGGCATCCCTATTGTTCCTGGGATGGTGATACTTAGACCATCTGTCCTCTGGGCTGTATCTCCTCCCAACCTCATCTGGTGTCACAGTCTGCCCCATATAAACAACTTTGAAAGTTCTCTCCCCTTATGGCTCTATTGCCTACCTCTTATTCTTTCAATTAGTCAACAAATGTGTGACACTTGTAACCAGTATTTGGTGTCATGGGTTAAGCCATGAGCTGCAATGCTGACATCCCATGTGAACATTGTTTCATGTCCCAGCTGCTCCATTTTCCATCTAGGTCCTTGATAATGGGAGACCTGGAAAAAGCTCCTGGATCCTGGTTCCTGGCTTTCACCTGGTCCAGTCCTGGTCATTGCACTCATTTAGGGAGTGAACCAGCTGAGAGGGGATGGACCTCTCTCCCTCCCTTCCTGTTTCCCTCCTTCCTTTCTCCTCTCCCTCTCTCCCATCTTCCCTCTTTCTGTCTCCCTCTCCTCAGCCCCCTCTACCTCTCTGTATTCTAGTTAAACTTAAAAAGAATGTGTGGCCACTTATGGTATACTGTTAGAACTTTTGCTAGTTTCTACCGAGATTATATTTCTAGATTCTGTAATGCAACAGGACATAGGGAAAAGCTCTTAAGCTTTGTGAAACTTCTAATGGAGAATTGAGACTTAAAAAGGAAACAACTACGTGTGTAATGTTGTGACAAGTGATATTTGCCATGAGGAAAAATAAAGCATAGCAAAAGACAAAGAGTGAGGGAAAGGAGGAAGGGTTTGAGAACAGCATGCTTTCTCCTTTACCTAACCCCTACCATCCCTTCTATCTTAGATTCATCTACGACAGAACGTCTTCCTTTGCTGGCCAATGGGAGTGAGGCCTCTCATAAGCCCTGGCACAGGAGACTTTGAGACACATGTGGGTGTTTATCTCCTACATATCTGAATCCCAGTCTAAGCACATGAGCTCTGAAGGCTGGAACTGGGTCTCATTTGTCTTTGATTCTCTTGTACCTTTCAGATGTAATACATATAGCAGGTATCTACTGGCAGTAAAGGTTATGTAATGTGCACATCAGTGCTTCTGCTGGTGTTACGAGGTGAAAAACTTTTTTTTTCTATCCAGAGTCAGTTGGATATTTATAACCTTCCTGGACCATACAAATTATTAACTCAACAATTATCTTGTTATGTATTTATTGGATTTCGAGTCCCACTTCTGGTTTTCTTGGCAGGGCCAGACCAAATAATTTTTTTCTTAGGAGGAAAATAGTCCTTATGAGGTTTTAAATTTCACATGGGCTGAACATTTCCCAGCCCTGTGGGGGTGTTAAAGATAGTAAGAATTAGATAGAATATTTTCTTGAAAGACTGGGATGTTCTTTTCAAGGTTACATTTCACTCAATGACTTTTTTTCCCCTAATTTTCAAAATGCTATGGAAATTGTAAAAAATTATGAAAAAACTATGTTAACTCATAATTCTATTGCACGGCTGCCTATCTTTCTGTTTTACCTATTAGTCTCTACCTTTTCTATCATCTATCTCTGTTGGTGCACATCTAACTAAATCATCTACTTAGCTATCATCTGTGTATCCATCTGAGTATATATCTACCCATAATTCATCATGTGTTCATTATCTGACAATGTTTTCCATAGAATCAAATACTGTGAATGTTTTCTCGTGTTTTTGAAGATTCTGTACATAGGTTTTTGCTGTGGGATGCAGCAGCCATTATTGTTATGTTCCTGAGAACCATTATTGTTATGTTTTGAGCACAGGGATGAAGTAAGTTAAACTCCTGTGGAGGGGCTATTGGTTTGCTCAGGGTAGGCCCTTGGATATCCCATCAGCCAAGGGAATTATCGATCTATCAATTTGAGACTGCATTAAATTAAATTTTCCACTTGCAGTTCCATTCACTGACCCTCAAATAATGAAACTTTGGACCAAACCATGCTCGCCTCTGGAAGGAATGTATTTTCTCCATTTATAAGGTCAAAATAGATCAGTTTTTTTCCTTGTGAACACTTTCTGGGAACAAGCATTGTTCTAATTCACTGTGACACTGGTGATGTAACTATTTGGGATCCCAGCCTTGTCTAGAGAAGATAAGCATTGTGGGTCTCCTGATAAACTCTGCATCCTGAGTTAGCCCTATTGAGTATTCATGTTTGCAGGGTTTAACTCATGCAGCCATTGGAACAAAGAAAGAAACCCTTAGGCCTAACGTAATCCAGACCATTCTTCTGGTCCTCCTGGAGACACTTATCTTTATGCTACTTTACCAATGTTTTGAAAGCAATGCTTTGTAATCTTTTGCCTGGAAAATTCAGGTGGGAGGAATTTATACTTATATTATTCATAATATATTGTAGCATATATAATATATATAATAATTTATATTATTTATAAAATATATATTTTATATTTATATATGAAATGTGAGAACCAGAGCCAGTATTTAACTAATTTTCCGTTTTCACAATTTATCTGCCATTTTGCTATTGTTAGCAAAGCCAATATGGACATCCTTGTAGATTTATTCTTGGATATATTGTTGATGAATTCTTTGGAGTGTTCACAGAAGGAGAATTGCTGGGTCAATGAATATAGACATTTTAAAGGATTTTGATAGGTGCTACCAAAGTGTACTCTAGACAGGCTAAATCAGATTACATATGTTCACATTTAGTCATTTGAGGCCTCTGGAGAATATGAACATAAATTCTTCTGAGAATTGTGGGATGTACAGGAAGGCCTAGGATGCCCTGTGAATTATTCAGGTCTCAGAAGTATGCTGTTACCTACTGCACAATAGAAGCCACCAACCGTTATCATGGACACAAATCCAAGATCCCACTTAGGCTTCACAGAGAAAAAGGCTTGCATGTGCTTGGTGAAAATGCCAAAAATGTGCATCTGTGCATCTTCCTGGCGTCAGGAAGCCGTTCCCAGGTAGGCATGTGAAGTAGAGGAGGGTAGGCAGTGGATTGCAATGCAGTAGAAAGGACGGAGCCTGGTCCTCTTGTTACCATAGTTCCCAACCTTATAAGAAGTGCTTCTTTGAGAGGCAGAAGCTAGTGATACTGGGAAAACCGGGCTCTGGTTGTAACTCCATTGATGAGCTCAACACCCTTAACAACTCAAGTGAAACTTACAGATCAGGAGTGGGGATCATTCAGCCTGTAGGCCATATAAGGCCTGCAGGATCATTTGGTCTGACTCTGCCAAGGCAATCGTAGATGGAACCTGAAATTCAGCACATATATAATAGGCTAATTTTTAAGTTGGTGATTTTGCATGCCCGTTGAATGATGTTTTTAATAACCAAATGGTCCAAGGTAGAAAAAAGTTCCCCACCCCAACTTTAAATAAACTGTATCCTTCTCTGCAGGAAAAGCAAAGCTCTCTTGCATACTGCAGAAGTGGAGAATGAAACTTCATGTATGTTATTGTTGTCACTTTCAGAGGGCCTCGCTTTGTAAATCACCAGCTTGCAACTTAGAGTAATTTGAGTTTGTGAATCTTACTTAAATACAGTCAAATTCTGACAGCACTCAAGGCTGCACTAGTCCTGGTGAAACCCTCTGAGGACAAAATTTAAAATTTAAAGGTCTTAGTATGAGTAAATATCTAAAACACTTGCTCAGGCACCAGCTTGTTTTGCATTTGAAGCTTTTTCTTTTTTTATTCAATGCCATATGCATTGCCTTTTAAAATTATTTATTTATGTTTTAAAGATGGCAGCTGAAGCAAGGAACAGGAGAGAGAGAGAGACAGAGAGAGACAGAGACAGAGAGAGAGATATATATTTCATCCACTACTTGATTGCCCAAATACCCACAACAGTTGATACTGAACCAAGGTGAAATCAAGATCTGGGAACTCAATCCAGCTCTTGAACTTGGATGAAGTGACTTATCTAGGTGAGTCATCACAGCTGCCTCCCAGGGTCTGATCAAACAGGAAGTTGGAATCATAAGCCTCAGGAGACTCAAACCCAGGCACTCTGATGAGGGATGTGAGCGTTGTTGTGTGGGTGTTCTGATGGATGTTTTAACCACTATGCCAAATACCCAGGCTCATAATAAGTATTTGTATCCCCACTTTCCGGTGTACGTTAAAATAACATGTTTGGGTCCTCAGTAATCTCCTTCAAGAAACAGATTTTGTTGTGTC
The DNA here is from genome assembly GCF_030435755.1 of Ochotona princeps. NCBI lineage: Eukaryota > Metazoa > Chordata > Mammalia > Lagomorpha > Ochotonidae > Ochotona > Ochotona princeps. The sequence goes on from NC_080851.1 coordinate 19,631,458, forward strand.
TCTGCATGTTTTCACATGCACTTTAACACTGCAGATGGGTTGCCTGTACCACCTCAGGTTCAGGGTGGGCTCATTGGAGCCGTGACACCCCCAGGATCAGAGATGATTTGGTGCCCTGTAAGGAAGCAGGTATCTCACAGGCTTTACTGATTGGACTGTTGGTAGAAGTTTGGGAAGCATACAGGGAATCAACAGTGTATGTTGAGACCAGATACAACAAGACGCTGAAAGTACTGCAAGGCCTGAAGAGACCAGGGGAGTAGATGGTACAGCTGGGCCCAGTGGGAACTAGTGTCCCAGAGGAGGGGGTCTCCAAGCAGATAAAAGGATCCCATGAATTGCCAGAAACGCGTGACAGCAGGGAGGGAGCAGGGCTTGGCCATGGCTTTCCTGCTGCTGCACTGAAGTGAAGAGCTCAGGGAGCCTGGGGGAAGCAGTGCATGGAGTGAGTTCTGCCAGGAACAGGAAGTAGCGGAGAAGAACAGAAGATTTAGGGTGGCAGATGGTTCAGTCTTTACTCCAGAAGATCTCAGTGTATGTGGTTTAGTTTTTTTTTTTTTAAACAGTTGTAGCCTGATGAAAGAGTGAGGAGCAGACAGGGAAGAAAGATTTAGCTGACACTCTGCAAAGCTGGCTCCTGAACCTTCTCTGAAGCTCTTTGTCAGTTGAATGTGGTGTCTAGTGAACTGCTGACAGGTGGAAATCCGTGGTGCTGATATCCAGGTCGCCTGAACTGCAGCTGACAGGGATTATAATGGAGGGATTTTCTTTGGGACAGGGTGATCTCCAGGACCTCATGTGAGATGTGGATCTGTAAACACATGAGGAAAGGAGACTCCCAAAGCCTTGGGGATTTGTCCCAGAGACAGCTTATGCGTTTGTCCAAACCAAAACAGACAATTTTTAGTTTACCTTGTTAACCAGTGACTCTGTATTGGATGCTGTGTGAGCTGGGTATTAAATTACATGATGACTTATTGGGAATAAGATTAAGGGTTTGGCCATGTCTGAGCCTTGAGAAAAGTTCTGGTTCTGTCAGAATGGCCTGTGTGCACCTGATGCCTCAGAGGTTCTGCATGTGACCCTGTCACCAGCCAGGCTGAGGGGATCTGGGTTAAAAAGTGCCAGAGGTCCTGATGTCCAAATCTCTGGAGTGCTCCCTGGGGTTTCCCCAAAATGCATTGCATAGAGAGTGCTCTTAAAAGATACTCCTTTGACAAAATATTTCTGTGGCCAAAAATAAATTAGAAAACACTGTATTCTGTGTTCTCCCTTCTAGGAAAAAGTACTTGGCATGTTATGGCTGAATGAGGTCATCTGGTTTTTTCGATAATCTTGTTTGAGAGTGAGTTATTTAAAGTTAACATTTGTCTTTTATCTTGCCAATTAGTGATGTAGTCCTTTGGTTTTGCCTGTAACTACCAGCAGAGTGCATATGTCCAGGTCGTATTGAAAGAGCTTTCTTTTGCTCGTGCACGCATGGGGCCCTTCAGGCACCATGCAGGCAGCACTCTCTTCATTTCATCAGCAGTCTCTCTGGGATGTGGAGTCTCTCCTGCCATTTCCATGTTTTTCTTACTCTCTCTCCTCTGCCCTTCCTTCCCTCTGTCTTGATTCCGTTATTTGCTTAGCTTTTCCTCCAGGCTTCTGAATCTGTCGAATGTGCAGGGAAAGATTTGAGCTTTTGAGATTTTCAACATCCTTTGGTGTTGTTTCAACTCTTCATGCTCTTTTCTTTATAATTAATTTATTTATTAGATAATTAATTATGTTTAAAAAGAGAGATTGCATTATTATCTATCTGATGCCTTACTCCCTAATTGTTGGCAACAACCGAGGCTGTACCAGACCAAAGCCAGGAGCTACACACTGAGTTTGATCTCCCACATGGATGGTGGGTATTAAACTACTTAAATCATCACCTGCCAACTCAGGGTGCACATGAACACAAAGTAGGCTAGAAGGTACAACTGGGACTCAAACCTAGACACTCTTCTGTGGGATGTTGGCTTCTTAACTATCTTATTCCTTCTAATTCTTTAGAGAGGCACTTCTGCATAGTAAAATCTCCTGCTTAAATAGTACATCTTTTGCCATATGATTTAAGTGCTATCAAATTCAGTGGTGAGACTTGAAATCAGTGGTAAAGAAGGAAAGACCAAAGAAAAAAGGTCATAGCTTTGCTTACCACAATCACAAGATTGAAGAAAGCAATAATTGTCATTTCTACTTGCAGATGCTCAGCATGGGGCAGATGAGGTGGCCAAGTGCCGAATGGACCTTTGGTTGCTGATTGCTCTTTAGGTTTGAGCAGAGAGAGAAAGGATGGGATCATGTTAGTGATACCATGCTTCGGCAAGCTGACTGTTAGGTTAAAGCACGTTTTTCTATTTTATGTAAACAGTCATCATAGTACATTCGACAGAGAGAGCTACTCTAAAACACAAGTTTGATTGGAACATGTTGGAACTTCTTGCTTGTAATTTATATTGCTTGCAATTGAAACAATGGTTCTGAAACCCAAACCCTGATGCAGCTCATCTGGTTTCACTTGTTTCCACGAGAAAGGATAAGATCATCCTTCAGGATATTTATCTTTTTGGGTTATGGCCAGGAAAACTTCATGGGAGTCACTGTCTCATTTATTTATTTAAAGTTGTGGATTGCCATTGAGCCAGCAACTTGAGTGTAACTCCTATTTTGGACAAAAATGCAACTAATTACAAGTTTACTTTCTGTAATAGCTTGCAGAATCATCTTTTTGTAATGTTTTTTTAATGTTGGCTTCATTAAAATACAAATTCAACCACAGATAACCAGGACCCAGTCAATCATCTGGAACATTAACCAATACAAAAATGTTCCTCCTTCTGCTTTAAAGGTGTAGGAGCAATTTTAAGCCAAGTCACAAATTCATTGTTACTAAACATCATGGAGAATCTACCCTGTGAGCACAGCTGCTTCTGATTGATCGTCCTAGCTTTGTCAACAGCACAGTTCCAGGATTATGGCTTTTGTCTCTTCATTTACCTATAGGGCTCAACCTTGAGTTGTAATTCAGCACAAGATTCCTAAACTGTAACACACAGATGAATTGCCTGAGCAACTTGTTACAATGCAGACTTTCTGATGGCATAGAACGTGGGATTCTGCATTTCTTTTTTTTTTTTTTTAAGATTTATTATTATTGGAAAGCCAGATATACAGAGAGGAGGAGAGACAGAGAGGAAGATCTTCCATCCGATGTTTCACTCCCCAAGTGAGCCGCGATGGGCCGGTGCCGGGAACCAGGAACCTCTTCCAGGTCTGCCACGTGGGTGCAGGGTCCGAAAGCTTTGGGCCGTCATTGACTGCTTTCCCAGGCCACAAGCAGGGAGCTGGATGGGAAGTGGAGCTGCTGGGATTAGAACCGGCGCCCATATGGGATCCCGGGGCGTTAGAGGCGAGGACTTTAGCCGCTAGGCCATGCCGCTGGGCCCGGGGATTCTGCATTTCTAAGAAGCTGCTTGATGAGGTTGATGTTGCAGTTGTAAAAACCCACTTTGAGCAGCAAGGATGAGAGGTGAAAATACACATAGGGCCTTCATCAGATGTTTATCAGTCATAGTTATATATACTTAAGGATTAATGTGTTTATCAGGATGACTAATTCATTCCTGGAAACTATACAATAAAAATATTTGAGGGCTTATTTTGTTTTTGTTGTTGTTCAGTTAACCTGGTCATTTTCTTGATTGGCTATAAATATTCTTCTATTATTCTGGTTAATCTAATATTTAATATTATCAATTATGACTCTAACATATATGCAAGAGTGGAATGGAAAGAACCAACATTTAATAAATAAAGCATGTTTGAGTCTTTTAAATAGAACACAAGTGTGGAATATCTCAACAGGTGTGGAACCTAGTGTATCTAACACTACGTTATCTCAGGAAAATGTAATCTGTGGAGATAGCCAAGATATGGTCCTAAAGACATAATCAGTCTGTGGTGTTTTCTTCTAGATTTCTTGCTTACAGCCTCTGGCCTAACATTAAGATGCTTTAGGGTTTTTGATTTTTCCCATGGACTTAGAGTAAGGCTCAGTTTTTGTTGTTGTTGTATTTTCATCTTACTAAACTCAAGATTTACTAGGTAGTAGGTGAAAGGTTTTGAATAAAATACCTTTTTAAAGTAGGACAAAGGTAATGCTTCACATTCTTAGTTTTTTATTCTAAACATCTGATTTATTGTCTCTAGGGTTTTGGGCTCTGCTATAGCTCTTATTCTTTTTTAAGAACCGCTTCTGTTCTTCATATTTTACATTTCCGTATAAATTTCAGAATTATCCTATCAGTTTCTTCAAGGGAGACTTGTTGAATTTTGCTTGTGATTGCCTTGAAATCTCAAAGGTGGAAAAATCAGCATATGAACAACAGTGATGAAATTGTGTGTACGAACTTCTATGATAAAAGTCTTAGAATCATAAAAAAGGAAAAACAAATTCTACCCTTTCTGATATGTTGAATGGAAGACCCCAAACAGCTACTAACCACTTTTTAATGATCAGCCTTTGACAGCTATAGAGCTGGTGCCTCTTAGTTGGCAAAACCCAATTGTTGGGGGATTAGTGTACTCAGACTTGCTTATTATACAAATTGTTTCTGGTGGAGTGGATTGTATTGCCTTTTTAGACCATGTCTACAATTGGACATACTGGAGGCACTATTTTAGAAATTTTTTTGGATGGATTTCATTCATTGTTTCTCAAAGATGAGAGATAAAATGTAATGTTGGAGTTTTACCTGGAAATTTTGACACCCATAGTCTATTCTACAATACCCAGTAGGGAGGGTTACAGCAACCCATGGAGGGATGGCGAAGATAGTGCAGAAGACTAGGAACATTTTAATCTCCAGGACTGAAGAAGAAGAGAGGAAGCTGGTCTTTAAACTTCAGAAAGAAGTTTATGAAGTATTGGGGGTGACCACTTGAGAGGGCTGGGAAGGAGGATCCTGATACTGGTGGTTTGGGCTGAGGCACAGCCAGGGGAGCCACGCCCACCTTTCCCTCTGTCTCCATCTACCCTCTGTCTCCTGCTGATACTAGAGGCTATACAGTCTGTAGGGATCAGCCTCTTGTAGTACTTACCAAAGTAGACAGTGCAAATGGATGAGCAAACAGGGAGAACTCGCAGAGAGGGTCTGCCTGGATGGGTGTTACGGATGGAGTGAGCAGTTTCTGGAATGTTCTTCCAGAAGCTCTGATCACTTGCACACATGCATGGATTAAAATAATATCTTTCATGGTCAGAATAAAATTTTATTTTTCCTACCCACCTGTCTGTGGCAATTCTGTGTTTCAAATTTGTTAAGAGACAGAGACAGAGGATGAGAGAGAGAGAGAAGCAGAACTCCTCACTACTCCTCAAATGACCACCGTGGCTGGAGTTAGGAAAGGTGGAAGCCAGAAACTGGAAACTCAATCAGGTTTCCCCTGTGAGTGCCATAAATCAAACTGCTTGAACCTTCACCACTCCCTCCCTAGGTCTGCAGTAATAAGAAGCTGGATTCATAAGTGGATCTAGGACTCTTAACGCAGGCACCCCAGTGTAGAGCACAGGGAGCATAACCTAGTGGCTCCACTGCAAGGCAAAATGCCAGTACCTCCTAAAACATTCCTCTAAAGTACTTACAAATAGTGAAGGAAAATGATAATATAGTCCAAAGAAAATTATTAGTATGATATTTTGTTGAAATCTCAATTTAATTTAAAGAACTCATGGAGGGTTTGTGTTCAAGTTTATAAAATGTCCACATTAACATGAGAATTCCAATTCAGGAAGCCCAAATTCAATTTGAAGAGTAGGTCTCCTACAAAATGGGGCTTAATGGGTCCTCTTCAGTTATTTGCCTCATGTTGATCAGACGTAGAGTAGCTGAAGAAAGCTGAAAATCAAGGCATAAATCCAAGTACAGCAATCTGTAAAAAAAAAATGCTAGTGCTTCTTGGCATATCTATATCTGTATCTATCCATATCTGTATCTATATAGAGAGAGACAGATAGACAACTAATATAGGTCCTGGTTCTTCCATATGGATGGCAGGGCTCAAGTTCTAGAGCCATCATCAATACTTTCCAGGATGTGTAAAAAGCTGGAATCCAAAGCAGGGTTAGAACTGGAACCCAGGTACTCTGACATGGATTGGGGTATCTTATACAGTGTCTTAAACTGATATTTAAATTCTTGGCACCTTCTGGACTTTTAAATGGCTTTTACTCTGGAAAATAAAGCCTAAGCAGAGAAAAATGAGTTATTCTTGATGCAAAGCTAAATTTAATCCCCTGTTCCCAGGCCCCATTTTTCCTGATTTAGGAGCTCTGATGGCAGAATTTGATCTTCTGGTTTGAAGGTGGATCATTTCAAAAGGATCCCCCATTGCCTGCTGTTGTAAAGAACTTCCCAGATTCTTTGAATAATGTGAAGGAATCTCCAGTAATGATGGGTTCTAGGAACCCAGACAGCCATTCTGGGCATTCTTCGATGTGTACATTATGTTGTTGGCATAGGTATGGTTCTTGAAATTAAAGAGTTCTTGCTTGTGAGACATTTATTGAGATACAGAAAAAGAATTCCAGCATCTCATGCTCCAAATAAAAATGAGTTCACAGTCATTGTCCCATCAGCCCTGATAAAGCTGTATCAAGTACATTGCAGATGTAACCATGGCAATGCATTTACCTTTTATTGAATCAATGGACACGATTGCATAAAATCTAAGCCCCCTTGTCTGCTCTTTTGTGTTATAATTTAAGGTGAAAAATCTGAGTCAAGGAGGAAAAGGTAGCTCTCACTAAACACTTTCAGGGTTAAGGTAGGTGCTTTTGCTTGTGGTGTTGTATAATTTCCCAGAATTGCTACTTTTCTCATTTGTTACCTTATAGATATTATAGATATTATTATCCATATAGATATGGATAATAATACTATTTTTAAAGAATAGTGGATATACTAATGTCACAGAAGGTGGGATTCTTGACAAACATTATAAAGGTCCTTTATTCCAGCAAAATAGGAACAGAAAAAAGGGTGGAGGAGGAGAAATCTGGAAAGGACAAGTCTCTTGCCATGGTTGCAGGATGGGGGCTGCCAGGGCAGGGGAAGGGACAAGATGGAGGGGCATGGGGAAGAGCCAGGTAAGAAGGGAAGGGAAGAGAGAAGGGGGAGGAGAAGGGAGGGCTGTGTGGGCTGTGTGCTGCACCGCCCCCCAGTTGTGGCTTGTTATCTGAGCCACAGATAGGTGGGTGGAGACCAGGGGGAGGGGCCAGAGACTGGGGAGTGGGTACTTCTCCAAGCCTCAGGGAACTCTCTCAGGAATTCTCAGCCTTCAGCTTAATTTTGTTCTGCCCATGGTACTTTAGGTTGGATACTGAAAGTATGCTTGTTCATGGAAAAGTAGTTCTGAGACAAGGTGACCTACTCTATCCAGCAGGAGTGCACCCTTCTGACTCTTGAAGAGGAAGGTCCCAGGTGCCACGATTCAACATCATCCATCTTTTCTGGATTGGTATCAGGTGATGTCTTCCTATCAACATGACTTTGTTTTTCTTTTTTTTCTTCTCTCTTTGTTTTCTTCCCTTCTCTTCAGTTTTCTTCTCTATTATATTCTATTATCAGAAGACAAAATGTCCTCAATTTTGAAAGATTGAGAAGGAGAGAAGACAATGAAATTCTGGGACATGTTATCTTGTCAAGTTGTGATTGGCTGGTGCTGTTTTCACTGCATTGCAGGGGTCTTTCTGACCTCATTTACCCTTCATTATCTTTCTTCAATTGGTTTCTAACTCCTACTTACTTTTATTCTACTTAAAACGTATCTATCATTGTTGAGACATATAAGCTCTTTATTATATGCCATTTTATAGGCTGCTCAACAGGCCTTGGAAACTGAGAGCTTTCTCTTACCTATTCTTGCTTACTCTCCCCAAAATGTTTTCCAGAATAAGCAGGAAGACTCATGTCAGCAAGGTAGAATTTGATGACATGATAGATAATGTACTGTTGAAATTGGCCAGCACAAGGAGTGGATGCTGTAATGGTACAGAAATAAATCACTCATAACAAAAGCTAGAGGACAATGGGAGGACCCTGGAGGGCACATGACATCAAAAGATGATATTCTAGCAACTTATCTCTTTCTTCTCAAATTTGGGGAAATAAAAGACATTTCTTTAAGGCCTGCAATACATCCAGAAAGAGTTCCAAGGGCTTGTAACCTGAACTTTGGGAAATAATTCGGGACTTGCTTAATGGGTTGCTTCAGAGCAAGTCGCAACACCACACACTGACCCTCTTCTCATGGCCTTGTTCTGTTCTCGGGTTTGGGAACTTTATTGTGTCAGGTTGAGTGCTGGATAAATTCTTTCTGAATGATCAGGAAAACAGAAGGGGATGTGGACAGGTGAATGATTGAATGATGTGGATATGAATGAGAATAGATGACTGCACTTTTGTTCTGTCCATCCTGTGTAGTTTGCTGCTGGATTTAGTGGGTAAGGTGGACACCTTTCTGAGTGCCCTTTTTTGGTAAGTATGAACAGTATGAGGAAAGGAGTGTTTCCTTGCTCTCAGAAGACTAAATTGTGTGATTCTCTCCTTGACTTTCAGAGGATGGTTCAAGGAAGCGTTAGTCATGTAGATGTAAGTGTAATTATAAGTCTGGCCTGAGCCCTTGTTTACTGGAGGAGGCAGGTATGTAAACAACTCAATGCAGTGTAGCCTGACACTTGCTGCAAGTCATACAGTCTGTGACTGGAAAGAGTATGGTTCAATTCCAGGTCTGCAGAACTCCAAATCCACAGAGCTGGAGACCTGCAGAACAGCACTGAGATTGGAGTCTGCAGACTGTGCAGAGGGGAACAACTGTGTTGCTTTGGCTGCTATTGGGGAAGGCTCAGCTTCCTTTGCAAACATCATTAAATTAAGTTGTTTTGTTTTCTTCACTAACCAGGTCCTCCAGAAGCTGGGCAAAGCTGATGAGACAAAAGATGAACAATTTGAAGAATATGTCCAGAACTTCAAACGGCAAGAAGTAAGTCCATTCATCTAGTGTGTAGAGTGCAAAATGATTTCACATTATTTGTGTTTCGGTTTATGCTTTGGTTTGAATGGGATTCATGTGTGTCTCCCAGGATTTCATTTGTTGAAATGTACTACTGGTTGTGAGATATTACAAGGGTATAAATTGTCTAGCTGGTGTGTTTAGAGGAAGGGCTCTGGAGGTGATTAGGATTAGATGAACTCTTTAAGTTGGAGCTGCATGATTGGTTGCTTGTGGCTTTATAAGAAGAAGAAAGATGAGAAGAGATATATGCCTATTTCTTGCTATGTGATGCCACGGGCCACCTCAGATCCTGCCAGCAAGAACACCATCACTGGATACTGTCCCTGTCCCTTGCTGGAGCATGGTGAGCCAACATAAACCATTTTTTTTTATGATAATCCACCCAGTCTGTGGTATTTTCTTATTGGTGAAAGAAAGTAGACTAATATAGCATGTAACTAAAACATATTTGAATTGAAGAAACAGCAAAAGGAATTGATGTTATCTTGAGGATAACACTACTAATTTTGTAGACTCTTGTGAAGGACAAAACGAGAGACAACAGGCACCATGCGAGGAGAAAATGGGTTTTAGGAACAGCAGTCCCAGTAGACAAAAACTACCCTAAACTAGAAGAAGGATGGATTTTTAAACCTTCATTCATTTGGGAAGAAAGAGAGTATCCATCCACTGCTTCCTAGATGCCTAGATTGGCTTGCCAAGCTGAAGCCAAAGCAAGAACTCAATCCAGGTCTCCTATGAGATAAGCAGGAACCTAGCTGCTTGAGCCACTGGTGCTGCCTTCCAGAGTACACATTAATAGGAAACTGGAATTGGGATGGAGCCAAGACTATAACACAGGCACTCCAATATGAGACATGTGTTTCAAGTGACTTCTTAACTTTCAGGCCAAATGCTTGCCCAAATGATAATGTTTTAAATTATTTATATTCTACTGAATATTAAAATTAAATTTAAAAAGTGGTTCTAGCAAAATGTCTTGAGTTGTTGGATGCTTTAAGCTCCTGCTTCCTCAACAGCAATTGTATCTCACCCAGGGAGATCAAAATTAATTCTTGATGGAGGAGCAAGTCTCGCTCTTTAAATATACGCCTGTGGGCTTAAGTATGTAAGCCTACATGCATTAGATAAATAAATATTTATCTATGCCATTAAAATTTCATGAAGAGTATGATTAAAAATGGCCAAAAAGACTTCTCAGTGGAGGTAATAATGGGGAAAAGGCTGAGAAGTATAATTTTTGATGTTTGTTATTTGATGAACAGTTAGGTGTATTAAAGACACAGGGATAGACCTGGCACTGTATTCTACCAGCTAAAGTCCTCGCCTGGCATGCCCTGGGATCCCATATCGGCGCTTGTTCTAATACTGCCAAGCCTGCTTCTCATGCCTGGGACCTGGGAAAGCAGTTGAGGATGGCCCAAAGTCCTGGGACTCTGCTTCCACATGGGAGACCCAGAAGAAGCTCTGGTCTCCTACCTTCAGAACGGCTCAGCTCTAGCCATTGCAGCTGCTTGGGGAGTGAATCAGTGGACAGAAGATCTTTCTATCTCTGATCCTCTCTGTATATCGGACTTTCCAGTAAAAATAAAATAAATCTTTTTTTAAAAAGACACAAGGATAATGAAACAAGCTATTACTATCTGCTTTGATACCTAAGGCTTGAATAATTATCTGGAATATCACTTCATAAGAAAGTGTGCATACGAATTGGAGAGAGAAAGGTGGGGACTACATCTTCTGAGGTTATAAGCCTTAAGTCTGAAGATTATGCTGCATGTGAAGTTGGAAGAAGCATGGGTCAGTGGTTTCTAAAATATAGGATTTGCACATGGGGCAGTGTAACGATATATAATTATTTTGTTGATGTCATTGAAGCTGCCAGTGTTCATACCAAATTGTGGCCTTAAGGATGACAACCAATAATGGAAAACTAGTTACTACCTTGCCCCTTTGGCTCTTGTATGTAGATCCATGATGTTGACATTTTTCCTCCTAAGTGTATTGGGATACAGTTAATTTTTCATTTGGAGGCATGTTGTTTTCTTTTCTCACCAAGAGGGCTTATAAAAGCTAGCAGGTGCAAAGTCATGTAGAAAACTCTCCACCAAATCACAATTTTAGTGTCTTCTATTTCATGCCAGTGCTAAGGTTTGACAAGTGCAGATAGGTACCCAACTTACTCTAAATGATAGTGATCTTGTTCTGTCTGAAAAAGAGAAATAGGAGTTAGACAACAGAACAGTAACGAAGAAATTGATAATGTCTTAGTTGCTGAATATTGTAGGGACTTTTGGCTGGAAAAGAGAAATCCTAGAGGAATGGTGGATCTAGGCGTGCATGGTACGTTGTCACCCAGTCTCCTTCAGAACAGTATACATATCCAATGCTCTCATGTGAAAAGTTCTCCCATACCACCCCCCACAATTGGGTAGCACCTGTGCAGATCATCCTCTGAGTTGCAGGAACTTTCTGGGAAAACTTGTCAGTAAATGCCTTGTTAATTTGCAGAGCAATCTCAAGTGTCAGCTTTAAGAGATTGTAGTTAGATAGAAAATTGAATCAGACTTAAAATTTTTTCCTGTTTGAGGATTTGCACTCTGCCCTTTGAAACCTAGTCTTCCTGTCTGGCGTATCCTGATGGGGCTAATTAGTTCTTTGCTCTTAGATTTCCTTTTCTATCATTTCTATGAGTGCTCCATTAGTCTAACTTCAGTTCCATCAGGTTCAGGGATACATTTGTGCCTAGAAAACACTGTGCTTTCCACTTTCATTGAATCCGTTTTGGACTTTCTTGGCTAAAGAAGGTAAGATTTGTGTTTTTTTTCTCAGGAAATAAAAAAAAAATTACAGTGAGTTAAATAATCTATTTAATTTGTTCAATGATCTGTGCCACTGTGTGCTGTAACACAAGATGATTTGATAATACTTTTTTAAATATTTATTCATGCTACTACATATTTTTTAAATGTTGGGGGGAATAAAGGTCCTCATTACTGTATACTGGGGCAGTTGTGGGTATGACTTCTCCCCTTGTACTCAGATACAGAAAGAAAAATAAAAAATTTGGAAATGATGATCACACCCACTTTTCCCTAACCATTGGTTCTTCCTACCCTGATCAACTATGTAAACATCATGAAAAATAAAAATTTTAAAAAGGCTTAAAAATGACTAAAAAAAAGGAAATGGGGCATCTTGGACTTTAACCAATATCCACATTGTATGCTGACATTGCAGATAGATTGCATGCTACAACACTGCAGTGGCTCCTGCATTTACCTTTAAAAATTAAATGTGGTTCTTGGATTTGGGGACTGTGAGATATCTGAGGTTTTTTGTCTACATGGTGTGCAGTAACCACAGAGCTCCTAAGTAGCTCATTTATAGCCAGTGTCACCTTACCGGAAATCTTTTTTAAGAAGTATAGAAGTAAATCTCAGTGTCATCAGACTGGCCAGTTCAAATACCCAGGCAATATAAAATCAATAACTGAACTCATGGCTGACTTCTGAACACTGGAATTGGAGCTCACATATGTCAGAGAAGCTCTGGGATAAATTACTGTTTGCAGAACATATTCTTTCTGTTACCAATTTTGAATACTTTTATCTCAGGTGTGCATTCTTCTAGGTCATGTATTTGAGAAAAGAAATTTCCTCAGGGTATAGGGTAGTTGAAAAATAAAATACTTCAGTTATGACAGCACACATAAAACAGTGCAGTTTATCATCACAGTGGTCACATATTCGAAAGAATGTCACAGCATTTGTGATGCCTCTCAGTGTCAGGTTAACACTAGGTGTCAGTTTATTAAGTGTGTGATTAAGTGGCTAATTGTCTTCATCTTCTGTTTAGTGCCCATTGACAGACATGTTTTAGCAAAACACAACGTGTCTAAGCTGTATCAGTGTTATCTTTCTTATAGGTGTAGTCCTCTCCCAGTGAAGGAGCTGGTAATAAGAAGCTATGGTTGTCCAAAGAATGTTTTGGCCTTGCTCTTCAACCTTTTCTGCATTTCTGCATAGTCTCTGTTTTTCTTACTTCTAACACCTCCATTAAACATCGTTGTTCACCAACCAGAACTGTCAACCAACTCTCTGTGAATGTGAGGGTTGCTGTCCCTTGTACCAAATGGAAGAAGGTAAACAGAAATGTGTTTCATTTGATGGAGAATTTGTTGAACAACTTGTTTTCATTCTATCAGCAGTACTATCTCTTCAGTCCTAGCCATTTTAAACTGAAAACTTCTTTGTTGAAATAAAAACTAAAATTTAGCCCAAACTATTGACATCACTTTTACACCTTTTCCAGTGGAGTCTGTTCCCAATTTGAGAAACTATTCTTAGAAGAACCTCTTTGTGTTATTCCCTTGAAGGTTTACTTTGCCTGTCCAATTATTTGTTGCCTACCTTTAATTATACTTTACCTTGCCCATTAACTGACCATGCCAGCTGGAGATATTTCATATCTTGTTCCAGGCATTCATTTAGAGAAAACTTCATCTTTTTTCCACTTTTCCTAATGAAGTAAGCTCATTATGTAGTTTGCATGGTTCTCTCTAAATGATCCCCAGATTGACTGTAATATTCTGTAATGGGAAGCAGAGAACTCAGAGCATTTCATCTGAGTCTGGGGAGATTGTCTGAAATGGTTGTGAACATCTGTATAAATGAGCCAATGTTGATCTTTCAGATCTGCATCAGTTTTATTGGTTTCAAAGCAGTGATTCTCTCTTATATATTACCTTGTAAGCACTCTGATTGAATTTGCTATTGAAGTAGAAATCTGAATGAAAAAGGCATCTTAATGGACCAGCTGAAACTTTTTGCCAAACATGTTCTCTCAGTGCCTTTTAAAGAAGTCTCTTTCTAGAGTTAATACTAGCAGATTCCATGACATAATAAATCTCCATTTCATGATAAACACAGTGAAGATATATACTGGAGGTTCTCAATAATCATCATCTGGATGCCTTTTAAAAATTTAGATCTGTGGTTCTGATTCCAGACTTCTGAGCTGGCTCACGTATTAGGATTGTATCTCTCAAGAAAAATGCAGCCTGTGAGGTTAATAATTTGGATGCAATAATACACCTGAGATTATTCAGTAGTGAAGATCATGGTTTCCTTGAGGATCTGTGTGATCATGTTCCCCAAATTAGACTTTTGCAAGGAGCTTTGACTTTTTTTTTTTTTCAAATTTCCAAGTCCTAACTGACTTCCTTAGACAAAAGCAGTGATTATGGATTTTTTTTAAAAAAAAGATTTTTTTATTGGAAAGGCAGATTTATAGAAAGAAGGAGAGACAAAGAGAAAGATTTTGCATCATTGATTCACTCCCCAAGTGGCTACAATGGCCGGACCTGGGCCGATCTGAAGCCAGGAGCCAGGAGCTTCTTCCAGGACTCTCACCTGGGTGCAGAGTCCCAAGGCTTTGGGCCATTCCCTACAGCTTTGCTAAGCCACACGCAGGGGGCTGGATGGGAAGTGGAACATCCAAGACATGAAGCAGCACCCCTTTTGGATCCTGGTACATTCAGTGCAAGGATTTTAGCTGGAGTCAGTGACACACTTTTAATGTTTTTATTATTGTTGTTATTATTAAGGCTCTACTGAAGTATAAGTTTGGCCTGTGAACTGGTATTTTATCTTCTTGGTTCTCATGGCACTCCTACTTACAATTGAGCTTTACATATGAGAAAATGATTACTTTGTAAAAAATTCATTTTGAGAATGAACTGTATTATTCCTTTGGCTGTTGGTAGTCCTGCTTGCTGGTTTCTTTCAGTGATGGTTTATCATATTGGTTTAAGTTTTCTCATATCCATTGTTAAGTTGTGGTGAAACTTCTGCATAAACTGTTCCTATGTATTTTGGGATCATCTATTATCATCACATTAAAATTACAATCAAAATTACAGAAAGGAAATCCTTCTGTGTTTTGATATTTAGAAGTGCACATAGAAAAAAACAAGAATTATTAATTCCTAAGTAATTTGTTTGAGGAAAGTTTTATATATTCTCTGTGATGATTTTATTTTTTCTTATCACATGTGGTAGAAGTTAGCTCAGTCAAGGATTTATGAAATACTCTTCACAGTTTTTAAAAACGATCTGGTAGAATAGAAGAGTGACAGCCAACATTTGCTGAGTGTGATGTGTGCCAGGTAATCTCCCAGGTGTTTATCTGGATCATTTCCCTTGGCTTTTGTGATAGCTGTAGGAAGTGTACCTGTTAACACTGTTATTCCATGGATAAGGAATCAGAGGCCTACAATGCTTAGTTACTTCAGGTGCATTGATAGAAGTGATACCATTCAGATTTCAGAGTTACACAGTGTGATCCTACAGCATGCAGACTTAACCACTATGGAATAAACTGTTTACCAGCTTTTGAGAAAGACAAGTAAGCATTTGCTGTCTTTGTTTATAGACAAGAATTGTATCTTATGCCTTTAGATAAAGTATTCTTAATGATCAACAGTTGGTTCTCTCATTGTCTCCCTTCCATGTTTTCACAACCTCAGGCACAGCGGTGGTGCCTAAGCAGTTGTCAAGCGCACGTATGCTTGAGGCAGATGTAGAGCATCAAAAACTCAGACAACCTGGATTTAAACACGTGGTTGCCATTCAGCAGAAGTCTGACTTTGCGTGTGATATCAGCCTCTATGCCTGTTTCCTCATTTGTGACAAAGTTCTGATGTTTGGGGGTTATTGTGAAGGTTATGAGTTAATAGAGCTGTGGTGCTTTGGAAGGTTCCTGGGCCAAAGTGACCTCTCAGTAAGTGTTAGACTTTGCTATATTAAAAGTTTCCATTGGGGATCTTTCTCCACCATGTACTATATTGTGTTCCACTAGAAATTCATATATTGAAGTCCTTGTCCTCAGCACACCCCAGAATGTGAAAATGTTTGTAGACAGGGCTTTTATTGAGGTGAGTGAATTCATGTGCTTATCCCAGACCCAATATTACTAGTGTTTATATAAGAGGGAAAGAGAATAGGGCTGAACACACACAAACAGAATATCGCTGGAGAACACATTGAAAAGTGTTCCCTCTACATGCCAAGGAGTGAGATCTCAGGGGAAAGCAATGCTGCCAGCACTTTGAGGCAGAACTTCAAGCCTCCGTTAACTCTGAGAAAATGTCCATTCTTGAAGCCACCCGTGTAAGCAATGCTGTTATGGCAGCCTCTGTAGTGTTATAAACTTCACAAATGGTAGTTTCAGAATAATTTTGGGTGTTTCATTAAAACTAGACTAAAGACAGACAACAAGCCCTTCCCTCCCATTTAGGCATCTCTGTACCTTGATAGAACAGTTGCTTTTTGAATGCTTTTGCATCTTGTCCAGTTTGGTTGTGAAAAAAATATTGTTCACAAAGTTACCACTTACATCCCAGAAAGAGACACTGAACAATTAGTCATAAGAAGAGTTGTTGGGTAAAGGCTCCACCGTTAGAATTTCCATTGATACATGTGTCAGTGTCTGCTCCTTCCATAAAGTATATCCAACACTTTGCTCCCCATATTAAAGCAAAGGTTGAAAAATATTTGAATAATGCTCTCTAACGTGCCTTTAAAGCAAAATCATGCACAGACACAGAAAATAAATGTGAGTGACTTTTCAAGGGTCACAAATTCAATTGCCCAGAGACAATAAAAGTATGTTTCCAGTTGTATCCAAACTTCATGCTGTTTGCTAGTTCTAACTAGACAATTCTGTTTATATGCATGTATGATGGACTGACGTTTTCATAGACTCTAGATATCAATATAAATTGTACTTAGTTGACTTAAATGAATGGGGAGTTGTACAAGTGATTATTAGTTAGATCTTAATTTTGTTTTATTGAAAGGATATTTGGTTTAGTCTTTACATCATAGATAATCTTGGAGTAAATGGCAGGGAGATTGGGTATTGGGCTATGAATCATGATTAAAATGATGGAATTGGAAATGTTCTCCTTGGACTCCCTGTCCCTTCCATGCATACTCCTCCCCATGAGCCCAGGAAAGTGATGTCAAGCATCCATTCCTATTTCCTCTCAGTCTTGCATCTGTTGCACTAATATCAGCCAAGAAGAAATCCAGCAAGCCAGAGAAATTGTTCTGCAAAGTAAGTACTGGATACTTACAGACAACTCCTGTTACTATAAAGAGCTCAAAGCAAGGAAATGGAATGCTTTTCCTCTTGAAATCTTCCCTATTCCAATTAAACAGCTTCTGAACTTGTCATAGAAGAGCTTCATTTCTCAGCAAACCAAGGATGCCTGATGTACCCAGTAGCCTAATGTTTTTGATCGAGAGTGGATACAGATATTATACCTCATTAGTCACCCGTTAATCAAGATGATCATTGTATTTTCATTAAATCTCATCTCCCTGATAATCTAATTTTCTTCTAAGCTTCAAACATAGTGAGCAGATTTATTAACATTGCTGTCAAGATTGATTCAACTTATCTGAACTCTGGGAAATTGAGGAAATTTTAATTTCCATATGTTATGTTGACTATTTTAAGAAATGAATATCATTAAAGCCAAAAAATAACAATTTATCTATGGAAATTTCTGTAGGCTGATGATAGCAGGTAGAATGAGGAGATCCAAATTTCTGAGATCACAACATGGTGAAGTTCTGTCTACTGAGACCTGTGTTTCCTACATCTGTTAATATTTCTTGATTTTCACTGCAGCCCCTTTCTAAATATCAGCTCAGTTTCTGAGTTAGAGACAACTCATTGAAAAATACTCTACACAGTGTATTTCTCTCATATTTTTCTCTTTTTTACAATAAAAGAAGACTCTATACAGTACATTTAACATATTTTTATATATCAATCCCACAAATTGTTGCTTGTTTAACAGACATTTTGCCTTACATATTTGTCAGGCTTGCATAGTGTTACTAGTAAAATCCCTTGGATTTGGTTTTTCAATTCGCAAAGACATACAGGGATTGTTTTAAGTTTAAATTATTTGCTTGTTAATTTCTTTTAATTTTACAAACAGGATGAGAGAGAGAGAGAGAAAGAGAGAATTGATTTTGATTGATTTTCTCTTCACTGGTTGACTCCTCAGATGTCCCCCAAATCCAGGCCAGGCCAAAGACAGTAGCCAAGAACTTCATCCAGGTAATTCATGTGGATAGTAAGAACCCAAGCAATTGAATCATCATCTGATGTATGAGTAGGAAATCATGTTGAACATGGAGTAACCAAAACACGCATTAAGCACTTTGAAATGGAATATAGGTGCTCTATGTAGTGACTCATTACAATGTACTACAGGGCCTGGCCTTATACATGCAACTTCAAATAGTTCACAAAAGAATGGAGTTAAGTTTATTTTGCTGTAGAAAATTTAAATTTATAAATAATTTTCTTCATCATATGAACTTTTCATGAACATGTGAATAGGCTATGTATACAATGATGTCAACATTCATTTTTCACAAAAATAAGCTTATTCATTCATTCATTCTTTCCAGAAACAGATGTTGTGGTGTGGTGGGACCAAAAGAGATAATCCCATCTGCCGTCTTACTTTATAGTTACAATGGCCAGAAGGTAGACTGAGACCAAAGTCAGGACCTTAGAACTCAACCCAGTCTCTCCCATGTAGAGCAAGGACCCAGTTACTTGAGCTGCCATCTGCTGCTTCTAGTGTATGCATTGATGTGAAACTAGAATTGAGATCTAAGACTGGAAGTCAAGCCAGGTACTCTTAACAGATGTCTTAACTGTGTCTCAGCCACTAGGACATAAGCCTACCACTAAATCCATTTTCAATTCAATTTTTCCATTAACTCGTTTGAGCACTTACCCTGGTATTTTGCATATTAAGTAACATGGAAGAATGATGCGCCTAAATTGTGCAGTGATAGCTGTTGTCATTTATTAGACATCATTTACACTGTCTGTAAATTTCTGCAAATACCTTCTGTAAGTTTGTTCAAATTCAACTTAATGCTTTACAGTTTCTCTCTTTGATAAAAATGTGATTAAAAATTATTTCAAAATTTTTTGTTATAGTTTCAGAGAGAAAGTGAGGTAGAGACAGAGAACGCTTCCATCTGCAGGTTCACTCCCCAAATGGCTGCTACAATCATGGCTGGGCCATTCCAAAGCTGGAATCAAGAAGCTTCTGGGTCTCCCACGTGGGTGTTTCTACATCTCTTAAATAAAGTTAAAAAAATACATGTTCTAGTGCTTCAGAATTCAATGTGTCTAAATAATAAATAAGTAGGTTAATTATTTTTCAAATGTTATCTATCATGCAGCCTTGCTAATTGTTTAAACGTTGGAGACTCTAATAGGTGTTTGGAGCTATCCATGGTGCTGAAGATGTTCACACACAAGTCAGAGTTGTCCAGAAACTCAATCCCTCCACATCCTTGCTGCAAAATGTGCACATAATTAAGAAAGTGTTACTGAGGACCAACCTGATGTTTAACATCTGGAAATACAAATAGATACAAAAAGTGATTTTTTTTGTCTTTATGAAGATCTCAGAAACATTCCTTACTAGTGTGTCAGCTACACTCTCTCTCTAGCTATTTCATTAGATTTTTAACTCCATCCTAACACGTTGAGGAATATATGATTAGAAGTACTCACAGGAGTAAGAGAATAAAGCTGTAGCTTCAAGCAACTGCAGGGCAGGAGAATTAAAGGACTTTTTGACTAGAGGTAGTGATTCTCAGACTTTTACAAAGCTTTTTGTTTGTTTGTTTTAATCTGTGTGTACTCCCTGCATGCTTTTTTATGTTCATCTTAAGATTCCTGGCTTGTTTTTCCAGAACTGTTTGAAAGCAGAGACCTGAAAAGACTGCCACCTTCTTACACACTCCATGAGACTTCAAGGGAGCTCGTGGATGGGAATTGCTTTAATGAGGAAAGAAAAGCAGACTCTCCTGGGATGTGTGGGAAGAAAGTGAGGCCTGAGGGACTGGCTAGACTTGAAAAACATCATCTCCTGACACTGATAAATGATTCAGTTGAAAACATGAAGAACCAGAGCAATGTGATTTTGCTTGTATATGGCAGGGCAAGGTTTCATGTAGGTGGTGGATCCATGTGTCTTGTCTGAAGAAGAGTATACTTTATAGTTCAGGAGAGTAAATTATAGCATGCTACCTTGCCTCTTGTTGGCATGAGCCCTGAAGAGAGCATGGTCAGGAGATGGAGTAATGAATTTTGTTTTTTCTTGTAGAAAAAGACATAATAGAAGGAGAGATACAGTCATGTACTCCCAAGGGTAAAGATGTTCATATTTTTATGTGCATATGAACATGATACAATACATATTTTACAGCTCAATAACTGAAATGCCAATTTTCAGAGCAATTTTTAGTGAGCTTGGAATTCACTGAAATCAGAGCAATACTTTAAGAATTTGCAAATTTTGGCCCCAGCTCAGTAGCTCAATTGGCTAATCCTTTGCCTTCAAGCACTGGGATTCCATATGGGTGCCAGTTCGTGTCCCAGCTACTCCACTTCCCTTCCAGCTCCCTGCTTGTGGCCTGGGAAAACAGTAAAGGATGGCTCAAAGCCTTGAGACCATGCACCTGTTTGACAAATCCTAAAGAAGCTCCTGGTTCCTGGCTTTGGATTGGCTCAGCTATGGCTGTTTTGGCTACTTAGAGAGTGAACCAGTGGACTGAAGATCTTTCCTTCTGTCTCTCCTTCTCTATGCGAATCTGCCTTTGCAATAAAAATAAATCTTTAAAAGAATTTGCAGATTTTAATCAAAAAGAGCCGGGAATTGAATGCAGAGACTTGTAAAGATGAAGAGGAAGCAGTAAAAGGGACAGAGGAATCATTAGAAATGGATGGAGAACTCAAACATTGGAATTCTATCCTGCTGTGAATAAAAAGGCAGGTTAGTGCCAGTGTCAGCCCTGGGAATCAGCAGTGATAATCTGAGTAATTGGTTTCCTGCTACCTAGTAAGAAGACTTATATCAAATTTGGCTCCCAGCATTGGTTGTGATGCAGCCCCTGTTGTTAGGGAGACATGAGGGTTGAATTAGCAGATGGAAGGTCTCTCTGTCTCTGTCTCCTGATTATCAGGAGAAAAAAAAGAAAAGAATGAGTGGTGTATCAGTGATATCAAATGACGGTCAAATATAGAAGACAGTGGTATGAATGGCAAAGAGAATGATGTGAAGCAAAACTACAGCATATTGTGAAGAATTGCAGGATCTAAAGGGGGCCATGATGCCATTTTCTTTTTCAGATAAAAAAAAAAGCCAACTCTAAGCCTTCGTGACATTGAACGACTTTTCCTACCTTATGCAACAATGGCAGAGGTTCTGGAATGTCATAGATAAGTACCAAAAAAAAGATAGACACAGGCAAGGGTACTTTAAACAGTTTGCACAACATGGAGTTAAAAGGTGCATTTATTTTAACGCAGAGAGTTTTGAAGTCCATACATATTCTTAAAACACATTTCCAAAGGCTTTTTGAAGACCTTTAAATTAAAAAAAAATTGTTAATTTAAAACGTCTGTGATTCACGCAGAATAATGAGCTGAAGGACAATTTGCTGTGCAGAAAGTTTTGCATGAAAAGGACTTCTGTGTGGCATATTGTAGGTGAATAATTTTTCTTGAGAGTCTTTAACCTTTATGATTCAGGAGGAATTTTAGCCAAAGTTCAATGTGGTTGTTACTGAATGATTTATAAGACCTTAGTACTCATGGGAAAAATTAGAGATTTGAGTAATTTGGAAGGAAGAAAGTCATTTAAATTAGCCTCGAATTTACTGCTTCAATTGAACTAATCTATTTAAGCCATTATTATGTTGTTTGAACTTTTTTCCATTCTCAAATAAAGATCTCTTTTGGGAATCTTATTTCACTTTTGGAAAGCCTTTAGTGTATACATAGGAGACCTGAATTGTTTTCTTCTCTTTCTTGTTTAAAAGATGACACAGTAACTTAATTCTGGTATTAATTTAATATGCTTTATTTGTTGAATAGTTGGGAATAGAATGTTCTTCTCTGCCACTGTTTGGCCAATCCCCAATTCTCTGAAAATTCTGGTGACTCATAACGATCATTTTCATAGAGGGCTTGGTATGACTTGCCAAGGGAGCAGCATTATTGTGGTGAGAAGTGAGCCCTTCTTCACTCTGTGCCTCTCAGACATATCCGCAAGGGAGCAATGGAAAGTGGAGCTGAGGCCTGAAGCACACTGTAGGGAACAGGGAGGCTTTTGCGCAGTTCTATGTTCCATCTGTATCCAGTTTTTCATTCTACTTTATAGCAGGTGTCTCAGTGGTTAGAAAATAATGGTTGGTCTTCCATTTGTTCACCTCCAATTCAATAGATTGATGTTCCAGAAAGATGTTTCAGGCTTATTTTGTGGCTCTCTCTTCCTTACACAAACCATTATGTACCCCACATTCTACACTTAGCCAGTCTGAGAACTGTAATACGAGAGGAATCAGACACTCCTAATTGCACCATTTCAGGCTCTAGGCTTTGCATTGCTTGGGGTCTCGGTGTGTCCAGAAAAATCACATCTAATCTCAGATATGATTCTCTACAAACTATCTGCTGTCTGATGGTAAAAAAATAATCCTGTGCCTTGCTTTCCTATCAGTGCCATTCCATTTCTTCCCATCAGTTAGACTTCCATTTGCTACCCTGGTCCTTCATTTTTCCAATTTGCTTTGCTTTCTGAAATGTTTCTGTAATGCTTTTATAGCTTTTTTGGCCCACTAACTTCATAGGCTTTTTTTTCTCCATTAGGTTCCAGTTCTGTGTGCATTTCAGCGTTTCCACTCTCAGTGGTGACTCATTTTAGGTGACTTACGTCAGGTTATTGCTGTGAGAGAAATAACTAATTGCCTATCAACCACAGAGGTATATTCCCTGCCCATGAAGATATGAATGGCAGCTGTGCTCATGTTCTCATCACTGGAGAAATAGTTGGGGAAAGAAACCCTCACTGGAACATGATGGGACTCATGACAGTAAGAAAAGCAGTAGCAGGACCATAGTTTGGCCTTTATGGCTTTGTCTCAGAAGTAGCACAAGACATTTATGTACATGCTGCATGGATATCCACAGTGAGTCTGATGCTGCTGAGGTCGAGTCCACGTGGTCTATAGTACCATCTCCTAAAGCTGCACTTTTAAACATTTTATACGTAAAAACCTGTCCTGATGGAAAAGAAGCCATTCCATGCCCCAGGACATGCCTCAAACTGCAGATAATTCTGAACCAAGTATGTATTGTTTTCCTGTATAAATCTGAAGTTGTCAGGGAGATAATATTTATTTTATGAAAAAAAAATTGTGTAGTTTTCAGAACTTTGTACTAAATTCTTTAAATTCCATCTTTCATGAAAGTTTTGAAATATCCTCAGACATATCTATGGTAAAGATTATAAATTCACCTTAGTGAGCCCAGGATGGTAACCTAACAGCTAAATTCCTCACCTCGCACACACTGGAATCCCACATGGGTGTTGGTTCATGTCCTGGTGACCCTGCTTCCCATCCAGCTCCCTGCTTGGGACCTGGGAAAGCAGTAGAGGATGGCCCAAAGCCTTGGGACCCTGCTCCTGCATGGGAGACCCAGAAGAGGCTCCTGGCCCCTGGCTTTGGATTGGCTCAGCTCTAGCTGTTGTGGCCACTCGGGGAGTGACCCATCAGACGGAAGATTGTCCTCTCTGTCTCTCTTCCTCTCTGTATATATCTGCCTTTCCTATAAAAATAAATAATTCTTAAAAATTTACTGTCAGCTACATTAAACATAGAAAGGAAGCAGAAGAAATTAATTTTAGTCATGCAGTTTTGCTGAATATATCAAAATCATTATAATTTAGCATGTGATAAAATTATTAGTGAGACATGTTTTTGACCATAACTCCGCAAGATCCATTGTAATTTCACTGAGTGTGCAATATACCCATAGCACATTTGAATATGAATTAACCATATTGCAATTCCTCAGCCACTGCTTATGGCTAGTTCCACAATTATTAATTCCATATCTTTGTGGCCTGTCTGTCCAATTGTCTTGATACATCATATTTTCTACTGTTAGTAAAATCTTACTTTCCTTTTCCTTATCTTCTTCTAAACCTAGTAAATTCTTTATAAATAGTTGAACTACTGTACATATCGCTTTGTTTAGGCTGTGTGCGCATATTTATGTTCTTCCAAAAATGAGACCCTGGTAGAAATTACTTTGAGATGTATTGCTGCTTTTATGCTTGTTTGTAAAAATGAAGACAAGATGTTTAGCATTTCTGTGCTTGTGTGTTTTTCAGGCAGAGGGTACCAGGCTTCAGCGAGAACTCCGAGGATATTTAGCAGCCATTAAAGGTAATGTGTATGAGTTGTTTACTGCCTGTCACCCAGCACTGGTTGTTCTTGGTATTTGCAAGTGACAAAATGGATTGTTCATTACAAAACCACATGGCTTTCTGGCAGGATAAATACTTGAACACAGGTGCCACATTTTGCTCACCCCCGCATTCTTGTTGAAATGAGATCCAGAATATATGAGGACAAAATATTTCTGCCCTTATGATGAAAACTAAGAATAGATGTTACCCACATGTCAGTGATTTCTAGGAAGTTTAGAGTGAGCTTGACACCTTATTTGAGAAAAGCTGCATCATGATTGTATCCCCAGGGAGAATAGATGCCAGGTTTAGAGTGTTCAACAGACTCCCACTGGAAGGGACAGGAGTAGTGGAAGAGGCCTGCAGATGGATGTCAAGAAACTAGGAGCTGGGATGCCTGTGACTTGTATGAACCTGCATATGTAGTTGCATATGCAACACGTCGAACAGAAAGACTGTGACCTTGGTTTTTGGTGTGTATTGTGGAAGGTAAAGGGATGAGGCTAGTGTGAGAGAACTCTAGGATAGGAGAGGGTGAGGGGGCAGGGAAGAGTGCTTTGCCTTTGCCTTTTTGTTATTCTTCATTAATCTCCCTGCCCAAATTCAGAGCCAAATGTACTCACAGATCTCATGTATTGTCAATCAGATTTTGAGATTCATAGGGGGAGAGAAAGGCTCCTCTGACAAGAGATCTTGGGGAAACTGGCCAAAGGCTTGAGAAAGAAATGAGAGTCTCCACTTCAAACTATGCACCTAGGGCCCAGTGCAGTGGCTTGCAAGCAACAGGATTCCTTGCAAGCAACAGGATTCCTTGCAAGCAACAGGGTTCATTATGGGCACTGGTTTGTATCCCAGCTGCTCCATTTCCCTTTCTGCTCCTTGCTTGTAGCCTGGAAAAGTGATCGAATATGGCTTAAAGCCTTGAGACCCTACCCCTATGTGGGAGACCCAGAAGAAGCTCCTGATTCTTGGGTTTGGTTGGGTCAGCTATGACCATTACAGCTGCTTTGGGAGTGAACCAGAAGATGGAAATTTTTTCTTTGTCTTTCCTGCTCTGGAAATCTAATATGCCTTTCCAATAAATAAATAAATCTTTAAAAACCTGTGCATCTATACTTCTAATTCTAGTGAAGTTTTTAAATATGCTTGCTGCAATACTGTCAAGTACTTGGGGAAAAAACTGTAGACTTAATCTCTTTGGTGGGCAGGGTCTTTAACTCAAAAGGCATGGAACAAATTGAGATGATTTGTCCTCATAAATATATAAAGATCATTGTTTTTAAAAATTTATCATTTTGACATGTTTAATGACACTGAACCAGAATAGAAAGAGCTCAGTAAACAAATTAGTATCAATTGGTTAAGTGAAAAAATGTCAAAACATTTGACAAAGAGCAGCCAAAGTACCACAGATGAGTCAAAAATGTGAAAAGTGCTTATCTTCATAAATAATGAAATTTAATAAATAATTCAATAAAAATATATGCCAGTATTTTCCTCCAAATGCTCAGTGACTTTAAAATGACTAAAGTTCCAAAATATGTCACATTAACAAAGATGTGGGGAGTAGATTCTTTGCAGGTATTGTTGGAAGGACAGTTCTGGAGAGCAGCTTGGTCAATTGACTGTTGACCAGGTTACTTTCAAGCCTCTTTTACACCGTATCCAGAAAGCCTGTTTGTTGGGCGAGAATTTTGTGAAATTTTTTGTCTCATGAAGACTTTGTAACATTTCTAGGAAAACAATTTTGGTTTTGGGAACATTCTTAAAGACAAGGGAAGACTCTGTAAGTTGGTAGTCATTTGTATTTTTCAAGCACTGTCATGGCTGGTTTTGTCTTCACGAAGCATAGTTCCTATGGTAGGCAGCAGCATATCAGCATTTCAGCAGCATTTATGGCGCTGTGAGATCTGATTCTGGAGCATCATGGGATAATAATGCAATACGTGTTGCACCTCCTAGCTTCCTGGAGTTCCTCATCTTCAGAGTGCTCCAGTTGTTGTAGAAATCCCATGAACTTTTCTTGAACTCCCATTCTGTGAGATGGAGTTACAGAAGATCCATTCTATTCCTTTTTTCTCATTGGTCTCCGGGTGGCCTTCTATCTCCATGGACTTTCATGGTTTCTGCTTCCTGCTGATGCATCACCTTTGTGGGTTGTAACTTCTGCTCTCGTTGATTTAGCAGCCACCAGCTCTTCAGGATCATTGTTTGCCTGATCTTGCTTCAAGACACTGTGATGCTGAGATGCACGGGGCACAGTGCCTGCTCAGGAGCTGGCAGACAACCTGGGGGTGACAGCTGAAGAAGTAAAAATGGCAGATAGACACTGTGATAGGCAAATTGATGTGTATTGAGTGCTGCTGTCACATAGGACAGGTCTCTACCCTCCAGGGTTTCATTCAGAAATGGTCCTTCCAGGGAACTTACCATTAATAGCCATAGGAAGAAGGCAGAGTTGGTCACCAGGCCAGCAGTTTGGGTTAATGTTGGAAGGAAAGTCCAAGTAGGAGAAGCAACCAGAGGACAAGGAGACAGACAAAGTTTTGTAGGGAACACATAGGTTAGTGAGGTGCAAGGAGGAAGCCAAGGGGAGTAAGGCATGGAAATGCAGGCCATGTTTGCATATGGAAGTGTTTTACGTATCATAGTATGTCAGGGCTTTATTATACTGGGGAGAGAAGCTGTTACATTAGTAAAGCTTTTTATGGTTAGGTAATATACCAGTTGATCAGATTTGCATCTTAGAAAAATAGTAATTTGCAATTTTGTGTAATTTAAGCTATAAGAAATAAAACTAAGGAAATCGGGTATATCTTGCACTAATACTACTAGTAGTGAATATGCATTGAAGACTGATATGATAGGCACTGAGTTAAGCTTTTTTATTTGCTACAATTTATGTAATTTTCCCTACAATGTGATAGCAGATAGTATTGGAGGAGTTTACTCTAGAAAATTGAAGTTTAGGATGATTACGAATTTGCTTGGAAACCACACAGATGGTATGTAATGGAACTAAGACTGCAACAAAAGCTGATTGATTGCAAATAATCGTGTTAATTGTTATGCTGTGTTGCCTCCAAAAATGGTTTTGATAATGATGTTTGACATTTGGATGGCTAATATGTGCCAGTTACTTTAATGAACCATTTATGGAGATTAAATTTTATCTAATCAAAACGATAGATGATGATTGCCTAACTCAGTCCTGTGGCAGCAGGCAGGAAAAGAAGGTGGCATTTGAGAATCAGGCAGAGTTGATGTTTCTTGATGGTAAGCTTTGTTTTGGAGGATGGATGGAGGATGATTTCTGGTTTTCTGGCAGGGCCAATGGTGATACTCGTGAGGGCTAGGAAGTGCAGTAGGAACAAGTATGGACAGGACCATTGGAGACTGGTTTCAGTCATGAAGTGTGTGCTTCATTTTGTTTTTAAATGATGTTCCTGCTTTATTTGTTTTCTAGGATTGTACAGCAGGCTTGTTTTATTCTCACGATTTATGATTATTTATTACTTTCAGCACTCATGCTAATAAAATGCTTTTATGGGGTTCAATGCAACATATCAAAACATGTATCCACAGTGTGTGTGCTCTGGTCAAATTGGGTAATTGACATTTCTGCTCCTTTTCTTTATCTTTGAGAACTACCACTTCCTCTCTTCTTGTTTTGCCCCAATGGATTCTTTTTAAACTGTAATCACCCACTGTGCTAAGCAATACTAGTGCTTATTTCTGTCCATATGTGGAACTTGTTGCAGTCCAGGTAGGGGTAATGGTTAAAGAAATGAAAAGGCCAGATTAACAGTCTTGTTATCTCTTCTCCTCTCCACAGTTATCAGTGGTTGTCACTATGTTAGACAAATGAAGCTTGGGATTTAGTAGGACATTCAAGTGGAGAGGCATAGTAAGGTGGAGTAGTAGTCATTAGCCTGTGGGTGGCAGGGGAGGCCACACGAAGGACTGGGGGGTACACAAGATCTGTCTCTAAAGGCAGCTCAGCTCAGTAGTATAATATTCATCAGGTACTGCTAGGTGTGGTGTAAGGGGTGGGGCTGGCTTCCCTTCAACCACCTGTCTGTTTTCCTAGTCTGATCCTCACGCTTGCTCTGCTCCCTAGACTAAGAGAAAGACTTTTCTGCTTTCCACTGAGGCAGCTGCTGTCTTCTTACACATTTGTGAACTGTGTTGCAAATCAGCTAGATACTTGGAATAATTTGGACAGTCTCTTCATGGTTTGCTGTTGTTGGTGATTATTGTTATATTGAAACAGATGCTATTTTTAATTAAAGTATGCACTTTCAGGTTGTGCAGATGCAGAGTATCGTCACAGTAGTGCAAGCCACGCAGTATGTCTTACTGGGTGAAAATACAGGCTCACAAATTGGGCTGCAAATGGAAATAGAAGATGTCACATTAAAGGCCTTGGAGAAGGTCCAGAACTTTAGAGAGGGAAGTGGTTCATACCCACTAGAGAAAAAAGCAATTCTTATGCATGTGTTGCCGAACAGTTATCTTGCAATTTTGTAAATCACTGGAATTTTAAGAGAATATTGAGTATTGGATATTATTGTGTCAGAAGTGATTCAGAAATCTACTGTTGCCAAATTGCTTTCAATAAATTTGATTTTTAGATTTTGGGGCTTATTTTCCCAGAACTTTGGCCAACACAGCATATTTTTGGTCCATTTTCTGCTGTTATAGCAAAACATCTAGACTGGGTACCTGATAAAGAGCAGAAATTATTTGTCATGTGGGTCTGGAGGCTGGGAAATCCAAGGCTTGAGGGACCACATCTGGTGAGAGGCATCTTTCTGTTTTGTAGAAGGTATCATGCAAATGAGAGAGCCAGAGAGAGGAAATGAGCTCACCCTCTACAGGGATTCCACTCACATGATAACAGATCCATTCCTGAGATGTTGGCATTCATCCATTCCTCAGGGCATAGTCCTCATGACCTAAAAAGTCCCACCTCACAAAACTTGCCTGGGGGAGGAAGTTTCCACCACATGAACTTTGGGGGAAATATTCAAATCATTGCAGTTCTCAAGTGTTAGAATCTATGTCAATCTGTGCTACTTTAGAGCATAGCTTGTGGTTTGTTTGCCGTGTATCCCTCCAAGTGCTTCCTTTGGATATCCTAGAAGCAATTTCTGTGTCAAATGGCTTCTTTGCAAATGATCCATACAGTAATGAGTAGCT
The DNA here is from genome assembly GCF_030435755.1 of Ochotona princeps. NCBI lineage: Eukaryota > Metazoa > Chordata > Mammalia > Lagomorpha > Ochotonidae > Ochotona > Ochotona princeps. Next base: position 19,661,138 of record NC_080851.1, read on the forward strand.
ATTTTTGACTGCTGAGACACATCTGTAGTGCGTAATTGTGTTATAGGCCTCAATGATCAGGCTTTACATAATTTTATTTTTAGTTTATGTTTGTAGTTTCATTTCTCACCATGAAGATCATTTGCCCTACAATGCCATAACTCTATTTTCCCTCTTAAGACGTTGTTAAAATTCTACATACAAAGTTACAGTTTTAAGAACTGTTTGGAACTAGAACTGTTTTTAGATTTCTGGGTGTTTATTTCAGAATACTTGTATCAGTTTAATATACTTTGCAGAAAGGACAAAAGTGTAAGTGTGGATTCATAAATATTTATATATACATATATGCCTTGTATGTAGGGATTGATAATTTTATGTAGATTTTAAAAGATTGTTTATTTTTTTGAAAGAGAGAATGAGAGACATTGATTGGTTCATTCCCCGAATGGCTACAATGGACTGCACTGGGCCAGGTGAAATCCAGGAGCTTCTTTCAGTCTTCCCTCTGAATTCAGAGGAGTAAGCATTTGGATCATCTTCTGTTGCTTTCCGTGGTGCATTAACAGGAAGCTGGATCAGAAGTAGAGCAGCAATAACTCGAATGATGCCCATACGGGATGCCAGCATTCTAGGCAGTGGCTTGCTTACCCATGATATACAATACTGGTCATTATATAGTATTTTGTTAATGCACCTACATGAACTGTGACTTGTCAGGAAAAATCAGATACAGAATTTTCCACTTGTGACATAATGTTGGTGCTTTGAAAGTTTCAGATCTTAGGGCATTTTGAATTTTAAGTTCAGGGATGCTTAATTTATATGTATTATATCCCTTCAAACTCAAGAGAGATGTAGAGAAAACTTCTAAAGCATTCTGGCATCTAAGTTAGAGAAGATCAGTTAGACCTGAATTTTGACATGAATTTGGGGATTACTTTTCTTGGTACAGATTTCCCTGACTTGGGTAGGGATAAAGCAGCCACCACACCTGCAGTGAGCCCATCAAATGAGACCATGTTCTTGCTAACTTGGTCCATTCACTTTGAGGGAGAGATGAAGATTTTTGTTCCACTTTTGGCTGTGTCTGCACCCTTGCACTGTTTTATTAGAGTTCTCAGAGACTTCAGCCATTATTGATCTCCTTGCCTGAGTGTCCATTACCCGAGTTGCTTCAGCCTAAGGAGGCTGTGCAACGCACTCCCAAGGGTGCTTGTGAACATTCTCAGAGATATCCCCACCCATCCATCCAGGAGAAGGTTGGGGACTTCGGCACTTCATGTGGCTATCGAAACATTCAGAACTCCAGTGTACAGGTAGACAGGAGATGGTCTCTGCTGAGAGACTAAAATATGTTAGGAAATGCAGAAGGTGTGTTCACTTGTAGAAAATTATTTCATTTGTCTTCTTTTACTTTTTCCTTTGCTCTCATGTTTGAACCCATATTCTGTCCAAGGAGCATATGGCTGAGTGTTCAGCTTACACAAATGGTGTTCATCTTGGATTTACTGGTCTGAGGCTGATGCAGTGTGTTTTTTAAATTCTTCTAAGGGCATTCTGTTGTTCTCTCCTCCCCTCAGACCAGCCTCTTCTCATACCTCTTAGGTACCCAACTGGGGCAAGCCCATTTCCCAGCTGATGAGAAGCATTTAGTGCCTCCTCTAAGTCACTAGCCATGATAGTGATCTGTTTCCATGGCAACCCAGCTGTCACACTTTACCAGCTGTGTTATTCAGGGGTAGATGTAAGCAAGACCAAAAGAGGCTTATTGGTGCCTTAGATCAGCATGAACCACTCAGAAGTGTTAGATCTTTCCTGCTACTACTAGCAGTATTTTAAAAATGTAACAAAAGGGTAAATCTAACAAAACCTCAATCCCCTGAAGTTAAAATCTTATACCTTTCTGAGAGCTTTAACTTAAAACCTCATTCATAGCCTTTAATGCTGGGAAAAGTGAAACTTTTTTATTTAGTTTATTTTTGTATGTATTTTGTGTTTACTTATTGGAAAGGCAGATGTACAGAGAGAAGGAGAACCAGAGAGAAAGATCCTCCGTCCACTGGTTCCCTCCCCAACTGGCTGCAATGACCAGAGCTGAGCCAGGAGCATCCTTTGGGTCTCCCACACAGGTGCAGGGCCCCAAGGATTTGGGCCAATCTGTAATGCTTTCCCAGGCTACAAGCAGATTGCTGGCTGGGAAGTGAAGCAGCCAGGACACAAACTAGTGTGTATATGGGATCCTGGCACATTCAAGGCAAGGAATTTAGCCACTGTGCCATCATGCCAGGTCCAAAATCAATCAGTCTTCCTTCCTTCCTTTCTTTCCTTCTCTTCTCTTTTTTCTTCTCTTCTCTTCTCTTCTCTTCTCTTCTCTTCTTTTTTCTTAGTTAAAAACTTGTGAAATAGCAGGACTCTTAACCAGTCTAACCACTTAATCATTTTTACTGTTTTAAGCCATGTCACTACCTTAGTGTTTTCTTTTTTTGTGGTACAATTCCATAGGGTCTGGGATTTCCCTACCCCCTCCCCAGATTCCCTCCCCACATATTAGTACAATAGTAGAGTCCTTCTTAGGCAGTTGTAAGCCCATTATTCTGTTGTTTAAGTGTGTCCTGACACTGCTGGTGCTAACAAGGCCAGGCAGTCCAGCACCCTATTGTCAAGATACATCCAACAGTTTTATTGGAAGTTGGTCTTTGATTTGGAAGTAGAGATGCATACTACATTGTATCTTCACATCTGGATAGGATATTCTCTATTATACTGTCACTATATATTCCCTTAAATGAGAAGCCATGAAACAAAGTCAACAGGAATGAAGTTAAAACAAAAAATTTTCAGCACCATTGAGTAAAGACACATGCTGCTGAATAATCAACATGTCAGTGAAGAAATGAAAAAGAAAACACAGAAGCCTCTTGGGTAAAGTGATGCTACTGTGTGATCTGTGAGTCAATGAAGAATTTGATAAAAGGAAAGAAACTATTTTTAAGAAATGAAAATAAAAACAAAAATATCAAGACCAATGGGTTGCAGCAAAAACAGTATGGAAAGAGTTACTGATTTTACATTTTGCTTGAAGGCTGCCTTATATCAGAGAGAACGTATGGTATTTGTCCTTTGGGGATTGACTTATTTCACTAAGCATAATGGTCTATAGTTGGGGCCATCTAGTTGCAAATGGTATAATTTCATTCTTTTTAATGGCTGAGTAGTGTTCCATGGAGTAGATGTACCATAGTTTCTTTAACCACTACTCTGGATGGACAGCTGGATTATTTCCATATCTTTTGCTATTATAGAGTGTGCTGCTGTAAATATAGGATTACAGGTGATTTTCTCATATGCAGTCTTCATTTCCTTTAGATATATTGCTAGGAGTGTGGTAGCTGGGTCGTATGGCAGGTGTATTTGGAGTTCTCTCAGTGCTCTCTGTATCTATTATCAGCATTTAAATAGTGAAAAATGTACAATACGTAAGTCTTGGAGACCCTCAAGGGAAGATGTGATTACGATTACAGATACAAGCAGCAGTTCTGCCTCTGCAGTTTTATTACATATTTAACTAGTATTCAGGATTTTTCTCTCACATAGAAAATTAGGGGCACAGATGCTAATGTGCCTGGGAATGGGCCAAATGCTGGGGTTCCTGCCACCCACATAGGAGACCCAATGGAGTTACTGGCTCCTGGCTTCCACCTGGCAAAATACCAGCTATTGCAGACATTGCGGGGTGAATCATCAATTGGAGGATGTTTCTCATTCTGTCATACTACTTTTTAAATATATAAATACATTTTTAAAATAAAAAACAATGTAAAAGTTAGACATATTTATGGGATATGATGTGATATTTCTATGTATATATTACATTATACTGCAGTCAACTCCACATCTGTGTCTGTGTAACAAAAGCTGTTTTTTTTTCAATACCAGGCATGCAAGAGGCCTCCATGAAGCTCACTGAGTCACTGCATGAGGTCTATGAGCCAGACTGGTATGGACGGGAAGACGTGAAGATGGTTGGCGAGGTAAGGTCCAGGATGATCTCACACCAGAGGCCCCAGTGTCTTCTGCAGCGCTCTCACCAAATCCTGCTTCTTCTGCCTTTCCCCTACCTTGCCAGTTAAATGCTTTAATCTGGACCAAGCCTGCACACCCAGGAGACATCACGCACTTCTGTTCTTTGGATCAACCCAAATTCATAGCAGAAGGTGAAGATAACTATGGAACCATACGGATAGAAAGCTATTGGCACACGATCATTTTTTCTTTGAAATAGCAATGGCGTTTAATTAGCAGGACTTAACAGTTCATCCCTAGCAGAACTGAATTACAGCGTGACTCTGTGCACTAACTGCAATAAGATGCCCTTCATCCCCCTCTGCACCATCCCTCCCTGGCTTCAGGGGTAGAACGCAGCATAGCCATTGCCCTTCACCACTAGCCACTGTACTCATTGAGGAGAAAGCCTCAGAGCACACCTAGCCTGCTCAAAGGAGCATATTTCAGGACAGCTTTGGCCCTGCACATGTCATTATGCCTCAAATCTGACCTTTAGCAAAGGGCTTCTGGCTGGTGGGAGGTGAGTGGATGTTGCTGTGGTATATAAATAAAATAGGGCAGAGATAAGAGTAGCACTGTGTAACATTGGACTGGTTCTTTAAATATGTTTGGCTTTAGTTTGCTCATCTATGAAGTTCAAATAATAATTGTACATAGACATCGTATGACATAGATATTTAAGAACATTGTGTTTTGTGTCACCTGGTCAGAGCTCAGTGCATGTTAGGATTACTGATAGGAGAAAGCCATCAGCTTTGGAATCCTTCTTACTTCCTTGTTCCAATGAAGAGCCGTGTTTGTCGTGTCATCTTTCTTTGGAGAACGACTGTACTTCATACAGGTACCCAAGACCTAAGCTGGAAGTGGCAGCCTGCGCTCACAGAAAGTCTAATGAAATGAGCTGAAGGACTGCCACTTTGGGAAAGAGGAATAAACAGGAATTCTGCGTAGCTCCCTGACAGTTCTGACATCATGACCTTGATCATCATGACCTCATTAGGAATGAGAGCTTTTTTTGTAAGAAAGACCCTTAGTGAGTGTATTACATCTTTCAGACACTTTTATGATTTAGGTTTGGCAAAACCGTCTTCCATGTTATCATTTTCAAATGCAAATTTCAAATTTTTAAGTAATTACATCTTAAATTTCATAGGTATAAAGACAGCATGTTTGAACATCATGGAGTTAAATACTTTTTAAACTTCTGGTTATTGGTTCTTTTTTTGAAAAAAAAAAACAAGATAGAAACTGATCTCTCACATCAAAGAATTTGGATATTGGCATCCAAAGTATGACACAGTGGACCTAATTTTGCCGTTCTCAGCTTACCCTCTCAGGGTCAGTGGTTCTCTGAGCCCTGGCCACCAGCTACCAGTTATGCTTTTCCTTCAACTACAAGGAAGAAGTTGGCTTGGAAGGAGGGCTGACTTCGACTTTTCATGACACTTCTTGGAAGTACATACCATTGGCCAGACTTAGACACAGGGCTACACCTAAATACAGTGGGCTCTGAGAAGTAGAGTCTGTATCGTAGGTGACTACCCAGCTGAACTTAAAAGTTCAGTTAAAAAGACCAAAGGAAATAAAGACTGGAGAACAGTTTTAACCAAATCTGTCAGGAGACCCAAAATGTAAAGAAGCATAAAGCTGACACTCCTGAGCACCTCTGGAGTACTTGTAACTCTATGAATACTTTACCTCATCAACACATTTTCCAAAGCCACATTCCCAAAATCATAGAACTGAGATGTGAATCATACTCTGGAATAACAGCTCATGCACTTTCATGGACTTTGAATTCAAGGAGACAGATGTGGGTTGAAACCTAGGTTTGCACCTATCATTTGTGTGGCCTTGAGTATGTTGTATGTAGCATCTCTGAATTTCAGTCTCTGCTTCTGTATAGTGGTAATAATGAAGTCTTTCCTCATAAAACTATTGTAAGAACCAAGGAATTACAGAGGTATGTGTCCATGTACACATCAACCCATTGCCTTGAAAGAGATATAATAGTTGTAGCAATTTTCATTGTGTGCTTATTGTAGTCTCTACTCCATAAATGATAAGGCTCTTTCCTATACAACTGTAATTTTCTGCTTTTTAAAGACGGTTTCAATAATGATTTCTGTTTAGGTTATCTAGAATGGCTTGTATTTTCACAGATTGCTTCAGAAGCAAGTTGTCTCAATGGATTTCTGCCTTTTTGTTTTAAAGATTTATTCATTTTTATTACAAAGTCAGTTATACAGAGAGGAGGAGAGACAGAGGGAAAGATCTTCCATCCAATGATTCACTCCCTAAGTTAGTGCAACGGCTGGTGCTGTGCCAGTCCGGAGCCAGGAGCTAGGAACTTCCTCCAGGTCTCCCATTCAAGTGCAGGGTCCCAAAGCATTGGGCCATTCTCAACTGCTTTCCCAGGCCACAAGCCGGGAACTGGATGGCAAGTGGAACTGCCGGGGTTAGAACCCGCACCCATATGGGATCCTGGCTTGATCAAGGTGAGGACTTTAACCACTAGGTCATGCTGCCAGGCCCGGATTTCTCTTTTACTCACCAAAGCCCATCTGTAAGAATAGAGCATCCTTTGGAAACATCTACATTTTTTAGTAACTCAGTATTAGAAATGCATTTTTTAAGGAGCTGAGCTTTTACATGTCTCATTGTTACTTAGAACTGGTAGCCCAATTATGTTAAAATGTTGCTGTATTATATAAACCACATGTGTTCTAGAATCCAGTATCTTATAAAATATTACTTATCTAATTTTGTAGATCAGATTTTTTTGCAAGTTTTCTGAAAAGTATCTAGTTAAACTAGTCCTGCAGCTATCTCTTTATTTCTGTTTTTCTTTTAGAAATGTGATGTACTGTGGGAAGACTTCCATCAAAAACTCGTGGATGGATCCTTGCTGACACTGGATACCTACCTGGGCCAATTCCCAGACATAAAGGTATTTTCCTGTATCTATAAATGGAGAATTGAATGGTCTTATACAGTTGTTGTAACATGGGGAAGATGAGGAGAATTCAGTCCTCAACCTGACATCAAAGATAAATGGTTGCCTTTCATTTATTTAAGCATGAAATTCTTAATCTGTTCCTGTCAGTTTGAAATGAAATGTAGTTACAGAAATTATTTTTCCTTTTTAGTGAACTACTCTTTTATTTTTGTATAGAAATATTTTTAGGCCTATAGATAAGAAATCATACATCAGAGGAAGTAAAAATTTCCTGTCTTCTTTTTATTCAGTTTTATTTCATAGCGCGTTACCAAGATGTCCATTAAAATAAACAGTGATCACAGAAACTTCATTTCAAACACAAGAGCAGACTCAGATCATTTCACATTTTGTATGTATTCATTGTGCACCTGAGGATTTCTTTTTTCCTTGAAAGTTTTAGATTCAAACTAAAATATGAGCATATATACATTTCAGCTACATATGCCTCTAGAGTTAAACACTAGTCTTATTTGACACTTGGATCCATCCATTGCAAAGTTAAATATGTAAATGAAGGATTGAATCATATTGATTTGGAGTTGGCTCTGGAAGTCAGGGTGATTTTTAAGCCATCTGCAGAGTTCTGTTAGCAAATTATTAGTGTTACACATCTGCCGTCTCCACACCCTACCACTCATGTAGACAATTGTGTTTCCTGCTGAAGTTCAAGGCCTAGCTTTCTTTTCTATAGAGTGAGAAGGATGTGAATTAGTATCAGCTGACATCTGAAGTGTCTTGTTGGGTGTCTTCTGCAGCTTTATTCCTCTGGTATCTGGCTTTTGTGGTTGTGACCAAACACCAACAAGCCGTCTGCAGGAGTATGTTCTGGCTTTTGTAATAAGATGTGGACCAAGTTTCTTAGTGAAGACAACACTCACAATGATAACTTGTATATATATATTCCATACAGAATGCCCAAAACTAGTTAGTAAAGCATGCGAAGTGTGCTTGGAGGTACTAGACAAGATCCTAGATGGATCAGACTAAATGTATTGGCTGTGTTAGCAAGAAACCACAGGGCACAGAAGCATTGATTTTTCAGTGATGTTGTTCAATAAAACAGCAAAGTGTTTTATCAAGTAATTGGATAAATACAACCCAATTAAAGATATAAATCAGTTATTTTTAAATCTCTGAGAAATTTGACACTTTTTTCTTTGAATTTCATAAGTCTACCTACACCAATCTCCAGGGAGTATGTTTGGGGATATATTTAATCTTGCCTTGGGATTTGTGACATCTGTTGCATAAGCTCAAAATAAGTATCACATTTCACAGTATTGTTTATTGCATGATAAATTTATTAAAAATATCATGTTTCATTTTGTTTTATTGTATTTTAATAAAAACACTTAACATGAGGCCTACCCATTTAGTGGAGTCTGAAGTTTACAATGAAGTGTTTTATCTGTAGGTGCAATGCTACACAGCAGCTCTCTAGCACTTCATCTTACTTGACTGGATGTTGACACGTTGGTCAAAAGCTCCTCGTTTGCAATGCCACACAGATCCACCACCTTTCTGTGTGTTGTTTGATCGGTGTGTTTGATTATGTTCTCTTGTCTTCTTTGGGAGAAAGTCAGTCAGTACCTTGGATAGCATGTTTGGGGTTATTTTGTTTATTCTTTTCCTTTCTTCCTCCCTTTCGCCCTCCCTCCCTCCCTCCCTCGCTCCCTCCCTCGCTCCCTCCCTCCTTTCCTTCCTTCCTTCCTTCCTTTCTTTAAGACTTCTAAGAATTCCTTAAGTATTTTGGAAACTGATCCCCCACTCCCCAATTTTTGATCTGCAAGCCTTTTCCCTCTCTCAGATGGTTGTATTTTACCCTGTTGATGTTTTCCTTTGCCATGTTCACTTTGATGTAGTCTCACTTACCTGTTTTTGCACTTGTTGCCATGCATTTGGTGTCAATAGCTGAGATTAATGTTTGTTCTAAAATTTTTTTTTGCTTATAAAATGAATAATTACCCCTATGTTTTCTTCTAAGTGATCTGCAGTGTCAAATCAGTCTTGAACTCATTTTAGTGAATTTTTGTGCATGATATAAGAGTCTAGATGTAGTCTTTGGCATGTTTATATCTGGATTACTTAGCACCATTTATTGAAGAGACTGACTTCCTTTCCCCAGTGTGTATTCTTGTCACTTTTGTCCGACATCATTTGACTGATTCCCACCCCCAATCCCCGCCCCAGGCCCTGCTGGGCTCTTTATTCTGCTCCATTATTGTATATATGAGGTGCTATGGTTTGGATATTACTTTAGATGATGAATGTTCCTAAAAGGCTTTGTGCTAGCGGCTTGGTTCCAATGCTGCCAGGAGATGATCAGACTTTTAGAAGGGTCTCATGGGTGGTCAGTCCTTAGATCATTAAAGGTACACCAAACTTTCTTACTCAAAGAGGCCAGGCAAAGACGACTCCTCTTTGAAAATGTATTTATTCAATTGAAAGGCAGGGTAGCAGAGAGAAAGGGAGAAGCATATATCTTTCACCTGCTGGTTCATTCCCCCAATGGCCACAGTTTCCAAGGCTGGGCCAAGCTGAACCCAAGAACCTGGAATTTCATATGGGTCTCCCTCATTGGCAGGCGCTGGATCAGGAGTGGAGTAGCCAGGCCTTAAGCTCGTGCTCATACAGGATGCTGATGCTGTAGAAGATGGCTTAACCTGCTTGCTATGCTGCAGCACAAGCCCTAAGTTTGCTAGTGCTTTGCTGAGGTTTTTCTGTATTATGTCCATTCTTGTTAGGAAGCTCCCTTTAGCATATTTTTTTTTTTAAGAAAGCTAAGTTAGTGATAACAGTCTTCTTTCTGTTTTGGGAAATCTTTGCCTCTACCTTATGAAGGACAGTTTAACTGAGTGTATTATTGGTTGAAAGTTTTAAAGTTTTTATTCTGTATTTTTAATTACATTATGTATAACTTCCTGGCTCTTTGTATTTCTTATTTGTTCTGTTTTTGTTTTTTCTTGCTTCTGTGACCAAATAATTTTTTTATGATTTGATTTTGAGTTTACTGAGGTTTTCTTCTGTTTGAAAGATTTTTAAAACATCTCTAGCAACCATTAAGTATTTCTAAAATTTTCTCTTTGTTGAAAAATCTCACCTTGTTCATCTTGGTTTTCCTGACATCAGTGAGTGATTTTATGGTAGTGACTTGGACTTGCTGTCTGGGAAATCATTTATTTCCATTTCATTAGGGAAAATTTCAGCAGATTCATATCTTTTTCCTTTGTTTAGAAAACTCATTTCCTTGTTTCTCCATTTTATTTAACTTTGGCTGTTGTCAACCTCATATTTAGCGATAGTCACATATTTCAGCATTCATACACGTTCCCCCACTGAAGATCTTTACCAGTAGTCCTCCTTGAGAATTTTGGGACATTCTTAAACTTTTGCAATATTCATTATTATTATTATTATTTTGAAAGTCTGATATACAGAGAGGAGAGAAAGAAAGAGCTTCCATCTGCTAGTTTACTTCCTAAGTGGTGGCAACAGCCGGAGCTGAGCCGACCAAAACCAGAAGCTTCTTCCGGGTCTCCCACATGGATGCAGGGTCCCAAGGCTTTGGCCATCCTCTACTGCCTTACCGAATCACAATCAGGGAGCTTGAAGGAAAGTGAAGCAGCTGGAATAGAAACTGGCACCCAAATATGATCCTGGCACATGCAAGGCAAAGATATCTACAAGGCTACTGCACCAGGCTCACTTTTGCAGTATTCTAACTGCTTTGTTTGTTCCTCGAAATTCCTATGCTTATAGAAAATACGGCCATGTTAGGGCTGGTGTTGTGGCAAAGCAGGAAAGCAATCATGCTCAATGCCAAAATTTTGCATGGGCATCATCTTTTGTCCCTGCTGCAATACTTCCCATCCAGCTCCCTGCCAATAGCCTGAGAAAAGCAGTGCAAGATGGCCCAAATGCCTGAGCCCATGCCATCCATATGGGAAGATAATGAAACTCCTGATCTCAGCCTGGCCCAGCCCTGTTTATTGCAACTATCTGGGAATATACCAGCAAAAGAAAAAAAACATTGTCTTTTTGTGTCTTTTTCCTCTCTGTGTGTAATTCCACCTTTCAAATAAATAAATAAATCTTAAGAAAAAAGAAAATATGGACATGTCAGAGCTGTAAGACAAGCAAAAGTGAGCCCATTTTTAACAGACAGCCTCTTCAAAAATTGGGTCCTTGGATATATGCTCACCACTAGGGAGAACCTGAGAGCTTTCACCTGTCTGTTCTCAGCTGTGTAGACTTTTCCAGTTGGATGGTAAATTCCACTGTTAGCTTTTATCTCTCTGGTCTCCAGGAAGCTAGATTATGCTGGGTTTCATTAGTGTCCCAAGACATAAGATGTTAGTATTTTGATCAGACTCTGATGAAAGGTGGTGTTGGACATACAATCCCGTCTATATGTCCAACATACAGGAGAAACTGGGAAACTGGGAGCTTGGGTTTATGGCCATTCACTCTTTCCATCCACTTTCCAGGAAAGTGCCTACAGAACTCTGCAGAACTCTGGAAAGTGTTCAGTCCTTTGCTGTATCCCCTATGGACCCCAGGAGACTATTATCTGTCAGCTCTCATAAGCTCTCTAATACAAGAGAGAAAGAAACCAGACTCTCCAAGAGGGAGCTCGGAAAGTTGGGGTGCCTGGCGTGTTGTTCAGATATTTGGCTCCTCAGGAAGAAACTACAAATTGCTTTTGCTTGTTCATTTCCTCCTCACACTGCACTAAACCAAAGGGAAGGGCTGAAACAAATGGCTGCACACATGTCAAATCACTGTTTATTTCCTATTAGACCCCAGGAGGCTAGTAGAGGCTTAGAGAGGTGAGACAAACGTTACTACCTTCTTTTGTGAATACGTGCTATAAAAATTGGAATATTATATGTTATTCCAACCCCTCTTCAATGAGATGGTAGGATCTAGAAATTCTCTCTTGGTTGTATTTGGTTTGGAGTTATGGTTAGAGGGTGTTTCTCCTTTGCCTATATATTTTGATGTGACTGGGCTAACACTCACCTTGGAATTGAAACTGTTTCACAAATTTATGGGTTTCTCAAAAAAGAAATTGATCTATGTGATGCTGTTAAACTGGTATGTTCGTGATGGGAAAGCAGGCCCAGGATTTTTTGCTTTATCTTTCTGACTTCACTTTTACTGCATAGCAATTCAGTCTCCAGAAACAGTAATAATAAATTAGGAAGGGACAGGAGAAAATTATGTCTTAATACTTGAAAGTTCCAAACCAACTTGAATGGCTTTATTCCTGTGACAAATACTCATTATATGATATGATGAAGTAAAGGAAGGAAGGCTACAAACGACTAAAGAAGCAGACATTTGAAGAGCTGCTGAGTTTAGGAATGAAAACAGGTATCAAGAAATGTGAAATGTTAGTTGTCATGAAACTGCTCAGAGGCATTTATTTAATAATTGACCATAATCTCTAAGTGACATGGGGTTTCAAAAGACAAACACACAGAGAAGTACCTGAGAGGAAACAGAGAAGGATTAACATAACATTGTGATGAATTATATTGGCTGATGTTTTTCATTTGTTTCATATTATAAAGAACATACTAGGAAGTTTCCTTAAGGCATTATTTTCTTGGGGCCCATGATTGGGATCACATAAAATAATTATCCTCTGCTTAATGAACCATCTGGTGATTTGTGAATATCATCTAAGATGCCCTTAAAATCAATGAAATACATGTCAGGTTTATGTGCATTATGGACAACAGTTCAACCCACTGCTCCCCCTGCCCCCTCTCTCATTCTGGCTCTGGCTCTCTCTCTCTTTTTCTTCCCTCCACCTGCTTATCTGTCCACATTTAGGAAATTGGAGCAAATAAAAAGACTATCAACCAAGATACAGAATTGTGAAATCATGTAACACAACAAACAACTGAAAAAAAAGACAGTGTTTAACTTGGAAATGAGCTCACTTGGGACTGCAGAGTAGACATATTGCTCTATTTATAGAAAGACTGTTCGAGGAAAATGAAGTTGTTCAATATTCATTGATTTTAGCGAATGAGAGAAGTAGGTATAGACTCTATTACTTCAAAAAGTTAATTCTAAGTGATTGTGTAATGAATAGGTTATTGAGGAATGGAAAGAAGGAATATGATTAAAAATACTGAGTAGAGAATTTTCAAAGCGTATAGAACAATTGACTTCCTGGTTTCCATTAAAATCAACAAGCCAAGTGCAATCAGAACCTCAGGCAGATTTTTAAAATATTTACTGCAGTCCAACAGTGGAGTGTGTGAAGTGCCATTCATGGGGAGGTGATGTTTGCCTTTCCAAATGTAGTTGGCAAGTCACTGTGCCTTGTGGTTCCTATTATGCATCATTGACATCTAAAATCAATGTTATAATAAGAGCCTGCTTCTCACCAACTCAGGCAGGCATACAGCTGTGAGCAGTTTTTGCAAAATGTAGTTTAGATTCTATCTTGGAGGTCACGCTTGAACAACTAAGGATATATTTACTGCAGTGTGCCAAGAAAAAATTCCAAATTTGAGTTGTAACTGCATTAAAAAATATTCATGATAAATTTTTAACTGCAGAAATTCAATACACAATGGGACATCTAGGGAAATTTTAATTAAACTTGCAATTTAATTAAATCTGTTCCTGGGTGCTTAAATAAGAATTATATCACGTTCCATCTAAGAAGGTTTATATGTTCTTTTTAGTGCCAACCTAAAATAAGAGATTTTTCCCCCCTTAGGTCACCTAAATATCAGATAGGCGAGGGAATCATGTTGATTTATTTTTCCAGTTCCAAAATGTATGCCTCAATATGAATGATGACCTCTAACATAGCCTAAATAAGTCTGTCCTCTTTAAATGATTCTTCAGTTACATGAGATAATGAGTAATATTTTTCACTTGTTATTGAACAAAAATAAGACTACTTGGTGTGCTCTTTTCACCTTATTTTCAGACATAGAGGTAATTGAATTGTGGCTGATTTTAAATATCCAGTTCATCGCCAGAAAACCAAGATTTACTCCTTGGCAGATACTGAAGACATGATCAGGACATAAAGCAAGCCCCTCAAGAAGAGCACTCAGTGTTTGCATTCAGCCATATGGTGCTCCTTCTTGGCCTTGTCTCACACAGGGTCTCTGTTGTCCCTGTCACTGGCCTTGAGCAGGAGTTTCATTCCCCACTCTAGTAGGAGCAAGCCAGCTCTTGGCCCTGGGGAGGTTTTGTTACCCCTTCCCTGGTTGAGATTTTTTTTTTTCCATCTACCTTCCCATGTGTATTGACTGTTGTTTGCATGTATCTCAGTGGCCAAAGGATTTTCTAGCCATCTGCCAGTGTCAGATGGACTTGCTTCTTCGGCTCTTCAAAAGCAGTTTGTGAGCAAGATGGGTTGATGCTCAAGCAATTTCAAAGCTGTTGTTTGGTGAGAAATGAGTAAGGTTTGTGCCCATTCCCTGGCTCCCATAAATCTCTTAATTCTCACCTGCAATGCAAGTGAGGGTTTTGTCCCCAAATTTTGACAGCTGATGGAAGCCCACAGGAAGGAACATGCCATTTAGTACCATCCCCTCTTCCAAAGTGACACTTTACCCAAGGATGGAGGAGTTCAAATAGAAAGGGGTGTCAGAAAATGAATCTGTTTTCTTGAGTGACTCTTGGTGTGATTATTAGAATCATCTGAGCACCTGGGCCCAGTTTGGGGCAGAGTGGATAAGGCTGCCACCCACAACACCAGCGTCACAAATGGGCTCTAAGTCATGGTTGCCCTGTTTCTGAATCAGCTCCCTGATAATGTGTCTGGAAAAGCAAAATTCTAGGTCTTGGGCCCTTGCCACCCACATGAGAGACTCAGGAGACACTCCTGGCTGCTGACTTTGCATCAGCCCAGCTCTGGCCATTTGGGTTACTTTAGAAGTCAATCACTAGATAGAAGATTCTCTCTCTCTCTCTCTCTCTCTCTCTCTCTCCTTCCCTACCTCCCTTCCACCCCCTATTTATCTTGCTTTTGCTCATATCCCTTCCTCCCTCTCTCTTCTTCTCTCTGTAACTGACTTTCAAACAAATTAATAAATCTTAAAGCATTATAGTATGAGCATACCTGAAAGATTTGAGAAAATTGAGTTAAAAATGCAGATTTTTCTTTTAAATCTGTGTCTATGAGTGCTGTACAAAAAGTTCATGTGAAAACACAGGGAAAAATTATGTATGGATTTCTTTTTAAAAGTTTTATTTATTTCAAGCGCAGAGTTAGAGTGAAGGAGAAAGACTGGTCTTTCATCCACTGATTCCTTCCCTAAATGGCCACAGTAATTGGGAGTGGTCTAGGCCAAAACCATGGAATCAAGAGCCAGGAACTTCTGTAGGGCCCCCATGTGAGTGCCAAGTCCCAAGTATTTGGGCCCCTCTGCTGGTTTCCCAGATATGTTAACAGAGAGCTGGATTGGAAGTGGAGCAACTAGGACTGGAACTGGCATTCCTATGGAATCCCAGCTCTGCAGACAGTGGGCTAACTTTCTATGTCACAGTGCTGGCTCCCTACACAAGGATTTAAAAAAAAAATCACAAAAAATAAGCATTGTATAATTCAATTTCCATGAAACCTTTGAAGTAATCACTGATAGTTGAACATAGCCTTCACACTAGAGCACATTGCGTCTGATTTTGCTGATTTACTGAAATTCCAGCTCAGTTCCTCTCCCATCATGATCTTCAGCAGCTGTGGACGAAGGAAGCCTTTTGGAACTAAGCCATCAAGGGAAACCCATGACTCTGTCCCTGTCTCAGTGCCTTTTACTTTCCTGTTGGCAGAATCGCATCGCCAAGCGCAGCCGGAAGCTTGTGGACTACGACAGTGCCCGCCATCACCTGGAAGCTCTGCAGAGCTCCAAACGGAAGGATGACAGTAGAATCTCAAAGGTATGGGTCTAGCTCCTGGTCAATGCCACTCTGCATATCTTAGGGCCCAGAGAGCTTTGCTTTTAAAACTAACATGTCTAGTTTTAAAGGATGCTAGAATGAGGCAGAATTTAAATGAAGAAGGTACTTGCATATTTCTTTTCCTTTTTTATTAAACTGGGATTTTTCCTATTATAGTAGGGTTCACATTGTAGAGTTCACATGGGTGACAGTGACTCACATATTATAATCAGAATACACTTTAGGCACCTGTTCAGTGTGTGGTGTTTATTTTCTCTCTCCTAATAAATAGCCTGTGTTCAGCAGAAAGGTGAAGCAAGCTGCTTAGTTCCCTTCATGAGTAAGCTTACATTTCAATGCCAAGAATGTATATAATGCCTTCCCTATATATTTTTCTTTTAGCAAATATTGCCTGATTCTTTAAGGTTCAACTGAAATATCACCTTGTTTTCTGTGGAACTATCTCTCTTCCTGATAGCATGTTTCTTATACCCTGTCTATAAATCTCTCTTAAGGGAAATATATTGAATAATGTCATTGTTTAGAACTCCAATGAGACTGAAACTTTCTTGGACAAACATCTGTGTCCAATTTTCAGGACAAAACATGTGGAAACTCCAGTTAACATATTTTTGTAGAATAAATGAATTAACTGGAAACTGTGAAAGTGACCATTGCCAACAATCTAGTTTCTTGTTTTAAGGAGTCTTATTATTCCATTTGGTTGTATAAAAATGATAGTGGGTTTTAGCTGATAATCTCTCCCTCCAAAAATTATTCCATGATGCTCCGTGACTATTCCTATTTTATATTCAATAGTGCTGTTGTACATAGAATTGACTTAAAAAATGTTAACATATGTTATATATTGTTCTAGGCGGAAGAGGAATTCCAGAAAGCCCAGAAAGTGTTTGAAGAGTTTAATGTTGATCTACAGGAGGAGTTACCATCCTTATGGTCCAGGTAAAAATGTTTCTGTACAGATTGTATGTGTGCCCTATAGGAATTTCAGAATGATGTATATACTTTGTCTTGTCCTGTTGTCTGTGATGCATCTATACTGTTCAATAGAAGTATTCATTGGCTACACTTTCTACTGTGGCAGCTGCTTGTTGCATTTAACCATTTGGCTCTTGAAATACGGCCTGTGAGACAGAAAAACTGAATTATATGTGGAATATATTTTAGTTTTTATCTGATTTAGATTTCAATAACCTTTTGTAGCCAACTGTTGGCATAGCAGATAATAATTTTAGAGATTGACATGTTTCTTAAATGGAGGCCCAAATTTCAGCTAAGAGCATTAGGAGCATTGTGCTTGATCGTGCAATTTCTTCCCTTTCAGTTCTTTGAGGATTTTGTTTATCCCAGGAGCTCCTGTGGCTCTCCGACTTTGAGGATAACACTCTGCTTTGCCCCCGGACCTGTTAACACTGAGCTCCATTCCTGTTCTGGCATTAAAAGTTCTTTTTTACAGATATTCTGCATTTCTCCTGGCCTCAGTTGCATCTTTTATAATTTGTTCTAAAAACCAAGCCGTTTTTTAGGGGAAGTGGTGCTTCATGTCCCTTGTTTTCCATCCTCAACCCCATGCTAGCACCCCGCAATGAACAATGCCATGCTTCACATATTGCTTTAAGTCCAGTCCTTTAGTTCCAGCTTTCAGCAAGCTGGTTGTCTCCTAAAACTTAACAATGTATGAATTCTAGAGGTTCTAATTTATCCTCCACAATTTTGAGCATTTTGAAGGTTTAGACTTTAGCCTTCCTTTTCTAGGTTTCTTGCTAGAGTTTTCAGCTTTTTGTCAATAACAGGCACTCAGTCATTATTTTTGACCTGCTGGAACACCTGCATGCCCTTTGGCAAGTGAGTTTACCATAAAACCTCCCTGACAAACCATCTACCTCAATATCTAGCCATCATTCACGATTGAATATGTGAATTATATGAGTTTACTCGTTCTTTCTGTTATTGGATCTCTGACAGAGAGAACACTATCTCTGTCCTTGTACTTGGCCAAGAAAGAATTCAAAGACACTTCCAGTTGAACAAGAAGTAAAGTTTTATTAAGCAAAGTGAAAGAACACTTAGGAGAGTGCAGAGGGCACACTTAAGGGGCAGCTGTCTCCGTCAGCTACTGGGATTGTCTTTTATTACCTGTGTCTTTACTGAGAAGAGGAATATTCCTCCTAGGGTGGGCTGTCTTTTTTTTTTTTTTGATAGAAAGGGAAGAAATATTCTTGGAAAGAATGGAAAGCCAATTTTAGTTCCTATATGGTTGGATCAGGTCTGTCATGGCAATTTTGAATGTCCATTGTTTTGGAAACCACCATGCTAATTACGTTATAATCATCCTATGAACTTCTAAAGAGCAGACAGCTACCGTTTGGGTCTAGGCCGGGGAAATTCCTTTTTTTTTTTCCCTCCTTGGGGCAGTGAACATCTCACCAGATAACTCATCTCCCTGGTTTCTGATTGACTGTGATTTCCTTTTTAATGTTTTTAGAGGACACAGAGAGATAGACAGAGACAGAGAAAGATCTTCCATTTCCTGGTTCACACACCAAATGGCTGCAACAGCTGGAGCTGGGCTAATCCAAAGCCAGGAGCCAGGAACTTCTGGGTTTCTCATGTGGGAGCAGGATCCCAAGGACGTGATCCATCCTTTGTTTCCCCAGACTATAAGCAGGAGCTGGATTGGAAGTGGAGCAGCTGGGATGCGAATTGGCACCCTTATGAGATGCTAGCACCACAGACAGAGACTGCCACAGTGCCAGCCCCATATATGTATGATTTTGACTATGTTTCATCACTCAAGTGCAGCTGTCCTAGGCTACTGCTTGCCCCCCAACCCCTGCCTGCGCCTTTCTAGTAGCTATCCAGCCAGCCACTCTAACATTTCAGCAACTGTTCTACTCCCCTGTGATACTGTTATTCCTGGCCTCCTAAGCCTCAGAACTTTGGAGTCACACAGGAGCCCATATCATCAATGGAAACCCTCCATTGTTTTTTACTGTGGCTTCTTAGGTAAGTCTCCATTGTCTAACCCTAATCCACCTAACCCACATCATCCGCTTATGAAATAGGAGAGTCTTGTACTCACCTTTTCTTGACTTCATCCTATACACTTCTTTCTAAGGGCCCACCTTAACATGTCTGTAGCCTGCTTAACACTTTGCTGTATGTGACCCAAAGATGAGAGTCCCAAGCAAGTTTTTTTTAGGTCAATGATAGTTTTATTTCTTTTAAATTATTTATTTGAGATATGAAGAGAGAGAGGGTTACGGAGGCAACACACACACAAACCCCGGTTCTATTGGCTGGTTCATTCCCCAACTTCTGCAATGGCCAGTACTGGGCCAGGTCAAAGTCAGGAGCTGAGAACATAATCCATGTCTGTGGCGTAGGTAGCAGGAGTCTAAATCATGTGAGCCATCAGTGCTGCTGACAGACCTACAATGGCAGGAGCTTACAGTCAGGAGCAGGAGCTGGGAGTGTGTCTCAGGTATTGCAGTATGGAATGTAATGTCTTAACTGGTACTCTGACTGCTGTGCTCAATACCTACCCAGCCCCTCGTCCTCAGTGAGGATTTTGAGCAGCTTGAGGATATAAAACATTCAAGGATATGTGTAAGACAAATAACTGTTTCTTTATTCATGTCTATTTAAAATTCATGAATTGTATGAAATGATGTTTTCTGGCAGTGTTCTTTGTTTACACTCATGTTTTATGACATGCTGTCATTATGTGCATCTTTGGCAGTCATGCCTTTATCCATGTTGAATACATGCATCAAGTCAAGCAGTCATTCTTTGAGCTTTATCATCACCCTCCACAGACAGATGCATCCCAAACCTAAGTTGGCATTTACCCAGAGTGAGTTACTCTTTGCATGTTCCCTGTAAAGGGCTCTTTGTGTTCTCCAGTAAAATTGTTTCATTGCTTTTAAAGCTGATTTTCAAGAAGGCTTGGATATTACAACGTTTAGTATTTGTAATTATGAGCTAATCTCTCTGGGATATTGCAAATTGCCAATCATGAAAAAATATATTGGGAACATAGCTGATTTGTTTTCTTTTTTAAAAACATGATTTATTTATATATCTTAAATGTGGAGTTAGCGAGGGAGAGAGCTCTTCCATGTGCTGGTTCACTTTGTGAATGGCTTCAGTGATCGGAGCTGGGCCAGTGAGAAGCTGGGCCAGTGTAGAACTACGAGCTTCCTCCAGGTCTTCCACATTGGTGTAGGGGCTCAAGTAATTGAGCCATCTCTGCTGCTTTTTCAGGCCATTAGCAAGGAGCTGGATCAGAAGTGGAATAACTGGGAGCTGAACTGTCACCCATAGAGGATGCTGACACCAGAAGCAGATGATTAGCCTGAAATCTTGGTCTCCAGCCCCAGAGCTGCTGAAGCAGAACCCCACATGCCCCATGTGAATCTGATATGCCTTTGAAATGAAAACCCTCTATCTTACAGCAGTAATTGCATTTTAGCAGAGCGATACTGTGTGCCAAAGGATGATTTTCTTTTAGTAAGATAAGGAAAAAAACAGATTTTTTTTTTTGTGGGGGTTAGTATTCTATGTTAAGTCTGCGTTATTTAAGCTGTTGAAAGACACTCCCAGGTTCAGTGCATTTCATTGCCATTCAACATCCATTTTGCTGACTGGCCTTTCTCTCTTCATTCCTCTTTGTATTTCTGCCTGGTAGACGAATTGGATTTTACGTTAACACTTTCAAAAATGTCTCCAGCCTTGAGGCCAAGTTTCATAAGGAAATTGCTGTGGTGAGTAATGATGATGATTTTTACATATGGGATATGAAGTAAAGGAAAGTTTCTTTTGGGAGCAAATAAAACGGCACCCAGAGAATTCTTCCTCTTAGATCTTTCTTTTGGTACAGTGATTTTATTCTCAGTAGTATTTCTACAGTGACCACATAATTTTCAATATTTCTTGGAGATTTTATTACAAACACAGTGTTTCAGTTACCTTATAAAGTTGAAATTTAACTGGTTAACTTCAGCAGATGAAAAATTGATCCAACTATTGTTGTGAAGAATGTTTCTTAGTTTCTTTGGGTGATGGTGTGGCTTTTCTCAGAAGTCAGTATAAATAATAAATGCTTTGCAGTAGGGGAAATAAATGTGCATTTATATAACTGTATATTACTCTAGTTTAGCTTTGATATGAATTTTGGCATCATATACAGATTTTCAGTTATTTTGAGGCCACCATAAGTATCATATATTCTGGTGTTTCAATTTAAAAAGTCTGTCTTGGGGTGAACAGCCTGGATTAGCACTGGATGGCTTGCAGTTAATAAGCAAGTAACCTCTGTCCCTGTAGCTTTGCCACAAACTATATGAAGTGATGACAAAACTGGGCGAGCAGCATGCTGACAAGGCCTTCACCATTCAAGGAGCTCCCAGGTAGGCTGTTTCCTATCAGAGCTTAGCTCATGTTTTTTAGAAAACATTTGTTTATTTTACTTGAAAGTCAGAAATACAAGAGAGATCTTCCACTTGCTGATTTACTCCCCAAATGGCTGCAAGGGCCAGAGCTAGGCTGATCTGAAGTGGGGAGCCAAAAGCTTCTTCCCGGTCTCCGACTGCTTTCCCCATCCAATAGCAGGGAGCTGGATTGGAAATGAAGCAGCAGATACTACAACCAGAACCCATATGGAATGCCAGGACTGCTGGTAGATGATTAGCTTGTTATACCTGCCACCGTGCTGATCCCAGAGCTTAGTTCATTTCCAGGCAGTTTTTAACATGCTGCAGTGTGTGGACCAACCTACACCATTGCACTTAAAAAAGCCCTTCCATTCAAGTGCTGACATTAATCTTAGTTGTATCTTTACACAATTACCCTTGGCACTCAGTTGTACCGTGAGAGTTCTCATTAATCACAATAGAAGTGTCTGCCTCTCCCAGCTTTCCATGGGACATGATAGCCACAGTGTGAGTTTTAACATACAGTTTCTAGTTTTACGCTTGGTAGCTTTCTCTGAAGAAGAAGGGAATCCCCAGAATACACGTCAACTTAGCACTGATTATTAATATTAGTGTTAACATTTGTGGTGAATCCACCTGAGGAAAGGGGAGAAGAAGCAAGTGAGAGCCATCGTCATTGGCCTTACCCTCTGTAGGCCTCTGCAATACTGCTAATGAGCATTGCCATCATGAGTATGCTGGTCAGCTATCCCATGGCCCAGGAATCCGTAGGTGAATAGACTTCCTCCCTAGGGTGTGTGTCATACTAGACCTCTCCTATGATTTTGGAATCTGCTTTTTCCCATCATTATCATGCATTCTGTCCTTAGAGAATTTAACTTAAGCAAACTTTTAGCCAAAGGCCAGACAACTCACCTTCTGTTTGTATGACTGTGCAGCTGACTTGCTCTGCCTTCCTGAATAAACCCAATAACCTCTCTGATTAAAGATCTAATTTATATTTCTATAAGTGGGAAAAATCAGGTAGTCTTGAAATGAATGGCTTCTAAGGTAGTATGCATTTCTGCCATTCTAGTTTGCAATATTAGTATCAATCAATACAGACACTCAGGCACAACATTCATAAAAACACACAGTCATATGCATGGAGAAACGTCTAAGTATGCTTTTGGATCCCTGTAGTTTTTAGTTTCTCTGCCTTTTGGATCAGCTCTACTTGCAGCTTCTGTTAATGCTGCTTTCCTGAGCGAGCCGTAGATCTGTATCTCTAAAGAAAGAACATGGTCTTAAGGAACGTAGGAAAGAGAAAGTTCATGTTTTCAATATGATTATTTTAATTTTGGGTTAGGGACACAGGAGGAATCAGAATGGGGATATCCAAATGATATTTCTATGTTTCTTAAGACAAAATGCATGCTTTTTTACATGACAATGAGAAACAGTACATTGGAAAATTTATGGTGTTGCTGAATCAAAGAGAAATTGGAACCATGTCCACTTACCAAGTGTTGCTTTTGTTTTTTCCCACATTCCCCTGCAGAGCGAGGTGGTGAGTGAGATCATTGGAATCTCCTAGGTGTAACAGGCTGTTTCCTATCAGGCCATGATTGCTGGCCTGGGGCCCAATCATGCATTGTGTGTTCTCTTTCACAAGGACCCAGTTCCCTGAGTCCCTTGACTATGTAGACCCTGCTGCTGCTTGTGTGCTCTTCTGTTTCAAGGGCACAGACTGTGTTCCTTTGAGCTGTAGACTTTAGAACTTAGTAGAGAAGGAAGAGTCTCCCAAGCCCTCTTAGCCATACGTTCGAGCTGCTTCCAAGCTGCTGGTTCATTGTGGGGAACACATTGAGTTCTTAGCAAATGTTCCTGAATCTCACCCATTACCAGTTTTTCACACTCTTCAGTGTGTCTGAGTTGAGCCATTGTTCTCCAAAATGTAGGAAGAGAAATGATCAGTGAATGCATATACAGAAGTGACCCAAGTCCCACCACAAACTTTATAAAATCTTTATTAGCACTATTGTGAGCATGCCTATGAATATGAAATTTATAATTTTCTGGCTAGATGTTTCTATAGGTTGTGAAAATTAAGATTCAAAAGGAATTCTAGTTAAATTAATTCAGCTTGTTTGGAAAATTCCTTCAGAGCTGGTTTTGCAGAGTGGAAAGAATAGTTTGTGTCACTAAGAACTGAATTCAGTTCCACCAAATGCTGGGTAACATCACGATGCAGAGGGAGAGAAGCACAGGTGGAAGGAAGTGGGGAGAGAAAGGGCATGGTTACTGTGAAGATAAGAGATAGTATATGAATGGTACCCATTAATCACCATCCCTGTTACTAACAACCAGTTAATGTGGAAGGAGGGAGTAGGATACCAACAGTACCTGTTGTGCTGCAGAATCTCTCTGGGGTAGAGATCAAATCAATACTGAATGTTTCCTTAAAAGGACTCTTGATCCATCCTCTGTGTTCATCTAGTGATTCGGGTCCTTTGCGCATTGCAAAGACACCATCACCACCAGAGGAGCCTTCACCCCTGCCAAGCCCGACAGCTAGTCCAAATCACACGCTAGCACCTGCGTCTCCTGCACCTGCACGGCCCAGATCACCTTCACAGGTAGGAAAAAAATCAAATATTTGGGAGGCCCAGGAGAACTCAAGGAACGATAACCCATCTGGGATCATCACATGGGACTAGGGCCTTAAGAAAAGTCTCTCCACCTCAGGAGACCAGTGTGTGCAGCTGCAAGCATCATGATTGCCCCCAAGGAACCTGTTTCCTGTATTTATTTATTTCATTGTGCACCCAATGTTTGAATTTGATGGGATTTGTCACCACGTCAGTGACTTCTCCTCTCTTCCATCTCAGAATTCTTTCTTTCTAGGCTCTCTATTCATTCCTGTCTCGCCCCATGAAACATTTGTGTCAGTTACTATCAAGATAAGTGGTTTCATGTGTATCATTTCACATTTCTTTTATCATCTGCAGTATGCTGTCCATGAATAACCACTCAATAAAACTGCATACTATGGACCACATAAATGAAAAGAAACAGGGACGTTCAGACATCCGCACCTTTACAGCCCTGCACAGTGATGCTGGTTCCTTCCTGGCTCAGCCTGCAGTCAGATGCTTCAGGATCTCCCTCTTGGGCCAACCTGGGCCAATCGTTCCATATCATCTGGCACTGTCCTAGTATAAGGAGTTAGTGAACTAATAGACAGTTAGGACCTAGTCCCTGTTGGATTCAGAAAAAAGGGTGTCCCTTTAGAAATGTACAAAATGCTTGCTTCTCCCCAGAAGCCACCTTTAGCAAGACCTAAGTGTGATCCCAATCTTCTGGGTCTCCCATTTCATCACAAGACGAGCAAGGCCATAGTGATTGCACCCTTTCAGCTTATCATGTGAATACAAAGACGTTTCCTGAGCCACCCTCTGATAGCCTTTTTGTTTTATCTTGGGCAGACTGGACAGGACTGCAATTCAGGCCTTTTGATGGGTTTTGTGCCTTCCCTCTGCTTATTAGCTGCTATTACATCTTCCTCCAAAATTGTGCTTAAAAGTGTAGCCCCTCACACTTTTTTCAGGTCTTTTCCTTTCTTGGAGTTCCCTCCTGGTCGCTGTGATAGGAAGTTTCTAACTTAAACAAATCTTAACTTTAAAAAAAAAAAAAGAGTGAGAGAGAAAAGTACCACCTTTATTTCCCTACTTTGGTGAAAGTAAACTACTGTAGAAAAGCCCAAAGACCCAAGGCCAAGGCGGACTTTCACAAGAGTGGCTGAAGCTCAGGAAGTGGTGAGAAGGTGTATGATGGATGTGTGTGGTGTGTTGACCTCCTTGGCTCATTTAATGCTTGATTCTAACGCTTCCTAGACAAGGAAAGGACCTCCTGTTCCACCTCTGCCAAAAGTCACCCCCACAAAGGAGCTACAGCCTGAGAACATCATCAATTTCTTTGAGGACAATTTTGTTCCAGAAATTAGTGTGATGACCCCATCCCAGGTGAGTGCTTGGTGTGTAGCCAGGATGACCATGAAAGTACCATGGGAAAGGGCTCTCTGGGGTCAGTTATTGAGATGAAAGCCAATGTTACAGCCAGTCACCCAGTTGGAATTGTCCTTCTGGCTTGAACTACTTGCTGTGTCTCAAGTCTTTTTAAAGAAGAATATTTAAAATAGTCATTTTTAAAGAATTGTATACACTCTGTTTTAGAAATTTCAGGACACTGAAATGTGTGAAAATATAAAATGAGGATTTTTTAATAAGCATTTAATTGATACTACTCCATCATATTACTGATGGAGTAGTATGATAAGCATTTGTGTATTTTGTTTTAGTCTTTATGAGTATATATTGACTTTGTGCCACAAAGTTCAGGTTCTGTTGTTATGTGTTTTTGACACTTCTATTTAATTTACTGTTTTTTTAATTGCATAGTTATTGCCTTGGAAAATAACATATTCTAAGAAGGGAATCCCCAGAATACATGTCAACAGAGCACTGATTATTAATACTAGTGTTGACATTTGTGATGAATCCACAAATGTATCTATTTATTTATTGGAGGGAAGGATATTCCTGATTCAACCCCCAAGTGCTCACAATGGCTAAGACTGGGCCAGGCCAAAAATAGGAGCAGGAAATTCAATCCAGGTCTCTCCCGCGTGGCAGAGACCCTGCTGCTTGAGACATCGTCCGCCCCCTTCCAGGCTGCAGGCAGCTCGCCTTGCTGGTGGTGCTGTGACTTAAACCTGGACACTCCAATACGAGGGGTTTGTATCTCATCCACCTCTTCATTGTTGCATCAAATGCTCACCCTTGAAAAAAAACACATTAGACTCTAGTATTCTATCAATGGTACGTGCCAATTGCTGATTATTGGCCACCAGTTGCTTCCAGTTGTTCTTTCACCAGGACCATAAGGCACATCCCTCTCCATGTCAATCCATGTTTGTGTCTTCTATTATTTGTTTTCTATTGATTTCTAGTAGAGTACAAGAAAGTACAATTAAAAGAGAGAAGTAATTTTAGATCTGCCATCAGCAAGGTCGAGTCATTTATGCGATGAGGCAGGTTGAAATTCCCATTGTTTCCACCTGGCTGCCCGTGTCCCACTTGCAGCTGCTTGCAGTCGCCTTTCTGCAAGAGGCTGAATTGTCTTCCACACTCACACATCGTCCCAACTTCAGAGCTAATGTAATGGCATTGAGACTGTCTCTCTGTTTCACTTGTAGAAGTCTCCAGAGAGGCCACATTAGTACCATTTTCTCCAGTGTTCCCAGGGTTAGAAACAATGCTTTCATTTTGCAAGAGGCGCTAAGGCAATACAATAATTACTGACCATGTCAGTAACAACACTATGCACAATACCCCAATTGTAATCATACATTGTTGATAACAGTAGAGATGGTGTATTAATAAAAACAGGAAACCCAGAAAATTTAAACTCAGTAGCAATACAGTGGCAGATCACCGTTTGCCATCCTTTTCAAAGACATTTATCATCAGACACAGTGCTTTGAACTGCTGTGTTCCTCCTTTGTTTATTCTATTCCAGATGCTGAGTTTGGTAAGCTCATTAGGGCTGAAGTGTCAGTTAACAGCCCTTTGAGGAGAGGGGATATGTTTTTGTCAGTCTATAGTCAGTTTGTGTGCTGTGGGTCCAGAGACTCTGCCAGGGATGACTGTAATAGAGCCTCACCACCTTATGCAGTACCTAGTATTGGCCCTGGCATCCATCTTGGGTAGTATGCAAAATTCAGGTATTGCTGTTCCTTCGTATTTGTACCTGGCCAGCTTCATTCTATTTTTGGTTAGGTGAATCTTCAGCTTTGAAATATTTTTGGGCATTGTTACCCTAGTACTAAGACAATTCTATAGAATAAGGACAGACTTTTCAATAGTCAAATAATTATATGTAAAGAATAAAATTCAAGCAATACAATGGGACTTCATATGTTTGTGGAAAATTGAATTAAATTAATGATTTTAAAAGCTTATGGAAAATGTATTTATGGAGAGAAGTATACAGAAATTACAAAAACTTTATGCTAAAGTAAATCTGCCTTTTGATTTTATAGTTAATCTTGCAGCACATGGTTCAGTATTCCCTTTTCTCATCCCATTTTACTCTCACACACATACACATTGTTGAAATCAACCATAGTATGAATTAAGAATGGATCATAGGATATTAAATCAAAGGTACTAAGAGAATGAGGTGAGTGTAATGCAGTTAGCAGTATACATGGTTCCTTCAGTTTTAAGTGTTAGTATCACAGCAGGGCATTCCTGTACTAAGTCCAAGTTTTCATCCGTTTTATGTATTAGGTTATTTGATAGCTTTGATCCAAGCTCCCTGAGCTAACACAGAAATAAATCTCTTGCATTTTGAAATCCCAGGCGTTTGTTGATTGGACCTAGTGTTAGGTAAAGGACCAGGAGTGGAGTTGGGTTGTGCTTGGCCAGACAGAGTTCACTGTTCCTTTCTCACCAGCTTTAATGAAATGGCTCTGGAAGTATGCAGAGGAGCCACCTAGGTGGTAAACTGTCAAAGCATGATTTGGGAATAGCAAATAACAAATGATTGGAGGGATTCTACGTAAGGAATCCCTCCTGGAGGTATTGCAAAGTCTGATCATCTTCCAGCTCACACATGTGTTGTTTTAACAGAATGAAGTCCCTGAGGTGAAGAAAGAAGAGACATTGCTGGACTTGGACTTCGACCCTTTCAAGCCTGAGGTCACACCTGCAGGCTCTGCAGGTGTAACCCACTCACCCATGTCTCAGGTATCAGCTGCTGCTTTGGGATGTCTTGAGGTATTTTGTAAATCTCAGTAAACCTGATAAGGTAACATTTCCCTGTGGAATGACTGATCTATGTATCTTTGTGGTTGACTTATTTTTCTTTTAGGAAAAAAGGGCAACCAAAGAACCTTAAAATATCAATCATTTTGGACCTCCCCAAACCTTTGGCTTTCTCTGCCAATAGGCCTGGTGTAGCCATACATTCACTCTCCCCCAGGAATCCTCTGACTCAGAGAAACTGTTAATAAGGTCTCTCTTGGTACTCAGCAGTGTCCTGGTTGGTATGAGATGATGTTATAATACCCCCAACATAAAACTCTGTCTCTGGCTTTGGGATTACTCATCTTACTGTCTTCTCTGTTTTCCTTACCATACTTTACAAAGGCTTTAGTGAAATAGCCATGAAGCAATTACTCAGCAGAAATGTTTGAAGGTGTGCCTTGTGTGATCCTCCTTAATATAAAATCAACTTTGTTTCCCAAAACATATCCTTCTTCACGGCTTCCACACTCAGTGTTTCTCCATCCCAGGAGTCACTTTTGTGTTTTTCTCTGTCACAGGGACCCTGATGACTTGTGGGTAATTACTCTGAAATACAGTTGGCTTAAAATCACCTGTATTAATGGAAAGATGTTAAATCAAAACTAAAGCCAAGGGTTTCATATGAGTATTTTGAATGTGGCTGAAGTCTCACCAGCCAGGCTGCAGGGATATAAGACAGGTGGTCCAGTGCAGTCAGAATGGGCTCAGATCAGGTATCAGTTAGAGTCCCAGGTCCACTTTCAGTGCCAGATGAGATATCTATAACCTCATCTGGAAACTGGCATTAGTATTGGAATGCCAGGCTCTCTAACTTGCTGTTAACATATAATGAATACAAGCAAATGCCAATGTCAATTCATCCTAATTGCAGCAGCATGGGCAACAAGTGATGACGCTTTTGTGGGAATTCTCAATCCTGAAGGAAATCAGAAAGAGAATATCACCCACAGTAGAGATCATTTGAACCATCTGGATTCATTCCCCAAGATCAGTATGTTTTGTAATTAAAATGCCAGTAGTAAATGTAATTGATTTATATGTCTTAAGGGGCACCCTGCTAATCTGTATATTGCCGGTTAGTTGAGCTCTGTGGTATTATTTAATTAAAAATAATACCATTGAAACCTTTTTTGGATTCACTTACCATCCTGTTGGTCAGATATGCCCTCCTGAATGTAGTGGGGAATAGCAATGGCAATGATTAGTAGCTACATTTCCTCCACTGTGAAGGAAGTTCTAGTACCTGAACATTTTATTGACTTTATTTTAATGATATATATGTGTAATTCAAGTAATTTATTTCCCTTATTTCAGTATAGTTGTCCCCTTGCAAGTCAAAAAGTAAATTGGATAGATTTGTGCTATTCTATATTGTAGCTATTAGTCATATGGCTATGTAAACTTGAGTTAAGTAAAATTATATAATAGTGAAAACTCATTGCCCTAACGCAGTTTAAGTGCCCCATAGTCACACATGGCTATTGGTTACCATGTTAGATAACATAGCTATAGAGCATTTCTATCATCAAAGAATGTTCTTTTGAACCAACTATATTAATTGCTTTAAGATATTTATGATTTCAAGAGATATAATTTGTATCATCTTAGCATGCTTCACATGCTTGAGATTTGTAGATTGACAATATGTTTGCTTGCTTTCAGACATTGCCTTGGGACCTATGGACGGTAAGAATAACCAAAAACTATTTTCACATCTTTTAAATTTTTGAAGTATTATAGTATAATATATTATAATATATCTATAGATTTTAATAGACATCATAGTATGATATATCAACACATATACACAGTAGAAACTAAAACCAAGTTGAATTGTGGGTTTTATCATGCATCTTGATTTCTAAAAACTGGAAAACATAGTGCATTTCATTTCATTTGTGATAAAAAAGAAGAGCTGTACATTTACATGATAATGCAGTCCACTAGAAGAGGTGGATTCTGTGTTACCAAAGCCTGGAGATGCTGGTGGAAGAAGAACGGGAGTGGCCCAGAGTCTTGTGGGAACAATGGTCAAGACAGCAGCATTGTGTGTCTGTGCTACTTCCTCCAGTGATCAGTGGCCAGTGGAGCTCTTGTCGTGAAAGATGTGCACGTGTGTGGTTGCTTGTATATGAGGTATAAGCAAGGCGTGGGTGACAAAGTGGAGGGGATGGATTGCTCTGCTTGTGGGCTCATTTTTTCCATTATCATATTCAGTGAGGCTTTGTTAATACAAATGTGAACCTCAGAGTCAGGCAGCCCTGGACTAAAGTCTGGACAACTACATCAAACCTTTAGATTTTGAGCAATGTCTACAACTCTATGAGCCTCATTTTTTTTCTCCTCTTTATAATGAGAGTAATAGCAACATCCACCTTATAGAGTATTTGCCCCACGGATTGGTATGTATTGTATTAATAAAAATTGGAGAATGTTGCTGATATTATTTATTTCACTAATCTGATATGCAAAGATGACAATTAACAAAAACAAAACAAAATCAGAATCCAACAAGAGAGACATGAGCAGAGCTGTACAGAGGCAGAATTAGTGCTGTGAGATTCCATTAGCCACAGTTATCAAGCCTTACATTCGTTGATGTAGGCCTTTGTTGTAGGAAGGCCTTCCTTTCTGCCTGAATCACCATCTCCCAGCATTTGACAAGATGATGAACGCAAAGAACAGACAAAAAAGAGGCACCCCAGTACATCAGTACATGTTCTCCAGTCTTTTAGAAAACATAGAACTGTTCCTTTAACCACAGACATGCATGTGCACAAGAAAGGTGATGATGTGGACATCAGGGGAAGGTACTGTTCAAAAAGGAATGTTCCATAAAAGTTTCCATGGGGAAACTGGAAGGGTCTGCAAGTCTGAAATGTTATCCAGTACATTGCTTATACTGTTATAACAACCAAGTTGAGGGCAAGATTCTTGTCAAGAGAATAAACGTGCATATTGAGGATGTTAAGCACTCTAAGAGGCGAGAGCTTCCTAAACATGTGAAGGCAAATCACCAGAAAAAGAAGAAAGCCAGGGAGAAAGACCCCAGCCTGCTCCACTCAGAGAAGCCCGCTTTGTCAGAACCCATGGAAAGGAACTTGAGTTGTTGGAACTCTCTCCCCATCAAATCAAGGCACAATAAGTGTAATGCATACGTACATGCCTTTGGAAGGTTAAACAAAAGGGGGGCCCTAGTCATGTGGTCTTAAAAACTGATTTCAGCCTTGCGTCTTGTCTTTTCTAGTGAGACTACAACAGGAAAGTTTGCTAGATCTAGCCATCACAGACTTGGTATACTGAAATGACATTGTTACTTTTTCTCCAATTACACTAAAAAAAAAAAATGATGGCTGTTCCCTTCCCTTCTGCAGTAGCAGGTTCATGCTGCACACTTTAGGATACTCGGAGCCCCCAAGGGAAGCTCAAGAGAAGAGCTGCAAATATTGTTTAAAACCATTAACGGCTAAATTATGTTTTTTGCACTGAGTTGGTTTAATGTGTGTGCTTAGAGAAAGGAATGCAGGAGTTGGTATGCCGGACACACGAATTGTAACCTGAGCTCCTGGTTAATGTTGTTGGAGGTTAAGGGCATGATACAATGTTATTCTAGTGTTTTTGTGTTATGATTAGATCTGGAACACATTTTCCTTCTTCATCTGGTAAGAGCAAAGACATGAGAAGGTTTGGGCTATTTTAGAAGATGTGAAGAGAATGGTAACAATCTCATGACTCCTGGATGATGGCGTTCCATGTATAACTGCTGCCAGTTCTCAATCTTTTTAACTTCCAAGGTTTTTTTCTGTATGTGCAGAACATAACTTCTGTGTTGGGAATCCTGCAGGCAGTCAGAATGTTAAAATCATTCTCCCTCCAAACACCTGCCGCACTCATAGGGAGAACTGAGTTAAAGATGAACTAGTAGGAGAGTTTATGAGTATTCCAACAATGTGCATAGTCTGATTCTAAGCAATGGTTTTTCCTTTAGTATTTGTTCCATGTTCTCTGACTCATTTGTTTATTTGCACCTAAGAGTGTTAAAGCACAAAACATCCTAATTGATATGCTAAAATGACCAGAGCCCTCTATGTGTGTTTTTTTTAAAATAATTCTTTTTAATGTGAACTGGTTGGCATTGTGGCTCAAGCCAGCCCATCCTGCAGAGACCTGTCCCAGCCTGTCCTACACCTACCCTGGCTCATGTAAACACCAGTGTGTGCTGGAGCCTAGCCAGTCTGGCACACCCAATACTCAGTCCACACTGATACCGAGGGATGCTACATTGATGTCCAATTCAGTTCAGTTTGCCACCCCATTCTAGCTGTTACTCTCACTAGTGGGAACCACAACACAGCGGGGGCATACCCTTAGCTCCGCAACCAAACTCATTCCCAGCCAGAGATTTTGTGCATGCCAATAGTTGCTCTGACCCAGCCTGGCATAACCTATCACCCAGCTTGGCCTTTGCCATCAGTTGCTGTAGCCTGGCCTGGCCTAGCTTGCCCTGCCAGCAGTCCCAGTTCTCTGGTGGGTGCTGCAGCATAGCCTAGCCTAGCCTGCCCCATCCCTGGCTTTTATGCAAACCAGTATGTGTGATAACCTAGCCTAGCCCAGCATGGCCCGCACCCCGTCCTGGCTCCAGCACATGGCAGTGTGCTACGGTTTGGTCTGCCCCTGCCTAGTCCAACCCCTATAGAGCCAATCCACATACCTGCTAACAAGTGAAGCAGCTATGCACAGCCTGGCCAACACCAAGCCCTGACTCACATACTCAATAGTGGGAGCAATGGCCCACCAGGGAGTTCCTCAAGTTCCCCCACTCGGCCCACTCCCAGACCCATATCTCATGCATGCTGGAGTTGCTAGGCCCTTACCTGGCAGTTTGCCCCCTGGTGTCAACCTTTGTATGGGTGTCAACCCAATTCTTGGGTGTGCTGTGGGTGTTACAGCCTGGACCAGCTCGGACCAGCCTGTTCCCAACCCCAGTATGCATGAGTGTTGGAGTTCCACAGTCATGCCTAGCTCAGCCTGTCACCACCCCAACCCTCAAGCAAATCAGCTGGTATGGCAGTCCCACAGGGGTGAGCCCACAATTCCCCACAGAATCTACCACCAGACCCAGTCCTCTCATGAGCTGGTTAGTGTTATGACCCAGCCCAACATGGTCCACCCCCAGCCCCAACACTTACTGGTGGGTACTGTGGTTGAGCCCTGCCAGGCAGGCCCCCAAGCCATGGCTCCCATGTGCGTCAGTAGGCGGTTGGTACCAACAATCCCCGCTCATGTCTCCCGTGTGTGGAGATATTGGTTTGGCCCCCTAAGCACCTCCAGTTTCCCCCCTCTAAACCACTTGGTCTCAGCCCCCCTGTTACCTGCAAGTGCAGCAGCTGTATTGACGGAAGTCCCCCAGAAGTCATTCCTCACCTGCCATGTTCCTCAGCAGTCCTCCCTACCACACATCTCCAGACCTGAGCAATCCACAGCCCCCCATGCCCGATCATCTGGTGGTATAAAATGCCAGCCTGAGGTCCTGCCTGCCTACCCAGGACCCACACACACTCACATGCAAATCCCCAGACCCCTGTTAGTGTGCCAGTATCTGTCCCTCCTCACATAAAAAAAAAAAAAAACAGAATAGAATAGGTGACTATGTTGGCACACTGGTATAGTTAACACTAATTTGGCATTAACCAGGCCCAGGATGCCTACCAGCTTTTCTCCTAGCAAACCTAGGCCATTGCCTAGATCTGGGGACCTCTTAGTGTTTTAATTGTCTTTTCAATAGTATTTATAAATAATATTGAATAAAAATTATCCTATCCCAAAGTAAGTTTTATAATTTAATATCAAACCGGTAAAATGTTGATTCCAGACAGCATGGGACTTTAATGTACTTGGAAACTGTTCCTTTTCTCTTTTCACTTTTCTCATCATTCTTTTTTTTTTTTTTCTTTTATCCATACAGACAAGCACTGATTTGGCACAGCCGGTAGGTAAATATCCAGGAAATTCTGGATTTTTAAAAATGTAATATGCATTGTATCATATAGAATGGATATTTCCACTATAACATTACTACTGATAGGTTTAACCTTAAGACAATTTTTTTAACACGTTCTGGTTTTCCTTAATTAGTGCTACATGATTAACTAGTTTGTGTTTCTCATCCAATCTTGTGCCTATCTCATCTTATGTTTCTTTTTTTCTTTGCTCCTCTCCATATTTTAAAGACTGATTCTTCAAAAAGTCTTTCATTGTGTAACCTGATCATGGAGGAAACTCCAGAGAGTGGGTTGGCCGAAGAAATTCAAAAATCTCAAATTGATATAGGTGCTTGTCCTTGGGGCCCTGAAGCTAGTACAGACAGTGTCAGCCAGGAAGTTTCTCCAGGTACATCTCAAGATGACTCTGCAGGTCTCTCTGGAGCAGAGCAAGACATGAAATTATCCACTGCCATGCTCTCTTCTGCCGATTGGCCCACAGTTGCTGAACAGGGTGAGCGTGACCTGGGGCCAGCCCCTCCAGATGGAAACAGACAACTGTCCCCAGACCTTGTATCCACAACTGGAGTTGCCATGGCTGCTGGTATGGAGATAGAGCAGCCACATGACCTACTTGATACAGAGGTTCCAGTCATGGATACAGCTGGCCTCTTCAAAGAAAATCATGAAGATGTTCACAAGTCAGATGACGAACAAGAAAAGAAACAGAAGTTTGAAGATTCTGTGTGGGCAGGTGTGGAGACGTGTCAAAAGGTAGACACTGGAGTTACTGATACCGAGGCTCTAAGAGGTGATGAGGAATTTGAGGAGAAAGCACTTGAAAATACAGGAAATGGGAAAGTAGATCC
The DNA here is from genome assembly GCF_030435755.1 of Ochotona princeps. NCBI lineage: Eukaryota > Metazoa > Chordata > Mammalia > Lagomorpha > Ochotonidae > Ochotona > Ochotona princeps. The sequence goes on from NC_080851.1 coordinate 19,696,262, forward strand.
TAAGCCAATAGGAAAGCAAGATCTGGGAACCTTAAAAATTAGTGGAATAGAAAGCAGTGAAAATCTAGAAGTAAGATGTGACAAGAGTATAGAAACAAATCAAAATTATTTTGAAAATACTGACCTGTTAGAGAAAGGCATGGAAAGAGTAGATACAATAGATGAAACTAATGGCAAAGACCAAGGGCTACCTGATGAGTTTCAAGTAGGAATTAAAAATTGTGTGGTTAGAGAGAGCTCTGGAGTTAACCCTGCCAGTCACACACATGGCTTGAGCCTACCTCTCCAGACCAACTCTGAACCTAATATTGAAGATGAGGGACGGGAGTTAGCTAGAAAAGACACAAAGAAAAATTTAATAGACCCTCCCAACAACCACTCTTTAATATATCACCAAGCACAAGACAGTTCAGATGCTGAAAAAATTCAGTGTGACACTGTGCCAAATGCTTCTCAGGATGACAAGGACAAAAATCAGGCTGTTGTTTTACCAATAGCATGTGAAGTGGCAGTTCAGACTAAGATTGATCTTAATTTTCAGCCAGAAACTAATGCAAGAAGAACAGAGTTGTGTTCATGTCAGGTAGCAGATTCATTAGTGGAGGAGTTTGAGAGTATAGTGGCTGGGAATTGTAGTCATGCCATTAAGTTGCCAAGTATTGTTAAAACAGACCCTTGTGGAACAGACCCGGGTCAACACTGGCAGTCAAGCTTGGCGTCAGCAATGAATAATGTGGACATGCCAGGATTTTGTAGTGTCTCAGGTGGCCAAGCAAGTGCATTTGCCAATTGGCCAGATTCTGACAACCCTTGGCCCCCCGCAGGATCAGGAGGCTTAGATAGTTTCTGGGAACATTTAGATACAGTCAAGATCAAGGAAGCAGTGGAGATGGACTTGGTAGCAGCGGGATCTGGGCAACAAGATATTGTTAACTGTTCAGCGCAAAGTCAGGAAACATCTAGGCCGTTGGCTCCAGGAACAGCCTGGAACACTAGCACTGAAGGTTCTACTAGTTCCCAAGACAAGGACACCAGCAACTCAGATTTATCTGAAGATGAAATTGCTAACCAGAGATACGGATGGTTATACCAAGCAATAGAGGCTGATAGAGATGAGGTACTCATCCCAGTTTGTAGTATAGACTAGCCAAAGACTTCTGTAGGTGCTGTTTTTTTTCCTAATGTCTCTCACCTGTTTGATTATCCATCTCTCTTCTCCAATGCCTGTTGTGTTCTTCTTGAAATTTGTGCAAAACAAACCAAAATAGGCTGAAAAAAACAGTCTCCCCAAAAGCAGAATGAGTGTGTTGGCACTGAGGAGTGTCTATTTTACCATCCTGTTTTCTGAAGTGATCCTTTATAATTTCATTTTTATCTTTCTGGCATCAACATTTGCTAAATCAACAGTACTGCAGATCTATTTACTTTTCTTGAAGTGAAAGTTTGTTGTCCACTAAGAACATAGGAGATGTTACCTTGAAGCTAGAATGTTGTAATTTCTGTTAATCAAAATGATATATTATAGAAACACTGGAAAAACTTCTTCCAGATTCTGTCAATGATCTGGAAAAAAAAGTATTAAATCCTTCAGGTTTTTTCCTGAAATCACCCTCTCATTACTGAGAAAGTAAAAGTTGATTAACATTGAGCCATATTACAACAATGATTTTAAGTTAATCTTTTTTCAGCCTATTTAAAATAATACAGTATGGCTTTCTTTTGCATTTCCTAAGCACTTTAATGCACAGTAGCCGTTTGTATTATTTTTAAATCTGTGTCATCTTTACTCTCCAACTTGTCTCTTGGGTATTTACTCATCATGCAAAGCTAATGGGAAGAAAATAACACAGTGTAATTTCTGTTTCTGTTTAGGCTTCTGGTGGTTCCTTTAATGGATTTGCACAGGTAAGGAAGTAAATTTCTAGCAAAATGCATCTTCTGGGATTGGTGTGGGTTGTGTGTGTGTGTGTGTGTGTGTGTGTGTGTGTGTGTGCAAGTTTCTGTGCTACCTAGTATAGCATGAAGGGTATCAGCACAAACTGAGCAATGGATACAGAAGGGTAGCAGTGTCATAGGACTATCATGAAGAGTTAGATAGAACACATTGCCTAGTACCTTTGCACATACTATCATGTGACTTTATTTAGCTGTCATTAATATTATGGGTTGTACTGTGGGCGTCTATCTTCTGATTTTCCTACTAGAAACTGGGAGTTGTCTGGAACTAAGTGAGCTACTTGCTTTAGTTTGAAGTGCAGGCTGGGGGCTGGCTTTGTGGTGAAGCAGATAAGACCATCTCCTAAGATACCAGCATCCCATATGGGTGCGGACTCAAATGCCTGTTGCTCCCTTTCTGGTATCCAGCTCCTTGCTAATAGCCTGGGGAAAACTGCAGAAGATGGCCCAAGTGCTTGCATGCATGCCACACATGTGGAAGTCCTGGAAGAAGTTCCTGGCTCTAGCCTGTCCTGGCTCAGTTCAAGACCATCTGAGGAGTGAACTAGCAGATGGGAGTTCTCTCCCTCCTTCTGTCTTTTCCTTCTCGGGCTATAGCTCTGATTTGCAAATAATTAAAAAAAAAGAAGAAGAGTTTGTCTTGTTTTGACCTGGTAAGATGAATCTCTAGAAAATACTGAAAGGTTTGTAGGAGCCCCATTTTAAAGACTCATAGGAACTACCTACAAGGTCAGCTTTCCAGTGGTACTTCAGAAAGGAGCTTTGTCTGGGAGATGAGAAACCACATTTAGCCCTTTCCAGGGAGGCAATATTTCCCTTGGATGTCCACGAATAAGGAAGTACTCAATGGACTTCAGCATTCACTGCACATGTTCTAGCATATAGATAACCCATGTGGGCAGCAGGCCACATGACCATGGAGATCCTGGACTCAGTTCTAGCAACCTCTTTAAGGGAAACCTCAGGTGGAAATTTCTCAGTGATGAATGCTTTAGCTCAGAATATCAGACATGCACAGTTTCTGATAGTTTTCACATTTACAACTCTAAGAATAGATGGGTTTATTAGGCTACAACATATAAGATTCCTTATTATCAGGTTTTATATTTTCTCCCGTGTTTCCTTTCTATAAAGATGTCACTCACTAACCTAAGTACAGATATGCATAAGCATAAACTGACATGATAATGGACTTCTTCCTTCCCTGAAATTAGGATTATAAGCTAAATGATCCATTTCTAGTTTAACATCGATTTAAATGCTAAAGATATTATAAGAATTTTCATTTTGAAATAAAACCATCCTAAACTCTCACTGTTCTCTTGGGTATCTTCACTTCTTTTAACAGATTCACTGGTTTTGCTCCAGATGTGTGCCTGGGTCCTTACCATGCTATTCCTTAATTTCTAAAGCATTATCTCCTGACTCATTTCTCTAGAAAGTGAGGACTTGAAGTGTCTACATTTTTCCCTCTTCCTGCCTTTTGTTTTCTGGCCTTCCTGTGATAAAAGTTCCAGTGTAGCCATCCCACCACTCCATAATGATGCTAGAAGGATATAGATGCTATAAGAAGTCAGGTCGCTTTTCATGCCAACTTTTTGTCTTCCTTTGAGATCATAATTGTGGATCTTGTTCGTTTGTCTTTTGACTTTAGGCCATCCTCCACTGCTTTCCCAGTCTACCGGCAAGGAGCTAGATGGGAAATAGAGCAGCCAGAACATAAACCAGCACCCATATGAGATGCCAGCACTTGCAGTTGGAGCATTAGTCAATTGAGCCATCTCACCAGCCCCAAAAGGAGATTTAAAAAATAATAATGATAAAGCAGACAAAATTGTTTGAACTTATTAATTGACGTACTTTTTGGTAACTTATTCAAAAAAAGAATCTTCTTTTCTCCTCAATTTTCAGCCCCAGGACACTTCATTATTCACAATGCAAACAGACCAGAGTATGATCTGCAACTTGGTAAGTTGATTCACTGTGTGTTTGGGGAGGGGAGGTTATTAATCAATGCTGACTGTTTTGATCTGAGTCAAACATTCAAGTTCAGAGTTGGAATATCCAGTTGGGTTTTCTGCAGCAGCCTGTTTAAAAACAGTTGCTTTTTTAAAAAAAATTATTGTTAACAGTAAGTATGCGTGTTCATGGGCCATGGTATGATGTTTCAATGCCTGATGTAACGTGCACCATTCAAAACACGGTAATCAGCATTGACTTCCTTGATGCCACTTTGTGGTTGGAGGCTTGGGGCTTCTTCCTTTCTTCTCTTAGTTCATGAAATACAAACAAGGCTGTTGTGAATTGTAATCTCACTATGCTGTGAAACACTGGAACTTTTCCCTTCAATCTCTGATTTTCTGCTGATTATGCAGACACTCTGTTCCTCTTCCACCCCTCCTCACCTTAAATAATCACCACTTCATGTTCATATTGAGTGGAATGTTTAGGCTTTTCCAGGTACAAAATCATCTGCAAGCATGGTGTTTTCAGATCTTTATGCCCTTTATCCTCCATAATCGCTCTTGTCGGTGTGTCCTACACTTTGCCGAGAAGCCAGCCCTGTGAAATATTGGATTAGGCTCTGTCTGCAGTGCTAACAATCCATATGGGTGGTAATTCGAATCCTGGCAACTCCACTTCCAGTCCAACTCCCTCCTAATGCACATGGGAAAACAGCATAAGATGGTTCAAGTGCTTGGCCTGTGTTCCCACATAAGAGACCTGGATGAAGCTCTAGGCTCCTGGCCTTGGTCTAATCTGGCTCTAGCCAATCTGGCCATTTTTGAGCATACATCAGTGAATTGAATACCTCTTTATATTTCTCTCTCTGACACTTTCAAATAAATAAGTATTTTTTAAAATACTGGATTGAATATTATTGGTAAAGATGAGTATCGTCTTTTTTTTCATATCAAGAGAGGAAAAAATCTTTTAACCTTTCCACATTCAGTATGCTGTTGGGTGTTGGTTTGTGTCATATAGCTATTATAATTTTGAGATATGTTCCTTGTACATACATCAAATTTGTTGAGAATTTTTCTTGCAAAGGGGTGTTGAATCTTTTTCTTCTTCTGTTGAGAGATTGCATTATTTCTGTTCTTGAATCTGTTGGTGTGATTTATCGCATTTATTGGTTTATGAATGTTGCATCCTTGGGATAAATCCCATATATGATCTTTTGGATGTGTTGCTAGTTATACCCTCTTTTCTAGAAATCAGTAAGGAAAGCATTTCTAAAATCTCAATTTATTTAAGAGTTTAATTTTTTTTGATTCATGCAGGCCAGAGATCTAGGCCCACAAAAAAACCCAAATCTCTTAATTATGGGCTGTAATGAAAAACAATGAACCCATCAAGACATGCATCTTTGCCCGACACTTAACCTATAGGACTGAAATGAAGTGCCTTAAGAATTCTTGCTGCAAAATAGGTTCCTTCATTTTCATCATCCTTTCATTTTGCTTTAGAAAAATAATTTCATCGTAGAGTTGAAAATCCTAATTTGACAACAAATGAGAAAAGCTTGCTTATGGAATTGGTTGCTCTTGGTAGCTGTTACTCTTGGTGCTTACAGGAGTCTTTTAAGATCAATGTAGAAGTTTCACAAGAGACTTAGTAGCAGTGGCAGCTTATCAGAAGAGTTGAATGCAGAATCCTGAACAGATGTCACATGTGAGCTTGTCCCTGCTGGGCTACTTTTACTTTTTAGATAACCAGGTGAAAAGCAGATCTCCTGTGGCTTCTGAATAAATGACAATGTTTCAAATACAAATTATACTGACATTGTGGTGGGCATTGTGGCATAGTGGGTTAAGCCACTCACTACATGAGATAGCTACATCCCTGGTTTGAATCCTAAGAGGTCTGTGCTGCTGATTCAACTTCCTGTTAACTCACCTGGTGGGCCATGGATGCATCCCAACATCTTGGGTTCCTATCACACACATGGGTCCCTTGCCAGGAGTTCCTGGCTTCAACCTTGCCCAGCCCTGATTGTTGCAGACATTTGGAGAATGATCCATTGGGTAGAAAATCTGTGTGTGTGTGTGTGTGGTGTTGTGTCTCTGCTTCTCTCTTACTCTGCCTTTCCAATAAATAAATAAATCTTTAAATTTGTGTTGGCATCAGTAATAGAGGTAGCAAGACATTCATTCATGTTCATTGGAAATTCTTATCCAGAGTGATGGAGCTGGAAAATGTGATCCTTACTAACTGTGAATGGATTAGGAAACGTTGTGAAACACTGTATAAGGAAAGGTTATTGCATGTAATTGAACAAACACTTTCTACTTTGGTGCAAAAGTCGTACTGGAATCCAGTGACTTTTAAGTTTCTCTGGACATCTGTCCCTCCACAGCTGGTTCCAGGAGTGGCAGTGCCTGCTCTCTCTTTTCGTTAGTGAGCATTGTCTGAAGCATCTTTTCCCTGCTTTCTGCTGGGGAAGCTGTCTTTGTCATGCCCAGTGCTGCATATCTTACTGACTTGGCTCTGCCTTGTAAGAAGCTGAGTAATCACAGTGTACCCACGTCTGTGATTATTGAGGTTCTCAGGAGCAGGAAACCTCCGTGGTGTTCAGTTTGTTAACTGTTCTGAGCTCAGCAGTGGTTGGAGTTGGTCATCACTGCACATCTCCCAATATGTGTCTCATGGCTCCCCCGAAACATGCCTTGATTCCAAGCTTAAATGCTTTGTGAATCTGCAAACCTTCCTGAGTGCTCAGGTTTCTATAAAATCCTTTCTCAGTTCTTACTAAATTAGCTTTCCCAGGATTGAAGAAACAAACTAGAAGGCAAATGCCATGTTGGAATGTGATTCAACCCCTAACCCCGTTCTCCAAACCTGTCTCTTCAATCTCAACATCGATCTGATCTGATCTTATCAAAGTGGATACAAAGTGCCACAGGTCTGCCCTGCTGATGTTATTCTAAAGGGAGGATTGTTTGATTCTCAGACTTGCACCATTGCAACATCCTGCTGTCATCAATAAATGTAAAGGGTCCAACTCTTCTCTGTGTATTGATTCTTCCTCCAGCAATAGACAGATCATTACAGCATTGGACAGTAGGCTTGGTCTTCTGTGAATCCATTAGCCAGGTCTGTCAAGGGAGGCTTTTGGTAACAATATAAAACGAGTGGGGCACTATTGCTACAACACTGCTTTAGCTCTTTCCAGGAAATACCAGAATTCACTTTTGTTTTTTCTCTCTAACAAGACAAAAATGTTTGCAGTCATATATGTGTGTGTGTGTGTGTGTGTATGTGTGTGTGTGTGTGTATCATAAACTCCTTTACCTTGAAAGGAACAAAAGGGTGACTTCTGTTTCTATATGTGAGTACCTGGCTTTATGTACAAACAGGCTGTATCCTTACCCATTATTCAGTGCACCTGGGATTTGAGTTAGGTTGAACGCCATTTTCTACTGTGTATTGTGATATTGCCAGGTAGTGAAACATGCTGTAGCTTGTGAGAGCAAAACCCAAACTTGTGTCTTTTGTGTTGTGGTGTTGTCTAACATCTGCACACAAGTGCAGTTAGACTCATTTAAGGAATCACCCCGACTCTTACCTTATCGAAGACTTCAGAACTTTCCCAGACTTCCAATAAACCCAAACTGTGATAAAAAAAATATTTTTCATCTTGAATTGTTTCTTTGTTTTTGTAAATGCACAGTGCTGTATCTATTTGATGTGCATTTTAGAACTTCTCTTGGTTTCTCTTTTGGCTTTATACTTTTCTGTAGCATATATTCAGTTTGCCAAGGAGCAATATCTGCTTCTGGATTTCTTGGCTCTTTGTCAGATTACCTTTGTGTAGGTCATTTGATGATACCCTCTCTTGGAAATTACTTTGCTTTCCCAAATGGTAGGATCATACCCTGAACTACTGTGAAAACATGTTCTATTAGGAAGATAAGTCTTTTTGAACAATAAAAGTGTAATCTTTTCCCATAAAGGATTCCCAATAGACTATGAGAGTGATTTTTATCTCATTCTTTCTTAAAAATTGTGTCAGACCTGCACTTAACAGTTATAAAAGCCCATAAAAATATAAAATCTCTGCACACTTATCTACCAAAGTGTCCTTTGATTTTATTATGCCCTTTGCAAAGAATGGCTATATACTGGTGGCAGGCATCGCAATGAATGACTTGGTGGGAGCATAAGACAAATATTTTATTTGTCCAACTCTAAGCTACTCATTATTCATTTCCTGTTATTTCAGCACAGTTTTTATATCCCTCTCCTAGAGAACTTGTCATCTGTGTATGCAGGAAAAAGCATGGGGGCCATTTGGTATTGGCAGAGTATAGTGGATGTTACTGATTCCCCCCACTAAAATGTTAATTGGAGGACACTAACTTTCATGGGAAAACACTTCTAAACGTTTTAATAATTTTTCAGATGGAAAGGGAACTTAATGAGCCCTCCAATGTCCATTTGCTTAGTGAAACAGTCTTGTTAAATATGCTATGTGTATTAATAAGAATTATAAAAATATTTTTGGTAGCTGTGGGAACATATGTATCAGCTGTGGTGTTGCTAAGGGTCTGTTACTATTTGATATTAATTTTAAAACTAAATTGGTCTTGCCCTAAGAGATGCCAGAGGCCTGACTCAGCATGTTATTGAAATTAAGATGACATCTGTATGCAGAAGTCACAGTGGGAGAAAGAGACCTTACAATGGCCACACAATTAAAACAGTCTAATTGATACCACAGAGAATACCACTCTGCCATTCTTTAATGAATTACTTCATTATATGAAATACATTAAGGGCTAAGAATTTGGTTGGAGGGAGAAATAGAATAAGGACCTGAACAAGAATGCACAAAATCAGTGAATGTGGCCGTCAGGCGGCTGGACCTGCTTTTCTTAGCTGCAGGAGTGACTCACCAGCTGCATGGTGACACAGTGAGTGGGTTGGTGCATTTTGGTCTCAATTTTAGGATGACTCCTTGAGCTTTTAAATGCCTTCAAATTCTGTGATCTCTCTCTATATATCCTCCCACTTCCCTAAGTCTGCCTGATGACAAAGGGAATGGCAGTGTTTGCTGATTGTAAAAAGAAGCTTTAGATTTTGTTCCTAGGATTCGAAGTTCTGTAAAGGTCCTTGATGCCAAATGGGGGAAATTTCTCCAGCAGGTTCAATGGGGCAGTTTGTCCAAGAGAATAGGAACTGTCCAGTATTCTTTCATGTTATCTATTCACATGTTGAATCTTTTCCCTCTAACCACAAAATTAAATAATCAAAGGCTGAATCTGAGCAGGCTCCAGCCACGGAGCCAAAGGCAGAGGAGCCCACTGCTGCTGCGTCTGCTGCTGGACTGGACCTGGGACTGGACACTCGGGCTGAGGAGCCAGTGGAGGAGGCAGTGGTGAGCACCACCTTCCTCCCTCTCCACCTGCCCCACTCGCACTGCCATGCTCACCTCATGACCTCACGTGTCATCTCTCATCCACGCTTCCCTTCATTGGTTATGGCTCCCCAAACTCAAATACCCTTCATGGCTTGGATGATAAACTCCATCCCATTTCACTTTTCAAAATAGAATCTATGTGGAGAACTGATTTTACAATCTAGAGAATACTCCCTGGTATCCACAGATGTAGCTATCTTTGAAGTACGTATTGATTCTTTCTTTCTTTCTTTATTTATTTTTGGTACTCTCCTGTTCTCTGTAGATGGGTAAACAGACTGTGATGACTACAGATGTGCCTTGCATTAGGGACCCACTTAATGTGATACACAGGACAGTAACTTTGTTTGTTATGTCTGGGTAGTGATTACTTACAACATTAATTCGGTAGGTTGGTTAAGGTTCAATGCAAGACTGAAACCTTGTATTACAAATCTATGAATCTCTGAGGATTCCTATATGTGCAACCATTTGCTTGTTCCAAGACAAGTTTAATGCTGGATGATACAAAGAGGGACCTTTGTGCTAAGATTAAGACAGGCTTCCTGGCCATCAGCACTTACCAGATCCATGTAGCCATGATAACTTGTTATGTTATTGTTGTTTGTGATCCTTTTTTTAATAGTCCTGTGGAACTGCCTTTTTACTTATTGAATATGGTTAGTGGTGTATTAAGCTTGTGAGTATAGAATTGGTTGAAACTGTGTCTTTAAAAAAATGAAAGGAAAAAAATGAAGGAAAACTGAGGGAGGAAGGTATGATAGTCTTCTTGGGATGATACCTGTGAACTACAAGAAATTTGTTCTCTTTATATTAATAAAAACTTAAAAAGCAGCACATTATGAACCAAGCTGAGCTCTAATACTTGCTTCAAACTGAGCTGGATCATGTAACATCCATGAAAGCATTGAAAGATCAAAAATGGCTTATTTATGAAATGCAGTGAAATATCAGACAAGGGTTTCGAGCAGGTCATTTGTAGCCTTCACAGGATTTGTACAAATAGGAAACCCAATTTCATTATTACCAAAAATGACGCATCCTGTATTAGATACATAGAGAAATGAAAGTTAGATTTTATGCGCTTGGTGCCTTTGGGATTTCTAATGGGATATGGGAGAGTCATTTGTCAAACCAATCATTCATTAACAAAATAGAAAAAAAGCAATAAGGAAAGATAGTGATGGAAAATACTAAATGACCAAAGAAAAAAGTGCCACATTGTCCATTTAAAAAGGTTTTATACTGAATTTAAGAAATCTGTTAAGCTAGATCAGATCTCTACTAGAAGCATTGCTTTCATTGACTCCAGGCCTGAAAGTGTCATGTCCAGGTTGGTTTTTGTAACTGTCCCTCCCATGGTACTTGTGATCTCAACAGATGAGTAGCATAGACATGACATTTTCATTTGATGTTTGTGACATGTCTACCCATCTTGGCTGTAATAGTATTTAAACAACAAAAGGAAATGTGTTGATTTTTATCACTATTCTTAGAATTTAGAGAATTAATTTTAATGAGAATAGGATCAGGGCTAAGGAGATAGAATGATGGATACAGGTCTAAGAGAAACTACATCAGTTCTGAACATTTTTTCCTCAAATCCCTGTTTTGAATAGGGATTCATCTTCATCAGCACTTTTAAACTAGGTTAATTCCTGTCCTCATGTCAGGCACAACGCCAGGCTTTTTGAGCAAGGACAGCATGATGCTGTACAGCAGGGAGAGACCTGGAATTGACTGGTGTGCTAAATGCAGGCTCGAATGTTAATCCTCTGTGATTCCTTCTCAGACTTCAGTGGTCCCAGAGCTTCCACACTCTTCCTCATTTTAACCCATTTCTCTAGGTAACTCTAAGTTTCTTACAGAATCCCAGTTCATTGGACTTCCAATTAGCATTGGTAGGTAACAAGTACTAGGTACCTATAGAATCTAAAACAATATACAGACTGAATGTCTCTTACCCAAGGTTCTTGAGATAATAGTTGTTTGGGATTTAGGCATTTTGTGGATTTGAGAATATTTTCATATATTTAATGAAATACCTTAAGGGCTGTACCTATGTCTAAATATGAAATTCACTTTTGGTTTCATATATATCATATACAAATAACCTTTAAGCAAACATTTTATACAGCGCTTTAGTGTGCCTACATTTTGACTGTGATCTCTTCCATGAGGTCAGATGTGGAATTTTCATTTATGAGCACTTCAGATTTTGGATTTTCAAAGCAGGTATATCCAACATATACATAATTTGCAAAATTTTAAATTATGAGTGATAATGGAAAAATTTGACATGCTATCAACCATTAACTAAAACAAGTTTCCCTCCTATTGGATAAGGAGGTAATTAGAAAAAGTCTTCATCCTAGAGAATCACAAATTTCAATTCCTTGTGAAAAGATGAGGCCATTTGCAGAATCTTTTGAAGGATTCAGACACAGCCTGAAACCCACAGGTGATGTTACAACAACAGGTGTAGAATTCACAGTGTGATCACCCTCTCCAAAAAGGAAGCATTCATCAACTTCATTTCTCCATACGGACAGAAAACGATAGTGTGTTCAGCAAGAGGAGGCCTCCTGCTGCTATTCAGTTGGCCTGGTCCTCATCAAAAGTGACTGCCTTCCATGTTTTGGGAAAAGGCAACCTAGGACGAAATCAGTCCTTCCCTTCATCTTTGCTTCTACTTAGAAGAATAGCATCACACAGAATGTATTTTTTTGTTTTCTATGGTAAATATATAGCTTTTTACTGCTGATAATAATAATATAATTTGTTATTAGGATTATTTCTTGTAAGAAAGGGCCTCTTCACTTCCTAGATATGTTATGCAGCCGTAAGAGCATTACCATCGGGTTCTGTCCCTAGCATTAATTAGCAGACTGGCTGCGGTTGTCATCAGTCAGGATGGCTGACATGACCTTTGGAGGAAATCCTTTCTGCAGCTGAAAATATCACCCTGCGGTTATTAGTTCAGCTTTTCACAGAGGGCATTTCATCGGAGGTAGAGTCTGCGGTGGTTTTATTTTTTTTAAAAAATGCGAGTGTAATTTCAAAAGCAGGACATTTTAGCAGTGACTCTCAAAGAAACCAGGGGCTTTTAAGACAGGCTTAATAATTACATTTCTGTTTGTTGTTTTGTTCTCCACATAGCTAATATTACAATTAGCTTTTTTCCCTACAATTTTACATCTTGCCACCATGTCTACAGGATGCATTTTAAAAACCAATACTCTTATCTCTCCCTCTCAGATGTTTTTATGTTAGGTAGCTAATGAAAGTATTTTTCAAGGATAACATGATCTGAATATTTTCTCAGTATGTACATAAGGTAATTAGGTTAAGGAGTGGATAAAGATTGAGTATAGAGCAGTTTACAATGTATTATTTGATGATGACCCATAATTTATCATGCATGCCATTTGTTTATAGAAAATACCATTTTATCTATATATTCTTTTTTCTTACAATTCTGATTTTCTCAAAGCTTCTGTCCGTTCTAGTGTTTTGCACAAATGGCGTGAACTGGCTGACACCATTTTTTGCCATCTATTTTAGAGGAGAATGTGTGCTGTCAATACGATGAGGGCTAGCAGAGTCCCCAAAACACATAAACGAAGAAAAGACAGAGATAAAATGTTTTTCGGATTGCTGGATAAACCTGGAAAAGGAAACATAGCTGACCCATTGTTCATGAGACTCATGAGTTTTGCCGTGTGTGTGTGTTTTATTTCATTAGATTGGGTTGACTGGTCAAGGCCATCTTAAACCCACAAGTATATACTTCTGAATTTCAAATCTACCACACTTGAGTTTCTCAGTGTCATCCTCCTGGAGCCTTTCTGTCTACTTTCCCTTCAATGGGAGAGTTCTCATTGTCTCTGTAGGTGTTGGGCTTCGTTCATTACCCAGGCATGCAGTGATGCAATAATAGACAAGACTCTAGCATCTGATTTCCAAATGGGTAACAGAGTGTTCAGGACGTCCTTGACAGTCATGTGTGTGTGAAATGGCATTGGAGCCTTTTCTGTGCAGAGTAAACTGGAGAACCAGGTTTCCACTCTCCCTTGAAATGTGATCTCCCAGTTTTCAGAGGAAGACATTGAAGACCAGAGAAAACAGCAAGTTTGATTTATTGTTTGACCTTGTTTAAGATACAGTAATCTCCCAAATTTAAGTGCTCATATAGAAAGCATGCTTTCAATGAAAATTTCAGGAGATATATATATATATATATATATATATATATATATATATATATCCCCAATTATTTACACATATACATGCATACATAAATACATATAAATAAATGTTGTGCATGTAGGATGGCAGCCATGGAGATGGATGTACCCTTTGAGCTTTCTTAGGAAATTTCGAGATTCTTTTCTTCTCTTTTCAAAAACATCAAAATGAAAACATTATGTAGAAAGAAAGGAAGAAAAGAAAGAAAGGGAGAAAAGAAAGAAAGGGAGAAAAAAGAAAAGAAAGAAATGCATAGGGCCATGTTACAGTAACAGGTACCCTGAGGGCCGGTATTTTATAAGCCTTCTCACACAGTTTCACTAGGTGGGCATTGTAAGTGTATGTTACTATTCCTATTTCACAGAAAAACTGAGACCTACTGAAAAGAATGGACTTACCCAATTCAAACACAAAGTAATGACATGAAAACAAAACCTTGTCTTTTAATCCACAAACATATGCCTCCTAACAATTCCACATGCTTTATTATTTGAAAAAGAACAGGTTGCAGAAATGCCTACTTATAGACTAAAACCACTAGACTCACAACTAAAAATCCTTTCATGCAAACACAAGTACTTGAGGTGTCTCTTGGTGAGACTCCGTGCAAGTTCCTGGTTTGTGAAATGAAGGAGAAACTCTTGAGTATCCTCAATGTTAAGCTGCATAAAATTCAATGTTGCATAATCTACTGGGTCTGGAAAGCAAGTGTCATTGAAGATGTATGAGAAAGACCTTGAATTGAGAGGGTAGAGAACTGGTTCCAAGGTTGAGCAATACAGTTGCCCTGAAGAACTCATTCCTTCTGTATCAGTCTTCTGAACCCACCTCCCTTTGTGAGAGCTATAAAATCTTAGATTCCCTTCCTATCTAAAATCTGCAGATTACCACAAAAAAACATGATTTTTCAAATCTCTTTTTGTAATTCGTTTATGACTTTCCCCTTAGCCTCTGTTTAAAATGGATAATTGGGGTGACAATTTATCCTGAGTTAGTCTTTTCCCATTACCGATGCCATACACTACTCAAAGGCTGGGAAATCAAAGTTGGCAGGTGGTTCTTTCACATGCGGCTGTCAGCCGCCCACCTCTTTTTAAGTCTCAGGCCCCATACTGCCATCTGCTTGGGTTTCCAATCACGAGAGATGCCCATGGTTCATGGAAGAGCAGGATCAGGAGTTTTGCCCACAGAACATAATGACATGCAGGTGGTGTTCAGATCATCCTCTGGTCTACCTTTGCCTTCTGTGAGCCAGGCTCTGAGCCCACTTAGAGGAAGGCAGTTTGAGCAGTGGCAGCACATGCTTTATGTGTCATCCATAGACAGTGTTGCCAGGCAAGGTCAAATGTTCATTGTGCCATGAAGGTGTCTTTGTTAAACAGCCTGTGCGACAAAGTACAGGACTCCCAACTGGGGCTGTCCACTGTGACTGTGCCACGAGCTGGTCCTTGCTTATCTCCGCATCTCAGAGTACACAACACACACTTGCTCTGCAAGATTTTCCTCTCTGTTTCTCCCATCTCTTACAGGAAAACCACTAACTACAATTTTACTGACTGGCATATATTGTTATTGGATTTCTTCTGTGATCTTAAAGGCAAAATTAACCAAAAATTCATTAACTTTGTCATCGCTGCTGAAGAATTTCAGTTTTAAGGAAGTTGCAGAGCTAATTTGAACAGATGTTACCATGGCAACTCTATTGCCAGCAGTTGACTTAAGCCAGGGGCCCAGCTGCCTATGGTTTGTGATGGGACTACAAGCAATACTCAGAGAGCTGATTGAAAAATATGACTGAGATGAAGGTCAGGGGAAAATCCCACTGGATTATTTTACTTGAAAGGAAGTATCTGGATGTGTCAAAGGAGGCTGCCAATGCCACGGGACACCTTTAAACAGAATGGAATGGGCAGAGCTCAGCGCTACCTTTGTGTTGAAGACTGACTGGCAGTGTCCCGAACACGGTTGGTCTGAAAGGCAGCCCCAGTAGCCTGTGTCTAAGTAGAGCGATCTTCTCGGTGAAGCCACAATGATGTTCTCTAGGTTCTGATTGACTTCTGAGCTTTTCTTTAAAACAAATTCTAAGGAAAATCCCTTGCAGATACAGGGAGGGCTGTCTAAGGGCTAGATACTCCACAGAGGAAGTGAAAAGTATTTTAGGAAGCTGTGTTCCAACCATCTGAATGATAACTCACTGTGGATAGGTAAAAGACATGTGATCAAGCAGATGTAGCTACAATTCTTTCCATTTTTTTCTGTTTGAAAATTTTCAAGTAAAACATTGGGCAAAAGTTCAAAAATATCCTCAATGAAACCAAATAAATGAACAGAATTTAGTAATAGAATCATTTAAATGTATAGCCTAAATGATTAGTTAGCTATAAACCAAAGGACTTTGTCATAGTGTTAATATCATTTAAAAATTATATTTTTTTAGAAAGATTATATCTCCTTGAAATTAAACCCCATTCAATGATGGGAGCATTATTAAATAAATAGAAGAGTCAATAAAATTTTTTACTTGTATGGCCTTTGATAGTATTTTTCTAAGGAACACCTGTATGATTGGAAAGTAAAAATACATTAAGGAGTTATCTTAAGTTTTTCTTTGCCTACTTTAAATCCATATTATTCACATTTTAATCAGAAAAATGCTACCCTTAGTTAAAAATAGTATATCCCATAAATAAGTATGCAACTTCACCCCAAGTTGGAGTATCCAAGTACTTCAACTGTCCTTATGCAGCCCAGCCACATGAGACAGGGAGGCTGTTCAGGCAATGGGCACGTGTGCTATTACCAGGAAAACAAGCAGACCAGGGACAGTGTAAACACATGATGCAGATCTTAGAAATCACAAACTCTCCTGCCATTGATGGCTTCTGTGACATGGTAGAGTCTCAGTCTTGGTCACCCTGACTGTATAGCACAATATCCCGGAAGGACTGGCTGGGCTCACCATGGTGTGTCTCCCTACTTTGCAGGATCAATGCCAAGGCTTGTCCCATTGTATTGATGTCATTCCATGAGACTTTGATCATGTGATCACTGAGAGTTGATTTTTCCCCTTTCCCAAGTAAATATTCATGTTCTGCTTTTCTTCTGTAGAAGCCAAGTGTCAGTTTCTTTAATAGCCTGCCTCTGTCACCATTTCATTGTTTTGGTGATTTATATTTTTCATGAATCTTATCAACAATTTGTAAATGCTCTATTTTTTTCTTTCTTTCTTTTTTCCATGATAGATCTGCTAAGTTTCCAAAGTGCTGAGCTGGGGACATTGGTTCCTGCCAGGTCAGAAATATGATTTGAGCAGTCAGAGCCCTTGGCCTCCACCTGCTGGTGGCTGGTATCACAGTGGCTACATTATCAGGAGTAAGACATATTCAGCTAAAAGTACCTGCTTATGTTTTTTAACAAAAAGCAAGGTAATACATGTCAATCTTATGATATTGGAATCTAATAGAGCCAAATTAAGTGAAGCATCAGTTATTCAAATGATGTGCTAATAACCAGCATTATATCTTTATGGAAGAAGTTTTAAAAATTGCTTTTATATCACCATCTGTATGTAACAAACATGTATCATCTACCAGGGACACAATATCAACTCAATAACATTCAATCACCGTGGAATGCATTTGGACCAAATATGAATAAAAGGATGTGTATGTAATGAGTTTGAGGATTAACTAATGAAATAACTGCTGCTTTCTGATCTATAGTCATAGGTATGTCCGTGTATTCGTGGGTCTTTCTAACTGTTCATTTACTATCCATACTGTCTGTATGTATTAGAGTTCAGCTGGTTCAAAGCTATTGAAACCAAGGGATTGTAGTTTTTGTCAGGTAACTTGGAAGCATAAATAAAAGACTGTGTAGCTTGCCTTCTGCATTCCAATGCTTAAATCCAATATGCATTGATTTTAATAAGCACATCATCTTTACAGTTTATTCTGAGTTCTCAATGTCCTGGAGAAAGCATATAGATTTCTCTTAATAATAAAAACAAAGCCACGTAGCCAATTACTCCTCATTTTTATTGGGATTAAGAGACCTCCTTGTTTATATTCTAA
Organism: Ochotona princeps; assembly: GCF_030435755.1. NCBI lineage: Eukaryota > Metazoa > Chordata > Mammalia > Lagomorpha > Ochotonidae > Ochotona > Ochotona princeps. The sequence goes on from NC_080851.1 coordinate 19,713,962, forward strand.
TTATCACTTTCTTGACAAGATCCATAGAAGATCTGTTTCACGTAAATTAAGTGATGCGCTTTTATTCTTTTGTGATACAAATTTTTATTCACGAACCAAACTATATACTACATATGCTTATTACACACCCCATCTTGTTAATCACCAACATGTATAGTTCATGTTCAATGGCTGCTACAATTCATATAAAAGAATTACCTTTCTGAACCTATGTGCTTTACATGGTGGAAAAACTAAGTATGCGCTGTGTCATTGTTCATGAGTACGTACACACTTCACACAAAGCATGAAATTCTCCTAAATAGGAGACTCCCGTAAAGAGGGAAATAAATTTGTAAGAATCTGAGTAAGATCAAACATAGCATGAATAGTATAGTTGTTAACTGTTTTTTTATTCCCAGAGGAAAAAAAATGTTTTCCTGAAGAGAAATATATTCCATTACAGGGTATTTTTAATGTATTCGATTATCTGTCAACTTAAATCAGGAGGAAAGGTGTTTTTTTTATCCTTGATATAAATGTGATTCCTATTCCCCATCTCCCATTTCTGGAGCCCAGTTCTCTGTTGCCCTTTTCAGTATTGTGAGCTTAGGAGTTAATACCTACAAGATTAGAGTTTCCAACTTCATGGGATAAAGTAGGTAGAGCTTATTCAGAGAAGAACAGAACTGACTAATGCTAATCACATCAGATGGCAAGATCGATTTTTGTAATATGTATCCTGGATATTATATATAAGAGCAATCTAATATTATCTAATATTCTCAGTCTTTCTGATTCAAACCTCTCGACTCAGGTCAGCTAAGCTAATGTTTGGTACAATCTTATTAAAAAGCTGGGCTCCAAACCAATTTGCTCATATCTAAAACTTCTAATTACAATTCCTTGATTTCATTATTTCAGGTTTTACCTACAGCTTAAAAGTCTGTTTTGACCATGTTCTAAGCTTAGAAACTAAATTCTCATTTTTAGCCTATTTCACTGTCCTCAGTAGAGTCCCCAAAGTAACATTTTAACTTTTTGCTAGTAAATACATAGCTCTAAAGATATTTAAGAAGTTATAGCAGACATTTGATAGGGAAAAAAATTAAGCTATAATTTCTGCAAATTCCAACTGCACAATGAAGATACTCTGCACATCCTGTGGCTTTTCTCCCGGACACAGGCACTGGACCTCTGGCTCTTTCCATCTGTGACTTCATGTCCCTTCATTATCATCTGACCTCAGAAAAAAAAAACCAACCAACAAACTCAGAGAGCTGTAAGAACTAAAAGGGCTTTATCTGGGAGCTTCAGATTTGCAATTTGGGAGACCAGGTTCAAATAGTTCTGAAACTGTTCCAAAGGAAGGTGGGTAAAGTGGGAGTTTCTGTGAACAAATAGCATTGCTTTTTTTGCAAAGAGTGAAAATCCTTCAACAGCTGTGGATCAAGGGTCATTTGACCCGCTGATGATAAAGAAGAGAACATACATACTCAGTGAAAGTATCTGCAAAGCAAGAGCCAAGTACCTTCTGCATGTACATCCTGAGTCTTTGCACACAATGCAACAATTCGTCCCAGATGCCAGCAAAGGGTGGAAGTAACTCACGTTCACACGCCCACCTAGGCAGCAGCTTGAATCTTGCATGGCTTTCTTAATACTGTCTTTATGATGACCTTCTTCCTTTATTTCACAACTGAGCAGTGTTCCACGAATGGCATTGTGTCTCTTCCATTCAAGCTGCGCTTGCTCCACCTGAAGCCGGAAACGTGAAATTATTGGCCCTTCAGGAAAAGGAGAAGTCAGAATTTTGATGAGTACGTGGCAAATTCTTGCCACTGAGTCTTGGGATTCAGTGTATTAGGAGCCAAGCTGCTAGTCTGTGGCACCCTGGCAGAGGGAGAACCCTGGAAGGCTGAGTCTGGGCTTCACTGAGTCCCAGGAGGATATTAACTTTGCCTGTTTGTGTTTGGCTGTTCAGGTGCTCCCTGGAGCCGATGCTGAGGTGGCTGTGCCCGCCACTGAGGGGGTCCCAGGGGAAGAAGCAGAGGCAGAGAAGGAAGCTGTGCCTGCTGGGGAAGGAGTAGGTGTGGATGAGGCCAAGATGGGTGCCGGGCCCACCGAGGTTGTAGAAAGTGAGAGAGCTCAGCCAGAAGAGGCGGGAACAGCAGTGCCTCAGGTAAGGGCCGCTTGGAGGGAGTATGAGGAGGGTGGGGCTCTGTGGAGTGCTGGGGTGTGTATGTGTGTTGGGGTGACCACTCTGCATGAGGAATGAAGCCATGCATGACTCCTTGCTCCAACCAAAAAGGAAATGCCACCGTTAGACTCCCAGTAAGAAGGGGTACAGCTCCTCTCAGTAACAGACTAGGATGAACCACATGGGCCCCAATGCTTATAGCACAGGGAGGGGCAGAGGAAACCACAGAGCACAGCATTAAACAGTATGATGAAAAGGATGAGGGCAGAGGGAGGAGAATGAGAATATGAGAGACAAACAGGGCTGCTGTGAGGATTAGGTTCATGCTTAGCCTGTAAGTATAAGGCACTTAGCAACAACGCAATATTCATAGGAGAATCCTAGCACTGCTCTGTCACGATTGTCATTCATTACCACAGAGCCACTGTTCACCATCAAGCACCTTTCTCTGTTATCTCATGTGATGTTGCACTTTCAGAATGAAAACAAGGGCAGGCTTTTGGCCTATAGGTTAAGGTACCCACAGAACCTAACTTAGAATACTTTGATTCAGTTCCCACCACTCCCCCCCCACCCCCGGTTCCAGACTTTGTCCTCTTGCTAGTATGCATGTAGGGAGGTGGCGGTGATGGCTCGTGTACCTGGGTCCCTGCCACCCACATGGAAGAGCTGGGTTGAGTGTTCAGCTCCCAGCTTCAGCCTGGCTGAGCTCCACTGTTATGGGCATTTGATGAATGAGCCAGTGGATGAAAGCCCTCATCTAAGAAGTAAGGAAAATGGATCACAGAGTACACGAATGAGGTCAGAGCTGCTCCTGCCCTTTTACTGCGTTGGAGCAACCCTCAAGTGCAAAAAGCTGCATGGTCTGCGATGGGGAGGGAAGGGTTGAGACAAAGGGGCGGAGCTCAAGCCCAGGTGCCTGCTCCCTACTGTGTGTTATTCTGTACCTTAAAAGGTGACATTTGGTGAAGTCTTCATGGTTATTTACCTCTCCCTCTGCCTCAAATCTCTCCAGATTGCATACAGCTTGAAACTGAATTATTCCTTTTGTGGAAGTGAATCAAAAGATTGTTTGCTCTCTCTCCCTTAGATTTTCTTGTTGTAACACAAACAAGAGTGGGTTTGTATACCTTGTTATACATGTTAAGAAAAGAGTTCACTATTACCAATTGAGCACTGGAAGTGCTCCTGTCCACTGTTAGCCAAGAGTGTTTAGAGATTTATTTGAGCTGCACTAAGATTCTGGACATTTCCATTATGCACCTGACTTCCCATCCTTCTTGCTAAACAGATAGAAAGGTGGTCCTGATTTCTCGTGCACAGTTCAGGGAACTTATAGCAGCTGGTTAGAATTGTAGAGCTTTCAGCAGAAACTGACCTGTGGGCTCCCATGAGGATCAAGGAGCAAGGGACAGTGGCCTGTCTGCAAACAGATGTGGCTTCAGGTTACTCAGGAGTCCCCTGGGTCTCCAGGCTAGAGAGGTTAATGTCAGCTTCAGGTAAGTGGGACAGAAGAGACTGCTTCCCAGGGAGAGTTTCAGGCCATGGAATCCTTACTGTCCTTTTAGGATCGTCTCGCCCACCCCTGGGCCTGGACCCTGCCCCCTGTAGCTCCCTCTTCCTTGGCCTGACATCTGCAGAGACCTCACTCCCATGGCCAAGGATTAGAAGGAAACTCCACTCTGAGTTTAGTGGTGGGGAGAGACGAAAAGGCTGAGTTGCAGAAATTCAAAGGCACAAGGTGAGAGTAAGAGCAGGTAGGCAGTGGAGCGGGGATGTGCACAGGGTAACAGGGGTTGAGGCAGGTCGTGGAAGGTGCAGATGTCTTTTGTCTCAGGCCCTGCTGGACCCTACCATGCTTTTCTTCCTCTAGGAGAAGGTCATTCCTTCTGTCGTCATCGAGCCTGCCTCCAACCATGAAGGGGAGGGGGAACAGGAGGTGACCATCAGCGCTGAGTCGGAGGGAGCCACAGAGGACCTGAGTGCCGTGGGCCCTGCTGGCGAGACATCAGAGCTGGCTGCAGAGCAGAAACCCCTTGAGGATGCCCAGGCGACGGCCACTGCACCTGCAGGAGCCACAGACCAACCAGCACCTGCAGGGGCTGCCACACAGGACTTGCCTCCTGGCTTTCTCTACAAGGTCCTTCAATGTTTTGGGTCCCATAACCATAGGTCCTTTCATAGCTCTGAGTTCTCTTTACTCAAGCCTTTGCTTTCAGGTTTTGCTTTTACTTCCTGTCATCTATGATATTTCCCTAAACATCTTTCCCTTCACTTCACATCAACTTGGAAACTGATGGCACTTCCAGGTCACAGGGAACTAAGACCTACAGTCCTGTCTTTCGATATTTAACAGGAATAGTAGCTGGGCGAAAGATGGGTCAGTTCCCATCCAACATTCAAGGTGCCCCGTAACGGTCCTGGCTGGTTCATCTCAGACGTTTGAGGTCATCTGCTAACTGGTGTGCTCCTCGAGGGGTTATATTGCTCCCTGAGTCACCAGATCAATTCTGGCACCTCATTCAGTGCATGACAGAATAGAAAGCAAATAAATATTCTAAAAATAAGTGAATAAATACATAAGTGGCTTCCATTAAAGAAAAAAAAAACAAGAGGCCTATTAATGGAAAGAAGATTTGCTCACAAAGGATTCTTAGAGCCCTTTTTAGCTGAAGGGTTTTCTTCAATGTACCCAGAAAATACCTACAGATAGTACCTAAGGCAAGTGTTAAAGACATACAATGGTTCCTGGTAGTGTCTAGTTAGGAATTTTAAGTTCTGTAGTTTGATTCTACATTTCCTCATTCAGCACTTTCCCTTTTAGTGAATGTTTGCGTTTTGTGGGCTTGGTCGGGGTGGTACTGAATAACAATAGACACTGTCCTCTGTCCACCAGAACTGCTGCCTCCGATGGGGATGGAGTGGGTAGAAGGGATTATGAATGAATTCACAGAGAGAGACAGTGCAACTTGTCTGTTGGGTGACGGCCTAATGCCATGATTCCATGTGATTAGAGAACAGGAAGTTAAGGAAGTGGTATACAGCCACCACCAAGGCTGGAGATGTCCACACTTGGTTTCCTCCCAGACTTCAATGCCAGGCTTCTCATTTCAACACTCCACCAGGAGCATCAGCTTTCTCATCAGAGAAGTTATTTTAGGATGCTACTACCATTTCCCAAGTGATTTTTGCAGTATGAATCTATATGCAAAATCCACATTTCAACATCACACTGTTCATTCTCAGGGGTAGGCTTGAAGGAAAAGGTGGGGGAGAAACAATTCTGTGACTTGATAATTTAAACTGTGTCATTGACGAATGGGGATCACTCCTTTGTAAGAAAGAAAAGAAGCACATTGCTGTAGTATAAAAGGTAGGGTAGGGAAGGGGACTGAGATTAGAGGAACTTGGATAGGCATTTCTACTTGAAGATAAACAGCAACCACTAATAAAGCATTAGTGATGATACAACATAAATCTAGCAAATATTTGGTGAGTTAAAATAGTTACTATAGCACTTTCAACTATTGCAAAAGGCATTTCATGACTAAATATAAATATGTATGTGGCCTCCTAATGGTCAGTACAAATTGGAGTAATAAGTAAACAGAGCCTATGTCCTCATAGGCTTTGTCCTTTGGGAGAATATGTGTATGAGCCCATTTTCTGTTACTACAATGAAATACCCGATGCTAGGTATTTTAGCATAGAAGAGGTTTATTAAACTTTCATTTCTGCAGGTTTAAGGATGTGGTGCCAGCCTGGCTGAGGTCTGGCAAGGGGCCCCTTGCAGTATCATGGAAGGAGGGAGAGATCACGTGGTGTGGCAGGCAACCAGACAGCAGAGGGAGGTGGTCTCTTTTGACAGTCCTTTTTGGGAATCAACCAGAATTACATTAATCCCTAAATAACCCCCCACTAGGTTCTACCTATTGAAGTTTCCACTGTTTCTCACATGGCTGCCTTTGGGACAAACCTGCCAACCCATGAACGATTGGGGCACAGTGAGGTCCAAGCCATCCAGGGAGGTGGCATGCGTCTTCATTCTCGTGTCCAGCTCAGAAAACGCTTCTGAAAGATACTGCTGATGATCTGCCTGGGAAGCTGATTTTTACATCTTCTTTCTCCAAAATGGGTTCTTTTAAAATCTCTTCCAGGTGGAAACCCTGCATGATTTTGAGGCAGCAAATTCTGATGAACTCACTTTGCAACGGGGTGACGTGGTGCTGGTGATCCCCTCGGATTCAGAAGCCGACCAGGTAAAGCCGACACCAGATGGGATGGGTGTGTCCAGACTGGCAGTTAAATGCACGACTTTTGAAGACATTTCTGTTTTCTAAGATGCTGCCAGCCAACTCTAAAAAGGCTCAAGCATGTGTGGCTGCAGCATGTCATTAACCTGGTTTGTAGAATATCCTTTTGGGATATAGTTACACTGTTTGCTCCTCGTCCTCCTCTTCTTCTTCCTCCAATTCTTCTCCTCCTCCTCTTTCCGTTCATCCTCCTCCTCCTCCTCTTTCTTCGTCTAATTCTTCCTCTTCCTCTTCTTCTTCTAGAAGGCCATTTATTATCAGGTAAGCATATTCCAGACTTGAGTAAATGTAGACACTTCAAAAATGAATTAATAATCTCCCTCAGAAATGGCCACCTCTGTGGTTGTAGAGGTTGATCGGGAAAGAGCAAGAGGGAACTTTCTGGGGGAGATGACAGTGCTGGGTCTGAGTGTCTTGATAGGAGCGTGTTCACACGAGTCTGTGCATTTGTCAGAGCTCATGGAATCATAAACCTGAACAGTCTATGCATTACATTATATGTAAGTTGTACCTCAATTTGAAAGAGTGTCTTTGTAAAAAAAGAAAACTCTTGCAGAGTGGTCTGATGTTACAGTGTTCAGAACTCCCATTTGGGGCTTGTTGACAGGATTCGTGACTTCTGAAATGATATGCAAAGCAGGCGTAACTGTGCTTCTGAGTACGCTTTTTTGGAAAGAAGAGTGGCTGGTACACTATTTCCAGTGAGGTTCATGAGCCTGTTTCCTTAAAAGTGGAGCCAAGCCTCATTGTTTCAGGGGTAAAGGCTTACGCGTCTAACATTTTATTCTTTCTTTTGATAATACGTTGGGTCTTCAAGAATTTCATGCAAATGTATGTTATCTTTTTAAGTTCCATTTTCCATGAAATTTTGGAGGTACCCTCATATATTTTCTGACATAGGTCACAGTCCCCTTGGGTCAAACAACCAGTGTCTGACACAATAATTTTAGAATAGAAATGAATAAAAATCACTTATCTTTAAAAAACCAAATATTTAGTCTTTCAAAATATAATGACAAGTAATCTATGAGTCAAAGAAATAACATAAGTCAAAAACATTCTATAGTGATCACTAATTCTTAATTTTAATTCTATGAAGATAAAAAAGATTCAATTAAATAGAAAAGACTAGGAGGAAATGATACCTTCTCACTATTAAATGAAATAAAAAGACACAAAAAACAATAGATTGATTCTTTGAAAAGATTAATACAATTGCTAAAATGGAAAAAAAACTGGAAAAAGGTGACAAAGCTTAAATTATTCATACAGGCAAAAGTGTCAATAATTCTCCCCAAATCAAATACATTCAGAATGCTAGTGAATAAATTTCTATATGGTGTATTAACCATCAATTATTTTTTAAGTAAATAAAAGGAAGAGAATACATACTCTTCTCTTTTTTTTTTTTTTTTTTTTTTTTGCTCCACGATTACCAGTTCCAGTGTTGGTCATGCTTTCCATTGAATCTCCGTTTCTCCTTAGTCTCCTCTCCTTTCCACGAGCAAAGCTGCTTTAGGCAACAGATTCTGTGCCTGAAAATGTCTCCACTCCTCTGCACCTTTAAGGATCTTTGCATTAGAGAAACAATCCCATGTTGACTTTTTACTTTCTTTCAACTCTTTAAAGATGGTGTTTCATTGGTGCTGTTTTCTGGTCTTTGTTGTTTATAATTTGCAATCAGCTGTCATTTTTTTAATACTGCTTCTTTGCAAACGGTGTGATTTTCCCCCGCACTTTTAAGCTTATGCTTATGTCTCTGGTTTGTGTCAGTTTGACTGTAATATGTTTAGGTGTTGCTTTTTTATGGTCTTTAAACTTGAGGTTCACTGAACTCCTTAGACTTAGAACTTGCTGTTTTCATATATAACTTCTCTTATTTAACTTTTTTTCTACATCATTTTCTTTTCTACTTTCCTGGGTTTCCAGTTATACAAAGATTGGACTATGTTCTCCCCAATATTTATTCTTTCTGATAAACAGGATGGATAACTTTTATTTATCTAAGCACCATGATTCTCACAATTTTGAACTTCTTAAGCTTTTTTAGTACCTTTTCTGATATACTTAGCTAGTCCTATAATTTTCTTTTTGCTTTTTTATACAGTTATCCTTTCTTTTCTGAGAGTTTCCATCTATTCTCTCATTATCAGATTCTTTCTGTTTAAGTACTGGAACCTAAACACTTACAATAACTGTTTTAAAATGTTCACTGGTAATTCCAATAGATAAACCATTTGAGGACATGTTTCTATGGACTGCTTTCTTTTTTTTCTTTTGGATCAAATTTTTCTTTTTATTTTTTCTCTTGTCTATTAAATATTTGTTGTTACTGAATACATTGGGTAGTTTATACATCAGGGAGCGCCTGGAGTATGTTGACTATAATTGAAAGTTGTCTGTTTTTGTCCTAGCAGGCACTTAAATCACTGTATCATTACTCTGAAATTATGGATGTGTTTTATGTATTGACATGATGGTTACCTTTAGCCTGAGCATAAATCATCACTCCTGGGATGTTGCCTCTTCCTCTGAGACCTGGCCCTTCGGGGTGTCACTGGGAGCCCTCCTGACCTCACTGGGATGCAGACACTGATCCTCTGCCTTGTCCGTTGACAGAGCCAGACCCTGGGGTGCACCTGAGCCTCCCTGCTGTTGCCTGGCCCCAGGTTTCTTGGAGCATCCCTTTTGCACTAGGAGCTTGGGTCAGCCCTGGGGAATAGGGCTGTTTCTCCTCATCCTGGGAACTCGCACTTCCTGTGGTTCTGTCTTTGGAAGAACGCCCAGGTGCTCTGGAGGGAGGCTCAGCACTCTACTCTAGAAATGCCCTACCCGCCAGGGGCAGGTGAGGGTCCCGGGACAAAAGCCCTGCCAGCTCAGGCCACACTACCTGCTGGTCCCTAGCTGTCAGGGTGACATCCACCTCACATGCTGCCTGCTTCTGCCTGGCTTGGTGTGGTCCAGGAGTCAGACTGTGGTTTTATACATACCTGGTTATGCACAAACTTGCATTTTATAGCCAGTGTTTGTATGAGCACATATAAATGGATGCACTTATGTGAACATGTATGTGGATCTACAGAAACATGCAGTAACTCTAGGAAGTATAATTAGAGTGGCTGTTTAGTGTAAGTTTTTCTGCCACAGAGTCTAAGCAGTTAGAATTTAATTTTCCTCAGTTATAGATTGATACTGGTAATATACCAGTTACATTCCAGAATGCTGTGTGTTAAATATATCTTGATTATGGCTTTGTGGCATTCCTTACTTTTTTTTTCTTTACTGAGACAGTTTTTAAAGTTCTTAACTTTACTTGACTCCATTAGATTTGCACTTTCTATAAATAAAAAGCAAATATAAACACTTGTGGGAGGAAAAATGACCTCTAATATGCTCACTAGAGCTTTAGAGAATATTTTGTTATCAGTTTTTACTCTAAGTATAACTTTGTCCTTCACATATATGACATCATAATTTTAAGGAGAGTACTTGCTTCATCACCTAGGATAATATCAGTTATTTTATTGGGTCATCTTTTTTCCTGTGCTTTTTTTTCTGCCTTTAGAAATTGGCCTGTCTAAACACTTATATTTCTTTGATACATGGCAACATCCATTTATAGTCTCCGATTATATCGCCAGGGAATATAGTCAGCTTCTTTATTTAATTTTTGAGACCTCATTTTATCTGATGTACTTGAACTGTGCAAGGGTTTGGTTCCAATTCAATCTGACCATTGCTCATCTTAAGTAGGATCTCTTTTCTGTGCTGGTTAGCATAATAAAGGTAGGCATTTCTCACTCGCTTCCCTTACAGCCCCTGTGTTTTCTCTTCTTCCTTCCAGTTCAGCCTTTTTTTTCCTCCAGGCTGACTCTGCTTCTCTCTGAAGGCCCAGCACAAACCAGCACCCTGTTTCTGAGTCGGAAGTATTGCTTTCCATTCTGTGTGGCCCTGTATGGACAGGTTCTGAAACCTTTGGGGAGGGAGCAGAGTCCTCATGTTTATAATGGCATTTCTATAGGGCAGCACAGTGGTCATTGGGAGTAAATTATGAAGAGTATATGAATGTCTCCAGGGAGAATGCTGAGACACTGAACTTTGTCATTTATAAACCTTGAAAAACTAAGTATTACAACATCATCAGCTATCTCCAGCACCATACATCTAGCTATAAGCATCCAGTAAGACTTGTGGAGGGTAGTTTATTATAAGATGCAAATGTGGAGGAAGGATTCCTTCTTATAAGCAGGTGGCTCACAAACATTGCATTCTAACCCATAGGCTTTATAGCGCATGTCACACAGGACAGGCTGTGTGTGATTTCTTTTCTCTCATGTCATAATCTGTAATCTATATAGCATCAATCAACTGCGCTTTATGTAAAATTAGTATATCCATTTTCAATCAACTATACTTTTTCTAAAACATTCATTTCTTTTAAAGTCAGAGTTATAACAAGAAAGGGAGAGATTACAGAGAAAAAGATAGATCAGCCTTTTGGCTGCTGGTGGATTCCCAGATGGCCACAACAGACTTGGCTGGACCAGGCATGAGCTAGGAGCCAAAAGCTTCATATGGGTCCCCCACATGGAGGACAGTGGTTCAGGTATTTGGACCACCTTCTACTGCTTTTCACAAGCCATTATCAGGGAGCTGAATTAGAAGTGTAGCAGCCACGGCATGGACCTGGACCCAACTATGATCTCCACAGTAAATCATTTCAAATGGTTACTCCTTAAGTGTTTTGAAACTGACGGGTCAGTTGAGACAGGCCTTCCTGCTGATGGCTGCAAACTTCCCTCCACATAATAAGAGAACCACAGTGTTGATGGAAAATTCTATTAATATTTGGCATATGGACTTTTCCAGTAGTTCATTGGACCCTGAAAGTCCTGTTGTTGTCTTACAGGATGCGGGCTGGCTGGTGGGAGTGAAAGAAGCGGACTGGCTTCAGTACAGAGACCTTGCCACCTACAAAGGCCTCTTCCCCGAGAACTTCACCCGACGCCTCGATTAGAGCCACGTGCGTTTGCAGAGAGAGCTTCGTTACTGGATTTTGAAGTCTTTGCAAAAAATGTGAAGAGTTCACTTTTACTGTTACACTTCTAACGATTTACAGACTGCCTCAAGACAACGCTTGGGAGAAAAAAAAGATACGTCAGTGGAGCATGTGTGCAAAACAAGTAAGAGAGGAAGAAAAAAAGTAAATTAAGAAAAAATCCTCACTCTTTCCTGTGTTGTCGGTAACAGGTTTCTTTGTGCATTGTCCGAGCTGTGGAGACTCTTGTATTTGATTCCCCAGCCACCAGGTCTACAGTGGCTTTCTCTGGCCCAGACCTGCCTGTGCATCAAGTGTTTGGTGTGGACCAGCTGCCCTGCAGAAGATGTGCTGACATATCCTGTAGTACCAGAGTATCTGATGCCCCTGCCCAGGTGTGAGCTCGTGCTCCCTTCTTTCCAAGTTTACTGTGTTCAAGACGAAGCTGCTGCAAGAGTTTTCGACCTTCTTGTCCCACATGCCTATGTGTATATATCTATAGATGGACACACGGTTCCCATGCCTGCTGCATCTATGTGTATGAGGGTGACGTCATATGCATAGCTGCTTTCCTTCCTCTCCATTGTGGCTCTCGGCTTCTCAAGTGTTGTTGGTTCATGCATTGCTCTTACTCTGTGTGGCATACCGGGTGAAGTTATGCCTCAGGGCAAACCCAGCCATCCCGTTGCCAAATTGATCGACAACAATTGTGTTGATCATGTGCAGTTTGCAGGATGAGGTTGACAAACAGCACATCCAAGCTGCTGCCCCTTCAGAGAAAGCAGGGCCTGGTTATCCAGCTGGGCAGCTGCCAGGGCTGGAAGGAGGCTGATAGGAATACAATGAGAACCAGCCTTCCCTTCTGGCTTGGAGAGATTGGCCAGAAGACGGGGCATATGATTCCCTCCCAAAAGATCACTGTTCAAGAAAAAAAGCTCCTATACATTCCCACCTCTCTCTATTTATGCGACTCGTCTTGCCAGATCCTCTGAAAATAAACTAGGTGATGTATGCTGTATCCACAAAGCATCTGTAACAATTACGTTTTCAGTGCTGTGTCATTCCAAATAAACCTTTGGTAATCTCCAGCAGTTACCCTATATCCTTTTTATGACTCTTTTTAAAATCTTGCTCCAGTTGTACATGCTACTTGAAACCATTCATGTTTGAGTTGTTATTTGTGCCAAAAGATGCTTCTTCCTGTGCCAGGCTGTGCTCCATAGCCCTGCCTCAATTCCCCCCAGCTCCTCCATTCAGGTCATTGCTGGTCACTCGGTGTTCCCTGTCAGCCAGCAATGACCAGAGCACAAATAACAGCTGTGGGCAGACACCTTAAAAGTGCCACCTGTGCACGGCTGCTCTGTAGCTCACTGACAGTGTTGGGCCCGTTAGCAGTAACTACTTCTTACACCTACCTGCCTCATCTGGTCACTTTGCTTTGTGGCATGTTCGTGTTCATAGGTCCATAAAAACTAAGTCAAATGGAATAGAAAAGCCAGTTCACTGAACCATTATTTCCACAATAGAATTAGATTCAGATTCAGTGCAAGTATAATTCTCTACACATGCAGGCTGATGAAGAATGTGCATTCCTCAACTTTTAATTTTTGTATGCATTTATGACTCAAGGTTGGAAATCCCCTGGTGGTAGATCACTGAGTTCAAGGTTTTAAATGTTAATAATGACACTGTTATTATTGACCCCAAGATATTTTTCACAGGCTAACTTATAGGGCTGCTAGATCATCAAAAATGCTAGTCTAGGACATGAGAATAACCTGCAGTTGCCTAGTAGCCTGGGTGATAATCACCAAGTAAAATGCAGTGTAAGATTTATGCTAGAAAGCCATTTCTGATGTTGATGGTATACCTAGGGTCTTAAAAGTCAACACTGCAAAATGAGTTCAGCTAATAAAATGCACCTAATATTCCACAAAGGTAATTACCGTGTTTCCCAGAGCAGCCATGCAGTTCACCTGATTTGCTTATGAAGATCAGCCCTTTGTAGGCATATCACCTGGTCATACACTGATTGCCAAGACTGTAGCTGCATTTTTTCTCAAATGTCCTTGAGCGTGAAAGCCTTATATGAGACTCCTCCCCATGTTGTAAGATTCCTTTCCAGAGCCTGATGGGCATCATCACTTCTGACAGTTATGGGCCAGAGAGAAAAAGTCTAGGGCCCATTCCGATTAAACGTGCAGCCACCTGGCATTTCTCCCAACACCAGTCTCTCATTTAGACTGTTTGGGTGTATGAAGGGCATCACCAAGTCCATGGAAATTGTAGTCTATGGAAAAATACTATGCATGGGATTGCACATTTTTGTACCCCAATAAACTCACTTTAAGTCCCATTTTTCACTTATTGAAGTGCCCTCATTTAGGACTAAATCCTGTAGGCACTAGGCTTTCCAGTGAGATCTCAGGGCAGCCAGGCTCCCAGGACAGGAAACCTCCATTGCACTGTGCTTTTGCATTGCTTGCACCATGGCTTGTGCTTTCCCATGAAGCCACGATGGCATTGAGTCAGCCAGGAAGCCACACCCATCGCATCTCAGGCTGTCAGGTGGAGTATGACGCTTCGGAATTGTGAGCACACTTTCATAACATAAAGAAGCCATGAGCAGGCTGGTAAGAAAATTCTAGCTTCATTAAAGAGAATGCCTCTGGAAAACCATAAAAAACTAAGAGACATCCATGAATTTACCGTTGACCACTCCAGTTGCATGGCTGAGCACCTGAAGCCTTAGACACAGGTCAGTGGAATGGCCTTGCTAGGACTCTTTCCAGAGGAGCCCAGCTAAAAGCTGCCTTCTGATTGCTACTTGGAACCCAAACTTGTAAACCTTGTAAACATTATCTGCCAGACCGTAGTGGATCACAGAGTTCCCCTGTGTTTGGCTTCTGTCTTCCCAGCCTGTGATCCCTCCCTAGGGACTTGAATGAAAGGAATTAGACATTTGCTAACTGCATGGGGGGAGACCTGGCCCATAATTTCTTGACAGGAAGTCTAGAGCTGCAGGTCATCCTTGAGCCCTGCCTGTCTCAGATCTGGTCTGAGCTGACTGTCCTGCAGCACCAGGCTGTTGACTGGCAGAATTCTTGACAGCACCAGGTGATGGTTTGGTAAATTGTTGGTGAAAGTCAAATAAACTATGTTGAATAAGCTTCACAGTCCATTCAAATACTTTGTGACTCATGGGTTATACTTTTTAAAACATCACCTACAAGGAACACATACTGACATTTTTTGTTTTAATGGTAATTGAAACATGACCCTCAAACCAATACAAATTGAGAAGACCAGGTAGGCAGATATCTTTAAGTCCTTTCAGACAATACCCAAACGGTCTCTTAGTTTCCAAAACTCCAGTTGGTTCCCAGCCTCCTAGCATCTCAAACACAGAGACGGTCTGTGGTTCTCGGAGGTGGCATCAGAGGTACGTGGTCATCTCCCCTTCTCTCGCAGTTTATGATCCATGTGTAGCCAGCACTGGAGACCCACTCTTAGATGGGCCCTAAGCCCTGTGTGAGAGGAGAGGGACACCCTCTGCTTTCCTCCTCAAATGCCTACAACAACTCTGGCTGAGCCTAGCCCAGTGCTGGAACACCATCCGAGTCTCCCACGTGGGCAGCAAGAACCCCGTTACTTGAATTGTCCCTGCTGCCTTGGCAGGTCTGCATTGGTGGGAAGCTGAGAACAGGCACCTGAGCTGGCAGTTGCACCTAGGTATTGCCATGTGGGAATCATAACCAGATTACATGCCAAATCTAAGCGCTTATGCTTTTTTTCAAGACCACTAAACATTATAAAGCATTTTGAATTTAGGAAGTTGAAACATAGTGAAGTAGTGAAGACGGAAGTCAAACTTAGTATTCTCCCAGAAAGTTGTTACTTTGTGTTCAGATTTAGATTTACTAATGGTCTTCTCTTTTAGTTTCTGGGAACCTGAGAAAATCACAACTCAGTCCGTTACACCTCTTGCACTGTGTATGTTTGTGCACGTATGCAGGTGTGTGATGGCTTGCACATGCAGGGGAATATGTGTACCAACATGCACTTCAGCTCTCCCAGCCCCCATTCCCAACCCTCTCAGGTGAGATTTTTGAGCATTGCCGGAAATACGTTTACTGGAGTCGGGGACTGGGTTGTGAATCCATTGACTCTCCATATACCTAGAAGACCTGTAGGATTCAATGTGTCTTCATTGAGGAAGTTGAAATTTTCCCAGAGCAATGTGGGCTCAACAGGAAACAAGATACATGCATTTTTACTGAACCAGAATTAAAATGATCTAAATTTCTACTTTACACTCTACCATATGCTTGATAGTTTTGATATCTAAAACATTCAGTTCAACTGAGAATCATGAACTTGATATTAGAGCTGGAAGAGACCACCCACATCTTTGACTCCTCTCCATTTGGAGTCTTGAAAAGCAGAACCCTGCAAACAGTGTCCCTAGCCAAAAGCTACCAGTCACATGAGGTGTGTGCTTGGGACCTGCCTTGCATTGCAGGGCCCTTTCCATCGTACTGGGTTAGTCAATGTCAGATCACTGGGACTCCAATAGGCAATATAACATAAGCGTTATACCTCTAATGGCCAGGAGGGGGTGCTGGAAGTCAGCAGAACACAACGGAATTAAAACTACTTTCAAGGAAGGAAGCACAACATTGAAAGCAAATAGCAAGTATAACATTACATTTTACAGAAAAATGTAACTTCCTAATGAAGACAGGAATTCATCTCAAATTCCTAAAAAGCCAAGAAAATTCTTGGAACATAGACTCTGATGACTGACCAGCATCTTTCAAATTTTTGGCTCTTTGTTAGCTAGATGGTCTCAGTTACTTAGCTTCTGATGGTTTTGATTTCATCCGCAAATATAAGGACAGTTAACACCTGCAAGAAAGAAATATAAATAATGTTTTATACTCAGTAAATGGTATTTGTTATTTAATGAATCTAAGATTTACATTATTTTAAAATATTTTTTTCATTATTTTTATTTTATGATATAGTTTCATAGGCTAAGATTTCCCTTATCCCCTCCTCAAATTTCCTCCTCCATCACTGATTTTCCCCTTATTATTGCAATAGTATGACTGCTTGTGAAGGTCTATAAAAATAAACATTTTACATAATGTTGTCAACAATAACAACGCTGCAGAAATCAGTGCTTTTTGAGGTCCACCATATTCAACTGGATCAATGCTATCTTTAAAAATGACTCTTTCAACGTAAGTATTTATTCACTTGGAAGACGTTGGATTGGAAGTAGAACAGCCTGGAAGTGAATAGTGCCCGTATGGGGTGCTGGCAACAGCTTCACCTGCTGCAACACAGCGCCAGCCCCTATCCAAGACTGTCTTATCTGCTTCTAATTGTGTTCTTACAGTTAGTGAGTTTCTATAATCTCAAATTGTGTTTAAAAATTTATGTCAGAGAGAGACAGTGGTCTCACTTGCTGGTTCATTCCCTGAAATGGCCATGAATGGGACCAAAAGCTGGAGCCAATAATTCCATTGCTGTACCTGCAGGAGCCACAGACCAACCAGCACCTGCAGGGGCTGCCACACAGAACTTGCCTCCCGGCTTTCTCTACAAGGTCCTTCAATGTTTTGGGTCATTAAAACATTGTGTGTCACTGGATTTGTAGGCCTTGGGTCTTTATATTCTAGTGCCAAACACTACAGTCCTTACATTTCAGTAGCTCCACAGTTCTTACATTCTGAAAGGCTTAGTTTACTACTTTATTGTTTTAAGAATGTTTTTACTGCAGTGTGATGGCAATTTTATGATTCTTCAGTGAGAGAGAGAAGGAGAGATGGGGATAGAAGAAACCTTCATCTGCTAGTTTAGTTCCCAATGGCTGCATGGGCACAAGCACTTGGAGCATCTCCCGCTGTGTAGGGAGCTGGATCTGAAGCAGACACTGGCATATAACCCCAAGCACCCACATGAGATGCTGGCATCCCTGGAAGTAGTTTTACCTAGTCTGCAACAATGCCAGCCTGTGCATCCTCAATTTTAAGCCATGAGCCTTCAGTCCCAGCAAGGATTTCCTGGGCTTCCTGGCGCTTGAGCTTACCTCCTACCTGGGCACTGGGATATCGTGCTTGCAGAGCTGTTCTCGCAGAAGCTCTCCAGCCCCTGACCTCTGCAAAGCGGAGACCAACACAAGTGTCCCACCGTGCTCACTTTCCAGGCATGAGTTTATCTCCCTGCGTGAGGGCCAGTGACTGCAATAGAACGTTGCTCTCCACTTGGCACTCAGTCTTTTTAACACGCATCCAAATAGATCCATAGATGGGGTGTGGGATCCTCAGGGGTGCCACTCACATGCTGCCAGCATTTACTTGGTACATTTCAGGTAAGTTCACCTATCTCCCCCAGATCAATTGCAGATATTAGTATGCATACTGAATGTAAGGTCATAGACGAAATATAGATACGTTTAAGCTATAGAATAAGTAATGTATAAGTTTAAGTATATTACAAATATCACAACTATTGCATAAAATAGTATCATGAAGGGCCCGCCACAATAGTATAGCGGTTAAAGTCCTCGCTTTAAATGCACCGGGTTCCCACATGGGTGCCGGTTCTAATCTCGGCAGCCCAGGTTCCCATCCAGCCCCCTATTCGTGGCCTGGGAAAGCAGTTGAGAACGGCCCAAAGCCTTGGGACCCTGCACCCGCGTGGGAGACCTGAAAGAGGTTCCAGGCTCCTGGCTTCGGATTGACTCAGCTCCAGCCGTTGCAGCTGCTTGGGGAGTGAACGATCGGACGGAAGGTCTTCCTCTCTGTCTCTCCTCCTATCTGTATATCTGCCTTTCCAATAAAAATAAATAAATCTTTAAAAAAAAAAGTACCATGTACTTCTCTGGTACGTGTGGTGGGGTTGGGGTATGGGACAAAAAATCATGCACCCCTACCATGAGAAGAGTACTTCTAACAACTCAACTTGACTTCAGGTACACACATACACATGGTACACACACATGTGCATTTACCTTTGAGAGGGATCAGAAGGAACGAATATCATGGTCTCAATTCATTTTGTTAAGGTGCATTCAGAGCCTGTCAGATCTGCCACGAAGGTTCCCTGAAGTCTGTGTACCCAGGCCAGCAAAGGTGGGTCAGGGCAGTGGCCAAGACATTCCATCTCAGGAGCAGGTCATGGCAGTAGCAGTCAGCACTGACCTTCCGAATTGCAAGCAGTGAGCCTGATGTGGGGCTGCTCGCTGCACAGGGGATCAGGCGAGTCCGCGGATGCTGCTGCCCACCCCACCTGCTTCAGCTGCTTCACACTGGGCTCTGTGCCAATCCCTCATGTTCCTCTAGAGGGCCTGCTCTCTTAGCTTCCACAGGAGGGCGCTCAAGAAATGGGCAGAGCAGAGGCGGACTTCTCCCAGCACTGAGTCAGATGGGTGCATTCTAAGAGGCACCCCGTTCTTTACTGCTCCTTGCTGTGACTTCAGCCAGGACATTCACGCAACACACTTGCCTGGACCAATCCTGTTTATGAGAGGACATTCTGCTCTGGTGGTTACTTCATTCGGTTCGTTCAAAGGCCTAAGAGACCAAGGCATGCTGTGGCTTGCAGTCGCACTTGTAGCTCTGCTACCTGCTGGTGAGCACGCTGCATGGTGCTGCATGGGAACTAAAGTGGTTCTCTCTCTACCCCTCTCTCTCTCTTTCTCTCTCTCAAGTCAAACTAAAGGATTACTGTTCTCTCATTATTTCTCATTGTTTGTTTTTGTTATTCCCATTGCAGACAGTCAAATATCTCCAAACCCCAAAGAAACAATGACAGTGGTTATCAGGTCAGCTGGGTCATCCGCTGTAATCTCTTGTGGGATTTCTAAACAAAACGATTTCATGCACTGGTACCGGTACCAGGAGGGAGAGGCCCCACAACGCCTTCTCTACTATCGGTTCTCTAGTTCCTCTGTTGTAACAGATCCTGGAATCAGTCTAACAAAATACCATGCTTATAAAGGACCACAGGAGAGCAGTAACATCTTACTACGTAATCTGGAAGAAAGTGATTGTGGAGTGTATTACTGTGCCACCTGGGCTGGCACAGTGGTTCAGCCCTGCCCAAAGCCACACTGAAAATGTTGCTCCTTGTTCTGCAGATACGCCGCCCCTCACCCACCTCCTGCTACCCACACCCATGTGCTCTGAACTAAGATCAGCTCTTAAGGCCAACACCTCACCTGCACTCCACTCCCCTCTCAATGGCTTCACACTGATCCAGAACATCACCCTGAAACTTGACACCCCAGGATTTTCAACAGACTAAACTCCCCCTTGGGACATTGGGCAGAAACCTAGCAAGTGGCCGGGTGCTTTCAGCTTTCCAAGGAGCTGCCTGGAAAGCCCTCCATCTGGTGTCAGGATGGACAAGGTCTCCCAGGGTTGGTCTGTTAGGAGGGCATCATAGGAAGTGATATTGAATCTTTATCTAATCAGCAAGTTTACACATATTCTCATGCCTAAGCTTGTAAATTGAAAAAGTATTTCAGTCATACTGAAGGTTTTAGAGAGCAAGAGAAACCTCAGTTATTATCATGTACTTTTGTTAAATCTTGGCATGTCAGCACATTTGCCTCATATTTTATAACTATTACTGTTGATACGACTAAAAACTCTGAGCAAATAAACCATCAGTCCTTCCCCTTCCCGTCCCAGGGGTGGTCAGCACCTTGACTTGGGTGGCCTGCAACTCACTCAAGCTGCACAGGCATGTTTCAAGAATAATTGAGTTTTAACAGGCTTTAAAATTATAAATAAGATACATACTTACATCCATTTCTATTTCTTCTCTACTACAAAGCAGTTTTTTTGGATACTCACTCTTGCTATTATGCAAGGCTTTGGATGATTATTCTTAGTCAGTATGCCACATTCTGCACCTGACCATGTGGCCATTCTCATGAAACATCTTATTCTTAAAGAGAACTTGTGGGCTGCTCAAAGAAAGCATATATTGTTGGGTTTTTTTTTAAAGATTTATTTATCTATATATTTAAAGTCAGAGAGAGATGCTTCCATCTGCTGGGTTTCTCCTCAGATACCCACACTGGCTGTGGTTGAACCAGGAGTCAAAAAGTTCATCCAAGTCTTTTAGAAGGCACAGGAGCTCAGACACTGGGCTCACCTTCTGCAGCTTTCAGAGCTGTTCACAGGGCAGCTTCCCATATATCGCATGTGGTTATCACAGACAAAAGAGAAACCCACAGAAATCTACTTTGCTCAATTTGCAACTGTCATGTCAACTGTAAGTATATTACCCAAAAGAGGGCAAAGCAATGAGGAAGTACATCATGTTCTATGTTTTTACTAAGTCATCTAATAAACACAAATACATTCATAGCTGCAGTGGTGGAAATCTGTACATGTGCCACTAAACGCTAGCAGCATTTCACTCGATATATTGTTTTCCTATCTGTAAGCCTGTCACCCCCACATCAATTGTAAACACCAGTATACATTCTGAATCGAGGGTTGCCAAAAAAAAGTAGAAAAATGAATTCTAGATGAACAAATATTTTCTTTTAGTTTGAATATATCTCAACTATTGCATAACACAACACCCTGTACTTATTCTTGAGTGGTATACTAAACCTTGTAGCCCTACCTTGTGTGGGGCGGTTAATCTGACAGTACTGGAGGATGATCAGAAACCTTCTAGCAAATCATCTTAAGCACACACTCACACACACACACACAGACACATGTGCATTTATTTTGAGGGGTGTCAGATGTCTTCAGCAGCACTGGTCTCACTATATTAATAAGCTGGAGTCAAAGCTTGTCAGATTTGCGCCTGGAGGTTCTCCCAGAGTCTACTCACAGGCATCCGTGAAGGTGCCTTAGAACATTTAGAACAATCTGTCTCGGGACAGCGTGTGGCAGCAGCACTCCCACGTGAAAACTCAGCATTGCAGGACTGAGCCCCACGCCCGACTGCTCGGACTGCCCGCTGCCCAGGGCAACTGGCCACCTTCCCAGCCCTGCACTCCACCTGCTGCACTGTGAGCTCTCAGCTCCTCACTCTACCTCTGCGGAGCACTTGCGCGCAGCCGCCACACGAGGGCACTCACGAGCACACGTGCACTCCCAGGCAGGGCCTCTGCACTCAGCACTCAGCACTCAGCACTCAGCACTCAGGCTGCAGGGTGAGGATCTTCTAGGACAGACCTGGCTGCTCCTGCTCCCTGCTGGGACTTCAGGCAGGACGCCCAGCTCCAGCACACTTGCTGGACGCCTTCTTTTTTTGAGTAGGATTACAAGTGTGAAGATTATTTTCTCCCCTTATCACTCCTGAGTCTTTTCTTCCAGGGAAGTTCTCAGAGAAGAAGGGTATGCTGTGGACTGTAGCCCTTCTTGTAGCTTTCCTTGCTCCTGGTGAGTATGTTTCATGGATGCTAATGGGATGAATATTCTCTTTCACACACACACGCACACACACACCCTCTCCGCTCTCTCCCTCTCATCTGCCACAGCAGGTCATGCTAAAGAACTGCCATTACATGTTTTCTCATGATCATTTCTGTTACCATCGCAGGCATTCACGTAACTGCCAACCCAGAACAAAGGACACTGGTCACCCAGTCAGCTGGGTCGTCCGTTATAATCACTTGTGGGATTTCTCAACAAAGTAACTACATCCACTGGTACCGGTACCAGGAGGGAAAGGCCCTGCAACGCCTTTTGTACTATGAGTTTTCTAGCTCTTCTGTTGCAATGGATTCGGGATTCAACCCAAGGAAGTATCAAGCTTATGAGGGCCCAGGGAAGAGTTGTAAATTTGTAATACGCAATCTGGAAGAAAGTGATTCTGGAGTGTATTACTGTGCCACCTGGGATGACACAGTGGTTCAGACCTGCCCAAAGCCACACTGATAATGTGGCTTGCTGTGGTCCCTGGTGTTGCAGATACACCGTTGCCCTGCCCCCAACTACCGGCTTCTCACTCCACTGTGTTCTGACAAAGATAAACTGAGTCCAACTTCTAACCCTGCACTTACACCCCACTCCCTTCTCAATGGCGTCACCCTGACTCAGAACCTCAGTCCTGAACCTGACACTCCAGGATAATTTAGAGACAAACCTCTCACATAAGGTATTCACCAAAGGCCGAGCAAGTGGCAGGATACCTCAGTTTTCCAAGAGGTGACTGGAAATACTTTCATCTGGTTTCTAGGATGGACAAGGTCTCTAAGGGTTAGTAGGTTAATAGAACCTTAGAGGAAGTAATATAGGATATTTATCCAATCAGCAAGTTTATATTCTCATTCCTATGCTTGTAAATTATTGAAATATTCATACTGAAGGTTGTAGAGAAAAAGAAAACCTACACAGAGGTTTCAACCACTCACTCTTGTGAAAGCATCGCATTTTAACACATTGACCTCTTGTTTTGTACCTGTTCTTGTTGATACAGCTCAAAACTCGCAGATTATATACTGCCATGCCCATCGTTCATCTTCTCATCCCAGTGGCAACCAGCACCTTGTTTGGGTGGACCTCATCCCACTCAAGCTGCACAGGTATGTATCTGAACGAATGCACGCTTTTCAGCAAGCTTTAAAATGTATAAATAAGATACACACTTACATCAATTCTCATTTCCTCTCTATTATCAGTGGTCTAGTGAATACTTACTCTTGGTAACTTGCATGACGTTGGATTTCTAATCTTAATCAATATGCACTGTTTGACAGCCTGATCTGATGACCATTTACTCATGCAACATTTTATTCCTAAAGAGAACTTGTAGGTTTGTTTTAGGAAAACTTCAAAAACTTCCACTGGAGTTTTTGGAGTTTATACAGAGTGCTGATAGGTTTACATTGTTAAGTTTTTCACCTGTAAGAGTTGGGAATGTTTGGTTCCAATGGTGCAAGTCAAACTCCAGCCTCTCAGGGAAATGCATGCATACTGCAGAAGTTTACATCTCCAAGCTAAAAGAAGGCAGGTGTCACCTAGGCCTCAGAGTGTCACAACTATCTCCTTCCTCATTGCTTATCTCTTGCTCAGCCGTTCCCATGTGGCATCCTCATTTTCTAAGCTCAGAAAACCTGGCTGTGGCCAGTCCTCACAGATGTCACCCCAGCAGGCTGACCTGTGCTCATTTAGTCTCCATGCTGGAAAACAGTGGGCTGGATTCTACTTGTCTGGGTGGCATAATGAGCCTGGGATCTTTACTCATTCTGACGGGATGTAGCACAAACTCAACAACGAATAACTGCTTTAACTTTCAGTGTGTCAACTATTGTGTGACACAGCAGCATGAATCTTTTCTTGAGTGGTATACTAAAACTTGCAGCCCTACCTTGTGTGGGGTGGTTAATCTGATGGTATTTGAGAATGATCGGAAACCTTTTAGCAAATCATCTAAGCACACACACACACTCACACACACACACACACACACACAGACACATGTGCATTTATTTTGAGGGGTGTCAGATGTCTTCAGCATCACTGGTCTCACTATATTAATAAGCTGGAGTCAAAGCTTGTCAGATTTGCGCCTGGAGGTTCTCCCAGAGTCTACTCACAGGCATCCGTGAAGGTGCCTTAGAACATTTAGAACAATCTGTCTCGGGACAGCGTGTGGCAGCAGCAGTCCCACGTGAAAACTCAGCATTGCAGGACTGAGCCCCACGCCCGACTGCTCGGACTGCCCGCTGCCCAGGGCAACTGGCCACCTTCCCCAGCCCTGCACTCCACCTGTTTTCACTGGGAGCTCTCAGCTCCTCACTCTACCTCTGCGGAGCACTTGCGCGCAGCCGCCACACGAGGGCACTCACGAGCACACGTGCCCTCCCAGGCAGGGCCTCTGCACTCAGCACTCAGCACTCAGCACTCAGCACTCAGGCTGCAGGGTGAGGATCTTCTAGGACAGACCTGGCTGCTCCTGCTCCCTGCTGGGACTTCAGGCAGGACGCCCAGCTCCTTTTGAGTGGGATTTTCTGCTCCTCTTGTCACCTTTGTTCTTATTCTTTCTTTTTTTTTTCCTAAGGGATTTCTCAGAGAAGAAGGGTATGCTGTGGACTGTAGCCCTATTTGTAGCTTTCCTTGCTCCTGGTGAGTATGTTGCATAGATGCTAATGGGATTCTTCCCCTCTTCTCTCTACCTCTCTCTCTCTTTTTCCTCTGTTCTCCCTCCTACCATCTCTGCTCTCTTTCTTTGTCATCTGCCACAGGAGGTCATGCTAAACGACTACCACCTCATGCTTCTCATTATTATCATTTCTGTTGCCATTGCAGGAAGTCAAGTGTCTGCCAACCCAGGACAAACCATGACACTGGTCTCCCAGTCAGCTAGGTCATCACCTATAATCACTTGTGGGCTTTCTAAACAAAACGACCTCATGCACTGGTACCGGTACCAGGAGGGAGAGGCCCCACAACACCTTTTCTACTATAAGTTCTCTACCTCCTCTGCTGTGATGAATTCAGGAGTCAGTCCAGGAAAATATCATGTTTATGAAGATTCAGCAAACAGATGTAAAGTTGTAATACACAGTCTGGAAGAAAGTGATTCTGGAGTGTATTACTGTGCCACCTGGGCTGGCACAGTGGTTCAGACCTGCCCAAAGCCACACTGAAAATGTGCCTGTGGTTGTTTCTAGGACCCCAGATACACTGTCCTCCTCCACCCCTCACTTCCTGCTTCTCACTCCACTGTGTTCTGAACCAAAATAAACTTTGAGTCCAACTTCTAACCCTGCATTTGCATCCCTCTCCCCACCCCATGACTTCACCCTTCCCAGAATCTCATTCCTGAACCTTACACAGCAGAAACTTTTAGAGACTAGAGAGCTGGCTAAAGAATGTAGCAGTAACAGCGTACTTTCAGGTTTCCAAGGAGCTGATTGGAAACCCTTTCTTCTAGTCTCCCGGGTGAGTGAGGTTTCCCAAGCTTTGTCCTTTAGGAGAGCATTCTAGGTAGTTATATTGAGCAGCCACCCAGCAACTTTATACATATTCTCATGCGTGAGCTTGAAAATGAATGAAATATTTCAGTCAAACTGAAGGTTTTAGAGAGCAAGAAAAACAAACACTAAGGTACCAACCACGTACTTTTGTTAAATTTTCACATTTTAACACATGACCTCATATTTTATATCTAGTATTGTTGATACAGCTCAAAGCTCAGAGATTATATACTGTCATGTCCATCCTTCTGCTTCTCATCCCAGTGGTAACCATCACCTTGTCTTTGGTGGCCCACATCTCACACCAGCTGTATCTGCTTAGGCATATATCCACTATGTTATTAGTGATTCTTTAAGCACGTATACAAATAATACACAGCTTCTAACAAGCTTTTAAACTTAGAAATGTAGTATATACTTAAATCCATTTCCATTTTTCCTCTACTACACAGTATTCTTTTGAATACTTACTCTTGCTAATATGGATTAGTCATCTTAATCAATATGCACCGTTTGACAGCCTGATCTGATGACCATTTACTCATGCAACATCTTATTCCTAAATAGAACTTGTAGGTTTGTTTTAGGAAAATTTCAAAAACTTCCACTGGAGTTTTTGGAGTTTATACAAAGAGTGCTGATAGGTTTACATTGTTAAGTTTTTCACCTGTAAGAGTTGGGAATGTTTGGTTCCAATGGTGCAAGTCAAACTCCAGCCTCTCAGGGAAATGTATGCATACTGCAGAAGTTTACATCTCCAAGCTAAAAGAAGGCAGGTGTCACCTAGGCCTCAGAGTGTCACAACTATCTCCTTCCTCATTGCTTATCTCTTGCTCAGCCGTTCCCATGTGGCATCCTCATTTTCTAAGCTCAGAACACCTGGCTGTGGCCAGTCCTCACAGATGTCACCCCAGCAGGCTGACCTGTGCTCATTTAGTCTCCATGCTGGAAAACAGTGGGCTGGATTCTACTTGTCTGGGTGGCATAATGAGCCTGGGATCTTTACTCATTCTGACGGGATGTAGCACAAACTCAACAACGAATAACTGCTTTAACTTTCAGTGTGTCAACTATTGTGTGACACAGCAGCATGAATCTTTTCTTGAGTGGTATACTAAAATTTGCAGCCTTACCTTGTGTGGGGTGGTTAATCTGATGGTATTTGAGAATGATCGGAAACCTTTTAGCAAATCATCTAAGCGCACACACACACACACACACACAGACACATGTGCATTTATTTTGAGGGGTGTCAGATGTCTTCAGCATCACTGGTCTCACTATATTAATAAGCTGGAGTCAAAGCTTGTCAGATTTGCGCCTGGAGGTTCTCCCAGAGTCTACTCACAGGCATCCGTGAAGGTGCCTTAGAACATTTAGAACAATCTGTCTCGGGACAGCGTGTGGCAGCAGCACCCCCACGTGAAAACTCAGCATTGCAGGACTGAGCCCCACGCCCGACTGCTCGGACTGCCCGCTGCCCAGGGCAACTGGCCACCTTCCCCAGCCCTGCACTCCACCTGCTGCACTGTGAGCTCTCAGCTCCTCACTCTACCTCTGCGGAGCACTTGCGCGCAGCGGCCACACGAGGGCACTCACGAGCACACGTGCCCTCCCAGGCAGGGCCTCTGCACTCAGCACTCAGCACTCAGCACTCAGCACTTGGGGTGCAGGGTGAGGATCTTCTAGGACAGACCTGGCTGCTCCTGCTCCCTGCTGGGACTTCAGGCAGGACGCCCAGCTCCTTTTGAGTGGGATTTTCTGCTCCTCTTGTCACCTTTGTTCTTATTCTTTCTTTTTTTTTTCCTAAGGGATTTCTCAGAGAAGAAGGGTATGCTGTGGACTGTAGCCCTATTTGTAGCTTTCCTTGCTCCTGGTGAGTATGTTGCATAGATGCTAATGGGATTCTTCCCCTCTTCTCTCTACCTCTCTCTCTCTTTTTCCTCTGTTCTCCCTCCTACCATCTCTGCTCTCTTTCCCTGTCATCCGCCACAGGAGGTCATGCTAAACGACTACCACCTCATGCTTCTCATTATTATCATTTCTGTTGCCATTGCAGGAAGTCAAGTGTCTGCCAACCCAGGACAAACCATGACACTGGTCTCCCAGTCAGCTAGGTCATCGCCTATAATCACTTGTGGGCTTTCTAAACAAAACGACTTCATGCACTGGTACCGGTACC
The DNA here is from genome assembly GCF_030435755.1 of Ochotona princeps. Taxonomy (NCBI): domain Eukaryota; kingdom Metazoa; phylum Chordata; class Mammalia; order Lagomorpha; family Ochotonidae; genus Ochotona; species Ochotona princeps. The sequence continues at coordinate 19,741,640 of NC_080851.1, forward strand.
AGGAGGGAAAGGCCCCACAACGCCTTTTCTACTATAAGTTCTCTACCTCCTCTGCTGTGATGGATTCAGGAGTCAGTCCAGGAAAATATCATGTTTATGAAGATTCAGCAAACAGATGTAAACTTGTAATACGCAATCTGGAAGAAAGTGATTCTGGAGTGTATTACTGTGCCACCTGGGCTGGCACAGTGGTTCAGACCTGCCCAAAGCCACACTGAAAATGTGCCTGTGGTTGTTTCTAGGACCCCAGATACACTGTCCTCCTCCACCCCTCACTTCCTGCTTCTCACTCCACTGTGTTCTGAACCAAAATAAACTTTGAGTCCAACTTCTAACCCTGCATTTGCATCCCTCTCCCCACTCCATGACTTCACCGTTCCCAGAATCTCATTCCTGAACCTTACACAGCAGAAACTTTTAGAGACCAGAGAGCTGGCTAAAGAATGTAGCAGTAACAGCGTACTTTCAGGTTTCCAAGGAGCTGATTAGAAACCCTTTCTTCCGGTGTCCCGGGTGAGTGAGGTTTCCCAAGCTTTGTCCTTTAGGAGAGCATTCTAGGTAGTTATATTGAGCATCCACCCAGCAACTTTATACATATTCTCATGCGTGAGCTTGAAAATGAATGAAATATTTCAGTCAAACTGAAGGTTTTAGAGAGCAAGAAAAACAAACACTGAGGTACCAACCACGTACTTTCGTTAAATTTTCACATTTTAACACATGACCTCATTTTTATATCTAGTATTGTTGATACAGCTCAAAACTCAGAGATTACATACTGTCATGTCCATCCTTCCGCTTCTCATCCCAGTGGTAACCAGCACCTTGTCTTTGGTGGCCCACATCTCACACCAGCTGTATCTGCTTAGGCATATATCCACTACGTTATTAGTGATTCTTTAAGCACGTATACAAATAATACACAGCTTCTAACAAGCTTTTAAACTTAGAAATGTAGCATATACTTAAATCCATTTCCATTTTTCCTCTACTACTCAGTATTCTTTTGAATGCTTACTCTTGCTAATATGGATTAGTCATCTTAATCAATATGCACCGTTTGACAGCCTGATCTGATGACCATTTACTCATGCAACACCTTATTCCTAAATAGAACTTGTAGGTTTGTTTTAGGAAAATTTCAAAAACTTCCACAGGAGTTTTTGGAGTTTATACAGAGTGCTGATAGGTTTACATTGTTAAGTTTTTCACCTGTAAGAGTTGGGAATGTTTGGTTCCAATGGTGCAAGTCAAACTCCAGCCTCTCAGGGAAATGTATGCATACTGCAGAAGTTTACATCTCCAAGCTAAAAGAAGGCAGGTGTCACCTAGGCCTCAGAGTGTCACAACTATCTCCTTCCTCATTGCTTATCTCTTGCTCAGCCGTTCCCATGTGGCATCCTCATTTTCTAAGCTCAGAAAACCTGGCTGTGGCCAGTCCTCACAGATGTCACCCCAGCAGGCTGACCTGTGCTCATTTAGTCTCCATGCTGGAAAACAGTGGGCTGGATTCTACTTGTCTGGGTGGCATAATGAGCCTGGGATCTTTACTCATTCTGACGGGATGTAGCACAAACTCAACAACGAATAACTGCTTTAACTTTCAGTGTGTCAACTATTGTGTGACACAGCAGCATGAATCTTTTCTTGAGTGGTATACTAAAATTTGCAGCCCTACCTTGTGTGGGGCTGTTAATCTGATGGTATTTGAGAATGATCGGAAAACTTATAGCAAATCATCTTAAGCACACACACACACACACAGACACATGTGCATTTATTTTGAGGGGTGTCAGATGTCTTCAGCAGCACTGGTCTCACTATATTAATAAGCTGGAGTCAAAGCTTGTCAGATTTGCGCCTGGAGGTTCTCCCAGAGTCTACTCACAGGCATCCGTGAAGGTGCCTTAGAACATTTAGAACAATCTGTCTCGGGACAGCGTGTGGCAGCAGCACCCCCACGTGAAAACTCAGCATTGCAGGACTGAGCCCCACGCCCGACTGCTCGGACTGCCCGCTGCCCAGGGCAACTGGCCACCTTCCCCAGCCCTGCACTCCCCTGCTGCACTGTGAGCTCTCAGCTCCTCACTCTACCTCTGCGGAGCACTTGCGCGCAGCGGCCACACGAGGGCACCCACGAGCACACGTGCCCTCCCAGGCAGGGCCTCTGCACTCAGCACTCAGCACTCAGCACTCAGCACTTGGGGTGCAGGGTGAGGATCTTCTAGGACAGACCTGGCTGCTCCTGCTCCTGCTCCCTGCTGGGACTTCAGGCAGGACGCCCAGCTCCAGCACTCTTGCTGGACGCCTTCTTTTTTTGAGTAGGATTACAAGTCTGAAGATTATTTTCTCCCCTTATCACTCCTGAGTCTTTTCTTCCAGGGAAGTTCTCAGAGAAGAAGGGTATGCTGTGGACTGTAGCCCTATTTGTAGCTTTCCTTGCTCCTGGTGAGTATGTTTCATGGATGCTAATGGATTTGATTCTTCTTCTTCTGCTTCTCTCTCTCTTCCTCTCTCTCTCTCTCCATCTCCATCTCTCGTTTATATTCTTTTCCTTCTCTCCCCTCTCCCTTTCATCCGACGCAGAATGTCATGCTGAAGAACTACCATCTCATGTTTCACATTATTACCATTTCGGTTGCCATTACAGGAAATCACGTATCTTCCAACCCAGGACAATCCATGACACTGGTCACCCAGTCAGCTGGGTCGTCTGTTATAATCACTTGTGGGATTTCTCAACAAAGTAACTATATCCACTGGTACCGTTTCAAGGATGGAGAGGCCCCACAACGCCTTCTCTACTATGACTTCTCTAGCTCCTCTTTTGTAGTGGATTCAGGAGTCAATCCAAGCAAATATCATGCTTACGAACACACAGGAAAGAGCTGTAAATTTGTACTACAAAATCTAGAAGAAAGTGATTCTGGAATGTATTATTGTGCCACCTGGGCTGGCACAGTGTTTCAGACCGGCCCAAAACCACACTGAAAATGTGAAATGTGCCTGTGGTTGTTCCTGGTATCCAGATAGGCCGCCCCCACATTACCCCTTGCTCCTCACTCCCCTGTGCTCTGTAAAAAGAACCTCACAGTTCAACACCCAACACCGTGCTTTCTGCCCACTCCCCCTCAAGGGCTTCCCCTTGCCCTCAGAACCGCATGCTTGCACCCTCTGCCCCAGGAGCTTCCTAAGGACCAAGATCTCATCCAGGTCTCAGCTGAGCAGGCTAGCACACGGCTGAGTCCTTTCGCCTCCCCTTTAGCTGGAAAGGTACTATTTCGTCTGATTTCTAGGTTTGGCAAGCTCTCCTAGGTTGGTTTGTTAGAAACATTTCATCTGTTCGAATACTGTATCCAGTGAGCAAGTTTATAATATGTGTGCATTTAAGCTTCCAGATTAGTGAAATATTTCAGTCACCCCAAAGGTTCTAATGAATAAGGAAACAAATAGAAATGATGAGTTAAATATTTTCTATTTCAAAAGTTAATGTTTGCTAAACATAGAACGTTTTAAAAGATGACACTGAGAGAAAATGTTCGCCAAATAACTTTTAGGCAGATAGAAACCCTTCTCATTTCTGTGGAAGTTAAGGCACCTCCCAGTTGCTCACATTCATGCGAAGAGCTCCATGGAGCCCACCACCCCTGCTCTGAGCTGTGCTGGGTGAACGTGAGGCCTAGCGAGTCTGTCTGCAGCCAGCACTGAAGGCCCAGCAACAGCAGGACTCACCACTTCCTTCTCTAACCTCAACTGAGGCCCTGCCCTCCTGCCCCTGACCTAGGCATCTGGCCACCAGATCCTCACTTGGCTGCCTGCCCTGAGGACACGGCCGTCGGACAGGATGTCACTGCTGGAAGCATTTGCCTTCTTCTCCTTGTTGGCCTGTGAGTCAGCCTGGCTGCTTCAGTCTAGAGGAGTGGCTAAAGCAATTCTTTAATATCTCTTTTTCTCTGTTCAGAATTTCACTGTACATTCTCGTCTTTTACTTACAGCTGGACTTGGATTATCAAATGTGGAGCAGTCACAGATATCTGTATCTGCAAAAGTAATGGGAAGTACTGCAATATTTTGCAAGGTATCAAGTACAACATTTGACACTGAAACCATCTACTGGTACAGGCAGAAACCAAATCAGGGTTTGGAGCACCTGATTCAGATTGCCTCAATAAAATCCCCAGTTTACACTAGCTTCAGTGGGAAGCGCAACAAAGCTGAAGCAAAAAAGGATTCTCAAACTCTCTCTTCAACCCTGACCATAAACTTCCTAGAAAAAGACGATACAGCCACTTACTACTGTGCTGGCTGGTCTCACAGTATTTGAACTATCAAAACATTCTGCACAAGATCTGTGCCCACCACATCCTTCCCAAAAGAGGCAAGTACTTCAGCTCCCCAGCTGGGCTTCTACCCTCAGGCTTGCTTTCTCTGAAGATCTTTCTAGGCTTTCTAGGAAGCCATCATGCCTTGTGCCCACACAGCAGTTCCCGGTTCACATTACCCAGGCACTGGGCTTCACCATCTGCACTTGACATTATTTTTCCTGATGAGTTGAAGACTGAGACGTGACTGTGCTTTCCATCAACTCACCATCCAGACGCATCGGCCAGTGGCCAGGGGAAGGCTGTGACAGCGACGCACGGAGGGCCTCTATTACCACAGTGACAGGGAATCTTGCCTATTACTGCCCCGGATCAAGGCGAGCCCTCTGTCACACAACAGCCCTTGGCCTATTTTCCGTTAAATACATGAAAGCTTAGAGTTGAAGCTTAATGATCTGCTGAAGACCAGGAATTGTGCTTTTTGAGCGGAACAGTTTCAGGGCTGCTTCTGGAGGCAGAGCAAGGTTCCCCTTCCTGGGAGGTAGGGGGTACTGGATTCTGCCCACATGGCATCTGCAGAGGAGACCTCTGAGTCAAGAGGGTGTTACATCAAAGTGGCATATGGAGCTAACCCTTCATTCTGCCCTTGACAGAAGGAAAAACAATGTGTATGTTCGGGGGAGGTTAGTGGGGAGGATTCTCTATTAATGTTCATCATTCTTTTCTAATGTTAGCACCCTTAACCCACACCTCTTTAACAGTTTATTCTGTTTTTCTCCTCAAGCACATCTAATGGAAGACCAAAGTAAAATATGAATGTGGCCGGGCCAATAGTCAAGCCCCACAGTTGGTATGGCAGAAAAGGGTAGCGTCTACATAGCCTGACTTGGCTTGAATATTAAACTAATTGCTTCTTAATCACAGGTAGACAAAGGAACAACACATTTATCCTAACCCCATGGACAGAAACTAAGCACAGAAAATCAACTTATTTAAAGGATTCTGTGCTCTGAAGCATGGCTTGGGCAGTTAGGTATCTTCAAAGGATGAAAAAGATATTATTTAGTTGGCAGTTGACTTTTTCTACAAAAAGCAAGAATTAAAAATACAGTGCAAAGCCTCAAGAGTAGAATGAGTGAGGCAGAAGAAAGAATCTCAGAATTGGAAGATGTTTCCTTCAACAATTGGGAAACAATCAAAAACTGAAAGAGGAACTGTGTCACGCTAAAAGAAAATTCAAGGATTAGGGGACACAATTAAAAGGCCATATATAAAGTTATGGGAGTTCTAGAAAGCACAGAAAGAGAACCTGGGTTTAAAGAAGTATTCAACGAAATAATAAAGGAAAACTTCCCCAATTTGGAGAAAGAATTGGGAAACAGAATACGAGAGAGACACAGAACTCCCAACAATGATGACCTAAAGTGATCTTCACCACAACACATGACAATTAAGCTATCTTAAAAGCAGTCCCATTCATATTAAGACAGTGTTCAAAAGTGTAAATAAAATGTGTACAGTGAATTTGCTTTTTTTAAAAAAGAATATTTTGATATTTTATACGTACCTGATGATATAAATGGCCCTTTCAATATTGTTTTTGCTGCATCTCATTGGCTTTGATATTTTTGTGTTTATTTTCTTTTCTTCAAAAAAGCTTTTTTTTGTATTAATTCCTTCACTTATTCATAGGTAATACATCACTTTCTTCAAGAAAGTTTTTAATTTTCATTTCTTCAGTGACATGCAATTTAACTTGATGTTGTACGTTTTCTATTTTTCTTCCTGTTGATTTTGTTCTATGGCTTTTCATTTAAGGGGAGGAATAATAATTATGTAAAAGAGACTATCATATCCAGACATGAAGATACAATACAATATCTATCTATACTTCCAAATCAAAGATGTACTGCCAATGAAATTGTGTTAAATCTATCTTGACAACACGATGCTGGACTCTCTCTCACTGTCCACACCTACAGTGTCAGCATACACTAAAATAGCAGAGTGACGAAATTAACACTGTTTGTAAAGGACTATACTATTGTAATACTATAAGGGAAATCAGTGGCAAAGAGGGAGATTTCAAGAGGTGGAGGGGAAATGCCAGAGCCTATGGAATTGTATCGTAAGATAGAAAAAATTAATTAATTAATTTAAAATGAAAATTTAAAGACATATTAACAAAAGTAAAAATATTTACAAAGATCAAAAAACACACAAGATATCAATATATTAATTCTCCAATATGTAAATGTCTGTAATGATGGAACAAAAAAGTGAGACATTAGAGATTCCAGATCGGTCTCTTCCTGATGAGATAAATGAGTTCATTAATTTTTTCAACTTAGTTATTAGACATACAAAATTTTTACAATTTAATATTATACAGGAACATGATTTACTCTTACCTTTATTAATGAAATTATAGATTGAAAGCATTATAAAGGTTCACCATGGGCCAAGTAGTATTATCTATACTTTATGTTCATTGTCAGTATTATTATTATGTGATAGTGGAAAGTTCTTAAGGCTCTGAGAGATATCCAGGCAATCATTGATACAGAAACTAAGAGATACAAATTTTAAATAACTGTGCCGATGTCAGAATGTGTAAGTAGTCTACGAGAGTGTTTATAGTCACGTGTAATTAGTAAAGCAATTTGTAAAAATCTTTTAAAGGAATTGGCAGCTTTTAAAATTCAATGTGAAATAAAATATGGAATGTAAAACTGTGATGCAAACAAACATAATATTACCTACAACCTGTGGAGAAAAATGCTTATTAGTGAATAATATTAGCTTCTCATTTCCGTCATTGATACATGCACTCAGACATTTGTCAGGGTACATCTGTTAGTTGCCTAAACTCCCACATCTAACAGCTCTGTAGCTCGGGATGAGTTCTCTTATGCCACAACTTTGTCTGTCCAAGTGAGATTAAATACTGCCTCTCAGGCAGAAATAGATAAGAAATCAAAATGGAATAATATAGGAAAACACTTAGCAGAGATTAACATGTCCTTGGTAGCCATTAACCTAATCTTGATTGTAGAAGCTTGTCGCTGCATGTAAAACTGAGCATGATTTACAATCACTCCTTCCTGGGACATGTATCAATGAGGCAGTTTCAAAATCTAGAGCAAGGACAGCCAGTCCCATCCCCATAGATTATCTTGTTAGTGTTCTCTCCAACACATTTAGTCAAGTCTCCTCTGAATAGGTACCCAAGTATAAGTGTAGTCAGCATTAATCTTCACCGTGATGCCTCAGCTAATTTCAAAGCAAAATAATTGTATTTCAAAAAAACAAGACTAAAATTTAGACTAAAAAAAAAAAGTTTAGGTACACACACACACACACACACAGTGGGATGCTGGGGAAGGGGAGGAGGGGAGAGAGAAAGAGCTCACATTTGCTGACTGATTCTTCAATGGCTGGTACTGGGCCAGCTGAAGCCAGAAACCAGGAATGCAGTCCAGATACTTGAGCTATTGCTGCTCGGCTTTTCTTACTGAGCTATTGTTACTTATCTGAATAACTAAGCTATGTATCTTTTATTTTTTAGATTTAGTACAGAGATACAGAGAGGAGAAGAGATAGAGAAGAAGATCTTCCGTCCGATGGTTCACGCCCCAAGTGGCCACGATGGCTGCAGCTGAGCCAATCTGAAGCCAGGAGTCAGGAACTTCCTCCAGGTCTCCTATGGGGGTGCAGGGTCCCAAGGCCTTGGGCCATCCTCGACTGCTTTCCCAGACCACAGGCAGGGAGCTGGATGGGAAGAGGGGCTGCATGGATAGAACAGCGCCCATATGGGATCCCAGGGCTTTCAAGGCGAGGACTTTAGCTGCTACGCCACTGTGCCAGAACCCTAGCTATGTTTCTCTCCATATGTCACTTAAACTTCTATGAGGCACTTTCTTCAATCATTAAATGGACAGGATCAGAACACCCATCTCACAGATTGTTGACAAGATTAAGTGAAACACAAAAACATAATGCCCATCAGGTATAAAGAAATTAGTGGACATGAGCTATTACATTAATTTTAAAGCTTATCATTACATATTAAACAACAAAGATTTTAAAATATTCCTCTACATGACATAGGTTGGTAAGACAGGTCCAAGGCCCAGGAGAAATAAAAGCTAATTTCTCAGATTGCTCTGTCACACATCAGTTGGCCCCTGCAGTCTAGCCCCTTCTTGTAGGCATATCCATAAAAATGAAATTGACTAAAACAAAAGCACATAAAACTCCAGTGCTTATGCTAATAATGACCATGAGATCTTTCCGCATTCAATTTTTGTTTTGTTTTGTTCTGTGGTAGGAAATGGCCAGGTTTCGTCTCTGAGTCTTGAATCAACAGGCCATCACAGATAGACAGACATGGGAACACAGCACCTGCTTTATATGTCCCTTCATATTCCCAGTGCAATATTTCCACAGCATGGAAGGAACTGCAGGATGAATGGGTGAGCAGTAGAAGAACGATTCCGTCTTACTCCCAGATGCACACATTCACACTGGGGATTTCTTTCCAGGTAGTCAAGCCATTGCCAAATCTGCCCAGCACGCTTGAGGTACAGGAAACCTCAGAACTGCCCATACCTCTAGCAAATCTTGAAAAAACACGTAGGAACCACATGACCCTGCACCCCTTCTGAGATACCAGAACAACTTCCTGCCGTTGACTTGAGATTTAGTGCTAACAAGGTCTTCATTTTCTTATCTTCCTCCTGGGGACCCAGCCTGGCAGACAGCATGCCATTCCTGAAAGCACTCCTTGTGTTCTCCTTCTGGGCCTGTGAGTTTTCCCCAATCATTTCATCCTCCAGGAGAAACTCACGCCCTTCTTTCCTGGTGCTTCTTGTGTCTCATTTGTTCTTTGTTTTTTCTCTTCTTTGCTTGCAGTTGGACTTGGGCAGTTGCAGCAATCCACGCTATTAATTTCGAGAACAGCAGACAGGAGTGCCTACATATCCTGTAAGGTGTCCACCCAAAATTTTGATGATGAAGTCATATACTGGTATTTGCAGAAACCAAATCAAGGCATACAGTACCTACTCTACATCTGGAAAAGTCACTTTGGTGATGAGAGTCATAAACTCGAGGCTAGTAAAAATTCAGACACTTCAACAGCATACCTGAAAATAAATTTCTTAGAAAAAGGAGATGAGGCCATGTACTACTGTGCCATTTACCGGTGGACAAACACAACATTAGAGTTATCAAGATAAGCTTTACAAGAATCATCTCTACGTCTGTGCCTTCCCACATCCTTCTACATGTGAGCAACCACAGCCAACTGCACTACCTAGCACCCGGCCTGAGCTCCCCTCCCTGTAACACTTCTACAACTCTCTAGGAAGACATCTAAGATTCTGCTCTCCCGTGATGCTCCATATGGTGTTAGCAATCCTGGCCCAAACAAAGAATGACTTGGCATAGTCTCCTACTAAATTAGGCACTTTGGGGACGCCGAAAACACAAGTGGATGGACAGAATCAGTGTACAAGGTCCACTTGCATCCTCTAAATGCCAATCAATAGGTGGGAGCCACAGTTCAAAACAAGGAGGAGCCAGTTCCATTTCTATAGGACAGTGTTTCTTGTGTCGAATTTCTGGAGGGAAATGGAGTTAATTGGAAGTCACGACTTCTCTGCACTCCTAATTTCATAGATAGGAAGTGCGTTCCTGTGCATGGTGCTAGGTTCCCTGATCTGGTGTGTAGAGGGAGAGGTGGTCCTACGGGATGGAGGTTGATGGATAATTTAGATCTGCCTCCTCAGCATTCTGTATGGAAGGCTGTGCTGGAATCCACCTGCCCACTTCTTGTTTCCCTGATGCATGCTCAGACCAAACTGCCTCCTGCCACAAACTGAACCCTGCTAGCCACAGCATCCTGGTTTTTCTACTTCTCTTTGGAGACAATAGTCTGGCAGGAGCATGTCAGTGCAAGGAACTAATGTTTTCTCCCTCTGGCATTGGGGTTGCTCCTAATCATTTCATTCTGTATTACAGATGGAAAAAGCTTTTACTGCTCACCCTTCATCATCATTCAGATGCTCATAAAGATTTATTTTCTCTATTTACAGTTGTTCATGGAGGGTAAAATTTGGCACAAATCTAAAACATCAACATCCAGGACACAAGGATGTTTTTACCATCATGCAAAATCCGGGCAAGGTTCTCAAAATAAGATCACCACTTTTATCAGCTGAAACTACCATCAGTTTCAGCAACACCTGATCTCTTTCCTTGACAACGGTACCTGCTTGAGCCCAGCAGCTGCTGTGGTTAGCAAGGATGTCTACGTCTCCATTCAACTTTGAAAATAAATTTCATAAATATACATATGAAGCCACATGCTAATGTTCCCGCTAAACCACCCAGGCAACAAGTTCCCTGCATTCTCCTTGGGTCTCAGCAGGATGTCACTGCTGGAAGCATTCAGCTTCTCCTTCCTCTCAGCTTCTCCTTCCTCACAGCTGCTCCCCAATCATTCCTGCAATCATTACTACATATGAAGTGTTCACAAGAATTTCTCTACATTGCTTAGTTAGTTTTACCAGTCATCATGGGAGCTACCTGAAATACTAATTTTTAAAGAGTTATAGGATATAAGCATCCAACTATGCAGGGTGACTGCAAGTCCCTCTTCTGGTTAAAGCATATGTTCCTCACCACCACCACCCCCTGCTTAAGGTTTATTAGGTGTGAGATCTTAAAAATGGTCAGCACAGCTGAAGTTTACTCAGCTAAATAAACTGAGGGTTTAAATATGGGAATAACTAACTAGTCATTTAAATTAGCTGTTCCACAAGCCTCAGTTTAACTATAGGTTTTATACTTTTTACAGGAAGGGCACACACATTGAATCAGATTTAAGTGTGGCTATCAACCACTAGTTCAGCATTTACTCTGTTCAGGCTGGAGATAGACCAGAGAGGGAGCTCAGTGCTTAACCCGGAGAAGGATTATAGGTCATTCCACACTGAGGGTTATGTTATAGGCTGGCCAGCACATTCTCCTAAGAGGGTGGGCATTGCACAGTCCCATGACACAGTAGCCGCTCCATCAGGATCTTTTGGTGATGGGATTCTGCCTGTGAATCCACTTAGGGTTTAGAAGCTGATAATTCATTGTTGCTTGCTGTGTGCCAGATATAGTTCTAAACATTATAGGCATAGCTCATGTCATCTTTTCACAACACTTTTATGTTGGAAGTTTTCAAGGTGCCCATTGAATGGTAATATGCAAGAATAAAAAGAATCTGAAATAAGTTTTCTTTGGCTGGGTTAACTATGTATAAATATGGATAACACCTAAGTATGTTCTTCCCTTAGCCTTTTTGAAACTTCAAGAAATATAGTGAATGGACCCAGAGCAATGGTTCAATGGCTAAATCCTCATTTTGTAAGTGCCAGAATCCAATATGGGCAGATCATGCCCTTGCTCTTCTACTTCCCATCCAGCTCCCTGCTTGTTTCTTGAGAAAGCAGCGGAGGATGACCCAAAGCCTTGGAACCCTGCCCATGTGGAATACCCAAAAGTAGTTACTAAGATTCTGGGCTTGGGGTTGACTCAGCTCTGGCATGCGGGCATTTAGGGACTTAACTAGTGGATGAAAGATCTTTCTGTCTATCCTTCTCTCTGTAAATTTGATCTGCCTTGCAATGAAAAGAAATAATGTTTTAAAAAGAAGTGTACTAATAGGCAACATTCAGATATTCATCAACCAAGAGGCATAATCAATACAGATTCTGAATGACATATTCCCCTACCTCCTTAACACTAATGAGAAAATAATAACTTCAGTTCTTTTTTTTTTTTAAAGATTTATTCATTTTATTACAGCCAGATATACACAGAGGAGGAGAGACAGAGAGGAAGATCTTCCATCCGATGTTTCACTCCCCAAGTGAGCCGCAACGGGCCGATGCGCGCCGATCCGATGCCGGGAACCTGGAACCTCCTCCGGGTCTCCCACGTGGGTGCAGTGTCCCAAAGCATTGGGCCGTCCTCAACTGCTTTACCAGGCCACAAGCAGGGAGCTGGATGGGAAGTGGAGCTGCCGGGATTAGAACCGGCGCCCATATGGGATCCCGGGGCTTTCAAGGCGAGGACTTTAGCCGCTAGACCACGCCGCCGGGCCCAATAACTTCAGTTCTTAAAGACGACAATGGTTTTTTATGTATAACAATGAATAATAATGATAGAAATCTGTTCAACAACTGAATTACAAAAATAAATTCAACAAGATGTTTCTGTGAAATTCTGTGAGTTCCTTTCCCTGTCATCTGCAAGATTTCCCACTGTGTGTCCAGAGGACCACTTCCTCTTTCCGCAGCAGGCATCAGAGTTGCTCTGTGACTACACCAACAATCACTCCTCCCCAGACAGATGCCAGAAGAATATTACTCCCTCTATCTGCCTGATGTCATAGTAGTGTGCCTTTGGAATTGTGAGTCACTTTAGCCAAAGACCATCATCTCATTCACTCAAAAGACAGAAAGAGACAGTGTGAACAATCAAACAGCAACATTTTCAGGGAGCAAATGTAGACTTCAGACTCCAAGCTCTGCATTAATAGAGAACAAACACATATCACTTTACTGAACCTCCAAGTTATACTAAGTTTGAGAAGTTTCAAAATTTTTGTCTTTATTCTTCTTTCACATACAAGTAGACACTCATAGTAAAACTTGTAACATCCACCATGAAGAAAAAGGAAATATGGCATTTGTTGAATGTCAAAACAACAAAAGCTTCCTCAACAAGATTGTGTATGGCCACTAGTATCAACAGAAGCAAGGCCAGCCTCTCAAATGAGTTCTGTATATTTCCTATGAAGGAACTGTCATCTATGAACACAGTGTTAACCAGGAAAGACACAACAGCCAGGAAACCACAGAATGACCTGTCTGTGAGCCTCAGAATACATCAGCTTGCTGGGGCTGAGGCACACTCTATTATTGTGTCTATTGAGTTACAGCACCTCAAGTGCTTCCGTGTAACTGAACAACTTGCCTTCTCCCCCACTCCCACCCACATCACTCACACCACTGCAAACACAAACACTCTCACACCTCTTCCTTCTACTTCCCAAAGGAATCTGCTGGCTGTCCAAAGAGTACTTTCCTTCTGTACTCATGTTCTCAGCAGAAAGACATAAAGGTGGGACTCTTGATGCTACTTTCAATTAGAAAAGTTACGCTCCATCCTTCCTCTCCAGGATACATACTGGTTTTTGTAAATTCCCAGAACCACTTTTGCTTCCCCATCTGTGCCATGCCTCCTCACAAGGAAGCCATAATCCAGTTATAATGTGGTCTGTTAACCTGGAAAGAACGAATGATGAAAAATAAAAAGGATTTGAGTGACAGGCTTATATTTGAAATTCTTGCTGACTTACTGACTGCAAGAGAAAGATACATTTGTATTTTTCATTCTGCTTCCCCAGTTTTAAGTGGAGATGTGTAAACCATCCCTTAGGGTTACTGAAGGGTTAGTGAAGCCATATAGCAGAGGTCAACAAATCAGTGTATTCTTTCCCAGTACAACTGAATCACTTCATTGAATCATCTCCACATTGTCCTCCAGACAACAGTAAAATGCAGTTTTAACTAAAAAACCAAGAAGTAAGTGTGCAAAGAGAGTAGAAACTGATGACCCAAAAGGATTTTTTTCTCTGACACCTTGCTCATTTACAATAAAGCATAATAAAATCACAAATTCCAAACCAAGAATCAAGCCAATTGCTAGTCTTTATCTAACGATGAACTTAGGGCAAGCTACTAATATATAAAATGTATACACCAATACATTACTATCTTATTTGTTAACATGTCCAGTAATGATAGTTTTGTCCTCATTAATGATAGGTATGCATAACTACTCAGAGCTCTTAAAATATGACCAGAGGCAGAAAAATGTGCATCTGAAGCAGCACTTCAAGGAAAATTGGAACAGAGTTCTCCCAAGGAGAAGTGAGCATTGAATTGTTTTAAGACTGGTGTTTTGATGAGGTTTCCGGGAACTAGCAGCTCCTTTATGGTAAGGACATATTAACGTACCACTGACGTCTCTCTGTGAAGGACTTTCATTGGTTTGCAAAAAAAAAAAAACAAAAACAAAAAACAAAAACAACTTCCCCTTTCCTGCTTTACCTGTCTCTGCATAGCAAGTGCTGTCACTCCATCTTAGTCCTAATTCACACTCTCTTGTACTGTCTGTTCCCACTAATTCCCGGCAATGCTCACCCTGTGGGTTTTCCTTGTGTCTTTGGCGTGGGTTTGTACGTTGACTTACTCCTTCTTGGCCTTTCATTTTCTTTGTCCAGTCTCAACTGTGTGGTGCCTCTGATTTCTCTTCTTGCTTTGCAGGTGGAGACACCAACATAAGAATACTCCAAGACCAACTCTCTTTCACCCGAAAACCAGACAGAACAGTGCACATCAGTTGCCAGATCTCTGGAGTAAACTTCAAGAACACCATTGTGCACTGGTATCAACAAAGAGAAGGGGAACCCCTGAAACGGATCATCTATGGTTCGGCCAACAACTACAAACAAGACATGCCCAATTCTCGCTTGGAGGCTGGTGAGAAAGACAATGGTATCTTTTACCTGATCATCAATAATGTCATCAAATCAGATGAGGGCACATACTACTGTGCCTGCTGGGATCCCACAGTGCCACAGAGTCAGAAGGGACCTGTAAGGAAACCTCAGTGATTCTCCTTCAATGGGCTTCACACTCCTGCAACCACCTCTGAGTCTCCAATGCTCCTGCTCACAGGTTCACATGCTTGGAACAGAGGTGAGGGCTCTTGGGAATTATTAAGCCAATACCTTCCCCTTCAGGGGGGCTCTTGGGACATACTAAGTCAATGCGTCCCCTTTCAAATAAGGAAGCAAGTGGCTTGTCTCATGGTAGTTAACACAGGGGTGGTCTAACATCTGCATGTCAGAGTCTCAGTTCAGGGCCTTTTCTTGCCCCTCTTGTGGTCACTGTTGAACTTCATTTAGCAAAATTTCCCTTGTTTCTAAACACAGCTGTGACATCTGTGTCTCTCTGTGTAAGCAATGGCTTGGCCTGAATCAGGCCTGATAAAGGTCTAGCGTTTAACCCCCACGCTGCTGAGAAGGGGATATGGGTCAGTAAATGCTCCATTGCCTCCACAGCCTTCCCATGCTTGCTTAGTTCTCTTCATTTGGATGGTTTCCTATCTGTCCTCAAATGGCCAATAGCTGGCATAATTTTTTTTGGCACATGTAACAAAACCAAAGTATTAATTCCAAGCCCACTCCTTCTCCTCCATATCTACTCCACGGATTATTTATCTCCAAAATGCTCATTTCTGAGTAAGTGGCAAGTACTTCAAAAAGTGTTTTTGAAAGACATCATTGAAAGAAAAATTTTATTTTGGTGCAAAAATTAAAATCCATGCACAGTTTTTTCATAATTTGCATCTGTCGTGTATTTTGTGAAGATTTTTGAAGCTCCCTCATACTTTAAAAGGTAAAATTTCTTATTATTCCCGCTTTGTAAGAATTAATGTTTTAAGTTCTTCGTACCTCATCCACATTTCATGCTTCTCCTCCCATTAGATACAATTGGTATCATTCTTTCTAACGCAGATATGGCCTCTGTAACTTTAATTTTAATCTACTTGAAAGTTATTTTATATGATTATGAAATGGAGAGGTTTCTTTTGGGAACACATGACTACTATCCTAACGGCAGTTTTTAGATCATTTATCAATTTCCTACAGTTTGAATATGTCACATAATATTTCAAATATCCACAAATACTTGCAACATGTTCTACAGAATATCTGTTTTTTCATCTGTTTCATATTTTTAGGTCAGTGGTCTTGTAATAGGCATTAAGTTACTGCCAAATATCTCTTCATTCTATGTTTCAAAAAATCCTTTTTGAATTATCTTTATTCATCTTTAAAGAATTTAATGTCAACCCATCTAACCTGCCATTAACCCTCATACCTCAGAACACAACTGTAAATGTCCTAATATTTCTGATTGCAATGTAACTCATTTAAATAAGAATGCAGGAGGTACAGGACTCTTAAGAACAGGTATTTTTCCTTCATGATTAGATGTCTCACTATTTCTCATAGGCTTTCTAATGTGTTCTTCATGAACTTGTGCATTCCTCATAAACATTTTATATTTTCTCATTAATTTTATAAATGATTTTATAATTCACTGCTTTCTCTTTTGCATTTTAGTGCAGAAACCCTTCATGGTTTTTGACACACAGGAAGCTCTTGCAGCTTTTAATAACTTTCCTCGTGATCTCAGAGTGAGGAAAACCAAAGGATTCAGAGATGAGTGGGCCTCCTTCACACCTGCCTGGGTGCAAAGGGTCACCAGCAGTTCCAAGTCACACTAACTCAGACACTCATTTTAAAAAACCTTTTCCAAATGTGATTTTCATCCCTCCCCCCTTCATCTTCTGAGATTGGCTGTCTTACCTTTATGGCAGAGATCAAGTCTGCTCACGGGACTTAAGACAGGACAGCGGGCTCTGCAGTGGACACAGAGGTCATCAGGGCCTGTTCTGCTCTGCCCTTCCAACCGGACACCTCACCAGATTTGGGGGAAGCACTCACTGATTCTGAAGACATCTACCCTGTGTTGGTACCTGGGCAATTTCAGCTACTGAAGAGCTTTCTGCTTTCAGAAGTACATTCCCAAATTGCTAACAGGCAGGCCCTGTGCGTGAGAACAGAATGTCTTTTCCTTTGATGCACCCCCTGAGCAGTTTCAACTTTAGCTGAACATCTGGAAATTGGAAAAAAAAGAAAGAAACAGGCTTTAAATTCTGAGTACTTATCCTGGTAATTTAGAGAAGTAGTCAACTGAGAATTTGATCCATCTCTCCTTTCCCTACACTACAGTTTTGTATTTATGATTGAACTCTTCAATGATTTCTTTCTCAAGCAGAAGCAGAAAATGTAGGAAGGCTATTTATATGGAGTTTATTATCAGGCACCATAAAAACATATTCAAGGACTTTCAAAGGAACCCAGATGATATTACCAGGACAATGGTGTGAAGAACCTCCACCATGTCATGAAGCCAAGCAGAACGCTGAGATATTTTTTGTAGAAATTGTCACCATTTTGATGCTGACGGATGGATCAAGCTGTTTGGAATGGAAACAAGGCTCATAGTCATTCCTCCTGGTAAGTACCTTGACAAACTTTTTATTGTAGTAAAGAAATACTGATGGAAGCTTGATCTCTCTCTCTTTCTGACAGTCGGTTTCTCAAGTAAATAAAAATAAATGTGCATTTTAAAAATAGAAAAATATGTTATAATAACTACACTAAAAATAATCTAACTATTTCCAAAATTTATTTCACAAAAGATGAAATAAAATATGCAAATATAGTCAGGTCATTCAGCAAAAGAAGACTGAAAATCCTAAGAAACAGAAGAAAAATATGTGGTTATCTAACAAGATACACAAATTTTATTCTCAGAAGTAAAAGCAAAACACAGTTGTATATGAACATTTTTTTGACTGCAAAGAAATACAGTAAAATTTCAGAAATGAATATCTTTTCATGATAGAATTATAAAGAGATATCAGAGCATGTGTGTTTTAGCAGGAAAGTACAGTAAATGATAGGCATTGTTTTCAATATCATTTGTTCAGGGAAGGGGGGCATTTAAACAAACTCTTTTGTATAATATTATCATTGCCTTGGTGTTGAGGAATTTTAACATCCCATCTCCTGCAGAGTTGGAAGAACCCAATATATATGATTAGGTGGGCACCATTCAGATCTAAAGGAGCAGGTGGAAGATGGGTTTCTTGCCTGTTTCCTGCCACTTCTCTAACCTTTCTGCTCGAAGGGCCAGAAAGGAGGTCCTACTCAGACTTTGGCATGAGCAGGATACCAGTCAGTTGGAAGTTGACTCTTCTGATGAAAACATGGGTTTCCAGTATATTATTCTGTTGACTGGGAATAAAGCCGTTTGTTTTGGACAACACAAATGCAGCATTTCCATACACTGAGTGCATAATTAGGTGTCTGCAATGCTCGCTTGGATTGCCTTCACAGGGCAGAGAAGACAGGATGCTAGACCAGGTGCTAGAGCCTGTTCAAGACAGAGTATGTGAAAGACAGGTTTCTGGGATGATGGTTTTCAGAATCCCAGGCACAAAAGAGCAAAGTGGAATACAAATGGAAGGCAGAGAAATAATTCTTCCCCCGTATTGCCATGGAGGTAACTGCAACTTCAAAATATTGGGTTTCTGTTAGGAAGAGCAGTTTGGTCCAAGAAGTAAACATGCCCTTATTGAAGAACACAATCAGTTCATACAAATTGCTAATATAACAAGGATGGCAATATAAAAGAACAACTTGTCTTTCGATAACATTTTTAATCAAATTACATTTTCACATCTTGTTTTATTTTGACTTCACTCCAGTGGTGGTAATGATGTTTAATGGACTTATAGCCACATCTTTAATTTGAAAACATATAGCACCACATAAATTATTTGATTCATTCACCCACAAAATGAATGAGGACAAGAACCAAGGTCTTTTGAGGACCCGGGCCGTGATCCTATTGCCACAAGAGGTCAGAGAGATATATGCAGTCTAAGGTTTTTCATACAGTTTGAATCACTGTGGGATGCTTATGTAAAACTCTTCGGTACTGGAACAAGGCTTATTGTCACAGGTAAGTGTTAGAAAAATGCAAATTTTACAAGGTCATGGAGCAAAGGCAAGAAATGATAATATTGTAGGGCAAAAGGAGGAATGTGATGGGAATTTGATGCAAAAATCTTATGATAGGTTTTGAAGCAGTGCTTTGGGGGCTGCTAACAAGTAATGCCTGATTGAATTCCTGGCTACTCTGCTTCTAATTAAGGCTTCTTGCTAAAGTTCCTCTAGCAGACAGCAGATGATGGGTTCAAACGCTTGGGTTCCTGTTACCCATATAGGAGATCCAAAATGAGTTCCTGACTCCTGGCTAGGGCCTGGCCTTCTAGCCCTGGCAGTGGTGAGCTTTTGGGACAGTGAATCAGTAGAGGAAAGATTCTGCCTTTCAAATAAAGTGAAAATAAAGTTGTAAGTAGATAAATGCAAATGAAATAAAGAGAACATAGACAATGGTATGTAAAAATTGTTACAAAAATTTAGTCTTATATTCCTAAAGACATCCATAATGTGCCAATGTATACTGTACACAATGAATTCATTAAAGTGTTTGACTCTGAAACAAAATTTATCATGGCACCTAAGTTTGGGACAGGCTCAATGGAGTGAGGACATTGTTGTGTTTGATGGAAAGTTTGCATTTTGCAATCAACAGACAGAGTTCTGATTCCACCACTTAGAGCTTGGTGAACTCGTGAGTTTATTCTTTGATCTCAGTTTCCTACGCGGTACCACAGCATGAATTCAGCGTCTGTGAGCTAGAAACAAGCCAGTGTGAATAGAGCGTTTCTCTGATTGTTCAACAATAATAGGTGCCAGTAAATCTTCTTCCAAGTCAAATGTCAACGGAGAGTTGTATTCACTGTGGAGAGTGGTTTCCAGTCAGTGAATATAAAGCAAAAGTCCAAGAGAGGGCTCAGCTCTACTTCTGAGTACTTAGATGGAAGACTGCTTCAGCCAATCTAAATTTAAACAAATCTGAAGATACATATTTCTCTTTAGCAGACTTTTTAATTACCTGGTAGGAATTCTATTGTTTTGCCCTGTGTTTTAAATTTTAACTGTTATTTAAAATATCAATATTTTATTGGCCCCAAAATTTATGGCTAGTGAGTTTGACTTAATGCCTATGAAGGTTACATATGTATCAAAAGTTTAAACTCATGCAGAAAATGCTCAAGTGATAAAATGAAAGAAATAAATTTGAAACTTGGCATTGTATTCATGATTCAAATAAAATATAATGGTGAGCATTATATGCATCATGAATAAAAATTGACTATGAACCACTCTGTAAGTACATTTTAAAAATTACAGTTTTAAATTTCACTTAATATGGTCATTCAGAATGTAAATACTAACCATATGTAATGAGTTTAATGCTTAATTAACTATTTCATTGAGAAAAGTTAGATTTCAAGTCTCATTTTATTCTAAAATAGTAGATGATAAAGAATCTGGCTAATGCAAAGGGACCAAAGGCAATGAATCGTGTGTACCATGTAAGGGATGTCAAGCTCATCACTTGATTTTTAATGGGCTATAATAAGAGATATTCCCAAAGAGAAGCAGAGGTTCATATTATACAGATTTAGATTAGTTAATATGTTGACTAAAATTACGTAATATACTATTGAAAAAATAATTGCATCTTTCAAAGTATGGTTTTTAAATTTGATACAAGTATATATGTGGAGAAACAAACAGTAACTTACTATTAGAATAAGTATACCATATGTACTTATAGAAAGACTTATGAAACTAAAATGTCAGTTCCTGGGCTAATTTTATTTATGGTATGCTCAAGAAATTAACATTAATTGCTGACTACTGAAAATTGGGAACATTGCTACAAAGCTGGAAATCATCAAAAATTGCTTTCCTTTTCTTTTTTAATGAGAAATCTAGTTCCTCTTTCCTTAAGAAATTGCCTTTTGAATTAGTAATTTCAAACAAGCCTAAGGAGATGATTAGCCAAAGAGTGCAATTTTAACTAAGCGCCAAATATCTCTAACATTTGTAATTTCAGTCACTAAATTAAGAACCAGTGTATAGCCATCCAGCTAAGAGTCCAGATCCAAATGAGATGTCTTGTAAATAATGATGTATACTTACATATTTTTCAAGAAACTCTGGAACTATGACTTTTAACACTGCATCAATTACATGTTACTTTCTTCAGTAGGTTGAGATAAAGGAAACAGTAGAACAGTGTATCAGTTAAAACTCACACAGGGTAGACACAGATTGTGGGAGAAGGCTGAGAATCCAAGCACAAAGCTGCTGACAGATATACAGATCTCTCATGAATCAGGTAAATGAACATTATAGCAAATGTGAAATACACACCACCTGGTTTATTGTCTTTTAAAATCTTGTATTTGTTTTCATTTTATTCGGAGATACAGAGATAGAGGGGCAGACAGAGAGACAGAGTTTTCACCCACTGGTTCACTCTCTAAATGCCCACAGCAGCCAGGGCCGGGGAACGCCTCACTCAGGAGTCTGGAACTCAACCTGGGTCACTTGCTGACTCCCAGCGTGCACAGCAGCAGCAAGCTAGACTGGGAATAGAGCAGCCAGGACTCAAACCAGGCATCCCCAATGGAATGTGGGCATTGCAAGTGGTGACTTCAGTGCTAGGCCCAAGAATCCCCTCTTTCCAGGGTATCTTTACCTATGTTTAATCTCCAAATGAAATTTCAAAGTAAAACATATGATTGGTGAATAGGTCTTGAACAAAATAAAATGTTGGCAACTAAATCATTTAGTAAGAATAACTTAAGAGTATTTCTAATAATAGTAATAGAAATTTAAGGGAAATTGTTTGCTTTTGAATTCTGAGATCTTAAATAGAGGTGTGGTATTAAATATTGGATGCTCAAAAACTTGGGAGTGGCTTACATGTAAAAGGGATATTTTTACATAACGCTAGAAAATAACTAGAAGGGTTCAGTGAATTTCAGAACTGTGCACATGGGAGCCACATTTAAAGTTAGAAGGTCAGCTTGAGGGCACAGGTTTCCATTTAAATGAGTGACAACATATTGTTAACATTAAAGATGAAAAGCTTCTTCCTGACATTGATTCATATGGGAAATAAGGTAATAGGGTTGAGGATTAGAGTTGCACAGAATTGAAGAAGAAGGGACTGTGAGTCAGGTGGCCAGGGGAGCAGGGAAGCATCTACAAGAGACCACAGATCCTCACAGATCCTCATAGCCAGGGGCATCATGAAAGTTCCCTGAGCTCCTTCCTGCCTCACGAACTAACATCCACCTTTTGTGGATAAAGTCCAAATCAAAAGCAACTTGTCTTCCTATTGCTACAACTAGACAATGCCGAGCCAAGCAATGTTTGTGTTTCTCTAACAGTTCTTTCCAATATTTCATTTCCCTGCCCCACAGATAAGAGTCTGGATGGAGACTTTTCCCCCAAGCCCACGATTTTCCTCCCTTCCATTGCTGAAACAACACTGCATAAGGCTGGGACCTATCTCTGTCTTCTTGAGAATTTTTTCCCTGATGCCATCCAGGTGTACTGGAAAGAGAAGAACAGCGATAAGGTTTTGGTATCCCAGCAGGGAAATACCATGAAGACTAAAGACACATACATGAAATTCAGCTGGCTAACTGTGCCTCAGAAGTCATTCAGTAAGGAGCACAGGTGCATTGTCAAACACGAGACTAAAGGAGGAGGGCGTGATCAGGAGATTCTCTTTCCTGCAATACAAAAAGGTATGTGGAAAACCCACTTGCCAGGGAATGCCTTACCTTATCTTCAAGTTCTAGTGAGCAATAGATGCAAGCCTTTCTTAAATACCCTAACCTCTGATGGTAATATAAATGACCTGAAATTTTCCCATAGAATTAGAAAGGAACAGGCATGGATTTCACAATGAAAAAATATTTGATCTAAGCTTTCTTTGCCTTGGTTTCATCATCCAAAGTATCAAGATCACACAACGGTTTTGGTATGTTATATGAAGGAAATCAGAGTTACATGAGAGCAATTAGCAATTTAGCATGCCAAAAAAGCTAAAAGTGTTCACACATTTGGTGATTTGACCTGTTAGAGAAAAAAAAGAACAAGTATGTATTTTTCAAGAACGTTCTACCAAGAAAACAACTGTTTCATCTTGTTGGTTGAGGGATTTTCAAAGAGTTCATGGGAAATATTGATTACAAACTCACATTTGTATAAACAAGAACATTATTAGAAAAAGATGAAATTGAACCCATGTGACTATTTCCTTTTATTTGTTTTAAATATTTTTATCTTTGCATTTTGTTTGTTTATTTTTGGTTAACATCTAGGATAAATATAATTCTCACTTCAAGGTTTAAAGTGATTGATGATGTTCTAGTCCTAGAAAGAAATGCCCAAAAATACTGAGCTCCTGATAAAAAAAATAATAAAACACCCTCAGTTCAGAATTAGTAAGAGAGTAGAAGAGATTTTCCCACTGTAAATTATTTCCCATGTTTTTCTACAGATCGATTTTATAAGTCACTTTCCACACTCCCTATTTTAGTCCCTCATCTGTGTTTTGAATACTGGCTTTGTCATTTACTATTATGACTTTGTAAGACACCTACATAGTTTAAACATTGTTCTTCATTCATAATATGGAGTCTGCTGTAAAGCACCTTATATCAGCAAATAAACAAATAATGCACACTACATTTTGATATACAGCCTGGCATAGAAATGACCACTTTTAGGTAATATCTCTTATTAATATTTTTGCAATGTTCACAAACACCGCACCTCAAAAAATCATGTACACGAGTTGGGGCACTAAAAAAGATTTATTTATTTTTATTGAAAAGGCAGGTCAGATTTACAGAGGGAAGAGAAGACAGAAAGATCTTCTGACCAATGGTTCACTCCCTAAGTGGCTGCAATGGCTGGAGTTGAGCTGATCTGAAGCCAGGAGTCAGGAGCTTATCTGGGTCTGCCAGGAGGGTACAGGGTTCAAAAGGCTTTGAGCCATCCTCTGCTGCTTTCCCATGCCACAAGCACAGAGCTGGAAGGGAAGTGGAGCTGCTGGGAACCAAGGTGGCCCCGATACGGGATTCTGGTGTTTGCAAGGCAAGGGTCTTCGCCACTGAGATAACTACTAAGCATTTTCTTCTGCTTAGATGAGAAATTTTTTTAAGCCAAAATCCTTTATGTAACACTGTTTTATGGATATACAACTTGATGAAGTGGTCTTTGATACAGAATTTCAAGTCAGTGATATAGCTACTTTTTTCAATTTACTTTTCTGTTGAACAAACGTCATGAACTACTCTCTTCATGGCAGGCACTGTGTCGGAAGCAAAGGGAAATGAAAGAAAACCTGATAGTGTTGAAGATAAACAACGTGAGTACACATGTCCTTATGTCTTGTTGTGGTATATTTTTTCCTTGATAATATGAACCTTTAAACCCCGCTAAACTTAAGGCAATATACCTGTTTTGATAAGAGAAACCAATGTCTTCCTCATGACTCTCAACATTTTCATCTACTAAAAAATCTGAATTTTATCTACTCAATAACATAAATTCACCCTGTTTCTGAAACCAGGTTCGTATTTTTAATGACTGCCTCTCCTTCCTGCTGACACACATTATATGATTTAATATGTATGCATTTACATACCTAAACACACAAATATGGGCGCAGCTGGTTCCTGAGTATGCCTGCCTTTCTGCGAGGAGTCACTCCTACTTACTGTGAGAATGCTTGTTGGAAAGATGAAAATGCAGGTTTTTGTGGAAGGTTCTTTCATGTCATGCTATGTGTGTATTTTTTCACATGGTCATTTTAATTTTTAAATTTTCCTTGGCATAAGGCAGAAAAAAATCAGACACTGAGAGATTGAATGACATTTTAAAAGCAACACACTACTTCCTTTGAGTTAAATGATTCCTGTGCTTTGTAGCAGGCACTGTATTGGGAACTCCAGATACGGAAAGAAATGCAACTCATGATAGATACTCTGAAGGTAAGATTTCATGAGGTTTTTCTTTACATTGTGTTGAGGAATACTTACCCTCAATCTTCCTAACTTTTGAACTTCCCTGACTTATGAGGAACACAAGTATCCTATATGAACTCATTTGGCAATGAGAAGACTGTAAATCAGAAGATACACTGCCATTCTCTTACATACTACAACAGAGATTTCATTCATTTCTGTGTCTATTCTAATTATTGAAAAAGCAAGACATCAAATTACTTCTAATGTGTGGTTTTTTGGTGTTAGGTTTTTTTTTTTTTTTTATCTTGCTAGTTGCTAACAGCATGAACTGGAACTTACTGCCTTTTACATAGAAGACCTTTGGTTGTGTTCTGGAGGCATTTTCTTGCTTAATTTCATAGCCTTTGCTTACTAAGTATGCAAAACAAGCACAAGTCATTGGCTTTCTCCTTTATTTCCAGTATCAGATGAGTTCTAGACTTCCACTGCCACATCAGGCAAGGAGAAGGTAAAACCTTTGGCTTGACCAAGAGCAGGGAGATCCTTTTCACATCCATGGCTAATGATCCTGGAGTTCCGACTCTATGCAGACAGACCATGTGAAAGGCAGATGGACACAGGAAGTGGCCAGGCTTTGTAGCTCCATGAGTAGGCATGGTAGTCCACCACTGTAGTCTTCAATCATCTCATGACATCGTATCCTTCTTGCACTATTTAAGAAGATATTAAGTATCAACACCTAAGAACACCACCACTCACTCCCATGAGATGTTTCAGAAAAAGTTTTGTCTTTCAATACCATCCAATATCACAAGAGAATTTGGGTTGGCTGTTCTTATTTCCATTTTCTGTATTGTCTTTTTGTTAAGATCTCCCACTCACCTGACTAAACACCATCTTCCCATAGATTGTACCCTTCCTTTAGGGCTCACTGTATGTGCAAGGTACCATGGCTCAGATGGCTGCAGATCAACAATTCAACTCTGCATAATCTGTTCTATCTCCAGGGTGCTTACTTGCACATGGAGATGTAAGAACACATATAAAAATGTATTCTTTACAGTCTAAGCTGCTGTCCTTACTAAATATGTATAATCAAGGAAAGTATTGCTGTATCTTCAGTTTCCTTATTTACAAAATAAGAATATAAGTAATTCCTTTTTTTCATCCAGGGCCATCGTAAAGAAACATACGAATCAAGTTTCATACATAGGAATCTCAGGTTTAGGATAGTAGTTAATGAATATGATCTCTTATTACTTAGGGTTATAATCTGCATGGAGAAATTCTGAAACCTAGTTTGTATAAATAACATGTGCTCTACTGGATTTAGTCATTCAAAATTCAGCTTTACTTTTGATATGTGCTGTGTTCTAAGTAAATTCAGCAGAGGTTGTGATGAGCTTGACTTGCAAGCTGAATTCCACTTTGTCTTGCTCTTCTTCCTGGTGTGGGAGTTGGTATTAGGGGATCTTCAAGGTAGATTATGAGAAGTAACTACTGGTGACTTCCTCCCCAACAATGTCTTATCCTATTAAAAGAACAAGTCAAACTAATTAAATAACTTCTCCTAGATGTCCTGATGCTGCAGCTCACACAGACTTCTGCGTACTACACGTACCTCCTTCTGCTCATCAAGAGTGCTGTGTACCTGGCCATCGTCACCTTTTCGATGTTCAGAAGAACAGCTATCTGTGGTGTGCAAAGAGCTCCTAACCAGTGATGGTACAAAGAGTTCATCTTTTTATGCTGTTTATTATCCCTGGCAGTGTCTGCGGAGGACTTAGCCGGGTGTTCTTTCTGAATTTAGGTTATGTAAGCACCCATGTGTATTTTTCTGTTCTGTCATCATGGCACAATGGTTTTGCAAAGCAATGGTCAAGTGAGAAGCCTTCACGCTGTGAAACAACAAGGAATGGCCCAACACAGCTGTCACGCTATTCTCTCCAGTGTCCAGCAGCCCCTCCTGCCATACAGCCTCAGTGTGGGCAGTGTGCAGCCTTTAGATGTACCCTTGGTGTCCTTTAACTGCAAAACAGCTTGCAAGCCTCCCATGTTACACATCTTGAAGCAGCCTTCCTTGCTACTTGAATTGTCAATTTTTTTTGCAACAGGAATCTTCAGATAAATAAATTTCAAAAACTCCAAAGTCAACATTTGTCTGTGTGTACATGAATTTGGTAAAATCCACTTGAAAGTCCATGTTAAGACATAGGCTGACAACTGTACCACGCCATTCAGTGTTGCTTGTGATTGGGGTCTAACATTACATTTCTAACTTCTTGCCTGATATAGTGGTCATGACACTTTCCTTGGTGCACTGGCCCAGCACAAGATGTTGTGGGCATTTTGAGTGATATATTAAAGAGCTCTCTCTCTCTCTACATATATATCTCCTTTAAACAGATAGAAAAGCTCACCCTCTATATATATTTCCTTTCAAATAAGGATGATTTTTTTCAAAAAACAGTGAATCCTTAATTTTTATGTACACTTTTTTGGGTTTGTGGGGCGAATGCAATGGATGAACTGTGGGTCTGAATATAGGGGGAATGTTCATGGAGATCTCAGGATATGTGTGATATTCTGACACCCCGACTCCTTCTGTGAATGGAATGTGCCTAGAGGTACTCTGATCTTCTTAGTGTAACCGGGTGCATTTCTGTGTTAGCTTACACATCCTACTTGGTTCCGTACTTTCCCAATGCAGCACAAGTGCCACTAGAGAGGCTACAAGGTGTGGTAGGAGTAACACTGAACCAAAAGTCTCCCTTCACATTTAGATCCTTTGTTACTTGGTCAAGCTCCAAATAGCTCTACCTCTTACTTAAAACTGATTAATGAAAATACACAATTTATATCCTCAGAGCAACACATATGTCATATATATATATATATATATATATATATATATATATATATATATATACAGTGTACAATGTTCAAATGGGCTAAGGCTATCTATTTTCTCAAACAATTGAGCATTTCTTTCTGTTCAAAGCATTCAAAGGACTCTTCTCGTTTCTTCTTAAATACACAACACATCATGGCTATCTATACCTTTCCCCCACATTGCCTAAGTGTATCCAGCTTTAGAAGAATGTGCTCCAATGTATTAATTTCAGATTTCTATCCAAAGTTACAAACCCAATGACTAACATTGTAGTGAATAATAACAATCACTTCTATAGTGCCTACGGTGTGCCAGGTAATGGTTTCAACAGGTTAACTCATTTAACTCTCATGGCACCTATGAGACAGAAATAATGATCTCGGGCCCAGCGGCGTGGCCTAGCGGCTAAAGTCCTCGCCTTGAAAGCCCCGGAATCCCATATGGGCGCCGGTTCTAATCCTGACAGCTCCACTTCCCATCCAGCTCTCTGCTTGTGGCCTGGAAAAGCAGTCGAGGACGGCCCAATGCTTTGGGACCCTGCATCCGCGTGGGAGACCCGGAAGAGGTTCCAGGTTCCCGGCATCGGATCGGCACGCACCGGCCATTGTGGCTCACTTGGGGAGTGAAACATCGGATGGAAGATCTTCCTCTCTGTCTCTCCTCCTCTCTGTATATCTGGCTTTCCAATAATAATAATAAATCTTTTTTTAAAAAAATAATGATCTCTACTTTACAGAGGGGCAAATTGAGACAGGGAGCACTAAGGAACTTTCCTGAAGCTACAACAGCTATCAAGAAACAGGACTGAGATTGGAAACTAAGCAGCTGGTTTCAGGAGCTCTGTTTCTACCTCTTACTTGATTTGCTCCTGGAAGGGAAACAGGCTCCTTTTGTTTTCAGCTAAAATCAAAACATTCTTTCTTTCATTAGGTTAAGAAGCTAGTGGGGAGACCTCCCCCATAACCTGTCTGTATTTTTCTCCATTGTTCCCATAATATTCTCTGAACTAGCACCTCATATATGAACCTAACACACATAATTTCATGCAGGGGAAAATTTTATCTACTCTCCAATTTAATCCTCTCTGCAATAGGACTTCTATGATTGATGCCCATGGAGTGTTTGTTTTGTTAAAATGCTTTTCATCTACTAAACAGGCCATAATTAATAATGCTTAATTTCCTCTTTGTATGTAAGCACTATTTAACTGTCAGAAATTCTGAGTAGTGACATAACCAGATATACTATACCAATGTGATATAATTTGATAAAAGGGCAATGTACATTTCCTTTAGTTGTGAGAAGTTATGTAAGTAAATGCATGGTTTCTATCATGCATTTAGGATTTTTCTTATTTTGTTTTGTTTGAATCATATCAGAGGCCTAACATTTGTGGGCATCTCCTATTCTGCCAGGCAGCTTGCCTATTTTCTCTGACTTTTCCCTGCGACGCAGTCTTAGAGTGTAAAAGTGATTAGACCTGTTTCACCAGTAAAGAGGCCGGCTCTGATGTATGTTCAGTGTTGTGGGTGCAGGGTTCAAACCCTTGGGCCATCCTTGACTGCTTTCCCAGGCCACAGGCAAGGAGCAGGATGGGCAGTGGAGCAGGATGGGCAGTGGAGCAGCCAGGACAAGAACCAGCTATGGTAATGGATCCCAGCACAAGCAAGAAAAAGACTTCAGCCAATAGCTACCATGTAGGGCCCTTTTTTGGTTGTTTAGTGTCAACATTAACATGTGCTCTAGCAGATTCTTTTGTACACCAACTAGAGGCTCCCATTTGGTAATTAAGATCAAACAAATTCCAGAAAGATACTGTTTAATTCAGATCTACTCCATGAGTCTTATGAATTGATCAGCTTTCTTTAGCCCAAATTCTTGACCCTTTAAGAGACAGAACTACACCTACGGAGCTCTGTGGTGTCTGCTGTGGTTTCAAACTTCTTAGCAACATCCTTTCTCTAGTTTTCAGGCTTGGGTAGGGTGCAGGAGAGGTTTGCGGGTGGTGGAGGTGACACAGCGCGTGGGGGGAGGCTACTGGGGGGTGGATGCTATTTTATTTTTCTCAGACTTTATGTGTTTATGTGCTCTGTCAAATGTGGTTGATTCGAGGAAAATGCTCAAAGCCAAACCGGTCGCTACTGGCTGAAGCTGCATGAGGGAGGCCAGGGTGTTCAAAGAGAAAATAAGGACAGTTAAACCACAACCACCCTTGCTCATTTTCAAAAGGCCACAGTTAATGGAAAGAAAATACCCATTTTCATACACAGGAGATTGCTATCAACCAGACTGCTGCAGCAGGTGGGGCGCCCTGCATATAGCACAATATGTTAGCTAGCATGTGACTTGGGAGTCTGACCCTGGGGTTGTCCAGACACTGCCCCTTCAGCTTACTCTGACACTTCCCTGCAGGGAAGAGCAGGGAAAGATGCATGCATCACTAACATAACCCTAACATTCTGCAAGCGTTTGTGCTTCTCTGATTTACACACTCGGTTGCTGTTGCCTTTCATTTTCTCTGTGTCGCGTGAGTAGTGACACAAGACCCAGGTTGATGACTCTATTATATGAATACACTAGGGATGTGTCAATAGGTGATGTGATTTGGAAACAGACAACAAAAGCCTGGAAACTGACTGTGTATTGAAGGCCATACAGAACCATATGACACGTCTCTACAGTGATAAGAGGACTCCTGAGTCAAGGTGAGGTGTAGAAGACATGAGTATCAGGACAAGTGTGATTGGAGTCGGAGAGGACTGGGGTTCAGCAGTGTGAGCACACACAGTCAATGGCCCTCTCAGGGCCCTGTCTAGCTTGGTGCACAGCATGTGTCCAGGATCAGCAGGAAGGACAATGCTAGCATGCAGAAACCACGTTAAGCTTTCCCAGTCTGACCGCCCAGCACATTCCAATCACATGTCACAACCCCGGTCAGTGCTTAGATGGCAGCCAACATGTGAAGGAGTTATGGCTTCTCCCTGTGGGGACCAGCTCTGTTTCCACCAGCTCAGCCCAGCAGGTCTGTGCAGAGCTCTCCGCAGGTTAAAATGAGAACAGACATCAGCGTGGCATCCTCCGTGGGTCTTGTGCCCTTGCAACATTATTCCTGGGATAGGAGTTTCCCAGAGAGTTCCTGAGGTTTGAGTCTCCAGGAGAGACCTGGCAGATGTTTTTCCAGATGTTTCTCATCACTGTGCACAGCACTGGGAGACCCAGCTCATGCACAACACCAGCACACAGCTGCTGAGTGACTGTCCAGGGAGCCAGTGTCCACCCAAGTCAGCATCACTGCCACCAACACAGGAAAGTTTCCCTTTTTTTATTTTATTGTTTTTATTTTATTGTTTTTTTTATACAATTTAGTTGGCACCGGGTTCTCTGCTCCCTCTCCCCCAAATTCCCTCCCCTCCACTCTGTTCTCCCCTTTAGGTTCATACTGTGTGTTCATTGTGAATTTTCCCAAGTCCATCATGCTTCCTCTGGAGTGTCTCCCAGCCACGTAGAATAACTTGTCGTTGTAGGTTAATTCTTGTATCCTGCAGCCCTAAATTAGGTACCATGAGGAGCAGGCCTTCGTTGTTCATGGACAGTACCAATAACAGTGATAAAGGGGACATTGACCATCTCAGGTGATTATAAATAATCAACCTCTGATGGATGGTTGATCAATGAATTACATTACAAGTTCTTGTTACATTAGGTACTGGTAAGTATGAAGTAACACAGATTAACATAGAGTAAGATTCATATATGATATCTCCCGATTTAACACATATTATATTATATTAGAGCAAACATATGATGTCTGACCCTTTAGGTTGGCTCATTTCCCTTAGCATAATGGTCTCTAGTTTGGCCCATTTGGCCACAAAGTAATGCATTTCATTTTTTTTAATCGCCAAGTAGCATTGCATAGTGTATATGAACCACAGTTTGTTTATCCAGTCCTCTGTTGATGGGCATTTAAGTTGCTTCAATGTTCTTGTGATTGTTAATTGTGCTGCAGTAAACATGGGTGTGCATGTTTGCTTTGTCATGTAACAAGATTTTGGATACATTCCTAGAAGTGGTATTGCTGGGTCATGTGGTAGGTGAATTTTTAATTGCCTAAGTGTTCTCCATACTGTCAGGAAGGGTCTTTCTTGAACCGCACTGTGAACTAAGAGAAAACACTGTCTACTGGTAAGCAGAGAGGCGAGCATTCACATGCAAAAAAAAACAGCTCACAAAAAAATTGGTTTAATTTGAATTAACAAAATACAAAGGAAAAACATTAGCAGTACTTGCACAGCTATTTGTGGATTTGAAGTAAAAGCACTTAGAATATCTGAGAACTACTTCTCTCTGGGAAAGGCGGGATTTCCAAAGAAAAACAGAAATGTCTGATAGTATTTATAATTCCTCCTTGACCCCTTTCCATAAATCCGGCACAGGTAAAACAGAGACTAAGAAATGACAGAAACACAACAAATCCTTTTGATATGTTGGTTTTTATTACTTTTGAAAATTGTACAAAGAGCACATGTGCATGAGTTAAAAAACACACACAAAGGAAAGGCAGAATATTACAAAAACACACACAAAACAAATCTGAGACACAAGACAAAATTTCCATTGTGTGACTTGAAATAAAAAGGCATTTTGCTGACTTTAAAAGTGTTATTTCAGTATCTTGAGAAGTCTTTCGATCAGAAACACAGCACGAGACTTTTCCTCAATTATTAATTGGTCAGACTCAGTCTCAGTGAACATGGATGGACCATTACGTTACCTCACTGGCCACAGGCAAGCAACTAAATGCGGGTGGGTATGGTACAATGTCCGTGAGGTATCAGAAATAATGTAACTCCTTACTAGCTGTTCACTCAAGCCAGCAATGGATGTCACCTTCTCAACTTTCCAAAGAGAGATCCCATGTCCACTCTCTTCTCCCTTGGATGACTTTCAGGGAGGTTCTTCACACTTACAAAGGAGTGAAGACAAAGAAGTTGAGATGTAGTGCGACATTCCACCTGCTCTTTTATCAAGTCTTATACTGATGGGGGGCTGTGATGTACATGCAAAAACGACCGCAGCTGTGGTACCCGTGGATTTATTTCAAAGCATTACAGAAGAGGGTCAGCTATCCATATGCCCACACTCGTCTACACTGCTGTTGTAGAGCAGGGGCATGCCAGCACTCTAGGCATGAGTTCTGCCTGCCATGACCCGGGCTGTCTCTGCCACTCTGCCTACCTCTGTTTCCAAATTCCCAGGGAAGATACAATCCATCATTTAACTTTATTTTCTGAGGCTGCATAATCAGGAAGTTACTACTAATGCAATTCGCTTATTGGCCTTGGATTTAGGGGGTTGTGATGACTTTCTCTGATGGGCTTAATATGCATGCTCCGCTGTGAGCCCATCAAGCACTAGTGTCTGGAACTGAAAGCAACTTCTACCTTAGTAGCTCCAAAACCCAAGACACATCTCAGTGTGGGGCAGCTGGGGTAAGACTGAGCCCAACTTGTCATTTCCAGTTTGGAGACCTGGGACCTGATATTCATCTACTCTACTGCTTCCAGTATAAACTTTAAATTACAACAGTAACTACATCTCAAGGGATTGCTACTTACATAAAATAGATCAGCTAATACTTGGGATAAAAACAATGTCTGCTACAGAGACCACCTGGATTCCTCACTCTAGAAACATGGGCTTCTGAAGTATTTCCAAATATTACAAATGTATACTGGTATGGAAAATGTTACCAAATTTTACACTAATGATACTACTAAAGTCATAGAAATAAGAAAAAACCAGCTATAAGTGTATACTCATGTTGTTTGAACTCTACTTGAAATCTTAAAGTTAATGCTCCATCTTTAGTTACTTTATTGTTCATTTTCAAACACTTACTTTCACAAAAGTAGTCCTCACAGTTCTAAAAGTGGCTTTTCACTGCCCTGCTTTGCTTCAGCTTCTTCTTCAGATCCTATGTGGTGGGGAAGGGAAAGGAGAAAGAAGTATGTCATTCCATTACAGGACTATACTCCTTCATCAAAATTACCAAATCAATGCATACGCTTTTAAAATCTTATGTGAGAGACAGAGAACCATGGACAGACAGAACAGAGAGAACTTTCGTGCGCTGGTTTACTCCCCAGATGTTCCCAAACAGCTGAGACGGGGCTGAGGGGAGAGAGGAGCTGGGCCCTGAACTGAGGTCTCCCACATGGGCGGCAGGAGCCTATTCACTCCAGCCATTATTGCTGCTGCCCAAAGTCTGTATTATCAGGAAAACACCACCAGGAACCAATGGCAGGCATCAAAGCAGATGTTCTAAAACAGGATGCGGACATCTTACACACCCAGAGAAATGCCTGTCCCATATTTGCATACAAGTGGAAGTGGAAGATGGGTAGGTTTAAGCTTCAGAGTTTTTATAAGGGGCAAAGTTGTAACCATGTAATCTACAACCTGCACTTATCTGTCCCCATGATGGCCACTGGTAAAGATGATTCAGAGACCAAGGAGAGGTACTGCATGCTATTCCTTCGTTCTCTTGGCTGACAAGCTTGCAGTAATTGTAAGTGCAAATGGCATTGAACTTGTTGGAAAGGACTTTCACCAGGTCATTTGAACAACTGCTCCACAAGGTGAGTGTGCAAGCAGTGGGGGCTTCCTGAGGCTAAGGCCACCACCAGCGCATCAACCCCCGTGCTGCCCAGGACAGCATTACTCCCACTTGTCCCACTGCTCCCAATCAGTGTCCTGGGAGCCTCCTGGTGTTCCCACATCTGAACTAGTCATTCTGCCCTGGAATTTCCCAGGGTTATTCCCCATCAATAAAAAAAAAAAAGAAGAAAGAAAGAAAGAAAAAGAAAACAAAGCTATATTTATGAGAGTATGAGCATAAAATAAAAAGGTCAATTACTTTATCTCCTAAAGTACCTGGAACACACTTAAAATTGGTTTTACGTAGTTTATATAAACAGGAAAACAAGTAAACTAATAAAAATATGTAACAAAATTTTCTTTACCATTAGATCACATTTGGTAAAATTGAAAAATAAACATTGAAATGTACATAGCTTTGTTGTATTTTTCTGTTTGTTGCAAATTTTGTATAAAGAACCCATGCCTATTATCTAGTTTTACAGTATAATTTACAAAGGGTGTGCGTCCCACAGGCAGCATGGGAAGAGCGGTGTGAACTTATAGACAAATACACAACCAGAAGTAAAGAAAGTGTTGACAGTCACACTATGCACAATTTCAAGATAGGCAGCTTTGTTTCCAGTGTTTCATTGTTCTTGAAAAAGCACTTACTGCTTTCATATTCAGGGAAGGGAAAGACAAGAAAACGACCTATGAGATGACCCTGGTAGCAGCCGAGGGATGCCATCAATTCACACACAAAGCGCCAGCCTCCACTCTTGCTTCCAGGGGACGTTATTTTGTTATGAAAATGTCTGCCTGGATTACAGCCAAGCACATACTTGCTACAGGACAAACAATGGCTGAGAACCTCATGCCTCCACATTACCTCAAGAGCATCATATAGTTCTAACAGAATCTGTGGTGAAATCAATAGACTGAGGGATGATGGTTGGGCTTCATTTTCCAGCCCCCTGCCCTCCTGTAGTCATAGACAGGCGGCATGGTCTAACTGCTTTCTGCGTTGATGCAGCTGCGGGAAGGAGCTCACACCCAGTCTTCCTGTTCCTGGGCTCATTTTCCACCTGTCAGACTAACAGTGTTTAAACCACAACGACCCCACTCATTGTGGAAGTCCAAGATGAAGCTAACTGTTAATTAAAGTACTACATATACACCTCACATGTTTTACCAGAGGCTTTTCACAACAGCCTGATGAGGGTGTTGAGTTTTCTCCCAGAAAAAGTACCTATACAATATGGCCAAATAGACAACACAAATTTTTATTGTTTTGGAAAATAAACATTAATTCAAAATGGACCTCATCTTGATTGAAAGTAAAGCAAAATACAAAGCTAGGAAAAAACAGAGCACAACATCTTGATACTGACTTAAGCTAAAGACTTCTTTGAAAGAACCTGAAATACAGTATCCCTAAACCAATAAACTACAATCCAAATTAAAACTATGTGCTCAGGATGGGCGTTTAGTGCTTAAGATGCCCACCTCCCATATGAGTGCCTGGCTTTAGGACCTGCTTCCGGCTCCTGACTCCAGCTTCGTGCTGAAGGAGACTAGCAACACTTCTTGATTTCAATTAGTTCTTAAACTGAAACTCAGATGATGCAAATATAATACAACACAGCAACCCACTTTGACTGCTCTTGCTCTGATCACGGTTAACCTGCATCTTGTCTTAAACACGGCAGCAGCCAAGGGGAATTCTGAACTTGCAGGGGACTTTCCTACTTCATTGCTCAATCTCTGAAAACAGCAACGCCTCAGAGCACCACTAGGTGGCGGTACACGTCACAGTCAAGAAGCCAAGGGACCCAGAACTGGCAAGTTTGAAGTGCTAATCTGGATGTCTGTCTTTGTCTTTATTTTTCAGAGTTGGTTATTTATGTGAAAGGAAGAGTGACAGAGAGGGAGAATGAGACAGAGGGTGTGTGTGATAGATCTTCCATGTGCTGGTTCACTCCACAAATACCTAAAACCACCAGGGTTGTGCCAGGCTAAAGCCAGAAGCCAGAAGCCAGAAGCCACTAACTCTTGAATGGCCGTCCACCTTCGTGTCGGGGATCCGGGTCCTTGGGCCATCTGTGGCTTCTGAGGATGCCCATGAGCGGGAGCTGGATCAGAAGCACAGAGCAGTGAGGACTCAAACAGAGACTCCATCAGAGGAAACCTCTAAAAAATTCATGAGTACTGAGAAATTTTGTGTCTCAGAGGAAGAAACCTAAATTAACATTTATCAGTCTTACAAAAAAAGAGAAAAGCATGTGGTATATTATATGAACTCTTTTAAAAAGACTGAGTCTTACAATATATCTAAATGAAAGAATCCTTATAATGAGGCTATTAAATGTCTAATACGTAATTCTTATTTCCAGTCTTTGAAACAGATTTCTATGAATCTATATCTGTGTTTCACCTGGGTCCTTGGTGTTATGCTTTCCATTGCTTTTGGATCTAACACCAATCCCTGCAGTATATTTGTGTGTCATATTGGAATCTGTTATGACTGTTTGTGTTTGGATGTGTGTGCTTAAAGCATTTACTATACTTAATGTTAGGAATACAATAATAGGCCTGGTGTGACGGCTCATGTGGCTAATCTGCCACTAAGCACTAGAATCCCATATGGGCACCAATTTATGTCCTGGCTGCTCCATTTCCCATCCAGCTTCCTGCTTGTGGCCTGTGATGGCAGCAGAGAATGGCCCAAGTCCTTGGGATCTTGCACCCATGTGGGACACCCCACAGAGGTTCCTAGCTCCTGGTCTCAGATCAGATACGCTCAGATCCAGCTGTTGTGGCCCTTTGGGATATGAATCAAAGGATGGATGATCTATTAGACAGAAAAAGGAGAAGGAGGGGAAGGAGGAGAGAGATGGGAGAAGGAAGAAGAAGAAATACAATAAACTAGTTAGTATCTGCCTAAAGTTGACCTTCCAGTGGAAGAAACTGCCCAATGGTTCTGGAGAGAGCAGACAGCACAGGATACCCTTAACCAAGGCTGCAAGGAATGATAGGGAGGGAGAGTTGTTTTCAACACTGAGTGGAGAGCAGGACTCCACAGAAAAGCAGCAGGAGGATACCTAATGTCTTGATGGCTTGGTACACAGCCTTTTCAGAAGAGCTAGGAGCAGACACAGGAGCAGGAATGCTCTCAGAGCTCCTGTCTACCAGGCTAAGCATCTGCTATTCCTAAGGTGGATGTGCCAGTGGAGGCTTCAGAGCAGCCCACGGACATGATCTGTTTGACATTTTCCTCAAGGCTGAATGGCTGAATATTTCAGAAGTTATGACCGTGGACTCCAGCAAGTGCGGTGCCATTTTCCATTCCTCTGTGACACTGGGTAAACAGTTTCAACTCTCTCTGCTTCAATTTGCTCATGTCTCTATATCGATATTAAAAGCTTAACATTACATAAATTTATAAGGAATAAATGAGTGAATATTAGGAAAGCCCTCAGAACATTACTCAGCACTTAAAATAATATTTACTGTGGCAACATATGTAACAGAAAAGGTGCCATTTTGACTTTTTCAAGTGGATTGTTCAGTGTTGTTAATGCATCCATGGCCACCATCCATCTCCAGAACTTCCTCAGTCCCTTCCAACCAGCACAGTACTTTGTCTCTGTGGCTCTGGCTTCCTAATGAGAGTGGAATCATAGGACAGTTGCCCTTTTGTGCCTGGTGTATTTCACTTGGCATGAGACAAGGTTCACTGACATTGCAGCATGTGTCAGATTTTTATTCCTTTCGAAGACCAAA
The DNA here is from genome assembly GCF_030435755.1 of Ochotona princeps. NCBI lineage: Eukaryota > Metazoa > Chordata > Mammalia > Lagomorpha > Ochotonidae > Ochotona > Ochotona princeps. The sequence continues at coordinate 19,779,959 of NC_080851.1, forward strand.
TAGTATTCCACTGGGTAGTCATATTTATTGATCTCTTGATGCTGGCTTTCCACCTTTTGACCATTGTGAGCAAGGGTGCTATGATTAACACTGTGTAAATGTCTACTCGAATTTCTGACTTGGTATTTTTGGGATATATAGCCAGAAATGGAATTGTGAATTACATGACAATTCTATGCTTAAGTTTTTGAGGGGTGATTATACTGCTTTCTACAGGAGTTATATAGCATTTTATATCCTTACAGCAATCCCCAATGGGTTCTAACAGTTTTACATCCTAACTCATACTTATTTTGTATGCTTTTTTTTAAAATTACAGTCATCTTAACAAGTATGAATTAGTATCTCAGGATGGTTTTGATTTGCATTTTCCTAATGATGAGTCATGTCTGTTTATGCTTTCATGTGATTATCTGTATTATCTTCTTTGGGGAAATGTCAACGGTTTCGACCCTTTGTCAGTTGTTGAATGTAACTGTTACCTACAGCACACTGACAGCTGGTTAGCAGAGGGCAAACCTGGAGGCAAAAGACTAAGCCTGTGGCAGAAACTGAAGCAAGAAATGCTGAATCGAGGTTTGTGCTGGCAGGAAGTGCCAGGTTTTGCATGAGATGGCTGAGGCAGAAGCGAAGGAGCAGACAGTCCAAACAGCTCTATAAACAGGAGACAGGAGCTGCAACTAGGGGGGTGGAGTGTGCAGGAGGCATGGGCAAGTGGGGCTGCCACTCTGAGCTGGGCCATCCTAGAACAAGTCCATGCCCCTCATCTGTGGCATGAGCTACACTAGTCACAGGGTCCATGCCCACAACAACACACACACACAACTGTGTGCCTTACTGCAGACCTCAGAAAAGACTACATCTTACTCATTTATTTTTTTTAATACTTAATGTCGTTATTAGTTAAATGCTTGCAAAACGCACTGAGGAAAAGAGTAAATAGGGAGGCTGAAGGAGGCAGAGCGTTTGATGGTGGACAAAACCACAAAGGATCATCAAATCTGTTTTTTACCTGCTTCAGATTCAGGAGGAGAATAAAACTGACCATCAGAAAGACCAGCAGGTATAAGAGCTGCCCTCTCGGAAGCATCCTGGACTATCAGGAATCCTGAAAGAGAAAATAGTCAGATGCGGGGGATGACCTGGCAGCTTTCTGGCAAGACTGACTACACAGTGGTATTACTGCCGCAGTAAAAGTCTCCTAGAAAAATCAGGTACTTTGAAAACTGCCCAACTAATACACTGGGAATAAACAAGAGCAACTGTGTGTGTGTGTGTGTGTGTGTGTATTTTTTTTTAAAACTATCTCTTGTTACAAAAGGGATTAAATTAGTAGTTACAGCATCATTCTCTTGGGGATATCTACTTCCTTACAAACGTAAACAAGATTATCATACCTGAAACTGAAACAAAAACTTCCTGCATTTAGGGAAGTGCTAGCAGTAAACCAAAATGCATAGATGGCCTCTTATAAATAAAGAACATTCGAGGCAATAAAGAAATATTTATGCAACAAGCAGGTCTCCAAAAAAGGGTATAAATGGCATGGCATGTGTAACAGCTCCAGAACACTGGTGTGTGGTGAGAAAGGCCTTGAGTACTTTCTTCTGGCTGAAGGCTGAGTTAAGACAGAGTGGAAGGTGCACCAGGCAATACCTGCTAGTGAAAAAGAAAGCAGACACTGCCTTGAAATGTACATTAATTTTCCCTTCTTCATTACATGTGCAGCTGTGTAAGCCCCAATTACAGCAGTGCTGTTATTTTTACGCAAGAGTCCATTCTGACGGTTACGTGTTATAAAAACAAAACTAGCAGGGGTTTACTTGACTCTTCTCTAAAGGGACAGAACACAAGCCAGTTAACACATTTGGCCTCATCAGTCTGTTTTCTCCATCTATTCTTGAATTGTAATTCTTACAGAGTCCTTCTCTGTAAGCTTGCTTTTCAAAAATAAAACCATGTGCAAGATTACTGTTCAATTTGCCACCAGTCATGATCATAACCATATTTACTGTTCTCTAAGACAGGAGGTGAGACAGTGCAAAGAAGACTGACAAGAGGTAGAGAATCAGGACTCTTGAAATTCTCTGGGTGCTCCGTTTATCTCACCTCTGGGGACTGTGTGGTGGGGTGCAGGTGGGCCTCCATTAAGGACATCACATAGTGAAGAGTCCAAGCCTAGTATTGAATCCTGATCCCCCTGGTTGGTAACGTGGGGGTATTCAAAGCCACGGGGTGAGACCAGCTTTGGTGGTACTCAGGAGTGCCCCATGTTGTCGGCATTCAAGCAGGACAGCAGAGGGGGAGACAGCGTAACACAGGCTTGCAGCATCCTCCTGTGAACATGTCTTCCTCAGCATGGCCCCAGACCTGGGACTGTGGCTGTTCTATTTACGGCCCATCCAAGCCACCAGCTGTTCATGCAGAGCAGTGTGAGACTTTGGAGACCCACTGACTGGCATTTAAAATTCCAACTTCAGCTCACTTCAAAGTGGTTTAAATTTTCTCTTCTCCTAAGAAACACAGTTCTGTCCATATGGGCATTTAGTATCCCACAATGACTGTTAATAGGGATAAAGGGCTAACATGTGGAGGAGAATGTGTTAGCTGATTTTGTTTTCACACTCTCTCCCAGGCAAGCCTGGCCAACAACTGGAAAGGGAAGCTCTACTTTGTTCCTGCACTTTCACTGCCTTCCCACCTCCTTCTGTCCCTGCCTGCTCCACCTGCCGGAACCTTTCTCTCCTATCTGCTGCAGCTACTGAAGAATGAATGAGACACTGGGACAGTGTAACTCTATCCAGCTGCTGCTCTGTTCAAATCAAGACAGCCACATCTCGTCCTTCCAGCGTGCATCCCAGATGCTCCCTAAGAGAAACTTACTGCTTTCTTCTTCTGCTTCTTGAGGTAAGACCTTGAAATCCAGGAACCACGTCTCAATCCAGGCAAGGATGAATGAAATGATGGGCAGCACGTAGCCGAAAGCCCCTTGAGAGAAAAGCTGCAAGAATACACGTGACCAGGAGACGAAATGCGGTACCTGGGAGCTCACAGGGGACAATGAGGCTTCCCCACTGCACATGGTGACGGTGCAGGAAGAGCGGTGGGTCTTACCTTTGAGAGGATCACTTTTGCCAATAAAAAGGCACTGGTCACTGCTGTCGTCAACTGAAAGACACATAATCCAGCACCAACCAAATTAGACAGGTGCCTCCATCATGTAAGAGCCCTGCTCACTTAGAACATCAAGTGCTTGGCCCAGTATTAATGAAGTTGCAACACACACACACACAGCCAGAGTGAGAGGAGGCCTTTCACATTCCAACACTAACTTCATAGGCTGGAACCAAGTATCCTTCAGACACCTGCTGACTTCCCCTCCTTCCAGCTGTCTGGATTCTATCTGCAAATATTTATAAAACCAAGAATGAGAAACAAGGGAATAAAGTTGCTAAACCAGAGCCATCCTTCACACAACTTGCAAGAAGAAGCTGATGATACTTTCTTACAACTCTCACTGCCTATCCAGATGTCAGCCCCCATTTTAAAGCAAATGCCGATACAGATGCTGTGTAAATACTAGCATACATGAAGGAGAATAGAATGTCCCAATGTGAACTATTGTTAAAAAAAATTGTAAGGTACAATATTCACAGCTACTGTGACATCATCAGAGTATTCAGGAAAGGGAGTCAAGGCTGGCTGGGACTGCCAGCTCCTATCTATGAAATGAGAGCTGTGGAGTAACAGAGGGTCTGAACATACCCAGCCTGCAACGCTGACTGTTCAGACATGACCCAGGCTCAGGTGGCACCCTGGTGGTCACAGTCTTAGAACAGCAGCACAGTTCCCAAGCTGGGCAGATCTAAACTGGGTATTTTAATCGAGGAACTTGAGTTAATAATTCCAGAGCAGTTTTACACTCTGAAGAGTTCAATATTCTCCCCCAAATATACCTGCTTTATTAGAATTCTAAAAAAATTGAGTGAAAAAACACCTGTGAAAATGACAAAACTAACTCAGATAGAACTGCCTCTGGATTCTTCTTTCAATCTCTAAGCCTTTACCGAGGAAAAACAGGTGTGTCAGAGCGGTGCCGGATGCAAAGAAATGGAAGTAAAAAGTGTCTGGAGGCAACATCACAGGGGAGTGGGGCAGTTCTCACCTCTTAGAGATGGGGGCAATAAAATGGGAAGGCAATGATCAAAATGAGCTGTGAGAAAAAAATCAGTACGCAGGTTCAAACACACACAAATTTCCCCAAATCACTGCTCTCATCTCTTATGGACAAAATGAGGTAGAAGGCGGTTTAGTGCTTGGCCAGTCACCATTGCTGGATCTCCAGGTTCTTCACTTGGCTCAGCACCCTGAAGACAAAGCCAGTGACTCAGTAGTACTGGAGAGAAGCCCCGGAGGGTTAAATTTATTGCTGTGCGAGGAAGTGTACTCATGAAGATGGGGGTCTCCCATCCAGTTAATGTTACATCTTCTTCCAGCTCAGGAGCAAGCCCTGGCCTCCAGCATGGAGTCGGGCACAAGGCAAACTCATGCAGGATACACTTACCGCGATTGCCCACCAGTGACGCAGTCTGCACACGGCATATGCAAGTATTAACACTTTAAATCGAAAAACTGCCAAAAGCTGTGAGAAGGGAAAACAAAGTTATTCAGAATCTATTCAAAAATCAAGTAAGTTAGCTTTCTGAGAACACACTGGGGTGTCCTTATTCTAAGTTAACTGGCAACCACTCCTTAAACTGGCACAGGTCTGCAGATCAGCATGTGGGAATCCCTACTCAACAACCCTTTAAAGGATCCTGAAATAGTTCATGGAAATGTGTTTTATGAAAGGAAATTATGCATGGATTTCCAAAAAAAAATTTTATACCCAAACAACCCTATCCTTTAATTCTACTTTTCCTGACATTTCACACTGATGTTAGTATGAAGGTGAGTCTTCAATGACTGGGGTGTCAGTGGGCCCCGTTTCAAGCCATTAGAAACGTTCCAGACCCTTCTGATGCCAGACCCTCTCTGCCGCCTCTCTCCACCCATATTCCTGCTCCCACCCCCCCACACTGACAGACAGAAGGCTATGAATGGGTGGGTAATTAAGAAACAAGAAAACATGGTCAACAATCAAGCAAAGACGTCTATATAAAGGAAACCTGAATTCTGACACCCTGCTACACACACCATGCCTACATCAGATCTGAAACGAAATGTGAAAGAAAACATACTTACAAATATGTCAAAATAAGAAGAGTAGTAGTCATACTGCACCACCTCCTTCTCCAGTGTGTTCTCAATGCCTCCATTCACCTAGCAAAGCAAATACAAGAGGTCCATGCATGTTTCTCAAAAGGTCAAGCAAAGGGGATCTGCCAGCCAACTGCCATGGCACCCAGCAACTGGCCTGACCAGAAACAACAGCAGAGGCAGTAGCAAATTCAAGTTTCCAATGTGGAGTCAGACTTGGCAAATGAGCATAAGGATAAAATGAAGGGCAAGGAGCTAGAGAACAGGATTAGAGGAGAAAACATTTATAAGGCACCCTTTCCAAGGTTTGCTAAAGCATCAGGTTAGAACAAATGCTGCCACAAAGAAAGGATGCTCTGAGTTTGCGAGTCTGTTCATATTTTTCATATTGTTATGCAAATAAGAGCACACCGCCACCAACATGATTCTGTGCCTTACAATTCCTTCAGGAGGCTCAGATTTCCCTGTGATGTGCACACTGGCTATAGACCTACTTGGCTATAGATTTGTACAGAACAATAGAACTGAAAACCTGGAGCTGGGGTTGTGGCATGGTGTGTGAAGCTGTCTCCTGCAATGCCAGCATTCTATCTGCATGGTCACCAGTTTATGTCCTAGCTCCTGCACTTCTGATTCAGCTCCCTACCGGTAGCCTGGGAAAGCAGCAGAAGCTTAGACCTTTGCCAGGCATGTGGGAGACCCCAGAGGAAACTCCTGGCTTCAGCATGGCTCAATACTGGCCACTGTAGCCACCAAGTAGACCAGTGGATGGAAGGTCTCTATAATTCAAGCAAAAACAAACAAAAACCTGAGAGCATAGAGGCAGGGAGAAATAATTAAAAAGCCAATCAACTATCTAATCTCATAGCAGTGTCTCTCCAGACCGAGGCAATTTACCAATTCCTGGAATTTGGCAAGAATGACCTCTCCAGGAGTCTCCAGGGGACTGTATACAGGGGCTCTCTACCCAACAGACTCCAGAGAAAACACATGTCAGAGCTGCCTATAGATTTCTGCCAGCAGAGAAAGCTTTTTCTCTAGCATCTGTGCACTTCAACTTTTTGCATTTATTTATCTGAAAGGCGCAGTCAGAGAATGACGATCAGATCCAGACTGCAATCTGCTGGTTTGTTCTCTGAATGTCTGCAACCTGACTGAGTAGGGTCAAAGCCAGCAGGTGGCAACACACACTGGGGAACTACTGCGGCTGCCTCCTGGAGTGCATACTGGCAGAAGGCTGGAACTCTGATAGGGAAATGACGTCCTAGGTGACAGATTAACTTACTGAAATGCTCACCCCTACATACTTAAAGATGTCGATTTTGTGTTGCCTTTAAATGGAGATACCTAAATCAGTACATCTAGCCCTAATTTGTAGTTTAAATCCTTATTTCACAATTTTAGTTCAAGATGTCTTAGATAGGTTATCTTAACTTTCACATAAAAACCTTTCCTGATCACAGCTCTCTGGCACTGCTCTTCCAGATCCCATCATCAGAGTTGTCTTTGGATGCTGTGGTTCAGGCCTGTGGGAGAGCAGTCTGAGAGGGGACAGAGTTCTCAGGGAACCTGAGGCATGCCTCATTCTAGGTCTGACTCGGAAAACCAGCTCGTACAGAGGCAGACAAGGAGAGGCCCTGACATCTCCACTTCACTTTCCCGCAGGAGAAAGGAAAAAGGGAAGGGGGGAGTGGTTGGCCTGGGCACCCCAGCAGTGTCTCACCACATGGCTTGCCCCCACTAAAAGGCACACAGGGATTACTGCTAGCAAAGCAAGTATGTCCTCTCCAGACTGCTGCTACACTTTCCTGTGAAAACACACACTCCTTTCTCATCTCCTAAAGTGACAGCATCTTATTCCTCTAAAATACATATTGATTTATGTGTGTTCTCCAATGTACACATAAGGAACAAACGGCTAAAAAAAAAAAGAGAAATAAAAAAGCACAAAACTAATAATACCCAAAAGTCCAAATTAACAAAAGCGGTATCAATAAGCAGAAACTTAATTCAGAGATGACTGACACTGCATGTTGCTGAGATTCTGCGACAAATCTAATTTTTTTAAATATGAGTTTTCTACTTTCATAATGAATTTTGTTCCTCTATGAGGATTCAGGATGAAATTACATGATCCAATGGCCCTGATTATTAAAAAGAATAAAGCCTAGAACTGAAATATTATGATGAATTGGAAGATTAATAAAAAATCTCGATTAAGATGTTGATTTTTTTTTAAGGACATACAAAGGAGTCTTTATTAGCCAAGCTCGGCACCTGCTCCACTTTAGGAACCACTACCATGTTTGGAGTGGTTATCTTCCTTATTGATGCAGGCAACCATCCATCAGGTAATAAGAGAAATTAGTTAATGATAGAAATCCTGAGAAGAAGAAATGGTCATTACTGTGAAATCTGTTAAACTGAAGACCTATGTTCTAGCTTCCCCAGCAATATAAATTACCTTAAGAGATGTGGAACAAAAAACTTAATATACATTTATAAAACTGCAAACATGCACAAAATAATTCATCCTTTCCTGCTTTCTCTGCCTACATTTCATTAAAGCTACTAGTTTGCTAATAATAGTCTGTCTCACCTTTCTGGAACTCTTGAAATATAAAGTTGAGAAAAAGTAAAAATAATGCCAACTTACATTTAACTCTATTATCCACAGTAATGTTACAAACAAGAGGTCAAAGGTGACAAACAAGCAGAAAGTCCTCCTGACGTCAGATATGCCTTTCTTCTCCCTTCCTTCGTAGGACTCGATCCTGGCCATGAGCTGCGTGGGGTTGATAGAGTGGACATTGTGCAGGGAGGCATGGGAGCTCTGGCTCCCAGTGAGAGTGCTCTCCATGTCTCCTGGCTGGTGGTTCATCCTGGAGCAGGGCTAAAGGAACCTCTGAGCAACTTCACCATCCCTGGAGATGACGGACCTTGGGGAGAGAAAAGAGATGCTGTATTAAATCCAAGTTCACCTACTGCAGCCATGCTGCCCTCACCTCCATGAGACTACTTTGCTAATGGAATAACAGTGTCTTGACTGAAGACATTTTGAGGAAGTTGTAAAGACAACTGAAATGAGAAGCAACACTTGACGTCACCCATTAATCCTATGCAGTAACTGTGAGGGAGAGAGGGAAGACAGGATGTTAGTGACAACTGGAAGACCTTCCTGATAATGTGGACCAAGCCTCTTGGTGCATGAGCCAAGTGAGTTGGAGGAAAACCTCCACAGTCGTGTAAATGTCATCACCTGTAGACTAAGAAAATATTTACTGACCACTTCCCTGGGGCATATCAATTAGCTATAAAAAGGTTGTTTCCTAATGAGGAACTGCTTCCCATCAAAACAACCAGTACATTGAATTTAGCATTTCCCCATCATTTAATAATAAGGATGCTTCTGGGCCTCTTCTTGGAAGGGAAAGTGTGCACAAGCTCAGAAGTTTAACAGGATGCAGACACCCAACTGATAATTATGGAAGTTAGAGAGGTGTAAGTCCCCTTGGGCCAGGAAGTGCTTCTATAATAAAGGGACAGATGAGTAATCTGCTCTGATCTCACAGGAGGGGGAAAGTCACTAAACAGAAGGTGCGTTGGATGGCAGGACTGTTGACTAAAGATCCCAGTCTCCCTGCAGGACCTCTCTCTGTGGGAGGATCACACACTCCTGGCTCCACTTAACTCTGTCCAAAAATGCTGGCGGAAGTCTGCATGACACTGGGGTCCACCAGTCCTTAGAGCCAGGGCCACCATGCTCTCTTATCTGCCACAATAGCCAGCAATGCCCCCAGAGAAAGAACACCTGTCACAGGGTGGGAGAAACAGAATCTGGAATAACAACGTGAAGCCTTCCCCAAGGCAATACAGTCTCATCTGATCCTATCCTCCGTTCAGAATTGGACTCCTTACACCCGATCTCTGTTTCTGCTTTCCACACCTTTATGCAGAGCAGTGGTGGTAAGATGACATACCATGTTTTCAAAGACACTTGATGACATAAACTAAAGCAAATTAAGGCACAGACCTTCAAATCAAAAACTGACATAAAACATTAAAGGTCTAGTGCTTTTCTCTGAGGAAGAGAGAATGGGGGATACAGCACACACAGCTTTGTGTGTTGGGGGTGCGGTAGTGGTGTCAAAGTCCATTGCTGAACTGAGCAGTGGTAACACAGCTGTATTCACTCACACAAAACCTTCGTGATACAGGAAGTAGATTCAATGGTCCACTGACATGTGAAAAATTCAAAAATTTGTACACCAACGTGAATTCTGTCAGAATGAATGCAAATAGTATTTTCTGTGATGAAAGGCATATTTTTAAACTTAAATAGACAGCTGAAATATTCTCTAAAACTCAACCTGAATGAATATGGATATATTTCTGCAATGCTATATTAAGGAAAAGCAACTCAGCTATTTTTTTTGGCAATCTGATAATCAATTAGCAACTGTATGTAAACAATTGAAAAAATTTAAATATTTATTCATTCAGTCAAATGTCAGAGAGAGGTATGTTCCATCTGTTGGGTTCTTCCCCAGAAGGCTGCCAACACCCAGAGCTGGGACAAGCTGGAGCCAGGAGCTTTATTAAGGACTTTCTCATGGGTGGCAGGAATCAAAGCATCCAGGTCACCTTCCACTGCCTTTTCCACAACATTAGTAGGAAGATGGATTAGAAGTGGAGCACCTGAACTTACACTTGTGCCTCTATGGGTTTTTAAGATCTCAGGTTTTATCTTCCACACTATAACACCAGTCCCTGAAATTCTTAATTTATTAAAGTATATAAAAAGTCAACAAATCAAACTGAAGACTGTTTTCAGCAGGAAAATCATTTTAAGATAATTTAGGTCACTGTCTTGGTCTCACTACACCGTTGTTCTACAAATCCATTTTGCATGAATAGAAAAAAAGACAGCATAGCCAAACACTAAGTCTACAAATGTGGAGTCTGGTGTTTTAAAATAAAGAATGACATTATATACTATGCATATGAGAATCATTTTTCAGATGTGTGTGTATAACTGCTAATTAGTTACCATTTATAGACACAGTGAACATCTCTAGTAACAAAGCCACTCAAATTATACATGGCTCTGAGCAGCCTGACTAATCAAACTTATCAAATGGCAAAAGGGAGAGAAGTTACTTTTCCTGTACCCCTAAATGATGGTTTCTTTGGGGGAATTGGTAGTTCAGGAACCTTTTATACTTTCATGAAGTAGACTGTGAGCTGGAAACTTCAAGAAATAATGGCTAAGAAAATACTAAGACACAGTAACAAAACTAAATTCTGTAGGAAACTCCTTCCTTCTACATTATCAAACCTTAAAATAAGACAGGATGAGTTTTGTTGTGTGACTCATTGCACAGTGACAGTCTTGAGTTAAAGCTATCTTCTAAATAAAGGATAGTTGATTATGTGTCAGCTAAGTTTCATCTAAAAGGTATACCTGTAGAATGCTTTAGTCTGAGCTTCCTCAAGGAGAAGCACTGCATTGGAAGCTTATGAGTCCTGAATGGATGCTGCAAGTCAGTGGCTGGTGTGTCTGCCTGGCTGGATGGTACATACCCAGAGAGATCAACAGGAGGCACCAGGCCTCCCAGGCGTTGGTCAGCACAGTCTTGGAGGACAGAGCAGAGGGGCACTCTACCCAGCTCTGTCCAGCTACCTGTTCACATTAGGCATTTGTCTTCTGGCAGTTAGCTTAACTGCACATCTGGTTGCTTCATCTGGACAAGGAGGCCTCTCCTAGAGCCAGACTGCACACTCTAGGTTGACAGTTCAAGACTGGAGGAAAGAACCAACAACTCTAGGTATGAGGCTGGCTAGCCTGGCTGGTAGAACCCCACAACGGAGCAGCTCAGCAAAACCAGGCTTTGGAAGGTTCCTAGGATGATGCCAAAGGAATCTGATGAGGTACAGAGTTTTTGCACATTAGAGTTTTTGTAGATCAGAATTAGCATAAGTGTAATAAAGAGATAAATTTCTAGTGTGTAGTTGCACCTAAGGATCTTAGCTAAATCCCAGATTTTTGAACCGCATGACTGTCACTAAAGGAAGAGAAGTGTGATTCCTAAGGTCTCTTTCGATGTACAGATTTCATCCTCACCGTGTCTTTCACATAAAAGCAGTCCAAGAGTAAGTTCTTCCAGGACCACCCCCTCACATTCCAATCCACAGACAAAGTCAAGTGTATCTTCCCTACATTTCCCCAAGACTGGAGCTGTGCCACTTACAGTCTTGCTCAATATGCTGGATCTTAACTATCCATTTACTGGGCATATATACACACACCTAAAATTGGTATAGAGATCATGTGCTCATATTAAATAGACAAAGCTTGTCCCCAGGCCAAGTCCAAAACAGCACAGCTAAGATGTACAGTCCTCCCAAAGAAGAGAAGGAAGAGAGTATCTATTGACTAATACTCCAGCCCAGTATAGCTTTCAGCAGACAATAGCCTGTAGGTCAAATAAAGCCTCCTGGCTATTCTGGAAAACCAGGCCTGAGTAGAGCATCACCACAGCCATTCCTAATCTACAGAAAAATTCATGCGAAGACATCTGAGCTGAATATCTGCAAGGCACCACCCAGTCAACACAGCCTAAAATATTTACTTTATCACCCTCTTTTTTTCTAGACAGTGGAATGGTTGCTTTCATTAAATTCTCAGGGGAACTTGGATCAGATACAAAGTCATTGTGTTGATGTTATCAAAAAGGACTACTGAATGAACGTTAATCTTTTTTTCCAATGACTAAAATGCTTCGGTGGCAAGGAGCATACTCTGATGCACTGCATGTATGGATGGTCCTACTTCATGTTGACCTACGCAGGGCCACTGCAGCATGGTTTACATGAACTCTCCCCTCTTCCCTCATTCCTCAACCCCATGCTACTAGAACTGGAGCAACTCTATTCCCATCTACATAACTAGCTTCCTAAGTGATGATATCCTTTCTACATGAGGATAAAAAAAATTCTTACGCTTCTAGGGAACTGTTTGCATCTGTTTGTTTTACTGCATTTGTCCCTGTTCTGGGTGCAAAGCTGAGCTAAACTTGAGCACCACCTGCTTCAGCAGAGATTTGACACTACCCAGACAGTAGGCAGCAGCTGCTTTGGAACAGCAGCCACCACTGCTAGTGTTTGACTCAAGTCTCAGCATCTCTCCTACCTTCCAGGGAGGAGCCAAACTGAGTCTCAACCCACCACTCAGCCTTCCTGTACTGCTTCTGCAGGCATTAGGTGTGGTATATTTTCTCTCCAACAGACTATCAGAAAGACATTAGACAACAAAGATACTTCACTAAGAGGGCCTATGAACAGATCTGGTCTACAGGCTTGGTTTTGTGCAATATGTCTAGAGATTCTGAATTAAATGCTAAAATGTTAACTAATTTATTTGATGTCTAGCTTCTCTTGAATGCAAAAGATGCACACACCAGGTATCTGTTCTCTCACTATTATAAGAGATCTAATCTGCTGATGATTTTATCATTATTTATTATTATTATTATTGCTACTGCTATTATTATTTGAACGGAGAAACAGAGCTTCTATCAGCAGGCCTATTGCTTAAATGCCTGCAATGCCTGGGCCCACAGCCAGTAGCAGGAAAGTGAATTCAAGTCTCCCATGTGGGTGGTAAGAATCTAATTACGTAAGCCATGATGGCTGTGCCCCAGGGTTTGTGTTAGCAGAGAGCAGGAGTCAGAGCAGGGGCTCCAACCCAGACTCTCGGATGCAGGACACAGGTGTCTTGGCACACATCCTTAACTGTTAAACTAAATGCCTGCCCTGTTGATCACTTTAGCTGTCTTATGTACTTTACATCTGGACCTCAGTCTTGGGTGGCTAAGAGGAACCTGGATTTGCCACCTGGGGCAATTCTGACTCTTTTGTTTTATAGGCAAAGAAGCTCAGGTCAACGTGCATTGTAAGGATACTCCCACACAAGAAATATTTCAACATGAAACTGAGGATTGAAATGTTGCTCCTTTCTCTCCATCACCCTTACTCACCCCAGATTCCTAGAAGGAAAGCAGAGACACATCAGAGGTGTTCAAATGGTCCTCAGGATGCTGTCCTGAGATATGAAAGTCCCTAAAGACAGGACTGTGCCCACTGTATCCTGAAATGGGATTTCTCCTTTGGGCATCTTGTAAAATATATAAAAAAATTAAAAGTACAGTTCATTATCCTGTACTTCATCATATTACTTATACTTTAAGGTATAAATATTTTAGCCTACAAGGTGGTGTGCTATTAGTATACTGAGAAAAGTGGCTTGGCAAGAGGAGCAAAGCCAAAGGCAAGAAGCTAGACTGGTGGCATAACACATTAAGCCTCTGCCTACAGTGCCAGCATCCCATATGCGCACAAGTTTGAGTCCCGGATGTTCCACTTCTGATCCAGTTTCCTGCTATTAGATTAGCCCAGCTCCAATCACTGCAACCATTTGGAGGTAAAATCATAGATGAACGATTCTCTCTCTGTAACTCTGCCTTTCAAATAAAAATAAACAAATTAAAAAAAATCCATAGGCAAAATGAGTAAACTGATGTATGTGTGTGACACACACACCTGCTGAACTGGAGGAACACCACTGCAAAGCACCATAGTGGATTAATCAAGTCAAGATGCAAACAGCCTTTTTCCAGCTACCATCTCCCAATATTTTGAAACCCTCTTGTTTTCCTCTGTGCCATAAGCTGCATCGCTCCAAGTTAAATACAATGTCTACAAGAGATATTTCCAAAATGCAGAATGATTCAATGTATTTTAAAACACATGCAGGTCACATACAAATGTGTAGATGAAACAATAGGAAATTAGTTTATAAAGAAATGGAGGGCAGGGACCATGTTACGGCATGGCACGGAGAGCTGCCATCTGTGACACCAGCATCCCACATAGGCACCTGTTAATGTCCGGGCTGCTCTACTTCTGAATTAGCTCTCTGCTAATGTACCTGGGAAAGTAGTAGAGGATGGAGAATGGCTCAAGAGCATCTCCCTGAATTTACACAGGAGATCCAGATGTGGCCCCTGACTTCTGACTTCTGCGTGGCCCAGCCCCAGCCACTGTGGTCATTTGTGGAGTAAACCAGTGGATGGAACACTTAGAGAAGCGCACTCTCTCTCTCCTTGTAGCTCTGCCTTTCCAATAACCAACCAAGTAAAATTTTATTAGAAACAAAAAAGAACCTCAGTCATTGCAAACTAATATGTGAAAAATTCAATAAAGCACTTAAATAAATCAGCCAAATGTTCTATAATAATCCCATTAAAAAATCCTTCCTGAGTCAAGTGCCTATTTACGTGCTAACTGAAAATGAGAGAAACATGTTGAAAACCATCGTTGCATGAAGCTCTATGGAGCTTTTCACAGATTTGCCACACCATCAGGTCTACATGGGGGTAGAGCTTGGTACATCACCTTCTGAGAACTGAGCCATAAAATCAACACATGCTCAATCAGAGCTGAAATGCTCCATCCTTAAAGAAACAAAATAGCTCAGATGCTAAGCAATGATAGCAATTGACAGGGCATAAAATCTAGTTCAAGGGCAGAAGAGAGCAAAGTGTCCATCGGAAAGGGGCCAGGACACTCAGGAAAAGGAGTGTGATAGCATACTGCACGTCATAGCCTGTGCCCATCATGAGGATACAATGCTTGCTGCATTTTAAGCAGTTCCAATCCACTGGTCAGGCTATTTCAATATAAATATGATGGAGAAAACTCAATTCAGTAATTCTTTCCAAGCCTCCCACTGCCCTTCCCTTAGTTCCACACTTATTAGAACATGTAATTCTAGCAGGGTTGTAATAGTCTGCATGGCAGTTGAGGTGCTTCCCACAGACACTGGGACATGAGTCTCCCCTGTCAGGTAAAGCCACCCTTCACCCGGCTCTGTCAAGAGTCACTGACAAGTCAGGTTTCCTGCCAGCAAGGAGGCAGTCTAGGCTCACCCTATGGCAGTTACTGCTGTGCTGTCAGTGGGAGGCTCTCAGGGAGCTGAATGTCTAGAGGCATCCTGAGGACCCTCCATGCCATCGCTGGCTACAAAACTGCTCTCTGGGAACTTGCAGATGAATCATTTAGACACCAGCTTAGTGATGATTGGACACCATAAAATAATAGCACATTCTTTTTATAACATGCAAGTGATAATATTCCAAAAGAGAATTAGAGAAAGGCTGCATTGTCATTGTAGTATTCCCCTCTGTATAAACTGCAGGTACTTACCAGTGATTTTCCTCAACTGGAATTATTCAGTAGGCCTCAGGTAACAGCTCCAAACAAAGCTGTCATCACTGAACTTGACCACAATATGGGAACATAACATTTGCTTATTATAAAGCTAAGCTGCAAGCATTTGGGTATGAGCATGAATTTACATCTAATGTAACGCAGGTAGGGCTCCTAATTAAGGCAAAAGTTTGCCATAAATACACAAAAATATAAGAGATAATTATATCTGAAATTTTCGACATATATTCTTTTTTTTAAGTGGCTAAAGAAGGATGGCTAATCTTTGAATTTCTGAAGATTCAGAAGTGTGGGAAATTTGAAAGTATGTTCATTTAATATCTATCATTCAGCATCAATGTGTACCTTAGCAGAAAGAATAAACACATAAAATATCTTTAAAAACTAAGAAACTGGGATGGCACTATCACATAGGTCTTTAAAAACCCATATAAACACAGACTAAATCTAATGGAACAGATATTCCTACCCATTAAAATGCCTCACTGGCTTCTCAGTACACACATGCACACACCTTACAATGCATTAGGGTTTTGAAATTATATTTATTTTGATAGATTTTCAATCTGGGGAGGACTGTATGATTCCAGTTCTGAAGGGACAACTCTGTATTTTCACTAAGCATCTACTGCTTCCCACTTTTCATACTTTGGCTATGAAAGACTCTACTACCCAAGTTCTGAGACAGAGAAATACATGGCTGATAATAAGAAAATCAGCAACTGACAGTGGGCTGCAGGGGACAGAACAGGAAGCAAACAGGAGACAAACAAGCGTCCAGTCCTCAAGGGCTGTGTGTTAAAATAAATGTAACTTTAAAAAAAATCATTAGTAAAGGCCAGAAATCTGAAGTGCAGGAAATTTCCCAAATATTAGGCACTGATTCAATTAAAAAAAAAAAAAACATTGAGTAAACACAAGTACTTTTTTTCTCACAAGTACATTTTTTAGAGAGTGAAATTCGTGAGATCTTTGATCAGACGGTTTCCTGAGACCCTCAGGAAGAGCACCAACTCCTCAGTCCTGCCTAACCAAAGCCAGGTTCACTTCTGCCTGCTTTTCTAAAACCATCTGACCCTGTTAGAAACCACAACAAACAGGTCCCTAACATTTTCACAGAATTCTGCTGGCACTTCCCTCTCCACCTGGAGTGCTAGTCTCCTTATCTCCACAGCCTCCATGATAAGCCCTGACTCAAAGGTCACCTTCTCAAAGAAGTTTTTGTTTCCTCCTACTCTTGTGTCCTTTCTACCCCCTATTATTGAACAAGGCAAACACATGGCATTCAACATGCTGCACCAAAAAGGAACCAAGGGCCTGGCACGATAGCCTAGCAATTAAAGTCCTTGCCTTGAACATGCCGGGATCCCATATGGGCACCGGTTCTAATCCTGGCAGCCTTGCTTCCTACCCAGCTCCCTGCTTGTGGCCTGGGCAAGCAGTCAAGGATGGCCCAAAGCTTTGGGACCCTGCACCCATGTGGGAGACCCGGAAAAAGCTCCTGGTTCGTAGCTTTGGATTGGCTCAGCTCCAGCCATTGTGGACGCTTGGGGAGTGAACGTCAGAGGGAAGATCTTCCCTGTCTCTCCTCCTCTTTGTATATCTGACTTTCCAATAAAAATATATAAATCTTAAAAAAAAAAAAGGAAGCAAGCAAGGGAGGTTATTTAAAATTACACCAGTTAGGAAACACTGGAGTCACCACGGTGTCACAAAGGTTAAACCTCTGTCTGTCACAACGGCATCCAATATTGGAATGAAAGTTAGAGTCCTAGCTGTTTCATTTCTGATTCAGCTTCCTAATGTCTCCAAAACAACAGCAGGTGATACACCAGGTACTTGGACCACTACCACCCATGTGCAAAATGCGCACGGAGTTCCTGGATCCTGGCTTTGGTCAAGCTCAGTCCTGGCCCTTGCGGCCATTTGGGGAGTGACCCAGCAGAGAACTCCCTGTCTCCCCTTCTTTCTAATTGATCTTTTTAAAAAGCATAAAACACTAAAGAATTCAAACTCATCCAGACACCTTAAGAAAACACACCATTCTCAAAATGTATTATGCAATGCATGTAGCTCTTAGGACACAGGTTCCTGCATTTCAACTTTGTTTCTTTCTGTTTGCTGTCTTAGACTAAGAATCTAGACAGGTCAATTCGGTGGCTATATTTATTTATTTTTAAAAGACTTATTTATTTTTATCTGAACGGCAGAGTTCCAGAGAGAAGGAAAGATCTTCCATCCATTGGCTCACTCCCCAAACTGTAGTAATGGCCAGTGCTGAGCCAATCTGAAGCTTAGAGCCAGAAGCTTCCTTCAGGTTTCCCACATGCAGCCCTCTGTGATGTCCCTGCCTGCTACACTATGGCACCAGCCCCCTGTGGCTGCATTTATATAGAACGTTATTTCCCTGGCTTTATTCTGAATGTTTACTGCTAAGGCCTCATGCATTCCAGTGCCATAAATATTCATTTGTGATATAATTAATGCTTGCATTCCATCCTGACAAGTCAGCTCACTCTTTCCTGCTTTGTATTCTGCCTTCTAGACCTGCATACATCCAAAGCCTTCTAGTAAAGCCCTGGCCACTTCCTGCAGCCATATTTCTTCAATGACATCTATTAAGGTAGATAGACAAAAGTGACTATGTGTGTGTAAACAATTTAACCTTCTGAGAATCTCATTATGACTCAGATTTATTTGAAAATTAACATCAAGAGTTAGAAAGATGAAAGGCACAAAAATACATTCATGTTATTGTGTTATTTAAAGTCAAGCCTAAACATGTTCTTACAGCTTCAAATTTATTTCCAAGCTATTTTTTCACAGTAATATTTAAACCTATTACTGACAGAGAAGTTAGCAACAGGTCAGGCCTTGGAGATTGGTAGGTAGACTAGGCTGACAGGCAGACATTGGAGCTTTTCAATAGAAGGGAAGCACAATTAGCTTAGACTTTAACAGGCTCTGGTTGCTCTAGTTTGAGAAACAAGGAAGCAGGAAGACCAGGCAAGAGACCTACAGCAGGGATTCAGGAAAGAATCGGTGGACTGACTTAGCACATCTGCATGACCGCACTGGAGAGTGATGAAACTGGCAAGTTCTAAACACACAGCCAAGAGCATCTAGTGACAAACTGGACATAGGGAATGCTAGAAAATGAGGACTGAGAGAGGAACTGAAAGCTTGAGGCTGCTGCTGACAGAAACAGGGAAGACTGGAGAATTGCTTTATAGGAGAATCTCAGTTCATCTTGGACACATGCAGATCCAAGTAGAGATTACAGCAAGCAAGCGGGTAAGAATCAGGGGAAATCCTGTGGATGGAATCTAAAGCCACAAAATATACTCAGATTAGAATGCTCTCCCTTCAGGTCAAAAAGGGTGGGGTGGGGGGAACAAAAATAATTATAAAATAAGCCCTAAAAGGCCTGTGAGAATTCTCACTTTAGTACATAAGTAAGTGCTGAATGCTGACAAAACATAACACCACACAGACAGTTGAAAGAACTTAAAAGGTAATAAAAGCGTTTTCCTGTTAGGACAACTTAATCTGACCAAGAAAGATCATACAAATACAAGTGGGTGACTGTAAAGAAGAGCAAAACGACCCAGTGTATACTCTGAACAATCACCACTCCCCTGGGAATGTTGCTGGATTCAGCAGACACAGAGCAAGGGAGAGAGGTGAGACATGTGCCAGGGGCCACCTGCTTTTATAGACTACAGGCTGACCAGAAGGCAGGATGCCATGGTGGTAGTCAAAGTCATCTTGGGTGGACAATAAAACCAGCTGGCCCTCCAGCCTTGTGGGGTCAACAAGTTGGTGACCAGCTGTCTTCCCAGCAAGGGCTCAGGCAGAGGGCAGCATGTTAGAACTCAAGTTCTTCCCTGGCTCAATCCCCTTCTCACCAGATGGTCTACAGATGAGGAATAAAACTCTCACCCACGTCTCAGGAGCCAGCTCCCTCCAGCTTCTGCTGTCCGTCTTGTTGGGTCTCTTCTGCTGTTCAAATGGATTTCACAGCTGCTCCACCCTGTTCTTTCTTAGCTTCAGGTCAGACTACGACACAGCTCACCTGGAAACTCCTTTATCTTAATCTGTCAGATCCAAGATACTGTTGCAAACCTCATTTGCCCACATGGAACAAAAGATGCCATTCCTCCAAGTACAAACGCTTGAATTTTTGTTTGCTCACAGCCTGGTTCCCTATCATCTTCCAGAATTTCCCCTTATTATCACAGAATTAAATCTACTTTTTATTTTTCTAAACGCATAGCTCTCTCTGTCATTCCTGAAGGTTAGCATGTAATTACCTTTTTTTTTTTTTTTTGGACAACCATGTTCACTAATTCTTTCAACCACCAGCAAACAGGCATTCACAAGTGTCCTGTGTCTCAGCACACATACAAGTGAACTTCACGCATTTTGTTGAAAATGGAATTAAAAGTTGTTGAGGCTTTTGGGGTATAAAATAATGTCAATTCCATACCTTTGAGGGATCCTCAAAAAGTTTGTGGAAAGTGTACATCGTGAAAACACTATACGCTTGGATTTTAAAATCTTTTCCACAAAGTAAATTTATCTTTTCATTTTATTTTTATGAACTTCCTGAAATAATTTCATGTAAATATTCTCATGAATGTTTAAAACTTTCTCTTTGGTATGTGCTGCCATCCTTAGAAATGACAGATTTGAGAGTCGTATTACTAACTAGACAGTCAAAGGTCCCTCAACTGGAGAATTTAAAATGGTTTCCAATGCAGATAAGTAGATGTCTATGCCACACAATGCCACTTCCTTGGTATTTTTTTGCAAACAATTTACAAATAATTGCTGTCACTTTCCTTGCAGTATTGACGACCATGCTAATCAGTGAGCAAACTCACTGGCCCCCAGGAATCATTGGAAGGTGGCTGAAAGCACACACTTATGTTGTTGGAACTTGTTCCACCTCCAAAAGAGTAGGACTAAGAATGCATTCTTCACATACTCTTCAATAGGTCTCCCACACTTTTTTTTTTCTATACAGGGTTGATCTGCTACATCCCAAGTAGCTGGCAAGGCTGGAGTTGGCAAAGCCAACATAGCTTTTCAGAAGTTAAGTCAGGTTTTTCCCCCACTCAGCCACTCAAGACTTCTCTGAAAGATGTTAGACATAGGCTCCTGAAAATGTCACTGCAGTTAATAGAGTCATCTTCTGTTCACTGCCCCTTGTCTGTAGCTAATGGAAATGGCACACCAATAGCAAGACTGGGCTACGTCAACAGCACCTGGAGTTACTCTCTATTTCAAAAACTAAAGCAGGTCAAGGAAAGGGTTTGCCAGGCACATCAATCACAGAAGTGGCCTATGTCATCTCCTATAACATAGCACGCCAGGAAGGCACACACACTGAAAAGTAAATTGCCAATCTCTACCACAGGACATTTTCCATCTAAGCCTCAGTGCATGTGGCAGATAGGGAAAGTCAATCCCAAACTTTTGATGCTTAAGACTTTAAAAGGCATCAGTATAGGGGGCCAGTGCTGTAGCTTAGCACATAAAGCTAGTAACATCCCATATGGGGCATCCCATATGGGTACCAGTTTCACTCTCAGCTGTTACACTTCCCATCCAACTCCTTGCTAATGGCTGGGAGAAAGCAATGATGGATGGTCCAAGGACACCAGCCATTGCTACCAATGTGGGAACATGGCTGAAGCTTTTGGGCTCCTGGTTTTGGCCTGACTCTGCCCTGGCCCTTGCAGCCACCTGGGGAATCAACCTGCAGATGAAAGATCTCTCTCTTAATCTCTACCTCTCTCTTTGATTCAAATAAACAAATCAATCTTAGCAACAACAACAAAAAGACACTAGTATCTTTTGCTTTTTTTTTTTAAATCAAATTTGTTATGCCATCCCAAGGGCGATCAGCCCTTCAGATCGGCATCAACTTCCCCGTGCTTCTGAAAGTGGCATCACCCAAGTACTGGTAATAAAAGATTCAATGCAATTACAGGTTGATATAACCAGCACACAGTGAGCTTCACAACCCAGGAACAGGCTCATGGCACACATTAAAGATTATCACAAAAGTTGTAGGGTCTTTTTAAACTCACCAGGTTAGAAACAAAGGTTTGAAACCAGCACCTCTACCTGAAAACTTGCTCTTAAATTGTTTAGCGAAAGAGATAAGTAAATGCTAGACTTAAAATACATATATTGATATATCCTTTAATACAGTTTCTTCAAATGCTTAAAGACTATATAAAGTGAGGATTACCAAAATAATAAGATCTTGCTCACTAGGCTACCGCACAAGGCCTGCTTAGTTTTTATTTAAGAAGCTGTGCTAATGTTGACTGTGCTGCTGGTTCCAACCTTTGCACACTTCTAACTGGTGACTAGTCTAAGCCTGCTTTCCCCCATGAGTTCCTTCACTGTTTTAGCAATCATTTCTCGCACAGAGTAACTCCAACAGTTCAGGCCTCCTCATCTCCCAAACCTTCATCCCCCTACTCAACACATCACTTCCCTTCCCCAGTGCTCCAATTGTGTCTACCATTTTTAATTCCCTGGATGGAAGGAGGTTTTCCCAGCCAGGTGTTTCCTGTAAAACTCCCTTGCTTGGACTGCCTTTTCCTCCAACCTTCAAACTACCACCACCAATAATAATTATCATTGCTCAAGGCGACTTCATGAGCATTTTTGAATGGACTCTGCTGATCCCTAAGGTGTAAGTCATATTCCATGTACCTTCCTTTACAAGTCTCTCAAACTGTTCATATGCCCTACATTCTCCTTATATATCCCTTTCTTCAGAGTACATTAGAAGTTCCTAGAAAACATATCCGTAGTCTTAGCACCTGGAGCGATTCCTGGCATTTGTTAGGCATTTACTTGCTAAATTTATCAATTATAAGCATCACTGTTTGAAAGTATGAAATCTGGTTACTCATTAAAGATAGGTTTACATCTATAATTGAGCTCAATATACATTAAATAACGAAGAATGCAATCTCTAGTTACTATGAAGGACAATGGAATGAATAAAAATGTTCCAATCTTCCCGAATCAACTAGATTGATCATCTCTCTTTCCAATGCATAGTAAATGGTGTTTAGTGAAGCCACTCGAATGACATACTACAAAAACTGACTGAAATACATAGGAAGGCAGAAGGAAATCATTTAATTCCTAGGATGGGAACCTACCTGACCCAAACACAGACATTTTTGTTAAGTATCCATCACATGCAAAACTTTGTGCTGGATGCTGTGGGGAAACACAGGTGGAGATAATGATCTCTGTTCTCAAACATTCTTTCATGAAGAAGGTAGCAATACATTAACACCCAGAAAACATTTAAGGTAATTATAACACAAGCCGGACCTGAAATTCATGGTTTTGTGACCAGAGAGGGATTCATGAAAAAAACCATCCCCCAAAGAAAAGATGATTTTGAAAGAAATAAAATTATTGCAAGAAAGAGGCAGGCTGGATGAACAAAAAACAAAAGCCTGTGTCTGTGAACACTGTGTCCCACTGGCAGTGTAGAGAGATGCCCCGTGGGAGGGAGACACAGGAGACAAGGCTGCAACCGAACAGAACAGATCACAGAATGCTGCAAGCTGTCAGCCCCAAGTGCAAGCTTGTCTTTCACACACAAGGCAAACGAGCCTCGCTGAGTACTGAGTGCCTGAAAACAGGGAAAACACTCCAGAGTTCATTAAGATGTCACTGCTTTTGGAAAGTTAGCAAACAGCCTGCTCATCCAGAGAGTTAAACATTGACTTCATGGCCAATGAGTGTCACACAGTGAAGCATGTCTGTGATTCCTTTCCTGTGGACAGAGACATTCAGCCCTAGAATCTGTATTTTCCCAATGTCCTGTGAAATACCTAACACCTAGAGGAATGGACATCTTGGGAGAAATACTCATAAACAATACCTTGCAGAATTATGAGAAGTACGTAACTTTCAGAGTTTGCACTAAGCAGTCAGGAACTGAAGTCCATTTACCAGATACCTGTTTCTAATTTCCACTTCTTATTTCTCAGCTTGCAACAAAGCAAAACAAATACTGCCAATAGTATCTCGTCCATCTTCAAACTGATGTCTCCAAGAAAGGGAGCACTCTGCCCCCTCCCTCAGATGATTTTCTCCAGTCCCCACAGAGTCAATGCTCCCTTGCCTAGCCTGTCCCAGTGCCACAGAATCCGAACAAACAATACACAGTGATGGCCTGGGGCCAAAACTTGTCCTCACAGAGGGGATGGTGTTTTTACGTAGGCTTGGAAGATTCTTTTTTATTTTTTAAAGGTTTTTTTTTCCCCCATTGGAAATGCAGATTTAGAGACAAGGAGAAGCAGAGAGAAGGAGCTTCCAAGGTTCACCCCTGCAAAATGACTGTAAGAGTTGGAGCTGAGCTGATCTGAAGCCAGGAACCAGGAGCCTCTTCTTGTTTCCTACATGGGTGCAGGGTTCTAAGGCTTTGGGCCATCCTCCACTCCTTACCCAGGCCATAAGCAGGGAGCTGGATGGACATGGAGTAGCCAGGACACAAACCGGTGCCCACATGCCACGTGGTTAGAGATGAAAGGCTAGCCAATTGGGCCATTGTGTAGGCCCCTTGGATGATGATTTAAAAAATCGATATTGTCAACATCAATAGGTAAGAATTTTCCACAGAGATAAAATCCAGATATCTAGTTTCTCTTGAAAACCAGGCAATTCTGCAATATTTCCCAATTGATCTATCTGCCACCCTCACATCCGGCTTGGCTAGTTCCCACTGGCACGGGCTTTTACTCCTGGATCATTGAGTGTCTGGACCTGAACAGCTGGTAGCCAGTCACAGCCAACTGTGCTGGAGGAGGGATCATCAAGAGCACTACCTGGGTTCACATCCCAGGACCACTGCTGACTATCTATGTAGCCTTGGACAAGTTATTTAACCTCTCTGCATCTGAGTACTTCTGTGAAACAGGAACAAAAATAGTACAAGTTCCCTTTGAGTGCTGTTGTGAGGAATACATTAGCTGACATAAAATTGTGGTTCTCAATGAGATAGTGGAAGTGAGGGGAGGATTTTGCCTGTCCCGGTTCCCAGGACATGTGGCAGTGTCACAGTGTCTAGGGGACACCATGAGTTATCACAACTGGAGGGACTGTCACTAGTGCCTACTGGGTGTGGATCAAAATGCTGATGAACATCCTACAATGCAAGGACAGCCTCATCAACACAGAATCATCCAGGCCAGAATGTCCAGGGCGCTGGAGATGACAAATGCCAACACGCAGCAGTAGAACAGCTTCTGGCAGAGAGGAAGTTCCCTGCAGACATGAGTTACCATCAGTAACAGTAAAATCAAGTGCCAAACCAAGTGCTGGTGGGCGTCCCCACTCCAGCTGGAGGAACGTCGCGTACTCGAAGCCTTTGTGTTATGTCTGATAAATTTAACACTCCACAAAAACAAGAACAAGTCCCGGAAGTTCCCTGGTTCCACATAATTAATTCAATAAGCAATTAATTCAGAATAGCAACTGTCAGAATATGTTTTCTGAAAGAAAAGGTCAGAATATACCTTGGTGAACAAGGATGTGCAATACTTGCACAGTGCCCTGGGAAACATGGCATGGGAAACTGCAATTGCTGCAACTTAGAGGTACTAGGCATTCTCTTTCTGCCTCTACAATAAATTTAAAAATCGCAAAGATCATTCAAGTACAAATAGCTCTCAGAGCCAAGGACCCTTGGTGAGAGTTTAGCCTTTGATCTTGACTCACACAGTGAGAGGTATCTTCCAGATCTAGGCCAACTCACAAGCAAAGCAGTGCAGATGATCAGAAAGCCACACCTGTGCTAACACACTGCTGAGGAGTCCACCAACTCGGACACGTGCTCTCAGAAGCGATGAGGACCTCCATGTGGCTCTGCTGCTGGGTGCCAGGAGTATTGATTATGCATTTAGGACCAACACTGCAAGTACCACAAGACCCCCTGAGCTCATCCCTCCAGGCCTCAGCTTTTCTCATCTACCATGGTACTTCCAAGTTATGGAAAAACAGAATTACAAGATGTCTTGAAATCCATTCCTAGCCATTCTGTGAACTTTTTGAAAATCTCTCCAAAATATTCCAAAGTAGACATACTAATATCTGGTACCATAAACACAGAGAATGCTGATTTTGTTTGTGACAATATGTTTTCAACATTCACTGCCCAAAGGCCCAAGGGTGTCACTAGGGACACTTTGATAATTGTGGAAGTCAGAACCTTAACTAACACAGGAAAGTCTATTGAGTCAGGGCCCCAAAAAGTCTAACAGTGCTTCTCACAAAGTGAGGTAATAGAAGTGTCTACAAAACTAGAGGGCTCTACTATTTGCAGCAAATTCTACTCATGCGATACAAATTAAGTCTTTTGCCTCAAGCCAGAATTTATCTGAATATTTGCATATGTAACAGGGCTTCAAAAAGCTCATGGAAAGTATCTGCTATGAAAAAACTACGCATGGTTGTGGGTATTCAGCCTAGTGGTTAGCATACTGGTTAAGATGTCCTGCCCAGAGGCTGGTGTTGTAGCACAGAATGTTAAACTGTTACCTGGGATGCTGGGCATCAGCTTCTGTCCTGGCTACTCCACTTCCAACCCAGCTCCCTGCTAATGTGCCTGGGAAAGCAAAAGACGACGGTCCTGGTGCTTGGGTCCATGTCACTCACATAGCTTCTGGTTTCTGGCTTCTGCCTGGCTCAGCCCAGGCAGTGAATAAGGAACAGAAAAATCTCTGTGTGACTCTTTCTATCTAGAACTCTTTCAAAGAAATAAATGTTTTATTTTTTAATGCCTTGTCCCATGCCCTGTGTCTGGCTTGATGCCCAGCATGTTACTGACTCCAACTTCCTGCTAATGCAGACCATGGGAGGCAACGGTGATGGCTCAAGTAATTGGGTTCTATACACGGGAACCATGGTTGAATTCCTGGCTCCCGGGGACCTCTGATCCTGCCCAGGCCAGTCCCAACTGCTGTTGGGAATTGGTGGAATAAAGCAGCAGATGGCAGCTCTTTCTAGCTATCTATTGGCCTCTCACATTTTTTAAAAAATAAAAACAACAACAACAAAAAACTATATATGGTCTTAAAAAAGCTTTTTGTTACAAATAGTAGTGTGTTATCAAAGACAGTAAGATTGAAAAATCATTTCTCAGAGGAAGGCTCCAAAATTGCCAAAAAGAGAGAAGGCTTCCATGAAGAGGCCAGCAAAGGTTTCTCTGAGAAAGCAGCACGTGGGGGTGTGTGTGTGGAGAACAGCTGGAACTCTGGCTGGGGTTACCCACCCCGAGGATCTTCCAAGCAGAACACGAGTCCAGGACCCAGGCTAGAAAGCTCAAGGCAAGAGCCAGGAGCCCACTTGGGGGCAATGGTTTCACAGAAAAACAACACTGTCATTCAGGAGCCAACCCTGACAGGCTTGATCTTTAGAATACTGAGTATCAATTGAACAAACAAAAGCCAAGAACAGGGATGCTCAGTCAAGACACTCAGTTTTGATATTCTGACTCAAACAGCAAAAGTTCCCCATGTCCTAAATGTGAATATTTAAACATTTAAGAAAAGAGGTTAACAAGTTTATCATTGTTATTCTACCACAACTCATGAAAAAGTCTCCATTAGCTTCTGGAAGAGTCAAAAGGCCATTCACAAAGTTAGTTTGGCCTGTATTCAAATTAACTAGCTCCTAAATTAGCTCTAAAATAAGTGAACCTCAGAAACAAATGAGAAGCATTTAAAAAATTTAGGACAAAACATCATTTGTCAACCATATGCTCTACAATTTTCTATTCAGTTTTAGCATAACATATTAGTAAGAAAGAGAAGTTAACCCTGAGCTGACCCCAAGGGCTTCCTCAATCATTGGAAAAACTGTGCATGCTAACAGAAATTCTGAGCCAGTAAGCTCCAAACATTATTCTGTAATTATGTATATGGCGAAGGCTGGGAAAATAGTAACAAATTTTAAACTCCCTTTCAAATATTTCCGAAGTTAAAATACATTTTTAAAAGAGTCATTTTACAACCACAACCTTCTAACAGAAACCAGTTTCATCTGGAGAGTTCAATCTTACTAATTCAGAAAGGGGAAGGAAAATAAGCGAAGGATTATTTTAGCTTAAGAAGAAATACTATTGCATCTTTTAAAACTATTTTTATGAGCTTATGGACAGCAAGTTCGAGATACTGAAATGCAGTGTTTTTACAAACACGTAGAAACCCCTTTGTTACAGGTCTTCCACACAGAAAATGCTATAGAAAAAACACCCAGCTGAAAATCAGCAGGGTGAGACCCTGGCATCAGTTGGGTCACTGTGCTGCTTTCAAAAACCACTGAACGTCTTTGGGACGTCACAGCCCTACGTTCAACTGAGAGAGCTGAATTACACAATCTCTAAAATATCAAATCATGAGACATAATTTTAAGTGACAAAAATCTGTAGCTGCCGTTATAGGGCCATGAGGGCAGGGGGTAGAGCAGAATGAAGTAAGTTTTGTAATGATGGCTAATCAGAGTTCAAGACCAAGCTCCAGTGAGTCCAGCAGACTTAAATGCGAAGGCTTATCATTGGCTTTTACAAGATATTAGGAGACACATGTAATGCACCTGGCACACTGTACACACTCAGTAAAAGCAGGTTTGACATTCCTGGTCAGTCCTGTGAATTTTAATTGGAAATGATCATCCATTCAGTGGGCAGTGGAAAAGCGGTTACAGATAACAAGGGAGAGGCTCTTGGCTGGCCACAGGGAGCGTAAGCGCAGGGAGCTGGAGATCAGCAGAGGCTTGAGTCTTGCACACAGTAACAAGGAAAAGGACAATAGCATGGACGACAGCTCTGTAGGAGAGAAAGCACTTTTTCAGCAGGAGGACTCCTGGAGTTACTGCAGTGGTTGTCTAACCAAAACACAAGGAAGCAGAAAGCTTGTTAGAGTGGGTGTCACAATAAATAAATAAATAAATAAACCCAAGTGAACCCTGCAGTGCACCCATCATCCTTCAGCCTGCCTACAGCTCTCAGCTGAGACAATATGCTCCTGCAAAATGCTTCAGTGTCACTTTCTGCCACTGTCCCCTGCCCCACTCTCTCCTAGGTCCACTCTGCTGCTGCCACACCAGCTTCCCCTCATTCCTGGAAAAAAGTCAGGCTCTCAAGACCTGTGACAGTTGTATCTGCTTAGAAACTTCTGGCAGATCTTCCAAAACGGCTGACTCAGCCTACACAGTCTACCCCAAACCATCACTTCCTCAGAAAAGCCTTCCTCACTACAGTATACCATCCCATACCACGCTCTGCTGCCTCACTCAAAGCACCTACCCTGCACTGTCTTTTCTAGCATTTATTGCAATCTAGAATTACTTTCATGTTTACAAGTTTATTGTATTTCCACCACAATGTCAGACTGTGTAGCACTGGGGACCTCCTAGAATATTCAGTGTTCAACACTTGACAGAACACATAACTCAGACACTCCCCAGATAAAATGGTGAATAAATTTCAATGACAGTAACCTCCATCCTAAGAAAACAGGGACAGGTCTTCAAAGGGGGCTTTAATTTCAATTCTTTAACACAGTCTGATGCAATGCAATTATGCAGTCATCAAGGATTTGAGACACCAAGATTTTAAAGGGAATGAATTCACCATACAAAATATTATTTAGGCGTGCCCATTTTACTTTGTAAGCATTATTCTCTACTCTCTTATAAAAGTGAGAACCCACAGATAAAGCAAGGACATCCTAAGTTCTTTTGTCTTGCTTCTAGAAGGAGGTGTACAGGTGACACATAATACCTCTGTGAACTTCCCCAACAAGGACCACTGATAAAACAAACTGGACTAATTCCAGTTACTTGGTGGTTAGCCCTGCAACTTTGCTACCTTTCTAAACTTACGCAATCTATTACTGGGTAAACTGATGAAGTCAGTCATTCTACCTGCAAAAGAGAAGACAAATGCTATGGCGAAAAAGTGCCATATTAAGAGAATGAAAAATTTCTATAACATCAAATTAATTTTTATCTAAAAAAGAAAAGGAAATCCCTTTTTAATCTTCCACGTCAAGTCATCACACTACGGAGATTTCAAAACTGGGCAAGCTATCCATGAGTGGGCAAAGCAGTGAACTGAAACCCTCGTTAGAACCTTCATGACTCACGCTTACATTTTTATTTGGTTTTGTTTGTTCTGAAGGGTAGACCTGTGTCTTGGTCTCAGCACGGGCTCGGTCCCTAAGGGGCCTCCCTCGGGGTCCACAGGCCATGACTGCATCCCTGTGGGCTTGTGCCTTCTGCAGCTTCACTTGAGCATCCCTGGCAGGCTCGGCTGGCCCTGCCCCTCTTCCTCACCTCACGCCAGCTGCGTTCGCACACAGGGCACGCCCGGACTCTGACCTCCAGTCCGCAGGGCTCTGGGTGAGCCCCAGCCTAGTCATTTCCGAGACTCAGTTTGCCAACCTGTCAAATAGGGTGACAGAGCAACCCCAGCCTACCTCATCTGGCGGTTCCGCCGGGCCAGCCGCCCCAGCCTGGCCCGGGGACTGAGGTTCCGTGGTCGCGCCGCTGTGGCCCTCGCGGGCGGAGGGGCGGGGCGCGGCGGGGCGGGACTGGAGACGGAGCCCAGCACGGCGACACGCAACCCACCGCCGCTGCCCGCCGCCCCGGGGCCTCCTCCAGGGCCCGGTCCCTGACGTCAGCACGCTGACGTCGACGCGCGCGGGCCGCAGCCTGCTCGAGGCCTGAGGCGGGGATGCGGCCCATTCGTCAGCGGTTCTGTCACTCATCCGCCGCCCGGTGAGCGACGCGGGGAGACGGGAGAGGGAGGGCTGAGCTGCCGAAGGAATGTCTGGGAATCTGGGGCTGTGGCCTGAGAAGGCAGCTGGTGGCTGTTTGCACCCAATCGTTTTAATAAGCGTCTGCTGCCTAATGTAGAGGCGTCTTCCGGTTTCTCTCAGCTGAGGGAGAAGTTGGCTCCGGGTGGTGGGAGTGGTTCTCAGGCCTCGGGGCACCTGGCTGTGCTCTCCAGGAAAGCCACTGGGTGTGCATTTCTCAGCTCTCCTGTCCCCACTGAACTCCCAGCTGTCCCTGGCCTCTTTCCAAGGCCCATTCCCGGGGCCCGCGCTGTGGAACCAGCTCGGTGTCAGCGGTAGTTGCGTCGAATGACATTCGTTCTCTCAGGGTTTGCGCATCCCTTTGTTAGGGTTGCACTGAGAATGTATTAAGCTTTTTTTTTTTCAGTAGGTGCTGTAGGTGTAACTGTAGCTGTAACTGTAGTTACAGTGCCACTTGTTTCTGGCCCAGTTCTCCGGGCACACATTATTTGCTGGGTTGTTTTATTTGTTTCAATATTCTTCCGAAATCATTGTGAAACAAATGTTAAGCCACACAAGTAAAATTAATTTTAAAAAGCAAACATTGACAATAGGCCAGTGTCCTTCTTAGGCACTCATTACAAATCCAGTCTTTAGATGATGGCTCCTGAACGTTTACGCGATGTAGTTTTCTTTAATTTTACACTCAACATTGAAACCTTTCAAGACTCTATGTAAAAGAATCTCGTTCTTCATAATACAGTTTGGTGTACTATATGTACATATATTGTCATTTCCTGCGGTTTACTTGTTTTTTGTTGTTGTTGTTGTTGTGGTGGTGGTTTTGTTGTTGTTGTTGCTGTTGTTGTTGTTGTTGCTTTGGCTTGGAAATGTTCAAGGAAATCTCTTAACTCTAGCAGAATGCAGGTCATTAGAACAGAGGCAAGGTAGATGACATAGTTTAGTATTGAAGGACTGTTCCACTTCCAAGTGGAATTGGAAGCATGGGAGGGTTGTATGTAATTGTTTCAAAGATTTATTTAGTTTTATTGCAAAGGCAGATTTACAGAGGAGGTAGAGAAAAATCTTCCATCTGCTGGTTCATTCCCCAAGTGGTCACAATGGCTAGAGCTAAGCCAGTCTGAAGCCTGGAGGCTCTTCCATGTCTCCCACATGGATGCAGGGCCCCAAGGCTTTGGGCCATCCTGTACAGCCTCCCAGGCCACAGGCAGGGAGCTGGATGGGAAATGAAGCTCCTGGGACACGATTTGGTGTCCACATGGGATACCGACACTTGGAGTGGGAGGATTAGCCAATTGAGCCGTTGTGCTGGGCCCTTATGTAATTGTTATTCATTGGGAATGGGGGCCAGGGTCATTGCAGAGTTTGACCAGAAGTAAAAATAGAGAATTCAGAGACCTCATAAAACAAGTCTTTTGCAAAGCTTTTAAAATACATTTGGATAAGTTATTAAACATGACAAGAATCAGCAGAAGCAACCTTGAGGACATAAATGAACATGATTTTTACCACTACCCTATTTTAAATACAAAGTGCCCAATGTTTATCCACAACAGCAAAATCAAAGCAAATAAAGAACAGTGATATGTGACCCAATCATAAAAAATGAGAAAAATTAGCAAGACTTAGGCTTTTTAGACAGATTTAAATTGACTGTCAAATATACTAGAAAAAAAAAAGAAATTTGGATTAAAATAATTAAAGGTAAGTAACAGAAAGATGTAAAAATAAAATAACCCTATAAGTAAAAAGCTTGATGTCACATGAAGAAACTATATAGGAAATCTTGCTCTTAAAAGTACAATAACCTGTGGGTCAAGTAGCCACTTGAGTCTGTGGCATCTTATGTGGAAGTGCTGGTTAAAGTCCCAGCTTCCTTAATTTGCAGTCCAGCTCCTTGCAGAGTTGTCTGGGAAGGCACCAGCAGATGACCCATGTAACTGGGCCCTTGCCACCCGTGCAGGACCAGAGTGAAGTTATTGTCTCCAGGCTTCAGCCTGTCCTAGACCTGGCTATTGTTGCCATTTTTAGAGTGAGCCAGCCTCTAGATGATCATTCACTCTGTCTCTCTGCTTTTCAAATAAATGGGATAAATGTTTATTTTTAAAAAGAAGATGTAGACTTCTCAAAGTCTGTGTGCTTGGAGATAACATTATCCCATCTTAGAAGCAAAATGACATAGCAGTAAAGAAAAATGAGGAAAACCTAGGTGACAAGAAAAGGGTTACCAAAATAATGTTTCAGGGAAGTCTCATAACAAATGAAGAAAGAGACAGAACATTAGATTAGAAAAATGTTGCAAAACTCCCCCACTTTTGATAAAGAGAAAGGAAATTCAAAGTTAGAACTCAAAGTGGGGCTGTTACATCAACATTATACTATGAACAGTTATACGCTGCTACACTGACAAATATGTTAATGAAAGTAACAAAGCTTTAGAGATGCACAAATTACTGAAAGTTACTCAAGCAAAAATAGAAAATTTTAACAGTTCTAAAACAAATTGAATAGTAATAAATAACACTAATAGTACTTTTAAAAATCTGAGAAAGGAAAAGTCTAAGACTGGATGGCTTGAACAGTAATTTCTACCAGACATTTAAACAGTCAATACCTGTTCTACTCAAACTCTTCCAAAAACAGCAAGAAAAGGGAACATTTTCTAATTTGTTTTTGGTACTAGTGTCATCCTAATAACAAAGCTAAAAACAATAACCAAAAACCTAGATACCAATATCCTTTATGAATATAAATTTAAAATCCCTAGTAGAACATTTGCATCCAAGGGCATATTAAAGGATTATGTACTATAATCAAGCAGGATTTATCTCGAGTGAAAGGGTAGTTAATGTAAGCAGATCTATCCATATAGTTTACTACAAAAAAGGAAGAAGAGCACATACAGTGCTCTCAAATGAAACAGAAAAACGTTTCAACAAAATATGGTATCTGTGGCAGGTGTTTGACCTAATGGTTAAGATGCTGGTTGGGATGGCCACATATCAAGTTGGAATATCTGGCTTCTGTTGTTAGCTCTGGCTCTCAGGTTCAGCTTTCTGCCAATGTGGACCCAGGGCAGTAGTGGCAATGACTGGAATAACTGCGCTCCTACCATCCCTGGTTGAGTTTCTGGCTTCCAACTTTGTCCTCACAGCTGTTGCAGGCATGTGGAGGATGAACCAGTAGATAAGTGCATGCATATGTATATGAAGAAAGCGGAAATCTTACAAGAAATAAGTTTATAATGGGACCAAGGAATACAGATTGGGGTGAAAAGGAAGAGATGAACATGTAAGTTATTAAAAAAAAAGGTGGAATTGACAAGAATTGATAATTACATGAGAAGATAATGAAGTGGGGGAATATGGTGATTGGAGAATTTTGCCGTTAATTTAGATCAAGAATTAAGCAGGGAAGCTAGATTTGGAAGCGGCTAAGTTGCAAACTTTTTTTGAACACTTTGTATTTGAGATAGGTCCGGCTCATCCCATGTATGGATGTAAAAGATGATCTAAATGATAAAACTGGAGAGTTCAAATGACATCATCATTTGCAAATGCAAATATGCCTCTGTTGCTAGTTGAGGAAGCAAGAAGACCTATTGGCTGCTGAGAAATTATGTAAGAAGTAGAGGAGTAGAAGGAAGCTGCTTAGAGACACAGTGAACTTAGATAAGAATAGAAACGCAGGGAGAAAGTCATCGGTGACTAGAAAAAAATTAATTTTAATTTTTAAGATGAGTAGGGGTTTAAATTCAAATCAAGCGGTAAGTGATATAGTGCAAAAATTAAGAAAATGTACATTAAGAATCTTGACCAAGTAAATGCAGAAATATTTAAAAAGATAACTTGTGACTTTGATTTTCAAGGATATGGTGACAGAGAAGCAATGTTCAAGTGGCCTTGAGAGAAGCTTTGATTGAATGGTACCAAGAAACTAGGTCTCTATCTTTTTGTCTTTGAGAGGGCCTGTGTTTGGTCTGTGCTGAAAGGAAGGATTAACACCTTTTTCTCCAACATTTTTTGTTGCATTCCCCTTACTATTTGTAAATGTGCAACTGCATAAGTTTTGGAGTTTGTCAACAGGATAAGCCTTTTAGTAATCTGATAATTAAAAGATCACTGGTGCACATTCTAATTTAGTTCTGATAAAATGATGCTATTATATATATTTTAGAAAGTTAAAATCCTGTGCTGAGATTGGTGATTTCAGTTTAAAAAAGGAAAAGTTCACCAGTTCAGTCCTGGAAGGGCCTTCGTTAATGGCTAATTGTTGGCTTACAGGGTATCTATCCTATCCAAAGAGGCTCACGTGGACTTTGTAGAGTAGATTTGGGTAGATTTTGAATGCTGTTGATTTTTTATAGTGAATGGAATATAAATCCCAGTAGAACTTATCAGAAAGGCAACTTTAGCTATAGAAATAGAACTATCATAAGTGGAAAAGACAAAGAGAAAGGCAGTTTATGGGACCAGAGCTAATGTTAGAATTTCATAGAATTTTGCCAACCCAAGTGATTAGTGAATTTGGTCTTTCCCATCCTGTCTGTCCTTCGTTGAGGGATTTGGTTGCACTTTGGTGAAGCTATTTAGCTCACTGCGGTCTCTCAAGTAACACAGGACCACAACTCAGATGAGAATCCTCTCCTGCTCCACTGAGTGAGTCAAGACAGCCAGGAAGGAAACATCCTTCTGCCACTGTGACTCACCAGGCATGAGACTGAGCTGGTGACCTGGGAAGGAGCTGCTGCACCTCCCTTCCCTGTGGACCCAACACAAGCCACGGCTGGTCTAACCACCAATTCCACACATCAAATTAGGCCTCCATGTTGCAAAGCTGCCAAGAAGTCATGCAGAGGTCGTTGGTCTATTCTTCCCAGCTATGTTTGTAAAGTTTGCACACAGTGTTTATGTTGGCAGGCAGAAGCTTCTAAAGATTATAGTGGTAATGTGTGAGGAAGGGTCAAAAT
The DNA here is from genome assembly GCF_030435755.1 of Ochotona princeps. Taxonomy (NCBI): domain Eukaryota; kingdom Metazoa; phylum Chordata; class Mammalia; order Lagomorpha; family Ochotonidae; genus Ochotona; species Ochotona princeps. Next base: position 19,815,344 of record NC_080851.1, read on the forward strand.
AATGGCAGAATATCCAGGAAAGCAATGTTTATCATTATCCTGAATTATTTTCAAAGAAAGTTATCCATGTTGCTTTTTTGACTTATCTGGGGTTTTCTTAGACTTTTTGTAAGCATTTATAACCCGATATCTTTTCTGTGTTATTTAAAGGAATTAAAGTAAAACCATTGTTAGTAATTCTTAACTTTTGGCAGCATTGGGTTGATATGAAACTTTCCCCTTAAAATTATGCTCTCCATAAAGTTGCTTTTAACCAAAGAAAAATAATACAGGCTGACAACTCTATAATACTCAGTGTTTGCTTTGGGTGAACTCATTCAATATAAGCAAGAACTGATAAGGATTATTGAAATATATTTTTGTTTGCTTAAAAAAACAGCTTGTTTAGGATTGTAGGGAAAAAGAGATTTGTCTCTTTTGCCCTCCTTTCCCTCTCTCCCTATTCATTTTGCTACAGAAAAAAGAAAAAAGTGCTGAAAATTTGTCTCTCACATCTTTTTCTATTATCAGTGCATATTTCTAATATTTCAAATGTTTTACTTTCCTTGGAGGTGTAAAATCTGGTTGTAATAAAGTGCTTAGACAGACTCATTACTGATATGAAATAAATCTGCATAATATGTTAATTTTAACTGACTTTAAATTTATCACATCATATACATGATATGTGAGCACATATTGCTTATAAGTAATTCCATAATGTAGACACATTCAATATAGATATATAATTAATAATATAGTGAGTGAAGATTAAAATATCTTTTTTAGTCCCTCCCCAAACAAACTACTGCTAAATATTTAGTGTAGCACATTTCCAACTTTTTTTGTATTAACATTAAATACATTGACGCTTGAAACCAGTATCCTGGACAGGTACAGGATTTTGAATATACTCTAAAAAGATTTTTATTTTTGCTTCCGGCATTCCCCTGAAACATGCTAAATACAAAGTATCTTTCTTAGCCAGTGAATTAAATCTAGGCATTTTTATTGGCTTCTCTCATTCCTAATTTGTTCTGAATTGTAAACTACAGCCCTGTACTAGAAATTGAAAAGCCTGATTTTTGTAGTGATCAGCACTTCAAACTCCTCATGGGAAAAGCATGGTGACATAACAGGTTAATCCCCTGCCTGTTATACCACCATCCCATATAGGCACTGGTTTGAGTCCTGGTTGCTCTTCTTCCAATCCAGTTCCCTACTTATGACCTGGGAAAGCAGTGGAGGATGAGGACTCAAGTCCTGGGGCCTCTGCACCCATATAGAAAACCCAGACAGAAGTTCCTGGCTTTGGATTGGCTCAGCCCCAGCCATTGTGGACATTTGGGGAGTAAACCAGTGGATAGACAACCCCTTTCTCCATGTCTCCTTCCCTCTCTGTAAATACGCCCTTCCAATAAAAATAAGTAAATCTTTTAAAAATGATATATAATTAAAAAAACACCTCCTAACAAAGAAAAACCCTTTTCCTTCTCTTGGCTGGGCCCATTACAAGTGAAAAATTGGGGGTAGCATTAAAAAAAGAAAGCATGCTCTCTGTTGCTTTATATTATTTGTTTCTTTGTTTCAAGATTTTTTTTACTTATTTGAAAGAGTTAAAGAGAGAGACAGAAGTTCCATCTCCTGGTTCAGCCCCCAAATGGCCATAACAGCAGAAACAGGACTGGATTAAAGCCAGGAGGCAGGAGCATTTTCTGTGTCTCCCATGCAGATGCAGGGACCCAAGGTTCTGGGCAAGCTGCTGCTTTCCTGGACCCATTGGCAGGGAACCAAATTGGAAGTGGAGCGGCTAGGACTTCAGCTAGTGATCATAGTTGCCTGTACAATGCTGGCCCCAAGTACTCTGTTTTTCCCTCTTTCTGACTATACTTCTTCCAAAATACCTAGCAATAATTTCTGATCCCACAGGATTTGGAGCTGCAGGGATGGAGAATAAAGATGAAATGGAAGTGACATTAGAGACAGGAGACAGGAGACCCACTCTCTGTGATATCTAGTTTAGATATTTTGCTTCGTTGTGATGAGGTTTAAAAAAAAGTTGTACAATATAAAATGTACCATGTAAATCATTGTTGAAAATATAGTTCATGTTATTATACACCATCCTGTACATTTTTCTTGTGGATTTCTACAGTTATTGTACCACTCCCGTTTTTCCCCTCTTCCCCAGTACCTGGAGATAACTATTCTACTTTCTGTTCCTGGGAATTTGGCTATTCTGTATATCTCATATAAATGGAATTATATAGTACTATATTCAACAGAAATGCTGAAAGTAAATGTCCTTGCCTTATCCCTTATCCTAGAGAAAAATATTTTAGCTTTTCATTGTTGAGTATGATGTTAGCTGTGGGCCTCTCATACCTTCTGTTCCTAGATTGCTGTGTGCTTTTATTATGTACGTGTGTAGAATTTTGTCAAATGTTTTCTCTGCCCCAACTGAGTTTATGGTGTGATTTTTGGCCATCTTTGTACTAATGTAGCATATTATATAGATTGTTTTTCATATAATGAACTATATGCAAGTATAGCATGTTAGGAATAAATCCCATTGAATCATGCTGAATATATATATGTTTTAAAAATCAAAGAATGTTTCTAAATAACTCAGTTGCTTGCATCAGCTTGCGTTGGGTTAGGGCACAAAATGGGAGAGCCAGGAATATAATCTAGGTCTCCAGTATGAGTGACAGGGCCTCAGTTACTTCAGCCATCTCTGTTGCATTCCAAGCTATGGATAGGAGGATGTTGGAGTTGGGATCCAGAGCCTGGGATCAAACCCAGCTCTTGACAGCTAGGCCAAATGCCTGCTCCATTAGTAATCCATTTAATTTGCTGTTGAATTTGGGTTTCTAGTATTTTCTTTAGGAGTTTTGTGTCAATGTTTATCAGGGATATAAATGTAATGTTTTCTTCTCATACTTATCTTTGACTTTGTTGGGTAATGTTGCCTAAATAAAAGGAGTTTGAAAATGTTCTCTGGTTTTCTGTATTTTGGAAGAGCTTAAGGAGTGCTAATGTTCATTCTTTCATATCTTGTAGAATTTGTCAGTGAAGTCATCCCATTCTAGATCTTTGAGGAGAAAGTTTTGTTTACTAGTTCAGTCTTATCACTGATTATACACATTAAGATTTAACCTTTTTTTTCATGAGTCAGTCTTGATATGTTGGTTGTTTTAGGAATTTATCAATTTTTCTAGGTTATCAAGATTTTATTGTGTAATTATTTATACTGATTATTGTGTTTCTTCTGCAGTATCAGTTGTAATATTTTCTCTTTCATTTGTTTTTATTTATTTGAGCTTTTATTTTTCTTTGCCTGGATAATGATTTGTCAATCATGCTTTTTATAAAAATAATTTGTAGTTGCTATTTTATATTAGTTTTATATTATGTAGTTCATTTATTTCTTTAATATTGATTGTTTTCAAAAAGAAAAAAGATGAAAAAATATTGTTTTTTTCCTTTGCCAACTTTAGATTTAGATTATTTTCTCCTCTCCTTGAGGTATAAAGTTCAATTGCTTACTCTGTATTTTTCTTTTCTTTCTTTTTCCTTTTTCATGTGTTTTCTACTTTAGGCTTCCTTGTTAAGAACTGCTTTCACTTCACTTCATAGATGTTGGTATATCACATTTCAATTTGTCTGTACATATTTTATAAATCCTCTTGTGATTTCTTTTTTGACCCTGGTTGTGTAAGAGCACATTATTTAATTCCAACATATCTGTGAACTTTTCAGTTTTGTTTTTGCCATTGTATTCTAATTTCGTTCTGTTGTGGTTGTAAACGATACTCAGCATGATTTCAGTCTCTCAACGTTTGTGAAGACATGTTTTGTGGCCCTGGAGAATGTTCCATGTGCACTTGAGAATGTTCGCTCAACTGCTGGTGGGTGAAGTGTTATGTATATGTCTTTTCAGATCCATTTAATCCATAGTTTTGTTCAAGTCCTTTTGTCTCCTTACTGATCTGTCCAGTTGTTCTGTCTATTGTTGAAAACAAAGTATGGAAGTCTTTTACTTTTATTTTCTTCTCTATTTCTCCCTTCGGTTATGTCAGTGTTTCATATATTTTGGAGATTTGAGGTTAAATGTGTGTTTATTTATTATTTTGAGAGTTTTCTGTTGTAGTGATTCTGATATTATTATAAAATGTCTTTCTTGTTTCTTGGGCTGCTTTTGATGAATGGCTTATTCTGTCTGATATAGGTACAGCTATGCATGCTTTTTTATTATTATTTGTATGGAATATCTTTTTCCATCCATTCATTTCTAATATGGGCCTATACTGGTCTATAGTGAGTTTTGTTTAGAAAGCAGATAGATGATTTTTCTTTTATTCTTTCAGCCAATCTGGTCTTGATTGGCATGCTAATCCCTTACATTTAAAGTAATTGCTAATAGAAGAAATATTCTTGCCATTTGTTCATACTTCCTGTATATCTTCTAGCTATTTAGGTCCTCTTTTCCTCTCTTTGTACAATTGTTCATATTTTGTTGATTATTTTTGTCATGACAGCATCTGATTACTCTCAGATCCTTTTGTGTGTCTTTATGGGTACTGTGTCATTTATATAAAATATTATTTCTATATTAGCTGCTTGTATATTGTGGTGATTTGTCAGTACCATCTTTCATTTAATAGTTTATGTTACCTCCATTACTTACATTGATTGCATATGACCACAATGACTGGGGCTGGGCCAAGCTGAAGCCAGGAGTCAGGAACTCCAGCTGCGTCACCCACACGGGTGGCAGGGTCCCAAGCACATGACCATTTTTTGCTGCTTTCCCAGGAGCACTAGTAGGGAGATGGGTTATTGCAGGTAGCAGCTTAATCTGTGTTTTATCATTATGACTTCTACAGATACTGTCACTTTTTTCACATTCATTTGTTGGAAGCCTAAAGATTTTAAAACTTCCATCAAGAATTTCTGATTATTGATTTTGTGGACTGTCTTCAGTTGTTTCATAGGCTTTGGAATGTATTTTTGCAGGCTCATTTTAGATCAAAATATTCTCTCTTCCTCTGTCTCCCCCCCCCCACCTCACTTTATCTCTCTCCCTTGCTCTTTTTCTGCCTCTGTCTATGCCTCTCTCTTTTTCTCCCTCTGACTCAACCTCCTCAATTTCTGGCTTGAGGTTGCCTCAACTACAGTCTGGCCTCTTACTGCAGAACCTGGTTTACATAACATAGTGGGGGTTCCCTCACAAGCTCTTCTGTGAACCAGCAGTACCCTGGCTGGTATTCATCTTTCTCAGTTTGTTTCTCTGTTCCCCCCCTCACTCTGACTTTAGCTTCCCAAAGCTTTTCAGGTCTATAGTTTTCCTCATCACCAATCTCTTACCTTTTCATGACCAGGGCTCCCTCACTCCAGCCCTTGGCATGAAGTATCAAGAATCGCTGTGATTCTTTATCTTGAATGACTATTTTTCTGCCCCTTGGGCCTCACATAGTTCAGACCCTTAAGTCCTGTTGACCACTTTGACTCCTTCAGTTTTCTGGTTTTGGAAGTTTTTAATCTTGCCTCCCTCCTCAGCTATATCTTTTAGATTTTATCTTCCCTACTTTGGATTGTTACCATTTCTAGAATTCCTCCTCTTTACCAACATTAACTTTTCAGGTTGCATTTCCATTCCTTTAGTATAATTGAACTTTTTAAATGTGGAGAAATAAAGCATCCTTATGATGGAATTTATACAAACCTACTCATTGTCCCTAATCTTTACTAATTCCAATATCAAAACAAAGAAAGAACATTCTGTACCCAGATTCTGTTGATTGACTTCTTTCTTCTTTAGAGTGTATCAATGTCCAACAATTTATGCTAATCCTGTATTTATTTATCCTTTTTGATTTTACTCCTACCTACATTTCTATTTATTAGGAAAGCTTTGTCTGTGTTTTATCCTAAAATAAATTAGCTTCTTTCCCCCTACGATTTGCTTCTTTTGTTCAGTATGCTGTTTAAGGTTCTTTCTTACTGATGCATATAACTGTTGTTTGTTAATTTTTCAATCCTGAGTAATACTGCGTTGAACAAGTGCATCACAGCTTATTGACGTATTGTGTTGTTGGACAGTTAGAGTTTACTGTTTTGGATGACTGCCATTGAAATTAATATGCTTGTCTCCTTATGCAGGAATTCCCATAGAGCATACAATGCTGGTTATGGCACAATACTTTAGGCAGTGCCAAATTATTTCGAAAGTGAACATTGTAATACAAACACACACCAGTTATGACAAAAGGTTCAGGTTGCTTCATATCCTAATTTATACTTGGTTTGGACAATTTTTGCATTTTTGCTATTCTAGTGGATGAGAAATATTACCTCTGTGGTCTTCATTGACATTTCCCTTATAACTAATAAACACCAGAATTACTTCCTTGTTTGTGAAATGTCTGTTCATATTTGTTGATTATTTTCTATTGACGCATTTTCCTAACAGTTTGTTGCTACTGTCGTTGCTCATTTTTGGTTGTACACACAAACATACACATATTTAAAGCATACAAGTTGTTGGGTTATGTCTTTTGTAATTCTCTTTTTACAATGTTTCTTGTCTTTTATTTTCGTCCTTATAGCAGTTATTTTTCACTGTCATTATTTTAATGTGGACAACTCCAGTAGTTCTTTGTGATTTATTTTTAAAAAATCCTTCTGTAATCAAGCCTATGCTGTTTTTAAAATGATTAACAGGTTTGCCTTTTACATTTGCATTTCATACTTGAATCAACTCACAATGAGGGGTATGAGACGGAGATGTATTTTCAATGTAGATAGCCAATCAGCCTAGCAATGTCTACTGAAAATTCCATCCTTTCCTTATGATAAATGATAAAATCTCATCACATATGGAGTTTCAGTGCAAGTGCAAGTTTGTTGTAGAGCTCTGCTATCCGTTCTGTTATCTGCTTGTCTATCTCATGGAAATAGCACCGTTTATTTTTATCTGGAAAGGCAAGTTCCCTTAACTTTATTTTTCTTCATGACAAATTTAATTCATGTTCCTTCACATTTGCATATAGAGATTAGATTCAGCCTCTCAAAATGTAAAAAGAATGCGTATGATTTGTTAATTACTGTTTGATCCCAAGGCACTATGCCATATCTGTCCTAACCCTAGTAGGAGAATGGCTGTTTGGGGGACACCAGGAGGCATCCTCGTGCTAAGAGAAACTGCTTCAGTCATTGATTGGTAAATAATTGATAGTCTTCAGCTTCAAACCCATGATTTTTAACTCTCCCTTCTGATACTGAAGCTGATACCTTGTACACTATCTTTTTGTGGTGCCAGCAGGCTCCTAGTTAGACCATTTAATAGGCTGACCTGGGAGAGCTGACTAAAAAATAGAGACGTATTTCCTCAAAGCTTATTCCAACTACCTCTTCTTTCCTGAATTCCTAACTGGGGTTATATGTTTATTATTTTCTCATCAAAAACTTAGGGATATGGAAATACAGGATTGGCCTTAACATATGCAAAATATATATCCTGCTAAATTTTGTGGGAGGTCATGCATTCGGGCCAACAGCTGCACTAGGCCTAATAGACCATACCAATATAGGATGTATATCTGAGTTTTGATTGGTTGCCTGAATCCCTGTAACCAGTTAACTGAGTGTAGCCACTTGAGTAGATGATGAACTAAGCTGTAGCTAATTATATTTCCTGTGGTGTACCTCTAGTTTTCTGTAAATACTGTCTAGATGTATTGTTGGCTGGCGTTGACAGAACCCACTGTGGTTGTAGGGGCTGCTGCATTGTCAAAGCGTAGGTTGTCTTGTCTTCTTTAATTCTTCTTTGCTCAAATAGCTCCTCTTGGACTAATTGGCATAAGGGATTTTGTTTTTTTAACTGCTTATACCAGTAACTTGTTCCCCAAGAAGGCCTAACAAGTATTCGCTTTACTAGGGCATTGAGGATATCATTGGTGAGAGTGCACAGATATTTTCATTGTAACTCTTCATTATGGCTGGATGAGATGGTAATGAACCATTGATTAAGGCCTTACTGACTTCAGTGGGGATAATACAATCTAAGAGCAGCAGAAGTGAAGTGGAAATACTTGGCATTTACCTCAACGGACAGTAGGGGTGCAGTGGTTCTGAGCTAAGGGGGTGTTTGGTAGAGAGCCATCAATTATAAGCTGCTTATGAATGTAATATATGAAAACATAATAACAATGTTACTTGACCAGTATCATAATATAAACTCCAGATTTTGTGGCCAGAATCTAACCATGAAGAAGCAAACTTTAATGGAGGCGGGGAACAGGAATATTGGGATTGTTTGTTAGAGATTTGCCTATCTTCATTAATGAAATTGTATCTGAAGAGTATCTTCCATTATTTTTCATTAAAATTAAGAACTGAAATATTTAAATCCTCTAGATATACTTTTACATGCTTTTAGGACCTGAGCTTAGTGCAGAACAAAGGGAAAACTGCTTGATCTAGTGACTATAAAGATATTATCAAAAGGGTTGACAAAATCCTACCACAAAATTAAGGTTGAGTTTTTCTGTACTTATATTTTTAAAAATATATATTTATTTTCATTTGAAAGGCTGTTTTTACAGAGAGAAGAGGAAACAGAGAAAAAGAGGTCCTCCATCTGCTGGTTCACTCCCCAAATGGCCGTAATTGCCAGAGCTGAGGAGCCAGGAATCAGGGCCTTCCTTCTGGGTCTCCTGCATGGGTACTAGGGCCCAAGGACCTGAGCCATCCTCTGCTGCTTTCCCAGTTCATAATCAGGGAGCTTTTTTGAAAGTGGAGTAGCTGGGACTAAAACTGGCATTCATATGGAATGCTGGTGTTACAGGCAGATGATTAACATGTTATGCTACTGGCCTAACATTGGCCTTTGGATTTATATTTCAACTGTAAACTCTCCTTTATGTAACTAGTCACATTAGAGAGGGATATCTTTCTACAAAAGGTGGTGACACCATCTCCCCTCCTAGGTGTCAGAGCTAGCAGATAGCAGCTCAGTGTGCTTTGAAGATCAGAATCAGTTTGAGCTTGGCAAGCAAGCCTCCCAACCTTATTGCCTGAAGCTGAAACCAAGAACTTCTTTCAGTCTTTGTTTCTGCTTTGATCTCCACTGGATGAAGAGAATATTTGGGGGAGGCTGGGGCAAAAATTTGAAAAAAGTGTTCTGGTGCACTGGTGAGAAGTGGTAAGGGAAGGAATTACTTGGAAAACACATACATTAACTCTGAAATATAACTCTGCCACAAGAGGCTCTGTGGCCAAATTACCTTCACTGCAATTAACTTTTTAGTCCTGCAGACTTCAACCCTCTGCTAGCTCTGAGGGAACTGTGATTGAATTCAGGCATGCTATGACTTAGAAAAATGTAATGTTAGTGGTTGACTTGCATGCTGCATTTCCCCCATCAGCAAAATGGGAAGAGCCGATGTACTCCTTCCTATAGTTGCCTGATCCACCTGAGTCAACAGTTAAAAATGCAAATTTCTGCCTCAGCCTTAATGCACCAGCCGCTCCAAAAGAGAGGTTCATAACACAGCAATGATCTGTTCTTAGCAGGATCACCATCTATTCGTTGTAGGAGAGAGTTACTGCTGCTGCTTGCTCAAATGGCTTAGGTCATCTCTGTAGATTCCTGGGTCTAAGTTCCTGAGATGTGTAGGATGTCTCTCAGAATTATTCCTTTGAAGGTAGAGAGAAAATTAGTAATTCACCTGAATCCACAATGATAGAGGATAGTTCTTGGAATCACTAATGCTCCTGGGCCCTGGGCCGCCCATGGATTCATGTGCAGAGGTCTCTGTCTTACGCTACAGCAATGAGGAGCCTGGGCAGAAAGCATGGGCCCAGAGTGATTTGTCTCATGTGGCTGAAATCAGAAGTGAGAATGAAAGAATCTCAGCATCAGTTACAGGAAATGAAATGGGGAGTTATTGGCAAAAGATGTTATCTTTCCAGAGCCATGGTTGCTCTGAGACTCAAGAGAAACTAAGCAAAGAAAGACCTCATACAGTCTTGGTTTCACAAGGACAATGGTGTATCACAATAAACACCAGGTCTCATTAGTTCCTCATAGCCCTTTAAACCCTGTTCAGAGGAATACACATTTTAATCCAAGATCTACCTAAAATATTAACTCTGCTCTTCTCTTTGACACTTTTGGAGCTGACTGGTAATTCCAGAATCTACCTATCATTTGGAATTCATGATGTAGTCCTGAGAAAGTGGATCATCTTTAGGAAATACTGAAGTAACTGTTGGCATGTTCTGACTACCTTCACAGCAGTAAAATTCTGGGCCTGGTGTAGTAGACTAGTGGCTAAAGTTCTCACCTTGCTTGTGCTGGGATCCCATGTGGGCACTGGTTTATGTCCCAGCTGCTCCACTTCTCTTCTAGCTCCCTGCTTGTGGCCTGGGAAAGCAACAGAGAATGGGCCAAACCTTTGGGATCCTGAACCCGTGTGGCGGACCTGCAGGAGGCTCCTGGCTCTTGGCTCCTGGCTCCTGGCTCTGGATAGGCTTAGCCCTGGCCATTGAGGCCACTTGGGGAGTGGACCAGCAGATGGAAGATCCTCCTCTGTGTAAATCTTTCTAATAAAAAAAAAAAATCTTAAGAAAACAAAATTCTGTGTCTTGGAAAACAGAATAATATAAAATTTTAAAAATAATTGTATGGGTAATGACATGTAAACAAGGGAAATCTGATTGATGCAGAGAGTAAAAATGGTTATTAAGTTTGACTTAAATGAAGGCAGGAGTTTGGAGCAGTGGTTGAGATGTTTCTTGGAATGGCTGCATCCCAAATCAGAGTTTCCAGGTTTGAATCCTTACTTGACTTCTACTATAGCTCTTTGCTGATTTGCACCCTGGGAGTGACTCAAGAAAGTGGGTTTCTACCTCCTATGTGGCAGACACAGACTGAGTTTCAGGCTCCAGGATTTGGCTTGGCTCGACTCTGACTCAAGTATTCTGGATGTCAACACATAGGTGGACGGTCTCTCTTTCTCATTACTCTCTCATTATCTAGACAAGTTTCTCTCTCTCCAATAAGCATGTTTTGTTTTTTGAGTGGCTAAAATGTTTTTAGGACATGCTGACCATGGAAGTAAAATTCAACAAAAGAAGGACAAATGGTAGGCTAAATGGTGTAGATTATTTTCTTCTCCAATGTTTATAAATATTAATTTATGAATATTAGCTTATTTGAAAGCCAGGGTTAGAGAGAGAGGAGAGACAGAGAGAGATCTTCCATCCATTGATTCATTCCCCAAATAGCCTCAGTGACTGGGCCAGGGCCAGTCTGAACTCAGGAGAGAGAAGCTTCATCCAGTTACAGGGACTCAAAAAAAAAAAAAAAAAAAAGCTTGAGCCATCTTCCACTGCTTTCCCAGGTGCTTTAGCAGGGAAGTGGATGGGACACAAAGCAACAGGGGCCAGAACCAGCACTTGTATGGGATGCTGGTGGTTAACAGGTGGTGGCTTAGCTTGCTGTACCACATTTGGGCCCCAGCTGGCATGGAATTGCAGACATGCTATTTTCTGTAGCAGTGTTCAGTACCCTAACAGTATGAAAGCAAAGGCGGATTGTTCTTTTTCTTTTATTTAAGAATTGGACAATATCTGAATAGGTGCAGTAGCAAGGTAGAATGTAGGTAAACTGGGTCCTGGTATGGAGGCAGAGATCAGTTCCAAAAGTCACGGAAGGTAATACAGGCAGCAGAGAAAGGACATTTGTGCGTAGGTTAGGGAAGATGAGGAGGCAAGGCTGGGGAAGTCTCGGGGTAAAGGCAAGGTGAGAGAGAAGAAAATTCTCTAAGAAATAAAAAGTAATAAGCTTGAAGTGAGTGTGAGGGGCACTTCACTCTAGATTTCTGGAGTCTAAACATATTTAGGAAGACAAAATCAAATGGCACTTTGCTCTTCAGTTGAGCAGATGAAGATCCAATGAGTTATGTCCCAGATCAATTCTAGGGGTAAATCAGAACAGTGGCTATCAACTCATGACTTCCTTTTTTATCTTCTTGTTTAAGGGAAATCTACTTAAAACTAGCCATTAACGAACCATTAATCAGAGCCTGCAAAGTGCTGACTATCCTGGAAGATGGGAAAGCTCATCTGTTAGATATGCCCTTAGTTACCACTCGCACATAATGGGTTTATGAGGCAACACCAGTGGGAATCTTTGCAAGGTGCCTGTACCACAGGAAAAATTATATAACATCGTTATGTCAATATATTTTAATAAAATGCTATGTGATGGAATAATATGATACTAGGTGTGATGTTTAAAGATACGTCAAAGAGAGGATGACTTGGCCTAGAGGTTTTGAAACATTATGGAAAAATGGAAATCGTGGGCTGTTCTCATTAACTCTTGTGGATAACCACTACATTTCCCAATCCGCAAAGTATGCAAATTGTAGAGGATTCACAAAAAACTTCCTGGAAAATTTTAACAGAAATGTAAATAAATTATTTTTCTTCTAGATCGGATTAGTAGAGATTACCTTGACGTTGCATCATAGCTCAAATTTTTCCATTTACAACTCACACAGAAACTAGTGTATCCTCTATTGCATTTCTGTTTTGATTACATTATCTGTCATCTTTGAAAGTTTCATCACCTTTTTCAACCCCCAAAGCATATTGCTTTTATAGGAACCTGAAATAAAAGAAGCTACCTTAGCATTCTAGTGTTTTAAAATCTATTTCAGCCTCGTTCAGGTCTTCTAACCTACCTATCTTTTCTTTTCTCTTTCTTCCTTTCCTTTCTTTTCCTTTCCTTTTCTTCATATTTATCTATTTTATTGGAATGCAGATTTACAGAAAGAAGGAGAAATAGAAAGATCTTCCACCTACTGGTTCACTTCCAAAATGGCTGAAGCTGAGTTTATCAAGTCAGGAGCCAGGAACTTCCTCCAGGTCTCCCATGCAGGTGCAAGGTCCCAAGGTTTTGGGACGTCCTCTACTGCTTTCCCACGCTGTAAGCAGGGAGCTGGATGGGAAGTGGAGCAGCTGGGGTGTGAACTGGCACCCATATGGGATCCTGGCACATGCCAGGTGAGGACTTTAGCCACTAGGCTACCGCACCAGGCCCTTGTAACATCTTTCTACAGGCTTGATGCTCTGCTTTCATGGGAAAAAATATTGAAAAGCTTAAAAATTAAAACATGACCCATTGCCAATCTGAGCAATTTTTAAATATATTTTGAACTGGACTGATGAAATTCAGAAATAAGCATCATAAACACATAATTTTTCTTTGCTGGTTTAGACTTTTTAGATATTCTATGGGTATTTTTTTTTTACAAAGTCCAACACTGTATTTATATTTTCTATCTCATCAGCAATGTTTAGCTGAGTTGGACCTTAAATATGCTTTCTGATATAATGAGGCACTCTCTGAATCACTGAATCCTGTGCTCAATCAAGGATATAAACATTTAGGGAAAGACACAGTTTGGCCAGTTGAATGTAAATGTTTAATAATTCAGAAAATACAAGAGAACAGCTTGCTTTGATTTAGCCACAAGTTTCCAGCTGCAAAACCACCTCAAGCAACTGTGTAATAGATGTTTCAGCCAACTTCAATGTTTTCTTTAAATAAAGGGAGAAAAAATTAAAATACAAAGCTGAATTGTAAGTCTTCAGCATCTAAAACCGTTTCATGACCATAGATGAATAGAAATGGAAAGTTGGCTTTGATGGCCCCAAACCAGGAGGGTGGTGACGAAGACCGAAAGTAAAGCTGGTGACACTTGAGGGACTCTTAGTCTCACATCTTAATTAACTCCACAGTGGGTTGTTTTATCTCAGCTTTTTCTAGTTCTAAATATTCAGCCTTGCTGGATTTATTTTGCTCCATTATTGTATAACATCTGCGTTTATACATTCTTGTCTGCACATCTGGTTCATTGGGACTAAACCTGAATACATCTCTGACTTTCCCAATTCCTTCTCCCCAAAATTACTTAATATAATAATCTTTTTCCCAAATAAAGGAAAACATTTCTTTAAAGAGGCTGCCAGATGTTCCATTCTCTGTGTGTCATCTCAATCAGGTATTTTTCTTCATTGAAACCTATGAGAGTTTCATTCCATGAGACAGAGCTATAGGACACCCTGCTCACAGAAACAAGACTTTCTCCCCTCTATCTGAAGGAAAATGCTCTTCTCAGACTAATTCAGAAAGGTAGGGAGAAGCTTAATGTCTGCCTTGTGGTTCTGTTCTGCCTCACTGCACTTTGTAATAACTGCTCTGGTTGAAAGATCATGTTCTGATGAAGTGGCACAGAAGTGCTGGTCATCCCATAGCCTCGGCAAAGGAGATCTGTCTGTTTTTATTTGAATCATACTGGGATCCCAGCACAGTTTTTGAGAACTTGGATAGGACAGCACACAACTGATGTTTGGATTTCCTGTAACCACAAGAGAATCGCTACAATGCCAAGTTTCCTTCCTGAGTTCCAGCCAAGTACTGTCAATGACATCCTGGAATTGTAATGTACAGTGTCACTGATTTCTGGAGAAAAAATGGTTGTAGAAGACAATGACTAATTAGTTCCAATGCAGCATAGGGTAATAGAAAGTGCCTTAGGCTGGAATTTTAGCTTTATGTTCTACCTCAGTAACTAAGTGCTCAACTGAGGTCAAATCATTTAGAGACTTCCACTTAATAGATGATAACAGTCATGTTGAATGCAATGCACTTCCTTATCTGTTAGCAAAAAAAGTCAAAAGCTTGAGTTTAATAACCTACAAAATCTTTCTGTGATTAACTTTTCCTGTTTGCTTGAGTAATAGAGTTTTACATCATCGATGTAAAGCATACTATTTATTCAGTGTCTTCCGTTTGAAAGATGAATGACTATCAAGAAGTGATTCTTCTTAATTCATAGTAAAATTTGCAAATTTTACTATGACTGACAAGAAATAATGCATGATTTTACTTCGTGGGAGATCTTAGAGATGGGAATATAGGTGTTTACCTGAAAGGGAGAAATGGGAATCCTAAAAAGCAATGGTGATCATGAGTGGGGCTCAGAAATTAGTCCATGATTATTCATTACCTGTTGCTACTGATAGTCTTTGGACTCTTCCTTCCATCCCCAGCACAAGGCTAGGGAGATACAGTGGCTTTGGGGAATGAGTTTAGGATTTGAGGTTGGATTGTAGGTTGGTGGGAATGAATTAAGAGGTATTATTTTCTTTTTATCCAGCTATGTCTTTAAGTTATTTGCAAGCTTCTTTTCTTTCTGATTAGTAGACAGTAACTAGAAGTCTACATTATTGTATGTCAAGAATATGTTTGACACTTTCTCGAAGTAATTTGCAACTAATCATTTCATAATCTTCAAATCCATGCTTGAAATTCTTTCAGATACTCAAACTTCTACTTAAAAATTGGGGCTAATTTCTGTAAAGAAGATAATTGTTAGATAGAGGAATTATTGTAGCAACATTTTTGGCTGGACTGGGAATTTTACTTAAACATTATTTACTATTCAAGTGTATGTACCCCCTAGCTGGTGTATGGCAAGCAGTAGTGGCAATTATTTTTGACAGATCCACATGTAAGTATGTGAAACCAAATGCTATGTTTTAATCCAAGGCAACTTTAACTGTGCGGTGTTATTCTGTGGGCAGAGGAAAAATTTGCAGATATGAAATTTGTACTTGTTTTTGCAACAAAGACAGTTGTCATAAAGCAATACTATTTTTTCATGTGTGAAAGAGCCAATGGGAGAGAAAGATCCTTTATTTGAGGGATTGATTAAAGAAGATGAGAGGGAAAAGGGGTAGTTGTGCAAAATTACATGACTAAGACTAACAGCCTGTAAATTCAGACACTCCGGGAGTTAAGTGTGGATTGTGTACAAGTGGCTTTTCTATCTAAACTCAAATGTGCTCTTAATTATTAGACCAAAGTAATGGGAGAGAAGCAAGCTTTTGATGGAATAGTAGTAACATAGATTAAATTCACATAGAGAAGAGAATTCTTCCCCATGTGAAGAAATGACTCCCACACAGTGGTGGATGTGGCAGTGGTGCCTACAGGTCACCAGAACATTCCACTACTGTGGCCACTAACCCCAGCACCAACCTGGAGCTCAGCAGCAAGACTTGCAGCACCACCCTACCTGGTGGCTATGTTCCCTGTGTTTCAACAGTGACACCATGTGGCAGCAATTACAGAAAGCTGGACCTCCACCACTGATGGTGTTTTCTGGGTCTCTGTCAGGATAGAGTAGGCAACCCTGGACATTTGGGGATTCTGGCTGGAGGGTGAGTCACAAGGGGAAAAGGGAAAGAGTGACTGCAACCCAAATGGGCCATGCCCCTCATTGACAAGGAGCCATTGCTAACTCTTAAAAAGGAGACGCTAGGGTCCAACGCAGTAGTCTAGTGACTAAAGCCCTCGCCTTGAAAGCACCAGGATCCCATATGGGAGCCAATTCTTAACCTGGCAGCCCCGCTTCCCATCCAGCTCCCTGCTTGTGCTGGGAAAGCAGTGGAGGATAACCCAGAATCTCGGGACCCTGCACGGGCATGGGAGACCTGGAAGAATCTCCTGGCTCCTGGCTCCTGGCTCCTGGCTCCTGGCTTCAGTCGGCGCAGCACCGGCCATTACAGCCTTTTGGGGAGTGAACCATTAGATGGAAGATTTCTCTTTGTCTCTCTCTGTGTATATCTGACTTTGCAATAAAAATAAATAAATCTTTCGGGGAAAAAAGGAGAAGCTAAAGGAACACTCACCTACTTCATTCCCTTGGGAATTGTTCCTCACATAGTAAAGAAAAGTCAGAATTAATCAATTTGAGAACTCAGAAAGATTAAGTATAAGCAGCAAAGCAGCCAAAACAACCATTGTATACGTGTGACCAAATAATCTCTCTGCCATCAAAGGCGTTAGAACAGAAGTGGAAATTTTGAGCTTTGCCTTAGGCCTACCTGAGGTGAAAAGTAATTCTACTTTGTATACCTGTGAGCAGTTTGGAGCAGTTATCGGGCTCTATGCCTAACTTGTCTCACCTGTGGGTTGGGTGGAAACAGTATTACCTGGTGTGATTTTGAGACCCTAAAGCCTTATTCCATGCAGAGTGTTCAGCCTAATATTGCAAGGACTACATGGGAATCGGCTGCAAGCTAATGTATATTCCCATTTTTAGAGTGTCTTACTGTTTACTTTGACGCCAAGTCTTGCTATCATTAAATCAAGATTTGTTCCATAATTTGGTAACTATCCCTTGATTCCTGCATTATATATTTATTCTCTTTTAACTTTATATATTCATTTAGGAATATATTTCTCAATTATGCTTTTCTTTGTGCTTGATATTTCTTGTGAAACTCTAATGCAGGCAGCACAAAGTCACATACTGAAAATGGCCAGAGAGTAATATAAGTGATCAAAACAGACAGGATGAGGAAAAATAAGCAATGCCCTAATCAGGGTACATTTTCCCTTTAATATTGTGGCCTGGGACAGTCAGCTGGTTGCTGGCAGGCAGGCAGAATGAAGACTCGGTGTTAACAGCTGTATTCTTTAGGAGAAGCAACTACAGTTTTTCAGTATGGTCTTCTCCAGTGTTAAATATAGGGCAGTAATCCAGATTTCTGAAAACATGGTGGATCAATCAAAACATTTTGGGCCAGATACAGGCCTTGACAGTAGGCAACCTCTGCATTATTGAATGCAGTGCCACCTAGTGGTTGCAAGTATAATTGAGGAAAATAGAAAAATAAAATAGTGATTAATGGTGAATGATTATAATGGTTAAGTATAAAATACTGACTTATATCATCTTAAATAATTAGTCACAAATGCTAGTGGAATCAGTTATGGAAATTTAAAATCACAAACAGTAGTCTCCTACGTTATTTCATTCTCACAACAAACATGAGTAGAAAGTTGCTCTAAGTGTTTTAGACAAAAGATCTCTTATGTCCTGTGATACGGATTTTATTTTCTTTGAAGTATATATCATCTACTCTCAGGAACCTCTCTGTAAAAGCCATCCTAAATTTTACGTTGATTTGATAGGAATGAGGGAAAAGGAAAAACAGTGGTGGAGTTACCGATGAATGTGGGGGAATAATCAGACCATTTTAATATTTTTGCCTAATTTCTCTTCCTCTAGTATTGCTGAAGAACTATCCTATTGTCTGGGATTGAATTAGCTAATCATTACATTCAGTTTCCGTGAATTCTAAAGTGTTTTATTTGCCAGCATTTTACAAGAGCCCTTTACTCAGTTTACAAATATCTTCTGTTAGCTCTCAAGAACGCAGAAGTGTGTGAGCCACATTCTCTGCCTTTGAGGAAATCTAATATTATATGGTTATCTTTATTTCATATATTCTAAAAAGCACATCTCATAAATATATATACACACATACATTAGGTACAGGTAAGTATGAAGTAACACGGATTAACATAGAGTAAGATTCACATATGATATCTCTAGATTTGACATCATATATATATATATACATATATATGTATGTATATAAAACCACTAACATCTTAAGTTTGTAGCCCTTATCTATTCCAGCCATGCAGTGGATGATGTTGTCAGATACAGTGGGCCCTGGCCAGGCTGTTGTGATGTGGCTGTCATTATCTGAGGTGACTTGGCCATAGCAATTCACATTGTCATTTGGGGATGAGAGTTCACAGGCACAATCAAGGGTCTCATGGAAACATGAAACCATGAAAGTCTTCTAATCAGAGAGAAGCTCTCCCGGGGCTCACTGGGAGGGACTGACGAAGAACTCTGTAGCTGCTGAGCAGGAGCTCTGCCCTATCAGGTGGCTGCATCTTAGTTTGTGGACATGTGTTAGAAGAGTTCATGAAAAAGAAAGAGGAATAAGTTTCCTAACTTGTTTGTTGTTTCTAATGGCATATCTAGGCAAAATAAACTGAATATTTTAGTCCGCAAATAGTGTTAGGCTCACTTAAAAATTAATATGAGTTCTAATTATGTGAAAACAATTCATTGACCACTTCTGGTGGGCGTTTCAATGACAGTACCTTAACCTGAAGAGCAGATATACTTGGAAAAATACCCTGGACACAAGAATAAAGCTTATCATCATCATCATTACTTAGCACCTTTTCTTCTGCTGGTCTCCTTCCTAAATGTTCCACAACAGCTATGGCTGGGCCAAGCCAAAGCAGGGTCAGGAACTCTTTATGAAGCTCCTGTGTGGTTGAAAGATACCCAAGAACTTAAGCCATCACATTATTGGGTTCACAAGTGTGGGAATCAGAAATTGAAAGCAGTTCTGATACTCAAAAGCAGATGTGAGCATCCTGAAAGTTGTCTTAACCACTCCTCTGAACACTCACCCCTGGAGCATTTTTTAAAAATACACAGTGCTGTGCCAGGTCCCTTGATGCTCCAAAACAGCATTACACAGGAAAAGTGGACATCAATACTTCTGATTCAAAGGAGTTGAACTCGGAATGGGAAGAGGTTGCAGGAACCATGAGCAAATGTGCAAATGCATTCATACATTCCTTTTCTTTTCTTCCTCACTCTCTCTCCCGCTCTCCTTCCTTCCCCTCCCTTCCTTTTTTTTTTTTTTTTTTTTTTTTTGTTTTTTTGTTTTGCTGTTCGTTACAGTGAAGTACTAGAAAGCTGGGCAATTGTAAAGAAAAAGTACTTAATTCATGATTTGGAGGCTGAAAGCATCGGATCACACAGCTCCTTTGTTTTGGTGGCTGGTGAGTGCCCAACAGTGATGGATGGTGTCCTGGATCACATGTGACAGAGATGACATAGCAAGATCGGAGCCTGAAGAGCAGTGGGAGTCTTCTCCCAGGGCAGCCCCTCAGACTGAAAGACCACCCACTAGGTTCTGTCTCCCAGCTACTCTACTTCAACTCATTTGGGACAAAATCAAACCATAGCAGAAACATGTTTTGCTTATATTTTTCTTCTAGTGACTTTCATATGATCAGAATCTAAGTGTATGTCTATACGAAAGAATGTTTTCCATAGTTATAAAAATACAAAATGATTTACTTGGAGAATTTTTAATTGCATATAAAACAATATTTTGCAAATGATAGCATACTTCTAGTCAATAAAGTTCATAACATTTTTTGCACAATGTAATTACATAAAAATATGAGGTATTTCTTTTTCTGTAGACTTGAAGCTTGCTACATTATGTTACTGTTAAACATCAGTTAAATTCTAACCTTTGGGAAAGACTGAGTGTTTTAGTAAGTACTAAGTGACAGAATCCTCTATTTCCAACCTCCATTTTTTTGAGATGTGTGAATTCTTATATGTGTGTTTCTAGTGGCAGATTAGGTGCACTGATTCTAGTGTGCATAGAATAATAAAATTCTGCAGTTCATATCATTGGTTGGATATTGTGTTACTACGTTGATGTATTTGTCTTGCTGCTTTGAATTCAAACTTCTGTTCAGTTCTGCTCCCATTGAAGAGTAAACATGCTGTGGCAGGGGGCATATATTTTGTAAAGTATACCCTATGGATGTGATTGCACTTGTTCATCATTATTTATATATCTCTATGTAAACTGGAAGAAGGAAGACTCTAGAAAATACCTACAGGGACTTGGGGCCTGGCAGGAGGGCTCACAAGCGAACTCCTCACCTTGGAAGCCCCAGTATCCCATATGGGCGCTGGTTCATGTCCTGGATGTTCCACTTCCCATCCAGCTCCCTGCTTGTGGCCTGGGAAAACAGTAGAAGATGACCTGAAGAACCTGCACCCAGATGGGAGACCTGGGAGAAGCTCCTGGCTCCTGGGTTTGGACTGGCTCAGCTCCAGCCTTTAGGGCCATTTGAAAGTGAAACAAGTGGGTGTAAGATCTTTCTGTCTCGCCTTCTCTCTGTAAATCTGAGCTGCCTTTCCAATAAAAATAAATTGCAAAAAGAGATACCTACAGGAATCAGTGACATGATAAATATCCTTTTTCAGTCCAGGAAAGGTTATGTCACCATCCAATCTCTTTGGACCCAACGGTACTGCAATCCTAGAAAAAAGACTGAGGACTTATCCTAACAGTTTTGGTTTTATATAGTCCCAACCCAATATTTTATTCCTCTTTCCTGGCTTATTTTATTCTCATTAGGTTCACACAAAGTTTAAATTTATTCTCCACCCAAAACCCCACAGGAATCAAGCAATTGTGTTTTGATGGATTTCTGTAGTTTCCTTTCAGAACCAGATGTTGGACAGCAGCCATCTCAGTAAAAACACTTGCTAGACAAGACAGGCTAAAAAAGAAAGGAAGTCTGAAGAAGTCAATTGGAAAAAAATGTTCAGTGTACTCATAAATTACAATTTTAATTAGTTACCTGGTATTAATATGTCAGAAGTTTAAAGCATCCATTCTAGGACACGATGCAGACATTTCAAGACTGCCTTGGCTGTAATCCATGCTGAATGTCCAATCTTCAAGAGTTATAGACCAACACTGAGTTCCTGATTGTGGCACCATTCCTCTGGTGACTTGTGCATTGGGGAAAAGGCAATGAT
Source organism: Ochotona princeps (assembly GCF_030435755.1). Lineage (NCBI taxonomy): Eukaryota > Metazoa > Chordata > Mammalia > Lagomorpha > Ochotonidae > Ochotona > Ochotona princeps. The sequence continues at coordinate 19,836,865 of NC_080851.1, forward strand.
CAGACCTTAACAAAATTACTGGCACACTCTGTGACCGGATACAAATTCCAAGAATATGGTGGTCCCCCAGTCAGAATGGAGGCTTATGGAGGTGAGGTCGTCATTGCTGATGAACTCAGAAAGGACAATGACATATCTATTGGTTTCCTATGGCTACTGGAAGAGATGTCTCAAAACTTGATGGCTTAAAATAACAGAGATTTATTCTTTCACAGTTACAAATGCCGGAATATGAAAAATTGGTGTTTCAACAAGGCTACACTTCCTCTCAAGGCTATAGAGAGAATGACCTCTAGATTCTGGCAGCTCCAGATATTTCTAAATTTCTGTGAGCATAACTCCATGCTCCACTTCTGTCTTCATATGAATTTCTTTGCCTTTTCTTCTTATAAAGCCAATTGTTATAAGATTTATGGACTACCAAGATAATCCAAGATAAACTCACCCTTACTTGATAATATTTTTAAAATGAAGTCACATTTGTAGTTACTGGTCATTAGAGCTTGGATAAAAAGTTTTAGGGGAAATTATTCAACCCACTATTTGCTGTAATTCACTTAGCATTTGAAAATGAAAAATTCCTCCCCACATGATTTAGTAGTCAACAAATAGCTATATATTTATACTTTTGAGAGATGGACTAGCATACAGTTCTATAATAAAATTGCTATGGAACTTTGAAATGAATTTGAAAATGAATTTGAAAATGAAAAATTCCTCCCCACATGATTTAGTAGTCAACAAATAGCTATATATTTATACTTTTGAGAGATGGACTAGCATAGAGTTCTATAATAAAACTGCTATGGAACTTTGGAAAGAAAAGGCAATGATAATGGTTTATAGAATACCTTTTCTGGGAAAACACTTTTCATACGTTTCACTGAGGCAGGATAAATGGGGTGATATATCAATATAATTTTGATTACTGTTTCCCTGATGACTAGTGATATTGGACACATTTTTATATGCTTGTTGGCTGTTTTTTCCCTCACCTGGAAAAAATTTATTCATGACTTTACTCATGTCTTAGTTGGCTATATGTTTTATTGCCATTGAGCTTTCTGAGTCCTTTATGTGTTTTGGTTGCTATCCTCTTATCTCGCATGTAATTTGCAAATATTTTATCATCACCAAAAAGCTGTTGGAACTGATAAACTAAATCAGTACGGTTATAGGTTTTAAATCAACATAAGGGCAACTTTTCTGTAGGCTGATGAGGAACTCAGTAGAAATCAAGAAAGAATTCCTGTTTACAACAGCCACGAAGATCTAAATAATAAAGAAAAGGACACAAAAAAGCATAAAAATATTCACTAGCCATTGATTGGAAGAATCAGCATCATTAAAATGTCCACACTACCTAAAGCAACCTACAGGTTCATGGCAATCCTTATCCAGTTATCAAAGACATTCCTTACAGAATTCAATGAAAATAATTCTAAAATACATTTCCATAAGGAATCACACAATAACCAGCATAACCAAAGTGATCCTGAGGAAACAAATTCAAACTGGAGCTATAATACCTAATTTTAAAGTATACTACAAGGCCATAATAATTAAAGCAACATTGTACGGGCATTTAAAAAAAATGACACAAAGATTATTGGAACTGAATAGCGAGCAGAGCCTAGAGATTAATCCATATACATGCAATCAACTGATTTTCAACAGAAGTGCTCAAAACATGTGTTGATGTGAAGATAATATTTTCAATGAGTGGATATATATAAGTAGAAGAATGAGATTAGATCTATAACTCTCACCAAAGGTCTATGTGTAGATGAGACTATGAAACTGTGGGGAGAAAATATAAACACTCTAAGACATTGGTGTATAGGATAATTTCTTAGACAAGGCCTTCAGAGCACAGGCAAAAAAGCAAAATTAAACAAATGATATCATGAAACTCAAAAGCTTCTGCGTAGCAAAGGAAATGATCGATAGAATGAAGAGACACCCAGCAAAATAGAATATTTGCAAGCCACCTGTCTAACAAAAAATATCCAGACAATGTCAGCAACTTAAGAAATTCAGTAATAAAGCCAACCATATCAACTAAGAAATGGGAAAAGGACCACAAACAGTTCTTAAAAGAAGAAATTAAAATGGCAAACAAATACATGAAAAAAATGCTCAACATCACTAGCCATTGGGAAATGCAAATTAAATCAATAATGTAATTTAAAACCAAAAAGAGTTTTGTTCTTGCCAAAGATTACTTTACTGTTTGAGATAGTTTGTGACTTATAATCATTTAAGGATCTTTTCTGTTTATATAAAAAATGTCATTGAAATTTTGATAATTCCTTTTAGTCTGTAAATTGCTTTGGATAGTGTGGACATTCTAACAGCATTGACATTTCTGATCCATGACCATGGAATATGTTTCCATTCATTTGGGTCTTAGTTATTTCTTTCACAATTTGGTTAATTACTGCAAATATTTTATTATTTTTGATGCTATTACATATATAGGATTATTTTCACAGTCCCTTTTTCCAGATTAGTTTGATTGTATAATTTGCAACTTCAGTGAGTTTTTTGTCAGTCATACAGTTTTTTTTTTTTTTGGTATATTAAGATCATGTCTTCTGTAAACAGGAATACTTTGACCTTCTTATTTCCAGATGGTTGCCAATTATTTACTTATTTCCCTTGGTTAATTGTCCTAGCTGGGACTTATGATTCTCTGTTGGAAAAGTCTAGTGAAAGTGCTAATTCATGTCTTGTTGCAGATCTTGGAGGAAACACTTTGTTTTTCCACTTTCAGTAAGGTGTTCACTGTGGGGTTTTCATATATGACCTTCATAATATTGAAGTATGTTCTTTCCAAATTTAATTTTTGAGAGTATTTGTAAGATTTTACTTATTAGAAAGAGTTACCAAGAAATAAAGGAAGATGGACAGGAGGGAGGGAGGGAAGGAGGGAAGAGATAAAGGGATGAAGAGGGGGAGAAGAGAGGAGGAAGAGAAGGATATCCATATCCATCTTCCATCCACTGGTTCACTTGCTGAGTGCTCACAAAATTCAGGGCTGGGCCAGGCAGAAACCACAAACCTGGAGCATCTTCTGGGCCTCCTGCTCCGAACAGCAGAGCCAGTAGCATGGACAGGGAGAGGGTCTGGGGATGAAGCACCAACAGGAGACCAGTGATGGTAAGAGTCTCTGCCAAGTCTTTCTTTATTGCTCCTTCACCTCTCCTTATATGCTCTTCCCCCACATCCTCATTTAGTAGGATATTGGATACAGAGGAGTCCAATTAGTCTAGGTGTGTTTAGCTACAAGCCCAGTTCCTGTTCCTGCCCAGCCAAAAGAACGCTAATCAACTCCTTAGCCCACAACAGCCTCCCATGTGGATTCAGGGATCCAAAGACTTGGGTTGTCCTCTGCTTCTTTCCCAGGCCATTAGCTTGGAACTGGGTCAGGAGTGAAGCAGCCAGGGCTTGAACCAGCACCCATATAGGATGCTGGTGCTGCAGGCAGAGGCTTACTGTGCTACGCCAAGGCACCAACCCTTTTTCAAGATATTTTAAATTTTTCTTCTTAATTTCTTTTCTGATCTTTCATTGTTCCAAGTGTGATGTTTAATTTCCACAGATTTGTGAGTTTTCCAGTTTTCCACTTTTAATTTTATGTCATTGTGTTGAGAAGTGGTGCTTGTTTTTATTCAAGTGTTCTTTCTTAAAGATGTATTTATTTATTTATTTATTTATTTGTATTGGAAAGTCAGATATACAGATAGGAGGAAAGACAGAGACGAAGATTTTCCCTCTGTTGATTCACTCCCCAAATGGTCGCAACAGCTGGAGCTGAGCCAGTCTGAAACCATGAATCGGAACTTCTTCCAGGTCTGCCACACAGGTGCAGGATCCCAAGGCTTTGGGCTGTCCTCTGCTGCTTTCCTAGGCCACAAGCAGGGATCTAGATGGGAAGTGGAACATCTGAAATTAGAACTGGCACCCATATGGAATCCCGCCACATGCAAGACAAGGACATTAGCTACTAGGCTACCAAGCTGGGCCCTCATTTGATTTTAGTTTTAATCTTTATTATCTATTCTCATATATTGTTTTACTGCTACCACAAGATTTATGATTTTGATGTGGATCATCTTCACTGAAATTCTGGTTGAGGGATGAATGTCTTTCTATCGAGACTAAATTAGTTCTCCTGGGAGTTCCAGTAACAGCAAACTTCTCTGTATATCCAGGGCCTTCTCTCTCTAATGCTTTTATCTCCGATTCATACCTGTCACTTTCCTTGTTTATCCATGATGTTGTGATGCAACTCAAGGCCTTACTAGAAGCCAGACAGATGCTGGCACACGCTATTCAACATCTTTGCTTCCAAAGTCCTCAAAATTTGCAGCCTTGAATATTTTGTCGTAGAAACCAAAAATGGAATAATGGCATTTTATCAGACACATTTAATGTACTGCTTTTAAGACATAGACTTGAACTTGCCTTATAGTCAGGGATGTTGAGTGAATAGGGAAAAAGTCAGAGGAATCAGGCTACTAAGCTCTTCTAAAATCAGTCAAGAACCCTAGATAATTGTGCCTAAGCTCTATAGTCTCTTCTGTTAGCATAAATCACCAATGTATACTAAAATTAGTATATGTGATTCCCACTGTGCTAATGCATGCAGAGTTTATCAAAACCAATGGTACAACCTGAAGATGGTTTGTGACTTTCGTTGTTTGGGGTTTATTGTTTAATCTACTAGTTAAATACCTCTTCATAAACCACATTTGGAAAGTTCTTTGTTGTGTGAGAAATTACCTTTATGTAATGGTAGCCCACTGACTGACCCAGAGAAACATAGACCCGCTGAAAATGCTCGGGTGACTCATGTTGTTCAATCAATTCCAAACATAACAAGGAGAGATGGGTTAAAGCACTGAAGTAAGGCACACCTAAGACAGAAGAATCACACCGAGATTCTTGTTCAGTCGTATTTGTACGCTTGCCTCTCCTGCTGCTGCATGATTGTTTCTTTTTCATCTCGAGGTCGTGAGAACCAGAGTTAAGGTGAATTAGTGTCCAAATCTGACAACACCTACAAAGTTTCTCTAGCAGAAAGACAGGGTATTGTGGTGTTATGTCATCTGTGGTCCTCAAGCACATGATTAATTTTCCTTGAAACTTGTGGAATTACCTTGGATGATAATAAAATAATAGATGCAGAGTCTGAAGTTCCACAGAATTAAATATATCTGCACAGGCATTGAGGCACCTGCCAGCCAGGCTCAGTGTCTCTTGGATCTTGAAATACTAAAATTGATTGCACATACCTGCCAATATCTTCTCAAGGCAATCAAGGATGTAAGATGCTGTTACTTAATGTAACCTTTTTTTAAGATTTTAATTTTTATTGCAAAGTCAGATGCAGAGAGAGAAGGAGAGACAGAGAGGAAAAACTTCCATCCTCTGATTCACTCCCCAAGCGGCTGCAATGGCTGGAGCTGTGCTGATTTGTAGCCAGGAACCCAGAGCCTCTTCCAGGTCCCCCATGCGGGCACAGGGTCCCAAGGCTTTGGGCCATCCTTGACTGCTTTCCCAGGCCACAAGCAGGGAGCTGGAAGAGGAAACAGGGCTGCCGAGATAGAACCAGCACCCGTAAGGGCTCCTGGGGTGTGCAAGTTGAGGACTTTTGCTGCTAGGCTACCACACTGGGCCCTAAATGTAACCTTTTAATAACCATCAAGATGGCACTGGTGGTAGAAACAGATTATTTCTGGAACCTGAGTGTTAGCTCCAGGTGATGGGGCTTGTATCTGGCTATGACTGTGACCTTTCCACCCTGTCATGTTAACCACAGCAGTACAGGTTATCATTAAGTTGGTGATTGATAGTTTGACAGATGGATGCCGTATTGGATTCATAGATTCTGTTCCATACCTTCTGTGAATCTTGGCAATGAGAAAAAGGAACTGATTACTGGATCTTATGAACAGCAAGGTTGTATTATGTCATCCCAGATTTGAATCTGATGATTGTTGGAAATACTGAACCCAACAAATGTCTCTAGTAGAAACTTTAGAGTTAATGAGAGGAATTTTAAATAAAGTCTGTTCATAAAGACCTATTCATTTAGCAATTTGGAGACTGAAAAATTGTCTGTTTCCTTTAAGGAAAATTTTGGAGCAAGAGGCAACATTTAAGCAGATAACTTGGAACTCAAAGTCAATGGCATAATTCAAAACAATCAAATTTAATATGGTTTGCGGGTTTGCAGTAAAATTTCATTTAATCCTAAGCAAAAAAAAAAAAAAAAAAAAAGAAAGAAAGAAAGAAAGAAAGAAAGAAAGAAAGAAAGAAAACAGAAACTCCCTTCCCAGAGTCTAGGAAGGAACTTGAACTGATACTAAAAAATAAGTTAAACCAAACCAAAGGAAACAGACAGTAGAATGGGAGGTTCTGCCAACACAGGATGGAATGGAACAGATAGTCACATACATTATCATTTTCCAAAACATCCTCTCCTGGAAGCCAATGTTACCATTTGGCATGCCAAAGGCCATGTGACCAGCCATTAATAACAAACTGAGGTCAACCATATCCTATGACTCCCTTAACCCTTTAATCTCACAACAGTACTGTTTTGAAGATGAGGTGGCATATTTGTTCAAGGAATTTGAAGATTTGAGATTATCCAGAAGAAGCTTTCCCATGGGAGGTTTTTGTTTTCTTATGTAATCTGCTTTCATTAAGTCCTGAGATGCTCGTGCTTTATATTCGGAGAAGCATTAACCATTTTACATTGTTTATGGTAGCTCACAGGGACTCCCACAACAGAAAATGAAGGTGAAGGCTAACTCTAAAATCAGAAAATAACAGTTATGGGAGTTAAGTCATCACTAGGGATGCCTGCATTCCGTTTAGGTGGTACTTGGGTTCAAGTGTGGACTCGGCTTGAGGTTCCCGTTTTGTGCTGATGAGCATCCAGGAAGGCAGCAGGTAATGAGTTAAGTGATGATTCACCTGAGATTGCTACCCAGGTCAGAGATCTGGATCAAGTTCCTGGTTCCTGGCTTTGACCTGGTCAACTACCAGCAGATTCTCTCAGTTTTGAATGCATAAAAATATATTAATTCATAAAAGAAATTGACAGTTAAATATGTGCAAGACTATAATGATAATGTATGGGAACTAATTTTATGCTGGTATTTCCTAAGCAAAAATATGTTTCTTATAACATTTTACTTACATGAAATGAACAAGTTTCCCACATTTCACAATACAGATTTAGGAACATTTCCCACTCTACCCTCCTGCCTGTGTTGCTTATCAATCCTCCTCCTTCCTACAGCTTTTAAAAACATTTACAAAACATTTCCATTTTTTGGTGTCTTCTATTTCTTTAATGTTTTGTAATTTTCATTAAATATCTAATTTTCTGTCTGCCGCCCTGATGATGTGCTAATGAATGCAGATGATAAATCTAGAGAGAATAAATAGAATACTAGAGATTGTATATAAGTGTGAGTGTGAATAAAGGCGAAATTCTCAAAATAAAGGATTTTGCAGGTCAAACCATTATAAATCCCAAATATGCTAAGCTGAAACAAACTACAAGTATACACATCATTAAACAAAGCTGAACTTCGGACTGATATGATATCCTAGCAGCAAAAGTTCTCACCTTACACACGCGAGGATCCAATATGGGCACCAGTTCTAATCTCGGCCACCCTGCTTCCCATCCCGCTCCCTGCTTGTGGCTTGGGAAAGCAGTCAAGGACAGCTCAAAGCCTTGGGACCCTGCTCCCACATGGGAGACCCAGAAGAGGCTCTGGGCTCCTGGCTTCAGATCGGCGCAGCTCTGGCTGTTGCATCTGCTTGGGGACTAAATCAGTGGATGGAAGATCTTCTTCTCTGTCTGTCTTCCTCTCTGTGTATCTGACTTTGCAATAAAAATAAAATAAATCTTTAAAAAAAACACTGAACTTCAAGTTTAAATATAATTTTAAAACAACTTATGATACCTGATATAGGTATATCTACTTCAAATACAATTCTTCAACCTCCGCATTTATTTCCATTTTCTTGCCTCAAACAAATCTTTCTCTCAGAACACCCAGCAGTCTTTCATCATATTTTAAGTGACTTAGTTTTACAAAGACACTTTGAAAGCATTGTTATTTCAATTTTTAAAAATCCATCCTTTGAGAATATATTTATTATTTCATTTATTCTGTTGTTATGAACTGTAAAGTAATGATTGCTGTGAACTCTGAAACAATAGTATCTTATGTTCATTTAACATGATACTCAATTGCCGTCAGTGTATGTAAGTTACACTAGTCTCCCATTCTCTGGACATTTTGGGAGAACCCTTGTGAATATATACATTCACTTTTACTGTATTTTAAAAGTCTCTTTTATCAGTTGAAGCAAGAGGAAACATAGGTCTAAAGTTTTCATCTCAGAATTTTAGACAAACAGTGATGCATTGTTATTTTGCTTATCTAGCCCATTAAAATATAGACTTTTAAAGAAGTCAACTGCTGTTTTTTCGCTACTGGGAAATCCATGGAAGGGTCATGTGCTATTGCTGGGAAAGGGAAGTTTTTATCTGCACTTGTGAACTAGTATGTTTGTCTGCTGAGTGGCTTCCGTGGTTTCATCTGTTGCTCAAAGAGCCAGAGAGAGGATAAAATGGAACTATTGTCTATATCGCGATGAGACAGAGTAGAGCAGTAGCTGAGTTGAGTGTCTTATTGTGCTGCCTACCTTGGCAGACAGAATTGCTGTGCTGATTATATGTGTGTTTAGTCATTATTGAAATATGAGTGACTATCCTTAATATTCATTGAGTTTTTATTGCAGTGTGCAACATGCCACCACATGAATGTCCTAAATATGACTTTTGAAGTGTAGTGATACTATGGCAGCAAAGGTAAATAATGCTTGTAACCTATATCCTATACCTAGTCCTGAAATAGTCACAGGGAAAATACCAAATAGAATAGCTAGAAATCTGTGTTTGATTTCAGTTACAAAGTCTCCCATTAAGCACTTATTTGATTTCAAATCATGGAAATCGGCTGGAGACGAAACCAAGCTTGGATGAACACTCATGTAATTATATCTGGATTCTGTATTTAACATTTCACAATTTTTCTTCTCTTTCACATCAGTATCTTTTTCTATCCCATAAATTAATGCATTTTTAAAAGATTTATTTATCTATTTTTACTTGGAAAGTTAGATTTCAGAGAAGAACAGAGAGAATAATCTTCATCTGCTGATTTACACCCCAACTGGCCCCAATGGCCATAGCTGTGCCAATCCAAAGCCAGGAGCCAGGAGCTTCTTCTGGGTCTCCCACACATATGCAGGGTCCCAAGGCTTTGGGTCATCCTCCATTGCCCTCCCAAACCACAAGCAGGGAGCTGGATAGAAACATCTGGTACATGAACTGGAGCCCATATAGGATCTCAGAGCATGCAAGGTGAGGACTTTATCTACTAGGCTACCACACCGGGCCCTCATTAATACCTATTTTAAAGTGAAATTCATGTGATCAGTCTTGTAGTGAGTGGGTTAAACTGCTGATTGTTGCACCAGCATCCTATATCAGAATGACGGTTTGAGTACTTGCTGCTCTGCTTATGACCCACTCCCTGTTAAAGTGCTTGGGAAAACAGCAGAGGAGAGCTCAGTCAGTTGGGCTCTTGCTACCCTGCCATCCACATGGGAGATGAGGCTCCTTCTCTGTCTTTAAAGTAAATAACTACTTTAAAAATTAAATACATTTCAGAGTAAGAAGCAGGTATGAATATACTTCCTCCTAAACATTGTACGTGTATATCACTAACTAGAGTTCAATATTTGTTACCTTTAGGTAAAATTTACAAAGGGTAAATGCTCCAATTGTAAGTGAGTCGGTAGGCAAATTTTGCTGCAAATAAACAGCTGTGTGACCCGAACCACTATGGAAGTGTGGACATTATAATCATCCAAGAAGAATCCCCTGTCTTGTCCTCACTCTCTGCCCTCTCACTTTAGCAATCAGTCTTATGATTTTTTTTCTTCATCATAGATACGCTTTGCCTGCTCTAGAACTTCATTCAAATGGGATCCTAAAACATGTATTCCTTGGGATAAGTTTTCTTTCTCAGATTTTTTTTTGTTTCATCCATATTACTATATGTATGTATGGCTTATTGCTTTAATTCTGAGTTCTATTATATAGTAAAAGGCAAAATTGTCTATGTAGCTGGGAAGTGTGGATATATGTCCCATGTTCTTAAGTGAAAAGAAAAAGACTAAAACAGGATGTATATGTAAATACCTTTGAGTACTGTGTCCATAGAAATTTATCTGAGACGATGGTTACCGACATTGTAAGAGGAAATCCCTTGGTTGGTAGATTTTTATGACCAATGTTTTGACTTGCAAGCTCTCTAGTTCTTCCACAAATCAACAATGAGTAACTAACTCTTTACCCCTTTTCATTATGGTACTGTGAGTGATAGTGCCAGAAGAAGCTGAGATGAAAGACAACCCTGGGCTATAATGCGAGTTCCTTCCGTGAACTCAACGGGAAGCACAGAAATGGAACTGGTTGGCTGGAAGAGCTACCGCAGATGACCGTCTCCCCACAGAAATCCCCAAAATGCCTTCTGTGGACAAACATCTTGTGAAGAAGCCTTTCTAAATAGAGGCTTAGTCTTGAGTCTTATGCCTGAATGAGAAAGCCACCTCATAAAATCTCCCAAAGTTATTTTTCCCTTCTTTATAAAGATTATAAATTGCCCTTTAGCTGTTTCCTATGAAGATCAGGGAGAAGAAAAATGAAAGTATTTTAATCAAGGTGGTTAAGAATAAAGAATGGCAAGGTTGTGAATGGGATATAAATTTGTGTGAAAGGATGGAGTTGAGCTAAGGTAAAGCAGTGTTTCCTTTAACACCATGTGGGTTACATAGAGCAGTTTTAACTTTACAGGCAAAGTAACAATTGTCGAGGTTGTGACTTAGCAAAAATCATGGACAATGACAACATAACCAAATCTTGGATGCCTCTTATAAGTAAGCCTAAACTGTCTTGACTATACCTATTAAGACCCTCAAGTAATGTTATATTTGAAACATGTTTTAAAATTATATACTAATTTGAGACATTATGAAATTTGTTATTCAAGTCAAGAGGCAAAGGCATTGTTTGTAACAAACAATAACCTGTATGGTCTTCAGTTCAACCCTGAGAAACTTAGGCCTCTTCTTGCTGTTGGGAAACGGGATTGAGGCTGAGGAACTGACTTTGTTTTTTCTCTCTCCACTCATATTCAGAAGAGAAATTATTTAAGAGCCAAGCATGAGATTTGGGGCAGACACAGACAGCCATCAGTTGGCACCTAGCTCGGTTCTATGAGCACTAGGTCTCCCTCTGTGTTTATTCCATTTTATGTAAAGCAAGTTGTCAGAATGAGATCTTAATGAGACCTTGGAGAGAAGTCCTGCAGTCACAGAAGACCAGAAGCTTCTGCAGTCCCACTAGCTTCTCTCCCAAGAAGATCTGATAGATCATGAGATGTGGTAGGCAGAGCCCTGCACATGGTGCCAGATTATGGCTTTGAAATCTACCCCTACTCCAAGGGTCAGAGCTCTGAAACTTTATAGTCTCTTAATATTTGGCTGAACATGTATCAACTAAAATATGTACTATGTTGCAGCACTTGCTATGGATCCAAGTTTTAACATCTCTATTTTAAATAGTTAGTTCAGGTATTTAAACATTAAACACTTTGTATAAGGCATTAATGGTCACACCAACACAAATAACTTCATGATTGCAAACATAAGGGTCTATGTTGTGCATCTTATCTGACTGTCTCAATCTGAATCCCAGGTGTACCACTGACTAGTGGCAACAGTTTGGGAAGTTCTTAAAGTGCTCTCTGCTCAGTTTTCTCATTTGCCAAATAAAGATGATAAAAGTCACTTCCAAAATATCATTGTGAACATTACTTGTAGTCATATTTGTAAAGCACTTAGAATGCTCCTAGCCCATAGTAAGTGCTGTCTGTTTTCTATCATTAGTGTTTTAAAACATGGTACTTGCTTAAAATACAGCTAGGATTACAGAGATATAAATAAGAGTATATTAAACTTTATGATGAAGAAACAGTGGCAAATTAGGGCAGGAACTCTAGAAAGTTTATAGTAAGTTATTTGACATTGGAATTGATGAGCCAATCAAAAATAGTTATGTATCATTCCTTGCCCACCAAGAGATGAAAAAAAAATACTTGCCATCTGCTCAGGCATTCCAAGTGTGAACTTATGCTGTGTCTTGTGATAGAATACCATCAACCTGGGCCTATAACTCCTAAATGGATCACTTTCACTCCACGAGCTGCTGTAAATATCAGGGACAAAGTGGGAAGGAGTTGCAAAGGAGAGCTCTCAGACATTGCTAGTGACTTCTTTGGTCCTATCCAGTTGGACAATTTTCCCCTCTTAGAAGCAGAGAAATCTCTGTTGTCCTTTCCCATGGTACCTTCATATTCTTTTCCCAGATTTATTTCTCCTGTGGGACATATTAGGTACAATAGATGAATTGCGCAACTTTTGCTCTTTCTCTCTTCACTAAAATTACACTGATGTGCTGGCCACAAAATAGCAGCAACTCAGTAAGAGGAGTCTGCCAGGAGTCAGTGCTGGGAGACAGAACAAACACTAAGCCCTGTTGGAGAAGGCAGAGCGAAGTCAAAAGGGCAATCCAGGGTTGAAGACCAGCTGTTGGTCCTACAGTCTCCAAGAGCTGGCTGAGAATGGACACCTGAAAACACAGCCAAGCCCAAGAATAGGCAGAGGTGAAAGATGAGAGTATAAGGATTCTTTCTACTGCAATATTGGAAGAAATGAAGTCACTTTAAAAAAGTAGAATCAGCTTGCTTTCATTGTTGTCCAGTGAGACTTCTTAAACATCAGCTAGATTTGACAGAAGAACACACACACACACACACACACACACACACACACTATATGATTATTGAGAATAAAGTTAGAGACTCCCATGAAATACTTAAAAGCATGCTAGTACTTTCCAGGAAAGAGATTGTATGTTGTGTTTACTTGTTATGGACAGATAATAGCTTTTGAGATGTCCAAAGAAGTGCTGTGAGTTTGAATCCAACATCTTGGTGAGGGGTGTGATGTTGAAGATAAGATGAACATTCCCTTGTGGCACTAATATAGAAGCTCTCTTTTGACTGACTAAATAGTCAGAAAGCCGCTTTCTCTTCAGTACCACCCACTTGCAAAGTAGGGTTCTTCCCTCAAAATTCCATTACTTTTTTCAGTGTCAATGTCTCAGCGTTTTTGAAAAAAAAAAAAAAAGGAGGTTGATGGCTGTCTATGGCTGCTGAAGAAACAGTAATTCCATTTGGGGCCAGTTCAGACAGGATTGAGTGAGGTCTCTATGGGTGGACAGGACTTCTTACTGAGTAGTGGTAGGCAGGTGGAGGAGAGCACCTCTCTCTGGCTGATTACCAGAATAACCTCATGAAATTTATACAGAACCATTGCAGACTCAGCCCAAAATGGACAGTGATGTTTTGGGCAAAGGCTGGGCAAGTTCCCAACATTGGTTCTCTGTGCTGCAGTCTGCTGCAGCTGGGCTCTACTGACCTCCTTCTAGGTCATTCTGCCACCCAATTCCAGCTTCAACTTCTGTTATGGGAAATGGTCTGCTTTTTCCTACCTAAAACCAATTAATGCCATAAACTTTATCCTTGATTCCTTCAGGATATAGTTCTTTTACCATAAAAGTTTGTTGACAAAGTCCTCTGGAAAACTTGTCTGTCTTTTCCATTTGTCTGACTGATTAACAGTTGTGCTAGACCTTCATTTCTTTTCTACAAATCCGTGTTCATATTTCAACAACAACAACAAAAAACAGAGCACAGTTGTAATGCATTTATTTTTTTTCAAACACTGTACATTTATATCAAGAGAACACCAAACAGAACCTCAGGAAAATGACTTCCTTTTGGAAAATCTTGCATAACCTCCTTGCTAGATGGCTCTTAGGGCCAGCAGCTGTAGTGAGTTCAGATCCCCTGTATGTAAAAGTTACTTTCTGCAGAATTAATAGATGCTGATTTTAAATGTGGAATGTCTTTCTCATTGGTCAGCATTATTCACTTTGGGCCCTGGGCTCAGAGTACTGTTATAACATGTGCCAGAACTGTGGCCTCTACCACAGTGTCTCTAAAGGTCTGGCTTTTGTCTTTCTTGTATCCTATCCAGATTCAAAGGAATTCAGGCAGTTTTTCCTACTCATTGATCCCAGAAATCTGTTGTCATGAAGCACTAAGCTTCTGATAGATTAAATATTTTACTGTTTGAAGGATCTAAGAATTAGATAAAGAGATAAAGGATATGGTAAGAAAGGAAAGAGTTGAAAGAGATTTGTTCCTGCTTCCATGATGAGCAGCCATATCAATTAGAATTCAAAACATAGCAATTAAATGTCAAGACATGGGGTCCCGCAGATCCGTACTGGAGTGTAAATGTGGGAAATAGAGTAAAAGGCATCAGGCCCTTTATGCCAATTCTTGGGCCACAGTCTCTCTGTTTACCGTTCTTACTTGTCGGTTTTGTGTCCACAGTTATTCCCTACATGGATGCAGTGTGTGACCTAACACATTCCTTCCTCATGTCCATGTGGAAAAGAAATTCTGACTAATCAGGTTAGGAGGCCCTGACACTGGCTTTTCTCCTGTGGAATAGAGCAGGTCAAAAGATATTCAGTTTCTTAGCTCTGGGCCCTGTGACAGGAGTTAAGTCACAGCTTCATTATGGAATCTTTCCTTTTCAAAGAATATTGCTGAAGGTAATTCTAGTTGAGGTCAGTATAAGGGAGAAAAGCTCTTCCCCAGCTCGACTAGCTGCTCTGAGGGTGGCAGTAGGCCCTAGTGACTAAGTGCCTGCAAATGGCAGTCATGATTTGCTAAACCATCTTATGTTAGCTTCAGATCAGATACACTGTACCTGGAAAACTCCAGGTCTTTTGTGTTGAAGAAAAATATACTTGTCCAATTGGGGAAAACTGTTTAGCTCATGCCTTTTTTGTTGCTGACCAAATCTGGGTATGGTAGAATACATTCTGTCTTTAGACCGGTAATGCTAATTTAAGACACTGTCCATGAGTGCATTCACTCAGTTAATAGAAGGGGTTAACCTCAATGGGGGGCGCTAGTTGCTATGCCATAAACATTGTAGTGGCAAAGTGGGCACTCTCTTCATAAAATAACAAATTTGAATGTTTCACTCAGGTAAAAATGTCAAAGTTTCATATGTTGGAAATTAGAATGTAGCCAAATATAATATCATAAAAAACATTTCCAGAGCTATGGAATAAAAATATTCTCATACAGGAAGTATGAGAATGTAAACTTTCTCCTGAAAGGAGAAGCTTAGTCTAAAGGAAGGGATCCACTGAGACTTAGTTATCAAAACTCTAGAATCAATTTGAGTTCTATTTATTTTCTCTTTAAATTAGGAAATAATTTACAGTCATAGAAAAATGTAGAAGAAAGCATCATCAGAAATCTTGCTAAAAATTTTTGCTAGTTTACTAAAATAAATTCTCGAATCCAAGTGTTAGACTCCTGATAAGTCTGCACTGGTTCTTTTCCTATCTCATCCTGCCCCAGATGTATCATTCTACTCAGTTTTCTCATTCATCATTTCTTGACATGTTTTAATGTTTTGTAATCATACTTACTTATGCCTAAATACATATATACATGTGTAGAACACTTATTCATGACTTCCAACTTTTTAATTTTTCATTTCCACATCTGTATTTTTCTACTGTGTTGGAATTCTATGTCATGGACAATATAAAGGAATGAGCTTTGCTAATAACACTATGTTCTCTAACCATGCATATAGTAAAGAAGTGTGTTGGTAACTCTTCACTCTTGTTTTTGGGCTTGAGTTTCTATGTGACTAAGATTAAGACATATCAAGACCTGAATTTTCCAGGAAGTGAATATGAGCTGAAATGAGGCTGGAGCAGCACATGAAAAAGTCAAAGGGCATAAATATCAGAAGGTCTATGATGTTGGCACAGGACATCATAGAAGCATTGGCTTAGTCAACAGTGTTAACAAGGATAGGCACCGCTTTTTAGAAATACTGTGAGGACTTCCTGAGTTTTCATGTAGATGGTGAAATCACAGTGAAGAACTTATTTTACTACAGGACAGACAAGTATTTTCACACTTTGCTCTGTCCACAATATTAAAAGCACACCATTAAACTCTTTGCTTAAGAGAAACTTACATGACAGTACACAGAATGGAAGACTTTCAAATGCTATTATTCTGTAAGTGAATAATCTGTGGAACAAGTTAGAGTAGAATGTCGTTTTGTCTATTATCTCCATGACCAAGATAATCATTTAAAGTATTTTTATCAGAATTAAACAATGTACAATTCCTTACCCATTGTGTTTTGCTGCCTATTCCAACAGAAACTTCAGTTTTGGTTGGGAGCCCTTTGGAATTTCTTCATCAGCACCTATTAGCTGTGTAATATTTGGGATGTTCTTGAAGTGCTGTAAGCTTCAGCTTCCATTTTCTTAAGTAGACATACTACGGTTGTTGTGAGGATAAGTTAGATACTGCGTGTTTAATGACTTGAAGTGATTCTAAAGTGTTCAAAATGTTCTAAAACACCTTTGCTTTTTATGCTTCTCAATGTCTACAGGCAACTCTTGTGTGGCTGCAAGTACTTTATAACGTATGGCTGTGATTTAAATAAAATTATTGTTCATTGCAAGTGAAATAAACAGTGTGATGTCTCCTGGTCAGAGAGAAGTCCTTGCCTTTTACAGAGCTTTTTTTCTTATTATCTCAGCGCATACATCACATGCCATCTTAATGGCCTGAAAGACAAAATTAAGAAAATCTCAATAGATGTAGACATTGTATATGAGTGACATTCAACACTCATGTTTAAAAAGTACAGTAGACATTGTATATGAGTGACGTTCAACACTCATGTTTAAAAAGTACAATCTACAAATTAGGTTAAAATGGACATTTGATAATTTAACAAAGACTACCTATTTAAACAGCATCAAACAAATGTTATGCTTAGTATTAAAAATGAAATAAGTGCTTTCAAAATTTATTACAAGAGTGATATTCTTTTTAGTAAATATTTTTCTCTAGTTCATTGTCAAATGATCCGTATAGCAATGTAAAACAAATGTAAAAAAAAAAAAAAAAAACCTCCTGCTAATGTGCACCTTGGCAGGCAGGGGTATTGGTTGAAGTACTAACATTTCTGTCACCTACATGGGAGACCTAGATTTAATTCTTTCCTGCTGGCTTCTACTGTAATATGGGTAAATGTGGACATCTGAGGAGTGAACTAGCACTTAAAAATTCCTTGTTTCTGTGCTGTGCCAAAACAGGGGAGAGGATGTTAGAGAACTAGCTTGTGTGTCAGAAGTGTTAAAGTAGTGTTGCCAGGTAATGTGAAAATTATGTTTTTGAAACAACTTCCAACAATGGAAAAAAAATATATTTGCTTGGTATTATTTCTGCTTTTCAGGAAGAAGTAAAAGGTAGCTTAATGAATTAGAGACAGTTTGTGATTTATAAGAACTGAGACCAAATGTAACTTGGAGTTTAGAGAAAATAGCATTGATTTCTCCCTCTTTGTCTCTGCCTAAGCCCTGCTGACTGCCAACATTCTGAGTCATCTCTAGGGAAAGGAGGCCTGGGGACGACCAGAAGCACACGAGATCATCTGCAGCAGAGTAAACACAAGCCTAGTGAAAGGCTCCTGCAGACCCCAGTGTCTGAGAACAGGCCCATGTGGGCGCCAGGCTGCATAGAACATGTCCAGGCTGGACATGAAACAGATGGTCAGTTCTGCAGCTACATTGACATGTCTTGTGTCAGTGACCAATGTCTTTTGAAGAGTCTACATAAGCTCTTGGTGTTATTTACCTGGCTGACCTGAGAGAGCTACACCATGAAGCAGAGGAGTCAGAAGGAGTGGGCTCGGGATTATAATTTTGACATCTACATGTGACCTCCAGTTGAGTCTGAGAAGCAAGCAAGGAGCTCACCTCCTTTGCGAAGCTGAGAGAAAGTTTTCCAAGGAAACACAAAAGCCAAGGTCAATTAAATACAAAAAGTCATTGCACCAAAGATTCCATCAACCTCTGCCTGCAGGAGGGAGGAGCACAGTTCTGGGCCACACTACTACTCAACACGGTGTACAAAAACAGACCTCCCAAGGAGTGGCTTTTATTAGTGAACTGTCTTGCCTTCCTTTTGCATTCCCATGCTTACAGCTCTGGGTCCAGAAGCAGGTTGATGCTGCTGCTATAGGTCATGGCCAATAATTCCCATTCATTTTAACCATCTAGGACAGCAGATAACAGAAGGCAAACTATCAAATTCGGTGGCTATTACAAGCAAAGCACTTGCAAAGACCAAATATAGGTGTAGATTTTACAAACTGAAACAAGTCACTATGTATTTTGTATCCCTCTGGTTTTCTCACACAATCATGCAATATGATAAATCCAGGCAGAGGTTCCCTTAGATGTCCTATAATAATTCATAAGCAAGTGGCTATTGTATCACTATTCCTAGTGGTCCACTATGTGAGCTTTCCTTGTCACAATTTATCTATGTTATACTTATATTGTGACTTGCATTTTTAGCTTTCTCCTCCAAATAACACAAACTTTAGCTTAAGATTTTGACATCTGTTAAAACACAAGGTCGCCTTCAGGTTGTAATGGACATGATTGTTGTTTTAATTAAAGTTCAGAAAGTATCTCATCAGTTTGTTATTTGAAACAAAATTTTCAGTCTTGATCCAAAATAACTGAAACCAAGTTCACCCATTTACAGACTGCGAGACTAAATCTGTCCTGAAAATATTTTGTTTGGCTGGCCCAGTGAGCTTTGTTTTGTTTTGTCTTAGTTCTGTTTTGTAACTGAATTTGAATGACTTTTAGCAGAACACATCTTGTCAGATTCCACAGGCCTAGCATTCTTTGTTGCTCTGTTCTTCAAGTTGGTATATATTTATATCTATATCTATAGATTTATATATATATATTTATTTATATATATTTATATATCTATATATAGATTTATATCTATATCTATAGATATAGATATCTATAGATATAGATATAACCTGCATGAAACTTACAGACATTTCAGTTTGTGATGCCCACTCTGTAAAGTAAATGATGATACCAGGCATCCATGTTTCACTCCCAGTGAAAAAATTGGACCTCTAATTTTGCTAGTTTTTTTTTGCTGTGCTCAGAATTAGGTAAAAATATTTCTCTTCTTTGTGATATAATTGCTTTCAATAATATGATCTGTAATGGTGAACAGTGACATCATTCCAATAAAATCAAGTACAGTCTTCTCTCAATTTAAAGTAACTGTTGAAAGATTCAACATGCTAAAACTATGTAAAAATATTTTGTTTCTGTTTTTAAAAGTTGTATACTAGTTTCAGAAAACATAGGTTTAGTGTTTCACATTTATGGTACCATATGGTAGTGGTATTGGTTGTTTCCTCCAAGCACATCTACCCAGATTATGCACCAACTCTACACTGACTTTGTCCTAGACATTAGTTGCTACTTAACTACCAAATTAAATATGAGGCCATTAGCCACTGCAATGTGACCAGTGATTGTACAATGCCAGGGTTACTCAGGTACATACCTGACCTCATGAAATTTCTCTTTGTGCATATGAAGACACCCATAGCTATGCAGACCAAGTCTCCAGCTGTTTGCTAGAATATTGCCAAAATCAGAATTGAGAAGTATAGCATGATCTTTATAGAAGTTTTCATCTTTTTAAAGCTATGTTTTCCTATGAATATTCCTTCTTCTATGATCCAGGAGTGACTGTCAGAGGGAAATACACAGACATAAACCAAGTTCAATATAACCAACAATGGTCAATAAGTGGTTGGTCAAACTTTTCCTCAGCATAGATGTGGTCTGTAAAGGATGCTGTTTATCCAGGCAGCTGTTCCAACACTGGATCCTTGATTGCACTTACATTGGCATCAATCCTGTTCATGTGTATTTCTGCATTTCTGTTATTGGTCTTGATTTTTCTGTATCCTAACAGTTTTCTCTTCCCTGGTAATCAAGTATTAACAGCCCATGTGCCAGCTATTTAGCTTCCCACAAATTTGACTAAATTTTTGTCCTGTATGGAGATGTACTATCGAATGATCTATTGAGAAGATTGGCCTTATTTCAGTTTGGGGCAAAAGTTGACTTCCCTTGTGTGTGTTCCTAAATTTAACTGTTTGAGGCAGATGGTGTCAACAATCCAATGCATAGGGTGGGCTTGGGGGAGCATCAGTGTGCTTAAACTACCTAGACACAGAGGAAGGTTTTTCTTTGTAAATGTTTTCCTTATGGTTAGTCACTATAAATTACAGAGCTCTGGTCACCAGAAATGCATTTCTTATACATAATCATTGAAACCAGAAATGAAACTCGATTCTGAGTTTGAAACAGGGAATTTTATTCTGGTTTTCTTCATGGGAAGTGGCTGACTTGGGCAGAGTAGAAATTGAAGCATAGGAGCTCATAGAGAGAACCAAAGATGCCAAATGTAAAAGAAGCACCCAGATATTGTTTGAAAGATCAGATTTTATCCTTAAAAATTTAAATGGCTGAAGAATATCGTAACATTGGCTTTTATAAAGATCCTTACCATCTGTGAGTTAGCTATTAGCTGCTGTAAAACCTCCTAATATATCTAGTCATATAGACTCATCTACCCAGAATCAGAGAAAGTTCCAGATGAACAATTTCAGACCACAGGTATCTCCTCTCAATGGCCTCAGATATCCCAAATGGCCAGCTAAAATGCCTAACAAGATAGTTGAGAAGACATTTTGTCATCTGACAGAAATCCTACTCAAGAAAGATTATGTGCTCACCTATACCAATTTCTATGGCTTCTGGTAGTGGCAAGTCTGTCATGAAAGCACGAAAGTCTTCCACAGAAAGTGTGTGGACAACAACAGGACATTAGAAATCACGCTGAGACTCCACTCCTGGGAATTCCCGCACATCCCCCTCTGCTTAAAATAAAAAGTCAAGAAGCCAGCAGAAGAAAAATACAACACATAGTGGAGAAACTAACACAGACAAAAATACAGCATACAATTAGTTAAAAATGTGTGTATTATCACATTAATTTTTAGTGTGGATCTGCACTATCATTAGAACTATTCACGAGAGCATCAAATAAAAACAAGTTATGTGACATATTTAGCTGGTTATAGTTTCATGAAAATATATTCGTATATATTTCACATATCTGAATAAGATATATCAATAGATAATAGTATTGATTTTCTCTGGCAGGGTTTTAGGTGTTACTTGGGTTTTTTATCCTTTTTGCCTCATTACTTCTAATTTATCTGCAAGGACTTAGGATTGCTTTTGTGAAAAATAAGCTAATAACAAAAAGTGTTTCCCGACCTGTAGTCAACATGGTGCGAATAGGTCCAGAGAGTTGTAGGGTGACCCAATGGCCTTTCTGTTACCAAAACTCTTAGATCTCTTTGGAAACTTCTGTCTGAATGCCAGATGAGTTGATTTTAAAAATCCTTTCAGGCTGTCAGCTTTTACCATAAGTGAAGTGGAATCTTTTTTGTTTGTTTGTTTTCAGCTAGAGTGAGACTGGCAATATAAATATGAAATGATGAATTCTTTCTTTGTATTTTCTCATGCACCCCAATTATTGGTGGGATTTAATCTATTATTCTTCTCTCTTTTTTTCTTTCAACAATTTCTCCATAGATGGGAGCCTAATCTATTATTCCAAGGCACCAACCCCCTATACATTTACAACCTTAATTTTTAGGTTAGTAGAAGATGAGGACCAAAACAAACAAACAAACTTGGATCTTTATATACATAATTGCACAAATAATATTGTTCTTTTAATGAAATAAATTTATCATATGACAAAAATTAACCTATAATTGCTGGATTTTTTTTCAGATTTTTCTTCCCAAGAGATTGAGTTGCTTGCCTAGGGAGGCACCAGGTAGCAGTGTTTCCACAGAGAAAGAGAAGTAATACTCAGACCCCAAAGTTTCTGATCTCATTGTTGCAAGTGTGAAGCTGATGAGTGATTCTTCAGTTGAATCTGAGATAGGATCCTTGGGCATGATATTTTATCAAAATGTAGGCAATGCCTAAGCCAATATTTGATGATAAATGGCAGAGTTAAAATCTGAGGCAATTTTTGTTTGATTTCAAAGTCCCACTTCCTGTAAAATTACAATATCCCTGCAGTTTCACCTGACTTCTTTAGTAATTCTCAGCTTCTCACAATAATGTCATATAAATCTAGGTATTTGTTGACTTATAAGAAAATTAAAGCATGTGCTTATAAATTCATTCATTTATATGTGCAGTGGGAATTTCTGCAACACAAAATTACAAGAAGACATTAGATTTTACTCCATAAAATAGGTAACTGTTACATGTAAAAAAATATGACCAAGAAGCCTTTCAATTGTTAGTGACATAAATTCCGACATATTCTTTCCTGAAAGGTGTTGTGATACAAACTGCTTTATGGACAACAAAGTGGTCTCCTGCTCAGTGTTGATCCAGTTCCACACCAGAGGATCTCTTCTGTGTTGGGATTGAAACAAAGTGCTGAAATGATGCATGTCTTTTGCTGGACAGAAAACCACAAAGCTTCATTCAGATGACCTCAAGGCCTGACCAGAAAGTACTCAGTTGCTTCTTCCGGTTACCTTTTCAGGCTGGCTGGTCCTTAATATAGCTAATGTTCCCCAGATGTGTGAGCTGCTGGCCATTTGTAACCCTTGCTGGGCTCGCATGCAGTGCTGATGGCTGTTTTCACAGACCCTAGGAAGATGTAGTGTCTTCCAATGGAGAGAGTGGCAAATACTGCAAGTGCCATTGAGGCATGGAAATGCCATACAGGCAATCTTACTAAAATGCATGCTTTTCAAAAAAACAAATCCATTATTTTGGGGGGGGATTTAAAAAAGAGAGATGTAAAATAACCCCCACCAACATATGAATACCATATTACCTAACTATAACAAACTTACGTCAAGCATAACCTTTCTAACATATTTTGTAGCAAAATACAGACAACCTTATACAGTCACCTACAGTATCCTTGTGGAATTTCTTCCAGGATCACCAAAAGACATTAAAAAAAAATCTTCAAAATGTTCGAGTCCCTTGTATAAAATGGCATAGTATTTAGATATAACCTACACTTTTTGTAGGCATTAAAGCATTTCTGGATGACTTAAAATACCTAATATAGCATTAAGGCTATGATATATGTTATATCGTACTGACAGAGAATAAAATAAGAATAAAAAGTCTGCACATGCTCAGTAGAGAGATGTAGGTTTTTTTTCAAATATTTTCAATTCATGGTCAATTGAATTCATGGATACAGAACATGAATATAACGAACTGACTTTATTTTCTGGAAAAGTGTTTCTGTAGAGAGCTCAAAAAGGAAGACTTAAATCACCACACTATAATCACATTTTTAAAAACTGATAATTCTTGAATATAATCAAAATCAGTGTTTAAATTGTATCTCTAATGTCATAAAGTTTTTCTTAATGTTCATGCCACAATCAAAATAAAGCCTGTGTAATATACTTTTCTTTCTTCTTTTTTTTAGATTTATTTATTTTTATGAGGGAGGAAGATTTATGGAGAGGAGAGACAGAGAAAAAAAAATCTATCCACCGGTTCACTCCCCAGATGGCTGCAATGGCCAAAGTTAAGCTGATATGAAGCTAGGGGCCAGGAGCTTCTTCCTGGTCTTTCATATGGGTGCAGGCTCCCTAGGCTTTGGGCCATCGTCTGCTGCCTTCCCAGGCCACAGCAGGCATCTGGATGGGAAGTGGAGATAGTAACTGGTGCCCAAATCAGATGCCGGTGCTTACAGGTGGAGGATTAGCCAGTTGAGCCTTCATGTTGGCTCCTTAACATACAACTTCAAGTCTCTTTTCACCTTTTTGTTTTCCTTTTCCATTTTTTCTTTTCCTTTTTTGCAGTATATTTGCTGCGGAAAAATAATTGTACTGTAAAATTTTGTTGATTGCATTTTTGTGTGTTTTAATGCAGTACTCTGTTACCATTTTCTGTAAGTGTCAAGTTGAAGCTAAAGGCTTTGTTGCATTCAATTTTTATTTTTTTGCATTTCAATGCCAAATTCCAATGCTGAATTTTACTTACCACCACTGGTATCTCTACATATTTTTCAATTAAAAAATCAGAAAAGCATCATTAATGTATAAGTGACACATAATTCAAAATTAATAGCTTTAAAATTAATCTTGCCTTTCTGCTCTTCCAAGAACACTGCTCATGAAGGAAACAGGATGTTGGAATTGTAATCTTACCGGAGTATTCTTAATGCACACATTTAAAAATAACCTGTAAGTAAAATTACCACCTCGAAAATGGTTACTGAAGGCTGACTTTTCAACTTTTTTTTTCTGAGAGTATGTAAACTAAAAACTAGTTTTCAGAGTTACTTGGAGCATACTGTTTTTGTCTGATTATGTCTTCAACATGTTTACTGTTGGCATTCAATTTTAATTAAAAAATTTTTAAATTTATTTGAAGAGCAGTAATAGAGAGTTTGTGTGTGTGTTTCTATCTTCTGGCTACTCCTCAAATGTTTGTAACAGTGCCATGTATGAGTAAGTCCCAAGCCAGGATTCAGAACTTCATCTAGGTCTCCCACATGGGAGACAGGAGCCCAATGACTTGAGCCATCACTGTTGCCTCTTGTGGTACACATCAAATTGTATTTGGCAGGAGGGGGCAGAGGGACTGACAGGGAGGGATGGAAAAGGGAAGGAGGAAAGAAGGACAGATGAGAAAGTTACCACAAATTAGGGAAAATGTGTATTGATCTTTTTGCTTATTTCACTAAGAATTATGTTCTGCAGTTGCATCCATTTTGTTGCCAAAGAGGAGTCTGTTATTGCATCATTTATAGATCATATTTATTTATCCAATCATCAGTTGATGAACATTTCGGTTGATTCCATATTTTAGCTATTGTAACTTGAGCTGCTGTAAGTATGGGGATAACTCTTTCGTATGCTGATTTCATTTCCTTTAATAAATTCCTAGGGGTGGAGTGGTGAGAGCACATGGTACATTTATTTTTAGGTGTTTGAGAAATCTCCATACTACCTTTCACAATGGTTGTACTTAGGAAACTTTTTTAATTATAAATTTTTTATTCTACCAATTTATTGACATATCTTTATTCTTTGTTAACTATTATTATACACATATTGTTTCTTATTTTTCTATCTTCCATGAGATAGAATCAGACTTTTTCTAAGGGCTGGTAATTAAATTATACTCATGGAAAGTAAAATTTTCATTAACCAAATCTTAGTGACTACAATTCCAAGGAGGGAAGTGATTGACAAGAGAACAGGTTAAACGCTTCCTGTTTGTGACTCAGACAACCAGCATACTGCCTGTTTCTTAGTAATCTTCTTTTTCTGCTAAGTTATAAAAATGGGATATTACATGAAATTTAGTACTTCATTTGAGATTATGCAGTTTCCAAAGTGAAGTTTACTAAACAGACCCAAGGGAAATTCATAATTCATCGCTAGACAAAACTTTGTTTTTTCCCAAGTGCTATGTTTCCTTTCCTTGATGAGTCTCATCATAAGCTATGTTTTCCATTTTCCCTCCTGGCTGCTAGGAATCTAAGCCAAGTGGTGGTGGAATCTTGTAGTAATAAACATAATTATGTGGGCATTCTTACTGCATGCATATGCTCTTTAATTTTGTCCCAACTTCTACTTCAAAGGTCTATAAAACTTCCATCCTAAAGGAAAAGCTTACAGGAATGTTGCTTACACGATTTAGTTTTCATACTTACTTTTTAGAGGGAGTGATTCTGAAAATCCCATCAGATTCTGGTTCTAAGGAAGGCTACCTGTGATTTAGAAAAAAAAATAAAGTCAAAACCACTGGTTCCAAAAAGCTCATGATGAATTTAATTGGAATAAGTTTAATACAAAATATTTGACATCTCTGCACAGTTTTTTTTCATAGCCCAGGTCTTCCATGTACTTCTTGAAAACCTCTTATGTGCATGAGTAATTTTTTTTACACCAAAGCAAATTTATAATTTTATTTTTCCTTTAGCTTTTTGAAGTTAAAAGAAAAAATTTTATTTATGTCATAAGCTTATACTCTAATTTTAAGCCCTTCAATATTTATGTAAAAATTAATGGTTTAATTTTTGAATTATATTGTTAATTTTTAATTTAACAAGGTACAATTAATAATAAGCTGGTGCATTTATAATGTAGGCTTTAATCAATGCAAGTAAAATCATACAATGGATAATTCGAGACTGTATAATATGAAAAGATGAAATGCATGATTAAGAACCTGATGGAGGTCCTGGTGCAATAGCCCAGTGGCTAAGATCTTTGCTTTGCATGCACTGGGATGGCATATGGGTGCCAGTTCTAATTCCAGCAGCCCCACTTTCCATCCAGCTCCCTGCTTGTGGCCTGGGAAAGCAGCAGAGGATAGCCCAAGGCCTTGGGATCCTGCACCCGCGTGGGAAACCCAGAAGAAGCTCTGGGCTCCTGGCTTTGGATCAGCTCAGCTCTAGCCGTTGCAGCCACTTGGGGTGTGAATCATCAGACAGATCTTGCTCTCTGTCTTTCCTCCTCTCTATATGTCTGACTTTCCAATAAAAATAAGTAAATCTTTTTTTAACAAAAGAATCTGATGGGAATTGCAGGATTAGCTAACTTTGAAAGAATGAAAGTATTATACATCATCATTCTAGTTTCCATAAAACACATTGAAACACAATCATTTCAATAAAGCCACTTATTATTTCTAATAAGCTAGTTTCCTATTCTTTTGCTCTAACCTTCTGCCTCTTGTCACCACATTATGTTTTCTTGACTATGGGTAAGTGCTTTGTGGTTTGGCAAACATTCAAATCAGTGATGAGCATATGACCATACACTGGATGTCTTTGAAGAAAGACTTCCATTCACTTAACCAAGGATTTGAGTCTACAGGTAATTACTTTGCCTTATTGATAAAGACAAAAGATTTTGAACATATCTGATTTTTACAATGAAGGTATCTAAACATATACTAGTTATATCTCCAGCTGTATTTCATTATGGTTGTTTATTTACAGAGTATAATGCCCTCAAGATAAATTGAAGTAATAATATTATTATCTGGGAAGTGTGATACTAGTACACATTTATAGCACTATTCCATGGGATAATAGCTTGAAAAATTTGAAAACTGACCAAACATTGATTTCAGTTTATGAGTGAAAATTAGACAGTACAAGCAACAATCTTGAGTACTCATGGTGAATTGTAACCAATACTCCTACTGTATCTATCTATCTACTTATCTAGCCTCTATCTATTTACACTACTATGTGAACAGGGCATACTAAGTAAGTAAAGATTGAAATAAGAATTAAATTTATGCTTAGAAATCCAAAGCATTTGAAATAAGTGTGCAATTGGAATACCTTCCATAGAATGTGTCCATTTTCTGTGTCACTAGTGATTATTTTTAAGTATTTTTTTTAGTAATTCTGTAAGTCTTCTTAGAGTTGAGATCTGAATAACACATTGTATAATAAGATTTGTTGTATGTTGCTTTGATAAATATGCCTTTTACAGAGATCCCCATAATTAGGCTAAGGGACATATCTGTCACCTGGTATGGCTCACATAAGATAATGTAATTAAATTTATTGGAGGTGGGGCGAGAAGACTTTAGATCTACTTACTCAGCAAATCTAAGTATGCAGTATTTGTTATTAGCATTGTTTGCCATGTTGTGTGTTAGGTCTCTGGAACTCACTCGTCTTATAACTAAAACTGTCTGTCTTTTGACCAACTTCACATTCTAACTCCACCTCCATCCCTCTCTGGTAGCCACTGTTTTATTCTCTCTTGGTCTAAGTTAGACTGTTGTAGATCTCTCATGTAGGTGCTATTCTGTGTCTGAGTTATTTCATTTATCCAAATTCACCCATGTTGTCATGAATGGCAAGATTTTCTTCCTTTTAAAGGATGAATAACATTACATCATTTCTTTAATTATTAATGATTGTTTTCACACTTGGATTATACTAAGTTTGTAATTCTGTGAAAAATCCATTGGCCTTAAAAAGAATTTGTTTACCTGAGAAATAAAATTGACAACTTTTGGTTCTGAGACTATTGGAAGCAGGGTTATAATTGATGTTCTTGCAAGAGCCTAAAAAGTTAACTTCGCCTATTTTTTTTCCTGTCTTGCTATTTTTAGTGTTATTAGACTAAACTCTTCAAAATTTAGAGTTTAGATTTAATTTGACATTTCCAAGTGCTTAAAAAGTAGGCAGTGGTTACTGGTTGAAAGTGTTAAAATGCTTAATTTTCAGTGACATGAATAAAACCATATAGGTGGAATTTAAAGAGCAAATGATTACAGATTTTGGTTTGTTGAGCTAGTCAATCTACCTGAATTAGTAGTAAACTCATAATTTGTTTGGTATGAGGTAGGGAGGAAAAAATACTTTGAAATTTAAATGTGTTCATGTGAAATTTTTTACAAATTGTTGAGTCAGCCTAACTGCTTCATGTGGATTCTGACACTGACACTGACACTCTTTCCTTTATTCCGGTTGATTCACTTCACAAAGCCCGTGGTACTTAAGAGAACAAGTTATAGCAATTATTAAAGTAAGCAAAGGCTCCCCCTGTTGCTTGTGGTCAGAAATCTGATTTTAATTATGAGAAGTAGATAAATGTTGAGGCTGTAGTTAGACAGAAGTGGGAATGCCTTCTTAATTTCACTAGAGCTATGGGTTCAAATTTACACATGTGCACACACATACACACACACACACAGTACATTACAACCGCAGATTCATTTCTGAATTTTTCTTTTTTCATATTACACTGATAATCATCTAGAGAAACAAGCATCATTTCAAATGTAACACTAGATTAACAAAACAAAAATGCAGATGAACATAAAAGGGACTACATGGACCCACGCTCCAATTCTCACCTGGAATTCTCACTGGAGCTATATTAGTAAGTTATTTAGCCATCAGTCTTAATCACATTTCTCAACTGCTGCTTCATATTTTCTCTAACTGAACTCTAACCCCTAAAAGAGATGATCAAAAACATCTTCAAAGAAAACTTCACAAGGGTTTTGTATAACTTACCACTCATTCCATTTCCCATCAAATGAATTCCTTAGAAGTCAAATGATGAGCACTAATTCTAGTTTTCAAGAAAATCATCCTAATTTAATAAACAGATAGAAGACTGTATGACATTTATACCTTCTGGTTGCTTCTGCATTTTATGTTGTGATTTATTGTGTAATCACTACCTTAAAAGATTAATAGAGAAAAGTTACCTTACTGAACTTAAATCATTTTGTAATAGACTCACCCAGTTTTATGAATACTGCTTTTCAGTATATTCCTCCTCTACTTTGTTAAACTTAGGTTCTGACTAAATAAGCCCAGATAGATTTTAATCTGTTTTTTTCCTTTTATTTGTTTTCTTTTAATTCTTCACACTTTCACACTTTCTATAGTCTCACTACCCAAAGACAAGCACTACAGGAGTTTCACAAGCTTATGTGGTACTGATGATCTTCTTGAACAGGAACTGTGTCTCATGCCCTGCTGCTTGTGATGTGCGTAACTGACCTCACTGAGGTAAGGCTCAGGCTCCTGCAAAGAACACATCTGGTAGGGATAGATGTCATTTTAAAGACCAAGCCAGTTCTGGTCTGATGTGAGTAGGCTTATTTTGTTGAATTGCTTCCTTTTTGATCAGCATTCATTTTTCTTAAGCTTACATTTTGCTACTTCAAATAATGTTGCAACAATTTTATTAATTTGTGCTTATTTCCTCTTATATGTACATAAGATTATTCACATTAGAGTATTTAAGGAAACACAGACAGTATTAAGTGTAAGGCAGAAACTTTACTGCTTTTCCGGAACTAAGTGGCACAAAATAGTGAACATTTTTCTCTATTTTCCCAAGTATTCACATGCTTCAGTAATTTAATGGCATTAGTAGTGGGATCTCCACTAACCTAGGCTGTAGGAGGAGATGAGAAAAATAGCCAAAACTTGGAAAGTAAGTGAATATGTTCATGAACTTTTGGACTGGGGTTGCTACAAGTGCAGGTAAAAGAACAAAGATGCTTGTATTGTAATGCTTCATATACTTGCCGTTATAGTTCATCCCAGTGATAAAAACAGTTCCTTTAAGATTCAAAATATTCTGTGGTGTATCACAAGTGGTAACATGGTAACAAAGATAGAAATAAATTCTTTTTCCATACCTCACATTCATATTTCTTTCAAGTAGATTCTGAAAACAGTTCCAAGATGTGGGAAATGGTTTAAAAAGACACATTTATGTACTGTTGAATTCAAACTGTTACACTAACATACTAATATATGAATGAAATACTTTACCAAAAATTATGGAATCACTTTGTTTATTAGCCATTTGGTTTTGTCTGTATTTTTGAGATGGAGATAGGAGTATGTTATGGCCACTGCCAGTGTGATAAATGACTTTCCCATCATATTCTCATTTTGTGGGTTTAGGTCAGACACCATATTGTGACTTGGTTGGTGCGGAGACTGGTCTTTTACTGTATTTTTAGAATATTTAGTCTATTTAGAAAGTTTACATAATTTTGGTCACAGTGACTAAAGTGACTAGGATTAAAATAAGACTGACTTCTACAAAAACAGACCAATCCAGCATTAGAAAATGGCAATGAGTGCCAGGGTGGCATCCAAAGACCTTTTGTTTCCAGGGGTTGGTGCACAAGATGGTAAAGATGGGTACTCATGAAGAAGAGACATACTTATCTTTGTTATTGTAAGAGTGGATTGTTCTGAGATGCCAAATGGATAACTGTTTGTTTTATCATGGTACTTGTCTAGACTAGAGACAGATTTCATGTGTTTTGTTGACTCTGAAGGATTGATAGTGGCTACCTGGATCATTCTGTGACAAATAAATTGAGATAAATTGAAATAATTGAAAGAGTAAGTTCTTATCTTGCTGGAAAAGATAATCACCAAGAGTTAAGCATGAGAGCAGAGGTAGGATGTGTATGAAATATTTCCAGACCAATGGGAAATAAGATGTTTAAATACTCCGTTTTTGTTTAATATTCTCTTGGTAGTTTATGCCACACTTTAAATCTACTGGATCAGAAATTTCCTGTGAGCTGATTTTTAAAAATCAATTACCATATTTATAATATTGTTATTTTTAATACTTATTTTCCATTATGCAGTTTTATAGGAATAGAGCTTCTCCCGTTTCACTTCCTTTTCTCTCTCCTCCTTCTCCCCACCCAATGTGACCTATGTTTTATAATATAGTCCTCCAGGCACTAATCCCTTTAATGAGGCCTTTACCCTTGTAACGGACTTTTCTCTGAAAGGTCTCATTTCCTAATATTATCACACTAAGGGTTAGGATTTCAAAAGGTGAATTTTGAGGGCACACGGAGTTCAGCCCACAGTAGTGGATTTGGGTGATACTCTATTTCACACATTATCGTTGGCCTCCTCACAGCACTGCAAAAAAGCATCCCTACATCCTCTTAATTGTGGTCATGGTAGATTATCCCCTTTCTTTGTCTGCTATTCTCAGGAACTGAAGGGTAGGCATGCCTTAGAAATCAGTTAAACTGCAACTGTTTTCCTACTGGAAACAATCCTCCCACCTCCACTCTGGCAACCAATGTTTCTAGGCTTATAGGATATGGAGGCATCCTGGAGAATTGTACCCTGTATTTTTAAGGTGTTATCTTCAAGTGGATGTCTTAACAGTTTCTCTGAAAGACCACTTTTAGAGTCGTTGCAACACAGGGCTAGTATATTCTGGCAACTCCATTTTGTGATGGAAGGCATAGATTTCATGAACATGTTTCTACTGCCATACCATCTAAGCTTAAAAGCAAGGTCCTTGGTCCAAGACAGTGTTGGTTAGAATTATGTGTTCTGTGTTGATGAATCATTGCATAAGCCTTCAGTTGTTCTAGCTAAGCCTGTTGGCAAGAAAGGCAAACCATAACCACAAAGTGTGCCCATTCTAGATGAGATGAATTCTTGTGCCCACCAAAGGTGAAAATGGTCTTGTGCCAGTTTCCTACAGCTTTAATAACAAAGTGCCACAGACTGGGTGGCTTAAAACAACAGGAAATTACTCTCTCACGACTCTGCAGAACTCTAGAATTTGGTGTTGACAGGACATGCTGCCCTTCTTAGCTTCTGGTGATTGTCAGCAGTCCTCCCAGCTTCTTGGTTTACAGCTGCATAACTCTATTCTCTTCAGTGTGACCTCATCTCAGATGACTTTATAAGTATCTTCAAAGACCCTGTATACAAACAAGATCACATTCACAGATACCAAGCTTTAGGTTTTCAACATGTTTTGTGAAGGAACACAATTAGCAGATCCTATATAATAGACTTGTGATCAAGGAGTTGGTTGTGCTCCTTTAGGGTTGTGCTAATTTGAGAGGCTCAGAGTTGGTTTCTGGCACTGGAAGATTGAACATCTGGCAGCAACAAAAACTCGATTAGTTTTGGTAAGTAGAAGTACTTACTGCTGGACCCAGTCATAGCCTCTATTCCTGCCACCACAACACTTCATTCTTGAGGCCATTGCAGAAACTGAATGAGATCATTTGTTTACTTTCACATTTAATGGTCTACATTATTGTTAATAATTTTATTTGATTTATAATTTATAAATCCATATAAGTAATATAATTTATAATTTCATAATGGCTTAGATTTGTTAAGGAATCATATATAGCTTTTTAATTTTTCAGATGCCTTTCTCTAGAGCATAATGTGTCCCAGATGCTTTCATCACTATAAAAATTATTATTAGTTAATTTTCTATTATTAAACCAAAACAGCTTTGCTAGTATAAACTTACCTCACACAGATGTTAGCTTTTTAGTATTATTGATATATATTGCTAACATTTTATTTAATTACTAATATGTGGGATTTAAGAGGTTTCTGGAAAATGCATCGTAAAAATAATGAATTTCAGAATATTTTTCACAAAATTAACTTGTCTCTTAATTTTTCCAAAAGAGTTTGAAGTGCCCCTGTATTTTGCAGTTTGTTCAAAGGTGTAGTTATTAAATAATTTTTGTTTAACTGTGTGATCAAGTTTGAACATTAAAATACTGCAGTAATAAAGGTAGGTGTGTGTGTCTCCTCTTTCACTATTCTATCTGGTTTTTGCTTTTATTTGTTGTTGGTTTTGTGAAAACTGGGTTTATTTTTTCCTTGAATGTGTGGTAGAATCGTTCTGTAAAATTGTCTGGGTCTGCTGATGTTTTGTTTGTGGGAAATCTTTATTGATCTTGAATCATTTTTACTCAAGGAAAATAAGCATTTCTTGGTATTTGCTGAGACAATAAAGGACTGGCAGGTGAATCATAGCATTAGGACTTTACCAAATTATACCAGCAGCATTTGGATAAACCCTGTAGTTATTTAATTTCTACACCAGTGGTTACAGAATACTGAATATTTCTAGCTTTATTTCAAAATCCCTGCTATCAATAGAAATTACAATACAAATTACTGGGAAGTAGCAAAGAATAAACTGTTGGTTTTATCTAAATATGTTGTAAGCAGTGACATTAAGATGGAAGATAAATTTCCAAGTGGCTCAACTGGTTTAGGATTAATGCTCTTTCAGTCTCATTTTCAATGTTAATTTGTTTTGAGATTTTTTTAAATTTTAAAAACAGATTTGCAGAGAGAGAAAGACACACACACATACACACAAATATCTCCCATCTGCTGGTTCATTCCTCCTCAAGGTCACAGTAGCTGAAGCTCGATCGTTTGAAAGCCAGGAATCTAGAGCTTCTCCTGTGTCTCTCACATTGGTTCAGGGACCAAAGATTTGGTTCCTCTTTGATTGCTTTTCCAGGTGCATCAGTAGAGAGCTGGATCAAAAATAGAGCAGTTGGACTCAACACATTGCCCTTGGAATGCTGGCACCACAGGTAGAGGCTTAACCTACTGTGACATTGTATGGCCCCAATTTTCAACTTTAAAATTTTTCTTACTTATGTATGTCTCTCTTTTCCTTTCATTATACTCTGTATATGTTAAGTGACTACAATTGAACTCCATTCCTTTTCTGAGATTGGACTATATCAGGTATACAGTCACCGTTTTACATTTTAGATAGAAATCTGTTATTGTGACATCGATTTCTGATATGATAGGTCAAGATCTTAGAAGTCATCACTCTTGTTCTCACAACAAGAAAAGAATTGAACAAATGGAAAATCAGCAGCTCCTCCTTGATCTATCAGAGAAATGAGGGCAGATTTGTTGCAAACCTGGAGAAGGGCAAATACTGAGAGACACAGCTTGCAGACACTCAATTTGAGGAGCAGAAACAGTGGCCAAGCATCATTGTGAAGATAGCTGCTAGAATATATGGCAAGTACACCTCAATTAGTTTTCACACAAGAATGAGGAATATCACATTACTAATCATATTCCTAGAAGAAAAATCAAGAATCATGACAGACTTATCAAGTGGCAAGGAAGTATACAGAGCAGAGAGGAGAGCCTCACTTCCACATGGTCCTCAGGGTCTAGCTACAGCTAGACAACCAACCTTAATAATTAGACCTAACTTGTTTCAGTCATGAATCTTTCTCCTAGTACACAATGGATAGAATTGAGACTTTTGCTGGTAGGGTGATCATGTGAGAGGCTATAGGAGAAAACTCAAAGGAAAAATGGGGAAAGGCTTTTTTATTCTTGTTTTTTAAAAAATGTTGCCCTGTTACCTTTCAGAATTTTCTAAAAATTGTTGTGAAATGACAAGTTACTCTACCTATAACATATGGTAGATTATTAGAACCAGAATGTCAGTTCTCCAGGAAGAAAAGTTAATTACTATTTTTTAAGCCAATCAGTGGTCTTGACTACTAAAGACTAAGAAGTTCATTGGTTTCCTTGAGAAAAATATTGAATGTATCTTATTTGCTTAAGATCAAGTACTGTAATTTACTGCTAAATTGCTTTAGCAACTTTGTTATAACCTACGTGTTCCCCTTCAGTGAACCCCTTATTAATATGGATATTTTCAAAAAGTTAGTGGGAAGTTTGTGCCCAACAGTTCTTAAAAACATGCTGTTAGCATTATACAAACTCCTTTAAAAGCATTAGGGAAAAAATGTGTAAGATCCTTTATAGTTTTAAATGCAATATGATATTTTGAACAGTGTTAGGGTAATTTTTAGGATAATTTTATTTCTTCTCTTGCTTTTTCTTACACATGGACTATTCCTGTTCATTTCTTACCTAAAAATATTGGATTTTTTTTATGAAGCAAAGAAAACAGTACTGAGATTTTTACTTTAAAATAAACGCTACCTAAAAGAGTATAAAGTTTAGTGGTAAGTGAGAGTACCCTGGCCTAGAAACAAAGAATGCAGGTAGACAGCATGGAGGAATATGGGAAATCTTGACTCAGAAGCAGGAGCAGGGCCAGTGTGCAATTTGTTCAGATTTTGCTGCAGCAGCACCATGTAGCACCAAGGCCCCTTCATGAGCCAAACCAGCGATGTCCTTGACCCTCCTTTGCCTTCCGGTGAGCATCGACTGTGGTGCCTGTATTGTGCACTACCCGTCCAATATAAGAGTGCTTTGTAATGTCCTAAAGTGTCAGCTTGTCTAACTTACTCTGTGTACATAGCTGAACTGTATGCCCAAGGTTCAGTTACGTCCCCAAATTGAGTATGAGGCATAGCATATCCAAGGAAAGGTGAATGGAAAAGTTTGAGTGGTTTGTTCAGACCTGACTCAAGAATTGTTCCTGATCCTGAGAAGAGGCAATGGTGAAACAATTAGGCCCAAGGAATTATAAGACTGACAATACAGAGCACTGACTTTCTTTTATCTCTCTGATATCTGTTCCCTATCACTTCACTGTCAAAAAAACAGCTAATGAAATTAAAATATAAGCAAAAATGAATGACTAATAACTAGGGAAAAAATAAAACTTGGTGGAAGCAATACTAACAGTATTTAAAAGCATATATCTTGCTGGGACATAGATCTCCAGTTTAATGGATGGACTTCAGAGTAATGACCATTTGTTCCTCTTGGGGTTTTGATTGACTGGATTGCTGTATGGATTTGTGATTTATTCTTTCTAGTAGGCCCTGTTATCTCCAAGCTCAGTTAATAAAGACTACTTAATAAACCCTAAAAAAAAAAAACCATATATCTTGAAACCAGGACCAGTAACTTCCTAGATTTCTGTGTTTATGCTACTTATTTGAACCAATGTTCTCTTATGAAATGAGGATAATACTGTATGCAACCATCTTGAGACATAAATGGCACACATAAATGGAGATACAAATTACACACATATGCACACACACACATACAACCATCCAACAGACCTGTGGCTCATACTTTGTTGTTGTTAAGTTCCTTGGGATTTATGGAGTTTGTATTACTTTTGGCTATTGTAAGTTGTCTCCAATGGAGTAAAAATTCCAAAAGATCAATGGGTAGAGAGATACCTTAGAGTTCCTGGTACACAAGAGTTACTTTTTCACAAGAGGAATTCAGGAAAGGGAGTATGATAACCACTACTTATCTCTGATCCAAGCATTACCCATGTTAAAGATATGCATGGAGTATCTACAGGTCCAGATTACCTGTTTGCAGTATCAAACAATAACTGTTGTCATCTGCTTCTCACAATTTAGATGAATGGGGAAATGAATTTTGATTTGCTATGGGTTATCTTATGTTCACTATATAATGAAAAACTTATTTTTATGTGCATGGGAAAGAGAGAGAGATCTTCTGTCTGCTATTTCACACTCTGAATGGCTGCAACAGGACAGAGATCGATCGATCGATCTATCTATCTATCTATCTATCTATCTATCTGCCTGCCTGCCTTCCTACCAGTCACACACTCTACATGCTGAAACAGTCAGACTTGGCCATGCTGAAGCCAGGAGCCAGGATCTCATTGTAGCTTTCCATCGAACTATCTACTACCTCTCAGGAGGTGTTAGCAGGAAAGTGCACTGGATGCAGAGCAGCCAGTTAACCCAGCTGTTTCTCTGAACTAGGACACAGATGTCCCAAGTGGTTACCTAACCTGCTGTGACAAACACCTGTCCCAGGACGCCTGCTTTTGAACATGTTGTTCAGTTTGTGTTAGTTTTCACCATTATGCTAGACAGTGGAGGTTCAAAACACTACCTTTGTCATTGGGAATCTTAAAATATAGTACAAGAAATGTAGAATTTTCAAAACATTCAAATAAACATGAGACGTAGAGGTTTTAATTATTATTTAGTGCTTAAGTTTTTCTGACTTATGTCTTAGAACCAAATCGCGTTTTCAAAAAGCACCGTTGACATTCAAAAATGCTTGCTTTCTTAAGTACATATTCAATGAGGTTACTGTAAAAGGTAGAAGGAAAATATATAAAGAATTAACCAGGGAAGAGAAAACAGAACTCAGGCCTGCATCTATAACTTATTCACCACGTGGCTGGTCAAAACCACAGTTTTGAGGGAAGAGGCAAAAAGGAAGAATGCTCTAAATTTACCACAGCTAAAATCGTGAAAGGATCTCTGCCTGAAGAAAGAGACAGAGAGTGAGATAGAGGAAAGTGGGAAAGGGTGACATTATTTTACTTGCTAATTTGTAAGTGCAATTAAGGTTAAAGTCATACTTCCCTTCACAAGAAAACATGAGCCAAAGGATCATGAGCATGAGCAAGAAAGCTTTGTTTGTAAAGGATTTTTCAAGTTGCTGTTTTTCTCCTGGAAAATGTGGTTGATCTAATTGATGACTGAAGAAAACCATCTTTTTCAACTTCCCACTCAGTGAGTCATTCTGGGGTGTGTCTGCCTTGTAGCATCCTGTGAGATCCAGTAATCTAAAGTGGCATGACCGATGCAGCCCCAATCCTTATGCGTCAAGCGGAGCGACAGGCGCTGGGAAACCAGAGGGAACCCGGTTTTCTAAACACAGTGGTCAACAAAATTGCATGTTAAGAAATGGGATATCATCCTTTGAGGATCGCTACCTATTTTTAAAAAGAACCTGTCGGGCCCGGCGGCGTGGCCTAGCGGCTAAAGTCCTCGCCTTGAAAGCCCCGGGATCCCATATGGGCGCCGGTTCTAATCCCGGCAGCTCCACTTCCCATCCAGCTCCCTGCTTGTGGCCTGGGAAAGCAGGAGAGGACGGCCCAAGGATTTGGGACCCTGCACCCGCGTGGGAGACCTGGAAGAGGTTCCTGGTCCCGGCATCGGTTTGGCGCGTACCGGCCCGTTGCGGCTCACTTGGGGAGTGAAACATCGGATGGAGGATCTTCCTCTCTGTCTCTCCTCCTCTCTGTATATCCGGCTTTTCAGTAATAATAAAATCTTTAAAAAAAAAAAAGAACCTGTCGAGTGATTCCTATCAACAATGTCAATGTGTTCAGTTGGTAAAGGGTGGGTGATTAGCCCACCTAAAGGATAAATATAGAGGGTATCTCCTTTAAGAGAATTTTCATGTTACTGCTAGTTGCATTAAATGGAGATGAAAGGGAAAATTTTGGAAAATGCTTTTCTAAACATAGCTTGAGACACTAGCAAAGCAGCATGAATAATCAGAAAGCCAAGCAACCAATGGGATAACAGGTAAAAGGAATTACCTAAACATAATGAATTCTTATTTGACAGTTACAAATTTATAATAGCAAGAATATTAGAGTTTAAATGTGTTAAATGTAGAATATACACAACAAACCTGAGGAAAGAACAAAATGAGAGCATTGTGTTGTTGAAAGTGAGGTATGTGAGAATAGGTAGCTTAGTAAAGAACAGGAAAAGGGATTTGAAATAACACCAAGTCATCTTCACTGAACAAACAAACAAAAATTGTCTACCTTCTCTTTCATGGTATAGGCAAGTACAACACTTATTTAAATAAGGCATAAGAATATGACATGTAGGGACCAGCACATGGCATAGCAAGCTAGCCCTCTGCCTGAAGTACTAGCATCCAATGTGGGCATTGGTTCTAGTCCTGGACACTCCACTTCTGATCCAGCTCCCTGATAATGGCCTGGGAAAGCAGTAGAGGATGGCTTCAGTCCTTGGGCCCCTGCACGCACGTGAGAGACCCAGAAGAAACTTCTAGCTCCCAGCCATGGACAGGGCCAATTCTGGCCATTGCATCCATTTGGGGAACGAACCAGTGGATGTAAGCACTCGCTCTCTCTCTCTCTCTCTCTCTCTTTCTCTCTCTCTCTCTCTTCCTATCTATCTATCTTTTTCTCTGTGTGTGTTTCTCCCTATCTCTCTCTTTAACTCTGACTTTCAAATAAAATAAACAGATCTTTAATAAAAAGTGATTAAGTCAGGTAATACTTGGGATTATTTAGTATTTATCTCATCAAGCTCCAGAGATAGTTCTTTAGAATAAGGTGGAGAGGCCATAAAATGAAACAAAAAAATGCAGACGTTACCTTGCACTGGATAACTTTTACTGAAATCTTCAGGGACCAGTGGCTAAGATAAATTGGTATCTTTGAGAAGAAGAATGAAATATCAGGTTAAATTTCTGTGGAGGAGACTAATCATATTAGATATTTATTTGGGGTGAGTGAAAATGTGTAAGCACTTCCTTTAACTTCTTTCACTTCTCTTCCATGAGTAAATCTAAGAAAAATATGTCAGACTTTGTCCCATAAAATGAAAGAAACAAGCTAAAAAACACAGTAATGAAAGTTTGAATAAAATATTTGTGACAGGAACATTTAGTAATATTGGAATGAATTAAGAATGTCGCACTTGAAATTTCTAAGAATCTGATTAAGATATGCAGCTGTGTTCTTCTGGCTACTTTGGGCAGAGTTCTCAGAATTGTAGGGCAGTTAGAACAATCCACACATTATAGATACACAAGAAATCTCCAGAGGTTTAGGTTTGAGAAAACGTGCTTTTGGGGGATTTTGGATGTTTCGTGACTTCTCATTAGTAATTTTCACTGTTTTTCAACTCAAGACATATCGCAGTTATATCTGAGAGCATGATGATGAGCCTGTTGACTTATGTAGAAAGCTATGGTCACACATGAGAGATTGTGAAATCTTTCACTCATAGTTGGCTACTGGATATGAAGACAAGGTATGGGTAAACCACTCTGTTGTAGGTACAGACAGAATTCCTTAAGAAGCAAACATATCTGATTAATCCTTTGCACTCACTTTTAGATCTCTTAATGTTTTTGAAAGACATTATTACTTCATATTCTTTGATTTTTCTGAAAGGATGACATACATCCTGCTGGTACTAAACAAGGTGAATATAGGTGTAGGACATGGACTACTATGAGTATAGACAAAGGGCTAATATATGGAAATAATAAATAACTAGCAATGATAAATTGGTTGATAATAACAATGATTCCAACCATTATGTGAATATACTCTAGAAAATATAATATATTTTATGTATATTCTAAAATAATATATTTTAGAGAAACTGATTTCCTACTTTATCTGACCTAAAAAATGAGTAGGAAGCTGAGTTTCTCATGGGGAACTAAAAGTCCTTTGTAGTTAACTAAAAGCATAGGCTTATAGTAAATATGTTCTCTTTAGTCCACTGAGCTGAGCAAGCTCCAGAAATCTGTGATGGAAAATATAGTTCAGTTCTGTGTTCCATTGTTATCTCTATGATTTAAACATGAATCTTATTTAAAGGTGTATTGTAACTATCAGAATTGCATCCTTCATTTGTTTCCTAATTTGTTTCCAAACCAACTGTTTAGAACCATATATGCTTTCATAGAATTACATCAATAATAGGATTAAATAAATCAACCACCAAATTTAGAATGAAATCCATTGTTCCAATTTCCAACAAAAGAAATATTTTCATCAGCTTCATACCTGATTGAAATTAAATGAGGGAAAGTAATAATACAGAAATATATATATATATATAATTACACATATAAAAGTAATTATATATTATATATAATTTATATTAATATATATGAATATGTCCTGTACAAGGAAGAACATGTTTTCTAGCAACAAGTTAGGAAGCTACTGAGTTACATATTGAATTAGATGTAAGCACTTGCCTCACCAGAATTGTTCTCCACTTCAGTCCAGTCATAGATTATCTGATAGAAAGAGAAAGCAGTGCTGTTTCATTGTTGTGGGAAAATCTCTGAAGTCTGACTTAAGGGGCTGAGATAGGAAGAGCCTGAGTAACTAAAGTGTTGAAAAACAGAGCATAATTTTCCCATCTCAGTTACAATTTTCCCATCTCAGCTGCTGATCATCATATGGCAGTGTTATTTTGATGTTCCTTGGACTGTAAAACAGTGAAAATTACATTATTGTTAATGAACAGTTAGGAAAACACTAAAGAACCAAACATAAGTTGTCTTAGACTCAAGACTCGGGGGGGTCCTCTAGAATCTATCACATTGTGGTCATTCTAAACAATCTAAAAGACAAAACAACAGCAACCAAAGCCACAGCGTCAGAGCAGGGAAATGGGAATAGTAAGATACACAAACTCTTAGCCATGTCTGAATGACTGTTCATTGTTGGAATTGGACTGACAGCCTTGGGGAGAATTTTTTTTCCTCTGTTGTAGACATGAAGAGATGAGGAGGATATCCAGATCAGCTTCTAGTTTCAGCTTTGACATGTAAAGAACTTGGCATTCACTACTTGCTTCCTCAAGGAAAAAAAAAAAAAAGAATACCAGTGACTTGTACCAGACTCTTCACGTAACTGTGGTCATATGGCAAGCCACCATATGAAGTCTGGAGAGATTGCTAATTGCACAGAATCACAGCTGGGGCCAACTCATCGGGAGCGGGAAGCATTGATGGTATGTGCTGGCAGGAATCTCAAGAGGCTGAGAATGAATTCGCTTCAGAGTTAAATCCTGGGAGCCTAATCTCTGTGGTTGTCTCAGACTTTCATGGTGCCCCAACAGTCTCTCATAATAAGAATCTGAGGAGAAGAAAAATCATATGACAAAATCCAACACTCATTCATAATCAAAAGCAAAGTGTTCAGGAAAATATACAAAACATCAGATGTTATATCAGATGTTGAGAGGACAGGTGTTATCTTCTTCATAGAGAGGAAGGCAAACATAGTCTTTCTGATAACTTCTATTAGACATTGTACTGAAATCCCAATAGATAGTGTAATAAAATAAAATGGGAAAAGAAGAACCTGAAGGCATGCATAGTAGAAGGAAAGGAATGTATCTATTTTTTTTTTTTTTGGTTTTGCTTTTGCTTTTGCATATGATATGATTGTTTGTGTAGAATTTCCTGGAACTAACAACTGAGTATGTGAAGGTTGTAGCATACAACTTAATAGAAAACTTTTTTCCTCTCTTTCGTAACATCCTTCCTTTATCCTTCTTTCCCCTCCCCATCTCTGTCTTTTTAGTTCTTTTTGAGTCCTATGCTTTTTAAAAAAAAAAAAATTCTTTATTTCTCATGATACAGCTCCTGAGGCTCAGGGATTTCACTTAATAGAAAATTAATTTTTGTCATATACCAACAATGAAAATAGAAGTTTAAAGTTAAAAATGTAATAACACAGTAGTACCAAAAAAGGAAACTAGATATAATAAGTGGAAATATATTATGTATTCATGGTTTGGAAGATGTAATACTTCTATTATTCCAATTCTTTCCAATTTAGTGCATCAATGCAATAATCAATATTTCAACAAACTGTTTTGTAAATATTGATGGATAGATTTTAGAGTTTATAAGAAAAAGGGAATTATCCAGAACATTCATTACACCTCTGACAGGGTACAATATCAGAGGAATTTTCATTAACCATTTCAAAACCTATCATGTAGTCAGTAAAGAGGTAAGCATTATAAAGATGAAAGAATATACGTACAGATCACTAGTTCATGTTTCTAAGAAAGATCTATTTATCTATCTGAGAAGCAGAGTAATGGGGAGGGTGGGAGGGAGAGACAAAGAAAGATAGCTTGCCATCTTCTAGTTCAGTCTCCAAATGACAAAAATCAGTGCTGGTCCAGGTCAAAGCTAGTACCCAAGAACTCCATGTGAATCACCCACATGAGTTGCCACACAGTTGAGCCATCTCCAGCTGTCTTCCAAGACACATTCGCAGGGAGCTGGATTAGAAGCAGAGCAAGCAGGAGAGATTCAAATTCTTCATGTAGACTTGAACCTGCAGACTGATACGGGATGCTGACACTGCAAGTGGTGGTTCAACCCACTGTCACATTGCCAGCACCCCCCCTCCAAAATTCTTGCGGCAATTTAATTGCCACTGTGACAGTATTGTGAGGTGATATCTTTAGGTAAATAGTAGATATTAAGGGATATCCCTCTTATGAGCGGATTAATGCAGTCTTATCCCATCACCACAGAAGTGGCTTTGTTACAAAAGCAAATTCCCTTTCATGTGTACCCACTTGGCCTTTCACTATGCATTATGTCATGGTGCAGCAGAAAAGTTCTCCTCAGATGCTATACCCATTGAATCATGAACTAAATTGTCACTGGCTAGACTCATTCAATTGAGCACTATACCCCCGAATTTATTTCTCCTGTGTAATTGAAGCTATACCTTTTGACCAATTCTTCATTTTTCTCTCTCTACCCTATGGGCTCTCATAAGCATCATTCTACCCTCTA
Source organism: Ochotona princeps (assembly GCF_030435755.1). Classification (NCBI taxonomy): domain Eukaryota; kingdom Metazoa; phylum Chordata; class Mammalia; order Lagomorpha; family Ochotonidae; genus Ochotona; species Ochotona princeps. The sequence continues at coordinate 19,880,772 of NC_080851.1, forward strand.
CTTTTATGACTCTAAAAGAGTCCACATGTAAGTGAAATTGTCACCAATGGAAGTTATATGCAACATGAGCTAGAGTGACAGCTTTGTGAACTCAGAATCTGGGAGCACAAGTTTCCCAGGGCAATGCCACATGGTAAGGTCTGAGGTTAGCCCAAGGCCATGCCACATAACCAGGTCCCAAGGGGAAGCAGAGCTTCCTCAGATATTGAGTTCAAGAAACTTGTGTGCTCAGATTCATGTCTTATTCTACTCCCACATGTTGCACAATGATCTCTGAATGGCCCCTGAAGACATGTCTGGTATTACACCTGACAACTTTTTTTTTCTCTCCCTACTAAATAAAAGCTTCCTAGTAAAGCATTTTCTATTTCACCTTGCTAGGAGAGTTCTCTCTGGCCCCACTTTAAGCCTTATCTCCGACTTTCCTTTTCTTAATTGCAGGCTCCTTCCCCTTCAGCCCTGCTCATACCCTACAGGCTTGGCAGAGATTACACTTTTAAATTATTATTATTATTATTATTATTATTTTCCGTGAGATAATTTTATGCTTATATGGATTCCCCAATTTTTCTTTCCTTTCTCCTTCTCTATTTTCCCCTCCCACCATTTGTCTCAGTGTTATTTCAATGGTATAGTCCTTTAGTAATGGTTACAAGTTTAACATTCTGCTATTGCATGGTATGTAATGCCCTTCAGGTTCATCCACATTGTTGTATATGGGAGTGTTTCCCTCTTTTTAAAAGATGAGTGCTATTGCATTGTATATACACGCCACATTTTTTATTCATTCATCTATTATTATTGGTGAATGCCTGGATTGATTCTGAAGCTTGGCTATCACAAATAGTGTTTTATTGAAAATTACATTTATAATCAATCAATTTTTTATATAGAACCATACAACAAAAATAGGATGGCTTATTTAATAAATGGTACTGAAAAAATGGATATCCACATGCTGAATAATGAAATAGGATCCTTGCCTCTTGCCATATACCAAAATCAATACAAAATGTATCAAACTCTTAAACTAGCGACCTAAAACTACAAAACATGTAAGGGAAAAGAATCATGAGATTGCTGTGTCATTGAGTCTAGTTTAAGGGAGTAACAAGCTATGGAACTTTAGAAATGTTTTTGCTACATGTTTGGCATTCCTTTTTATGGTAAAAGATTTGCTTATTTGAAAGGCAGAGTGATACACAAAGACAGTAAATCCAAGAACCAGGAACTCCATCTGGGTCTTTCACATGGGTGTAAAGGGCCCCTGTACGTAGGCCATCTTCTACTGCCTTCCAGGAGCATGAGCAGGAAGCTGGATGTGATGTAGGTGGAGCAGCCAGAATTTGACGTCATCCTTTGTTGGCTTTCTGGTGCTGTGAGTAACAGATTAACCCACTGCACAAAAATGCTGACCCATATTGCACATTTTGTGAGAAATTAAAGGCTTGTCTTGAGTGAAAGTTTGATAGCTATATTGGCAGGAAATATATAGCCAAATTATCTATCTATCTACCTATCTATCTATTTATATTGGAAAGGAAGCTTTACAAAGAGAGACAGAAACATGTTTCATCTGGTGGTTTACTCCCCAGGTGCCCACAGCAGCTGGAGCTGAGCCGATCAGAAGCCAGGAGCTAGGAGTTTCTTCTGGGTCTCCCACACAGGTGCAGGTTCCCAAAGCCTTGGGCCATCCTCAACTGCTTTCCCAGGCTACAAGCAGGGTTGTAGATAGGAAACTGAGCAGCCAGGACATGAACTGGAACCCATATGGGATGCCAGAATTCAGAGCTGAAGGACTAGCCAATTGAGCTTTTGCACTGGGCCCATAGACAAACATTTAATAGCAAAATAATATAAGCAGCATTAGTATGGGCTATTGCCTGTCTCAGTCACAGTTTTGCTTCTAAAGTATCAGCCATTCAGCTGTGGGAAGTGAACTCCCTTTCTTTTCTAGATATTTGTACTAAACTACCCTAAATGGAAACTCTAGAATATTGTTGCAGTCTTCACATTCTGATCTGAACTTTTGCAGCAATAATAGCTCTCTTAGTAAGGAAGTGAAGTCATGGGTCAAGGGTTGTGTGTGTGTATATTAATATATATAATACATGCACAAATTAGTCTTCTCAAGAATTATTAATTCCCTGTTCAATTGCCCATTATTTCACCACTGAACTTGGGAGAAATCCCATGTCCTTCAAACTGGCTTTGTCCCAAAGCAAACCGGTTTCACTGTCCATTGGGAACCTCATGCTCATTGAGAACTTTCTTCTCTGTTTCTCTTGCTGTGCTCTTGGCCCCAAGAATCTGGCTTTCCTCTTCCCTTCTCAAAGACTTATCAATCTTGCTTTGAAACGTTGGCCTCCTCTACAGAGGTCATAGTTTTTTCCTTTTGGTTTTTGTATCACTTGCATATGTCTTCTAAAATAAAAGGCACAGAATGTTGAAGGTTAATTACCTATTGTCTGTGTATTTTGGGTCTGAAAATAGATTTTAAATTCTTAGAAGCTGTGATCTCTGGCTTACTTTGTTTTCCTATTACTGAGGCAAAAGAGTTTAACTTATCTAGACAGAGTTCAAAAGCAAATGTCATTTTGTTTGCGAATATTTTTCTAGTTCATGAGTCATCATTTTCCTTTACATACACACGTTTATCTCTTTATCCTGCTGGAATGCTTATACCATGGTCAAGCACATCTATATGCAGAGTAAAAGCAGACTTCCTTCTTAAAACATGGAAACTTGACATGATGGATTATATAGCTAATATCTGTGCTTACATAAAAAAGTTACTGTTGTAGATAAGGAATCTTGGTGAAAGTGTTTTTATTATAAAACGGTGTCAATTATCTTAGTAATTAGTATCATTTTCTATAATCTGAGACAGGTGAGTTAATATGCTAATTATTTTATTGCCTAATTTACTGCAGATTTGTATCAAGTTACTTTAGGTACCTTCTGTTTGCATTTGGGTACACTGTTTTATTTCAGGGCAATACATGAAACAATAATTTTCAATAATAATAGGTGTTTTGAAGTACTGATAATAGTTACAGCTGTGAGGCATGGGGGTAAAGAAACTGCCTGTGCTGATTGTATGCCCTGTTGACACTAATTTGTGTCCTGGCTGCTCCATTTCTAAACCCATACCCTGCTAATGGCCTGGGAAAAGCAGCGGAGGATGACACATGTACTTGGGCCACTGCCACACAAGTAGGAGATCCCGAAGAAGCTCCTGGATCCTGCTTTAGCCTGATCCACCCCCACATTCACTGGAACATAGGCATACCCATTCATTTCTGTATTGTCTGTGTTGGCTTTAGAGTGAAGCAGAGCAGTTGCAATGGAGTCTGAAAGGCCAGAAAAGTATGAAATATTTATCTCTTGGCACTTTATGGGGACAATTTGCTGGAAGAAGTTCCTGGCTCCTGGCTTTGTATCAGCTCAGCTCCAGCTATTGTGACCACTTGGGGAGTAAACCAGTATACAGAAGATCTTTATCTCTGCATCTTCTTTCTGTAGATCTGCATTTCCAATAAAATAATTGAATCTTTTATATTAAAAAATGTTTATTTTGGAGGCATAAAAAGAGAGAGTAATTAAGACAAAAAGAGAAAATATTTCTAATCGCAGGTTCACACAGCAAATGCCTGAGGTAGCTGGGGTAGGATCAGAGCTAAAGCTGGGAACAAGGAAAACAATCTAAGCTTCCCACCTGGGTGGAAGGAACTCAATTACTTGAACCATCATCACTGCCTCCCAGGGCATGCATTAATAGAAGCACAGAGTCAGGAGCAGGAGCTAATTATCTACGTAGCAGGTGATGTTGCGCCATCAATTATCTGCTATCTAAATATTTCTGAAGTTTTGTCCCTGTTGGTTAGACTTCTTTCCTTTACATATGTATGAAGATATTTTAGAATTTCAAAGTGAGTATGAATTTTTGCCTTTACAATTATAATCTGATTAAAGATCACTTGTGAGAATTCTATTGAGTTTTATGTTCCTTCTATTTGTGATTTTATTAAAAATATCATAGAAAAATAATGTGTGTTCACTTTCAGCATGTATCTAATTTTTCATGTCATATTGCATTGTTAATAAAACGAGAAAAGTTATTGAATACTGACAGCCATAGTAGTGATGCTCGTCTCTTACCAATGGAAATTCCTTTACAATTAAGTGCAATGTTATAAATAGAATCTTATTCAATTTTTAAATAAAGCTCAGATAAAATTTAAAAGTTCTTGTCAAATTCTATACGTATTTTTAGATTTATCGTTGATTTGCAAAAGCTAAAATATTCCCATTACTTCATTTCTAGTCCAATTATCTAAAAGAGTCAATCCTTTTCTTCCACAGCAAACACTGACAATGTCATTCCATCCTTTTTTTATTTTCTTTTTCACATTCCAACCACTTAGAACTTTTATACATTGGTCATACTTATTACAGAATCTACTAAAAATAGTGTAGACAGTAAAAACAGACTCCAATTTTGAGATCCTGAGACCAAAATGCAATTTCGTTGGTCTAACATAATGTTATCAATTGGTAGTATGTTCAGGTCCTACTGTAAGGCTCTTATCTTTATTCTTAAGATAGAAGTTGGAATTAATTATAATGGAAACACTGTAAAATTTGGGAGACTAGAAAGCTCTGTTATACAAGGTAATGTGATTTGGAAATTGCTTCAGAGTCATAAAGAAAGTATTTTGGCTACTCCTCAGAATGTTCCAGGCACTAGTGTGAGTCTTACCACAGCTACATAACCCTTTCAGGTCAACAGAAAGGTCAGAAAACTGGCCAGGGCTCAGAACGAGAATGCACTGGAGATTTGTGAGAAGTGTAATTCATATCTACAATCTACAAGAGCAGACTTCAGGCATTCTGGTGATAATTCCTTTGTTATTGATACCATATGATTACAATGACATTTGATGGTGTAACAGCATTACATTCTGCCAAGACACAAAACCTTCTATGAAGTTTTCTGGTTTTGGCCACTCATGTACCAAAGATGTAATTTTGGTCATTTTCATTTTTTATCTCTCTAAAGACCTTGTCATTCTTCCCTTTAATCTCCAGCTGTTTCTCTTCAAAATAGTCAAGAAAAATGTCTTAGATTTTCAAAGACCATCTCCCTTAAGATTACAAGAAGATGGGAAGTAGCCTTTGGCCTCTAATTTATTCCGTAGGTGAAATTTCTTTTTGTCTTAAAAAGTATTGTAAGAATATACTTGTAAATCATTTCAATATATATATACATTTATATATACATATTTATATATAGATATGTTATATATATTATATATCTATTGTATTTCAAGGGAGGAGGAAGCAAGAGTGGGTTACAAAGATGTATCTCTGTCTCTATATAGAGTTGGATAGGGATTGGGCTAGGGACGAGGACAAGGGCAGAGATAATCTCCCCACCTTCTGGTTTACTTCTTGAATACCTGCATCAGCCAGGGCTAGAGCAGGCCAAAGCCAGGAGCCAGGAACTTGCTGGAGGCATTCTATGCGGTGGCAGAAATCCAGGTATATTTTACCTATTACTTGCTGCCTTCCAGGTTGAGTGCTAACAGGAAGCTGGAATCCGTAACAGAGCCAGGACTGGAACCCAGGCACTCTAATGTGGGACATAGAAGTTGTAACTGATATCCTAACTGCTATACAAATGACCATGTCTAATTGCAAGGTTTTAATGGATAAGAGACTTCTCTAAGGAATTTGCTTTCTGCAGGTGCTTGTGGAGGCCTCCTACAAACCCAGGGCAACTCATTCTTAAGACAGTGAATGCTTTATTTCCTCAGAAGATGGGCAAGTAAGTTGCAGTCGAATGGCAAAGATGAATTAAGTACTTAAAATGGATAGTTACAGTGATGGATAGGTTTTCAGATGGACAGCTAGTTAGGTTACCTATGAAGAGCATCTGCACATGAAATCCTCCCAGCACATATTAGCATAGCAACTGGATTCTAAGAATAAATGTCCTAAGAAGGCAAACCATAAGTGTAAGACATATTTTCTATCTATCATCAGCAAGCACCTGGCATTGCTTTCATCATGATTTGTTGGATAAGAAAGTCACTAAATTCTTCCCAACTTGACATTGCAGTTTTTTTCTTTGACACTTCAGAATGAGCATACAGAATGAACCTCTACCTGTTCATCTTTCTCATTAGAGGAAATATTATAACACATAAAAAAGTCTCAGGGATATTACCCTATTTGTTGGGGACCAAAACAAAGATTACAAAGAAGAAATGTGGACATTGTATAGTAGGCAATAAAAGGAAAGAAATATCCTTGTGTAAATCATCAAAACAAAATTATCCTTCCAGACTGAGATTTGGAGGTAGCAAAAACAACATGAGGCACCTGTCACTTAGAAAGCAACACCTTTGAGAAATGTAACCAAGTGTTCCAACATGGAACTTAGCGATTATCTTCCAGACTTAGGGATATTTGAAAAAGCAAGCTCGAAGGAAACCAAGGAAGAGGACAGCTCCTCAGATGCAGCTTAGAGGGATATCATTCAAGCAAGATCCCCAGAATTTAATGTTTAGCTAATGCTTAGCAAAGACCCAGTCTCCTAATTCATGTCCCATAGATATTATCATGAACAACAGCAGCTACAAAGCAACACTGATCACTTAATCCTGCAACAAGGATACCTATTATATACTGAAGGCTAAGTATGGATTAAGTGTTAGAGTACAAGTACAGATGATTAGGAAAAGTATGAATTATGGTCATAATTATGTTATACCTATGTTTAAGTGAAAACCAAAGGTAAGATACTGTGAGAACTCTGAGTGGTTAAATGATGAGAGTTATCCTGGAGAAAAATCTGAATTAGTGCATTCCACATGAATTCAAAGTACTAAAGTTTAAAAGCAAACGAGAACATTGCTGTAGTGATAACCAGGCCATCTTTGCTTAGCACAATTCCAGTTACACCTGCATTGCAATAATTCAGTTGTTGAATTAAGTGTCATCTGCCCACAAACAACAGATTTCAGGTTTTAGCTGCCATGCTATGTGAATGTGAACAATCAGAGAAAGTGGAAATGCCACTACTAGATCATTACTCTGCAAATCACTGTATATCTAACAGATATAAATAATGATCAATGACCAGTCATGCCACTTATTTCAAATTCTGCTGGTGATTGATGACAATATATCTGCTGTTTATTTCACACATGAACAAGCAGTGATAAACTTTCATAAAATTTTCCAAAATGGTTAATCAAAGGGGAAATTGGCCAACAGATGAAGAGCCAATATGATGAAGAAATAAAAATTGAGACCTCTAAATACTGATTGATTTTATGTGTCAACTTGAAATGGCTAAGGGATGTACAAATAGCTGGTGAAACATTTCTGGCATGTTTGTGATGTTTCCAGAAGAGATTAGATGTGAATCTATAGATTTAATAAAGATTAGGCCATCCTCAGCAACATGTTCAGGCATCGGCTGATAGAACAAGAAGATACAGGAAGTGAAAATTTCCTCTCTATATTTGAGATGAGACAATCAGTTCTTCAAAAACCAAAATAAAAAAAATTTTGAAGTGCTCTTGTGTAATTATGCACCACATAACAATCAACTGTAGGCACATGTATGACAACAATCTTTTAAAATTATAATGCACCTGGAAATTCCTCTCACCTAAAACCACCATAGCTGTTGTAAAAATCACATCAAAGTATTCATATGCTTATGGTTGGGCTGGAATAAAAAAGTGTGATGTGCTGTGAGTTATATAAATTATACTGCTGAACATTATTTACAGTACATAAAATTGATGATGATAAAACATGATTGCTACTGACTTATGTATTTAAAGTTTAGTACTATAGTTATGTATTTGATAGGTAGAGACAAGAAAAGAGACAATGAAAACAACAGGAACGGGAGGAGAGAGGGATTGAGAAGAGAAGAGGAGACGAGAGAGAAAGAGAGAGAGAGAGAGAGAGCCTTCTGCACCTTAACAGCAGGGGGTAGGCTAGACCAGTCAGGCAGTGCCTCAGTGCAGCTATCCCATGTGGTTGGCAAGAGTCCAACCTCTTGAGACCTCACCATTGTGTCCCAGGGTCTGCATTAGTAAGAAACTGGAGCCAGAGCTGGATATCAAACCTAGGTCCTCAGATAAGGGACACACTAGGCTAAACACCTGTCCCAACTCTGCCATACTTTGTTATTGGTATATTCTTTCCATTTATCAAAATGTTGCTGTTCTATATAACAGCATATCATTATTGCTCTTATACTGTCTTGTTTAAGAAGATTGTTTCGCGAGGTCCTATAGAGTGATTTACTGTTTTCCCAACATTTTGCTCTGTAGGCTCTATGGTATTCACACAAGTACAGAATCTCCTAACATTGTATCTCCACTATTAAAAGCACAGAACTACCTCTGTCCCCTTGTCTGCTATTGGTTCTGTCTCTCTTGAGAACTTCAAATAATACACGCTACAACTGCAATTAAGATTGTACATAAATTAAGTTTTAGAAAAAATATTTTCCTGTGGACACTAAGAGAAAACTTAAGGACATAATGAAGGAAATTGTTGTGATGAAAATGGTGAAAGAATGGTGTCAGAAAAGTGGCATTTGCTAAAAATAAATCACAATAAAGGAACTCTCAGAGGTTTTTCAGAACATTTAAAATAAAAGTTAAATAATGAGAAGCTGTTCAAAACTTAGAAAGGAATTGGACACTTCATGAGGAATCGTAAAATTCTTAGTGCATTAGCACAGTAGGAAGAGGGCAAGCAACGCTTTATATTGAGCAGGATTTTCTTCAGAGCAGTAAAAGATAATAGTGCTATAATATTTTAAATGACAGCTAAATAAATATTAGCATTCTTTTTAAAAAGTTTCCATGTGCATTTATAAACTACAACAAAATGTTTAAAGTTCTGGGAAGTAAGAGTTCAAGATAATAGGACAATCATAACTTGCTCCTTTAAGAAATGTGATTTCTTTGCATGCTTTCCGTTTTCACCATCACTTTTATTATTGTCGACTGCCTGTACAGCTGAGCTAGAGTGGCAGCAGGGAAAGGACATGAAGTAGTGTGTGTGTAGCAGAGGTTGGATAAGAAATAAAGAAAACTACAAGGACCCTAGCTTAGTGGGAATGGAGCTAATGTGTTGAACAGTCATCAGAAGAAACATGAGATTATTAATTGAATCAAATTGGGAAGAGGGCCTTTCAATGGAGGTGAGCTCCCAGGAGAGATATAATTAGAAAATGAGACTTGTTAGCCTTGGAGACAAAATGGTTATTAGGAAAAAAATCAGAGAGATAAAACATCAGATATAACCTTGTACTAAGACTTGTGTGGTTGATGGGACAAGCATAAAAAATGTTGCAGCATAATTAAAAGGAATACTGTTCATCATATTGTCACCATGATAAAGCAGTGTTTTAAAATTTATCTTTAAAGTTGTAAAAAGTGTCTTCAAGATCTTACCGGCTTGGGCACAGGTTTTTTTTTTTAAAGAATTATTTCTTCTTTTTATTCTTTTTTTTTTTTTTTTTTGCAAGGCATATTTACAGGGAGGAGAGACAGAGAGAGTCAGAGAAAGATCTCCCACCACTGGTTCATTTCCCAAAAGGCTGCACCAGCTGGAGCTGAGCAGATCCTGAGCCAGGAACTTTTCTGGAGCCAAAAGCCAGGAGCTAACAGCTTCTGAGTCTCCCACATGAGTGCAGAGTCCCATTTATTTAGGCCATTCTCTGTTGCTTTTCTAGGCCGTAAACAGGGAGCAGAATGGGGTGGAAACAGAGCAGACGGTGCATGAAGCGGTGCCCATACGGGATACCACTGCTTGCAGGCATGAGAATAAGCCAATTAAACAGGAGCTGGCCCTGGCAGTTTTTAAAAACAAGTTGTCCTCATTGAGCATTTGACAAATGCCATCTTTCTTTATCATGAGATGTTCTTCCTTGAAGATATTTCAGAATATCAGCCAACAAAGAAGGTTAGAAGAATACATGTCAACTGCATGTCAGAAAAAAGAACTTGGTCCAGGGGAAGAGTTATGACCAGAAGGCCCTGGCTGAGCTTGAAGGCTGCCCAGCAGGAGGGGAGGGGAACTGACAGACTCCTGCCCTTGTGGAGGTCCAGCTACAGGCTATTGTTCTGCAGTGTGAAGAACACTCATCATTTGCTGCACTTGGTTAACTTGATTTATTAATTTGAATCAAGTACAAAAAGGAAAGTTCTTTATGATAGGCCAGATTCCATGAGTAGGAATTCCTTGGAATTGACTGGGGAGAGAATACGCCCCAGTGTTAAAGACTTTCCAGAGACCTCTTCAATTCCACTTTCCACTCCTCCCTAAATCACTCGCCAGAGAAATATTTTGCTGGACACTGAAGTGGCCACAGCTGTGGTCTGAAGAAAACATCAGGAGAAAAAGTTAATCATTCTCTCTTTTACTTCCCTTCTCAGGGGTGTATGGGTGCAGAGTAAGGACAGGTGCTGTTAAGATAATAAACATTATTAAAATATTTAGAAACCCTGCCAGTTTCTGTGACTGAAATCCTTCCAAATAGCTGTGATTATCTGAAGGTCAGAAAACAAAAAATTTCCCTCTATTGGTGTTAGACAGAAAGGTCATTAATGCTTTAGGGGACTGTAATGAATCTGGAAATGTTGAATTTGGCCTTCTCCTTCCGTGGGTCTCTTTCTGATCACCCTGTGATGCTCACCTGCCAGACCCTGGGTGACTGGTGTCTATCTAGTGCTGGTTCCCCCACCAAATACCTACCACCCAGATTAACATGGTTTTCAGTGACTCATTTATGCTTATTCCTTACACTGGAATCACTACCTTCTGATCCCCCCCAAAAGCCTTAAGGCCTATCTTCTATGCTAGCTATGAAAAAGGAGAGTTAACTATAGTCTTTTGTTCCATTGTTATTTGGAAAAGTCTTCAACTCTTGGCAGATGTCCCAAAACATCTGGGACTGCAGGTATACAAGTACAATAGAATCCCCATTCACCTCTGAATAAGGGATAAAGGAAAAGCTGACAGATGTAGTAGGTGCTTCAGCTCAGATGGTTATCCAAGAGATCGGGTCAGTCTGTCCTTTAATTTTAACGACTTCCTTAGTGACACTTTGCCATGGGTGTCATCTCTTGGTATTCTTATGATAAACCCTGTATTCAACTTGAGGATGTAAAATATATTTTCTTATTTAAATCCCACAAAGTAAGGTGTGTTGTGGTACACAGCAAGTTAAGTTCTGCCCATGATCTTAGCACTCCATCTAGTCCCAGATTCTCTGTTTCTGATCCAGATCCTTGTTAATGTGCCTTGGAAAGCAGCAGGAGATGACCCATGTGCTTGGTCCCTGACACCTGCATAAGACACATGGATAGAGTTCCAGGATCCTGGCTTTGGCCTGGTCCAGCCTCCTTGCCCATTGTGGCCATTTGGGAATTAGCGAGTGGATGGAATCAGTCTCTCCTCCCCCTGCCCGCCCGCCACTTCTCTCTTTCTCCTCTTTCTGTCTCTCTCTTCTCTCTGTCCCCACCTCTCTCCCTTGCTCTTGCTTTCTTCTCTCTCCCTCCATTCCCCTTCCTCTTCTTCCCCCTCTCTCCCTATTTATAGCTGCCTTTCAAATCAGTCAATATCCAAAAAACCCCACAAATAATGTATCATGGCACTGGTAGGATAAATGAAAAATATTTTCTCAAAGACAGCAAATTGAGTCTACCTGTCTGCCTTGCATTGCAAGCAATGAGATCCAGGGTTCTTAAGGAATAGGTCCCAGGAGGAAGCTCCTAGCTCCTAGCTTTGCATCAGCTCAGCTCCACCTGTTGTGGCCACTTGGAGAGTGAACCAGAAGATGAAAGGTCTTTCTCTCTGTGGAAATCTGCTTCTCCAATAAAAAGCATGGTGGTGGGGGCAGAGTGGGGAGGCAAATAGGTCCCATATTTAACCTTCACTTTCCAAACCAAACTTGCTGTCGCCCTGATTGTTGACCACACTGTTCTTTGTGCTATGTACCACAAACTGAAAACTGTTCCCAAGCCGACCTTAAGCTTCTCACACACATTAGCTGAAACCTTCATCTCTTCACATCACTCCATTCAATGAGAAGTTATAATGTTATTTGTAGCAAAGAAAGGAATGCTGCAGAAAATTTCTCTCAACTGTCTTGAGAGTATACATACATTTACCAAAGAGACTTATTGTATGATATTAATTATAAAGGGAAATTAAAGATGAAAGAAATTCCTAGACGGTTTTAAATACTTCATGAAAGAAGTGAGACATAATCCATATACCTGTTGTTAAATGAAACATAATTTCCATCTCAAAACCAAAAATCTATGATCTGTTCTCCTAGTGTACAACTGTGAACTTGGGTTCTGCAACTGACCTTCAGCATTTGGACTTTCAATTTGCCACCCTCAGGATTCCAAACCCACACCTTATCCCACCCCGTGTCAGTTCCCACCTCCATGTACTCACAGCTGAGCCCCATGTTTGAGTTCACAATCACAGGATCTAATTCCCACATCTTCTTCTAAAAGTTCAGATTTATGATCCTAATAAGGATTTCGGCAGAAAGATGAGAGTAAATAGCTTTGAGGAACTTGGTTTTAAAGGTTGCCCTGAAATTCCCTACTCACCACCTCATCGATCATGTATCAAAATAAAAACATACATAATTAATGCTAAGGGTCTAACAGGGTGAGCAGGCTTTGAAGTTAGTAACAGTCCCTTCATAATAACAGATTAGCTCTGAAATGTGCTTTTGGAACAGTACTCTTGCTTTGAAATTTTTTTTCTAAAGATTTATTTGTCTTATTTGAAAGGCAGAGTTATAGGAGACAAGAAGAGCAAGAGATCTTAGATCTACTGGTTCACTCACCAAATGGCCACAACAGCCAGGGCTAGGCCAGGGCAAAATCCAGGAACGTGGTACTCCCATCTGGATTTCCCATGCAGGATCAGGGGCCAGACCACTTGGGCCGGCTCTCATTGCTTTCCCAGGAACATTAAGAAGAAGTTGTATCAGAAATAGAGTAGTCAGGACTCAAATAGACACTCATAGGAAATGCTTTGTTGCAGGTCATGGCTTAATGCACCATGCCATAATGCTGATCCCTTGATTTGAAGTTTTAGGGAAAAAAATCGTTAATAAGACATAATTGGGAGAAATTAGATCTCTCTGACTATAGATATACAGGACCCCAACTTCTGGCATTTCCTTTTGGTTACCTTAGCAAAATAAGTAAACTAACAATGAGATCTTATTACAAGAGATGTCTCAGTGTTCCTGATAGAGTCCTACCAGTCTACTCAACTAAGCGCTGAAGGGAGACAAAGAGTGATGTCACCACAGGAATTCCAAAAGTGGCAGCTCACCTGGATTCAGCACTGCAAACATCTTTTACCATTCTATCTAGCAAACTGACAGACTCAATTTAAAAAGTCCTAGTTAGTGGCTCAAACCTAGACGTGGGGTAGTCTGATGGTCTCATAAGTGGATCATAGTACATTTTTTAGGCAATTAGACTGCTTTTCATGAATTGTACAGAAATTCTAAAATTTTTACAGAAGCTAAAATGATCTATCTCTTATTTCTGATTCCCATTAATATCTCCCAAATCGTAAACCTCTCTGTCACAGGACACATCCTGTTTCTCTCCACTCCATAATAGCTTTCAGACCTAATTATGGAAATAATAGAAACCTGTTGGGGAATATGTGAAAAATCAGCCTACTTCAAAGAAGAAATAACCATGGGAGGTCCTGATTATTGTTATCTTTACACACTTTATACCATGTCTGTGTCGCTGCATTGCCAGTCTTAACACTGTGTTGTCAGTTCTGGGCCCTTTGCCCAGCCATCCTCTTAGGGACTATTTCAATCTTCTTTGAGAACTCAACATCCAAGAAATGCTTCTTATTCTCAGCTGAAGACTGACTTTTACATACAGGAGAAATCACAATGGATCTTTCTACCAAATTCACTGGCTGAATGTCTGTTCCCATACATCTTGCTTTCCATTGCCTCCAGTTAACTCTGAATACCACTCCTATCCCTTCCTAAGGACTTTGCTCTTTGAGTTATTTTATGTGTTTTTATATTTTAGTGAGTCACTTCCAACGGACATTATATGCTAGAATTGTATTATAAATCTTAAAATACTTTCTTTTCCTGATTACTCAACATCCACTCAAGCTCTGAGAACCCCACCAGATGTAACAGTGTGATAAAGCTGGCCAATGAAACTCCTTTCTTACTGTCCCCTGTGACCTAGTGACTTCCAAGTGCTCTTTGTGTGTGTGCTCTACTCTGATCCCCTTTAAAATACTTGCCCTTGGTCTCACTCTTTCTCAGTTTCCTGGCCTCTTGAATGAATAGTTCCCTTCCACGAACTGCCATGTAAACCTTTGCGGGTGTGTGGGTCAGTTTTTTTTTTTTTGTTATTGTAACAAAAGTCCCAGGTTGGAATGTTTATAAAGTAAAGTAGCCTGTGTGACTCATGATTCTCGAGAGTCCATACATCATGGCAGTGGTGTCCTAGTAAGGATTCCTTGGCTGTATAACAACATGACAGAATAAGCAAGGAAGGCAGCTGCATGCAGAAGTATCGTGCATGCCAGCAAGGAAGGGATAAGATCAAGGAGGGGTCGGGCTCACTTGGCAACTAATTCCTACCATACTTTACCCATTCACAAAGGGTACAGCCCTGAAACTTAATTACCTTCCAACATGTCTCACTTTTTAAAGGTTCCATCACCATAACTTTTCCATACCAGGGGCCACACCTCTAGCACAAAACCCTGTTGAGGACAAACCATTTCCAAGCCATAGATAATCTGTGTCTCTCTCTCTTAAGGCTGTATATCTATAATTAATCCTTTAGTTTCTCATATCTCTCCAAGAGTAATAGATGCAGATCATTTGAATATCTTTACAGACCCCACAAAGACTATTGACTCCCAAATTCATATTCATCTTTGCAAACGCTCTTTCGATTCCATATATCTCTTCATTCCCATCTGGTTTTAAGTTTCTCATTCACAGATTAAGTGCTTGGAGAGTTGTTCACACTCTGCATTTGCTCTCATCCTCATTTCTTGTTTCTTCAAGTCTGTCCAACAATGAAAACAAACAAGCTGCTAAAGCCAATGGTTAACATTCAGTTCTGAGATAACTTACCTTCAAATAGCTTAGTGAAACCATGGATCATTAGTTTAACTTTTTACCATGTCTGTTTTGCTCTTTGACACCATGACACATTTGGTTGTTTTCCATTTTCTTCCTTAGCATTTACCTTTGTTGATTCCTGATTTTCACCACGAAGATCTGTAATATAATATATATGTAATGCAATTGGCAGGATGGTGTGCAAAGTGAAATTGCATGATCCTTGCATTCGAGCAAGTACAGGGAATTCACCAAATGTAAGCAGGACATGGCTTTAATTAAATACCTGTCACCCTGGTGCAAGTTTCTTCCATGATTCTTAGGTCATAGGTTTCTTTACTTTCGCTTTTGCCCTTGCCAGTATGTTCTGCATAAAACTATAAAGCTATTAATAATCCTTTTCTTTTTTAAAGCTCTGAATAGCTCTTCATATCACCCATTTAAAAACATTTTTATTGAGAAGTCAGGTATGCAGAGAGAAGAGACAGAAAAGAAGATCTTCTGTTTGTTGATTCATTCCCCAAGTGGCCACAACAGCCAGAGCTGAGCCAATCTAAAGCCAGGAGCCAGGAGTTTCTTCCACGTCTCCCACAGGGGTGCAGGGTCCCAAGGCTTTGGGCCGTGCTGAACTGCTTTCCCAGGCCACAAGCAAGGACTGGCTGGGAAGCAGGGCAGCTGGGATTAGAACCAGCACCCATATGGGATCCTAGTGCATGCAAGGTGAGAACTTTATCCGTTAGGCTAGTGTGCTAGGCCATCACTCAAATTTTTAAAATATACATAACACCCATAATTTAAAATAAGTCTCTAGAAATATTCTGAAAGACCCAATTTAGCCTGTTTCTGGCTACATCTCCAATATCATCTTCTGCCATTATTCCCGAAGTCACATGCTCACTCTCTATCTTATTTGCTGTTTGTCAAACTCTACATTGCACTTGTGGTTTCCTCTGTCTGGAGTGCTTTTCCATCAGATATGTAAATGATTTTTTCTCTAAAATCAGTCACATTTCACTTACATTGTACCTATTGGGAGTTCTCAAAGCTCAGAAAGTCTTCTGTCTCCATCCCTCGTCAAGCAATAGATTAAACTTTCTGATTCCTTTATCCTCCAGAATTATTGTTATTTTAATATTGTACTGGGACAGGAACTGAGTTTTGGTAACAATGATGATATTTTACTGTTACCTTTAAACTATAGGCATAATAACGTATTGGATTTTCTCATATTAAATCGTTCTTATAGTTAAGAATGTTTTTAAAAAGTTAGCTGGTAGTGGTATATTTGTATTTAAATTTGAGGCAAAATTAATGTTCTAATATTTTATTTATACTATGAGTAATTTAGAGATAACCTCTTGTGGGATATTTCTTAGGTTTCAAAATAAAATATGCAAATTTTTTAAATGAGTTACATTAGTTTATACATTTCTCTATACCTTAGGACATTTTTTTCAAATTATATTTGATAGAGACTTTTTTCTGTTTCCAATCTATCGTAAATCCATTCATTTAATCAATAAGTAAATTAATTCATTTAATAAAATAAAAGAATTACTAGAGAAGTTAAGCAAAAACCCAAACAGTATAATTTGAAGTTTAATTTTTTTATTACTGATTCAGCAGAGTAACATTTTAAGAATTTAATATTATCTGGACCAATGGTTTTCATATCTGATCGTATTTTTTTAAAGATTTATTTTTTTTTTATTTTTACTGAAAAGGAGGATTTACAGAGAAAAGGGAGATACAGAGAAAGAGCTTTCATTCACTGTTTGACTTGCTAAATGGCTGCAATGGCTGGAGCTGAACCAATCTGAAGCCAGGAGCCAGAGTTGCTTCCTCTGGGTCTTCCATGTGGGTACAGGATTCCAAGTCTTGGGACCATCCTCCTCTGCTTTCCCAGGATACAAGAAGGTGTTGCATCAGAAGTGGAGCAGTTGGAACTGGAACTGGCACCCATATGGGATGCTGATGCTCATTTTTTTCCCCCTACATGATATCAGTGTTTTCATGGAAACATACAGTTCAAAAGATCAGTGTTTTAGAATGTGTTTCTCAAAGAATAGTGTGCTGCTCTGAACCTCTGTTTACTTAAAATTCATATTTCTGATTTCCATCCCATAATTACTTGTTCAAAATATCAAAGAGAAGATGAGGGGAAGGAGAAGGAATCTATTTGTTTAATAAACTTTCCACGTGATTCTCATGCCTAGATATTTTGAGAACCAACGTTACCCAGTATTGGTTTTTTTAAAGATTTATTTTATTTTTTATTGGAAAGGCAGATATACAGAGAGGAGAGACAGAGAGGAAGACCTTCCATCTGATGGTTCACTCCCCAAGCGGCTGCAACGCCTAGAGCTGAGCCAATCCGAAGCCAGGAGCCTCCTCTGGATCTCCCAGGCTGGTCCAGGGTCCCAAGACTTTGGGCCATCCTCAACTGCTTTCCCAGGCCAAAAGCAGGGAGCTGGATGGGAAGCAGGGCCACCAGGATAAGAACCGGCATCTATATGGGATCCCGGCACTTACAAGGCGAGGAGCTTAACCATTACGCTATTGCGCCCGACCCCCCAGTATTGTTTTAATTGCAGTCATTATGTATGATCCTTGCAGCATTTCCCACAAACACTGCACCTTTATTTGTGACATCCTTTGGTACTTGGCCGTTTTTTTCAAATTTTTTTTTCTCCTGTTGTTATTAGTTGACCTATTCTTTAATCTCCTCCTTTGTGATTCAATGTTAGTAATTTTTATTCAGAGATATGTATTTCAGTTAGGTTTTAACATAGAGGTAAAATGTGTTTAGTTAGAAGGCAAAAAAAATATTTTTTTGAAGTCTACATAACAGATGATTGTTTTGAAAGCTGTTAATTCATAAAAAAAATTACGGAGAATAGTTTTTGAATATCAAAAGAATATTTGGAAGATAAAAGCACAACTTTAGCCTACAAATAGCAAAAAAAGAATGAAGATCATGGTTTCCCAGGAAGTTGCTAGAAGGATGGAGAGTCCAATAACAAAGAGATCAGAGTGGCCTTCTGGACCGCCTGGAGCAAAGATTATATTTAGGTAGAAACCCAATCTCTGGTTGTAGTCAACCCAGGGCAAGATTAAGGAACCAAGCCAAGGCTGAGAGCTTGGATCCATTCAGTGGAGTCCTGTATATCTTCCTGCCAAGAAGCATTGCTCTCCTCACGTCACTAGTGAAGGTCCTCCCTGATACCTAACTATATGTCCTCTGCTGAACTTCAGGCGGAGGTCATCCATGTTCAGCCAGATCTCTGTGCAATAGTCTAGATATTTTTAGGTCTGCTAAAAGAGTCTTCTCAAAGTGAATCCCTGGACATCAAAGGGACTGGAGAGTGTAGAAGCAATCAGTACCTGAACTCAGGTGATATTGGAAAATGTAAACATGAAACAAAACGAAAAGTCCAAAACATCACTTTAAGCCAGTGCAGTGGAGAAATTCACACCTGTTACATTAGTGTATCAGCAAAATTTAATTTGAGCAAGATTCAGTTTACTTTCCATGCAGCATAACAAAAGCTGCTTAACCAATCTTTCTGAAACTGTTCTGTACAACTTCCAGTTTTCTCTCTATATTTATTGCTTGCAAAAAATTCACTTCCCAAAAAAAACAAATTTTGCCAAATTTATACTCTAGAAAATGTTGCCACTCTATTTTTACATACAATAGAAAGGCCCAAGTTGATAGCATTGACTGAACTGTCATTCAAACTCAGTTCTGGTTTAAGTTTTCAGCCTTATCACATTCATTAGCCCATGTTTAAATCTGTGTTTAAATCTGTATTTCAACCAGCCCAAGCTGAAGAGCTTTGTAATCCTGCTGAATTTTCACTTACTCTTTCTCTAGATTGTCATGAACTTGCTTCTCTAACCACCAGGCTTTTTCCCATATCTCCAATGACCCAAGAGAGTCACTTGTTTCCTCTTTCAAAATGTGGATTTATATAAAAATATCTTTCAGGGGTTCGGCGCCATGGCCTAGTGGTTAAAATCCTCCTCCTTGAATGCGCCGGGATTCCATATGGGTGCCGGTTCTAATCCCGGCAGCTCCACTTCCCATCCAGCTTCCTGCTTGTGGCCTAGGAAAGCAGTCAAGGATGGCCTAAAGCCTTGGTACCCTGCACCCTCTTGGAAGACCCAGAGGAAGTTCCTGGCTCCTGGCTTCGGGTTTGCACAGCACCAGGCATTATGGTCACTTGGGGAATGAATCATCAGACGAAAGATCTTCCCCTCTGTCTTTCCTCCTCTCTGTATATCTGACTTTACAATAAAAATAATTAAATCTTTTTTCAGGTAGTTTCCCCCTGTAGCTTATGTCTTCGTCTCTCTGCTGGGCTAAAATCAAGCACTTTGAGAGTGGAAACTTAACTTCTACTTCCTCCTCTTTGCAATTCTAGAAGTGCCTAACATAGACAAAGTACCCTTTAAATGTTTTTTAATGATATAGTTCATGATGTGTGACACACCTAACCAATAAAAATCAAACCAGCCTTTATTCATACAAAGACTACATTTTGTTTCCTCATCCAGCTGGTTTTTGGACTCAGAAAACATTCATTTTATTTATTCATCGTTCATCATTTCTTTGGATTTGGTTTGTTATTCAAACCTGATAAGCTAGCTTTCTTTGATCATCTTTTTTACAATTTTGAGACTGTTATCCAAGGAATATACTGCCCCTTCCAACTGTATCCTCAGCAACAGTTATTGCCATGCCATTAACTTCTACATCCAAGTTGTAAATAACAGTTTTGGAAAAGACCTTTTACGACGACATTTACTTTATCTTCCCAAGGATTATAGTTACTTCTCTTGTTTTGTCAGCTGGATTGTGAACTCTTCAAGATAGACATCATGGATCACTCATACTGTATTACTTGAACTGAGTTTAATAACAACCACAACATGTCTAACGTTCTTTGATGGTGCTAATAAGACACTGGTTTTAGCAATCAAATGACTTAAGATCTTATTACAGCTACCCACTTGGGAATTGAATTAGGCAATTTTATTAAACCCTGAAATTGTGTAGTGTGTGTGTGTACAATTTTGTAATATACAAAATGTGGAAGAAAGTATTTATACGAAAGAATTGTCATGAGAAAATAAAACATAATGTAGATAGAATCCTTAATGTACTTGACTCAAAATTAACAATTAATATCTGTTGGGAATTATTATAGCTGTTGGCTAAATAAAAGTGAGTATGTATATATCATTACATCTACAGATTATTTATAAACATTCAGGGGGTGTTCAAAAAGCTCAAGGAAAGCTATATTAGAAAAAGCTATGTACAGTTTTAAAAATTTTTGTACCACAGTAAATTCATAGTAGGTTATTATATCTGCACAGGATCTAATTTGAGGCATTAAGAAGTTTAAGACATCAATTTGAAACAGTTCCTATCAGAGTAACATGGATTCTGCTAAAGTTGAAGGAAGAAAAACATTAAATTTATGATTAAATATAGGGGCAATACTAGTAAAATTACTAATGTATACAAGATGTTTATGGAGACCTCGATGAAAACAAATCAACAGCTTAAAAAATTAATAACTCATTTTAATAAGGTACAAGATGATATTGAATATGAAATCTTTAAAACTAATCAACTTTGATTAGATGGAGCAAAAATTAAACTTGTTCATGCCGTAATTCAGGAGCAACAACAGTTAAGAGAGGAAACAAGAACCAATACCATAGACTGCACCATGGTTCAAATTATATAATTCTGGCCAAAAAAAATAAAGTGGAAATTTTAAACAAGTGTAACAAGCATCCTGAAGCATTTCATCAAAGAACCAGAATACAAAACAAAACATGGTTTTACCAGTACAGTTCTAAAGACAGAACACAATCAAAGCTATGGCTAATAAGAAGCGGAAGTAGTTTAGTGAAAGCAAAAGCTGATTGCTCAAGAGCAGAAGACACAGCGGCAGTCTTTTGTTGGACACTCAAGGCTTTTTGCTTATTGACTTTCTAGGTGGTCAAAAATAATAATGTATGCTTATAATGAGAGCATCTTGAAAAGGTTAACTGGTATTTAAAATCTGGGAGAATCAACATGGTGGAATAGAGTAAGGATACTTTTAAACAGATGGAGAAATAATTAGCCTGGGTTAAGCATAGAGGACACATTCTAGGAAATAGGAGAGTACATTAAGAGGGCAGAAATGCACCTGGAGACTGACGGACATGGGGAAGCAGTGGAGACAACAAAACAGTGTTGCAGTAATCAAATAATCCAGTGAAAAGGAGTGGCAATATTAGCTCCACTGGCAGCCGGAGCTCCACCAGCAGCCAGCTGGGAAGCAGAATTCATCACGAGCTAAGTCTGAGTATTCCCCAGACCTAATGGCCAGCAGATACAGAACCCCACCAGTGCCATGTCAGGTGCCATTTTGTACAATGTGGCAAAGGCTTTCAGACTGAAGGGACAACAGTGAGCTGCACATGTGATAAGCTGAGAGCAAACTAACTTCCAGCTTAGTGCATTGCATTGGTCCCACAGGGAAAATATTACCTACTTTTGGCATCCTGTGGCCAAAATAGGTCTGGGTGGCTCTCAGACGTAATGGCCATCACTTTCTGGCAAGATAAGCAGCAATAACAACCCAGTTGTTGAGGACACATGATGTCTCCCTAATCCTGGACACTGCTTGAACTGGAAGTGGGAGAAAGGTTGTATAAGCAACAGTGCAGACACAGCACAGAAGGTGGAGAATAGTGAGCCAGGAGCTAGTTCCTTCAGACATTTCACTATGGTAACTCAAACATGCCTACTATATACCCCAGATGCACCTTCTGTATGCGTAATATTAACAGTCATGGTAATTATCCTTATACAGTGAGAAATGCTTGATATGATGATCCTTGTATGACTCAACACAATATTCAAGAATAAAAGCTAGAAAAATGGTACCTGCTAAAGTTGTTTTAGTCATTATTGTTGAGAAATAACATCTTTTTTGTATGCCTCTGAGATTTAATCACTCATTGACCTTGTTTGTCATCTGGTGTTATAATTTCAGCTTTTTATTTGCATTAAAGTATACCTAAGCCAAATGTAGGAGAAACATGCCCACTCATTGACTGATGTGGACTGTGGGTGAGCCCATGGCCATGTCTTTCTCTTAACCTTTCAGCTTAAACAGAGCTAAGCCTAAATGGATCATAGCTAACCACAGGCCTAATTTTTAGTGGTGATCAACCCAGATTAAGCTTGATTACGGAAGAAGAATAGTGTGATTGCTGACCCCTTTTCTGGAAGCTCCCAGGGAATTCAATCCAAACTTGAAAAATGTCAGTCTCCATTTGTAGGTAACTTCCCCCATGGAAGTGTTAGTCTTCTTGTCCTTTTTTTTTTTCTGGAATCACTAGCTTTATTATTTTGGGGTTTATTTGGGAGCTGAAATTTCTGTTTTCCTTGAATTAAACTCTGTGGTCAGGCTGTGGTTCCTTTGTACTTATGCTGATTAGGGAAGGGTTGTGAAGAATTGAAGGAGAGAAGGAAAAGCAAACCAGGAGGATAAAACCACCAGCTGGCATTCCTCTTTTTAAATATTTTCTAGTGTAGTTTCCGATAAAACAGTTTTGATTGATGGGTCTTTTAAAATAATATTGCTAGGATGTAAAAAGTTTGAAGGGTGCTATCATGGAAAAAGCAAATGACATGACCCAGATTTTTACCCTTTCTCACACAAATAAAACATATGAACACAGGTCTTAAATGAACAGTAAAATAGTTTTCCTGGAGCTCTCACCAGAAAGTGTACCTCTGTATTCAACTAAATGATCTTGAGAAAGGACACTGAGCCTGATCATTGTATTGTTGTCACCCTGAGAGTAACACAGACAGAAAGATAGAAACAGACTGATGGCCAGACAGAGGTCTTTCATCCACCAGTTCACTCCCCAAATACCCAAAAAAGCCCAGATTTTCTAGGTTGAAGTTGCCTTACATTGAAATTTTGTCAAATGTCAATGTGTTCATCGTTGAAGCTCTGGGAGATGTGACTCTCATGTAAATAGATTGGAGTCTGTATCGTGGGGCTCTGTCCTGGTGCTGCTCACTTCCTCTATGCCGTTTTGTTTTGTGTGCATGTGTGTGTGCTTGGAAGAGGGTATGGAGATCCCAAGAATGTGATGACTAATTGGGTGAAAAACAAAGAAATTCATCCTCATCCTGGGGTTCGGTTTAATGAGCATTTACCCAATGTAGTCCATTAACGTTGATGAGAGCAGACAGTTATTACTAAACAAACGTCTTTTCTAGTTCTTCAGCCTGGTTCTGCTACTGGCTAGGTACACACTAACAAGCACCATTGTTGGAAGTGCCAAGGGCCATGTTCCTAATTGGATCCTCCTCCATAGAGTCCTCTCCAACCCCTGCCCTGTTCTAGGGAGATGAGGCAGGGAAACACCTGGAGACACTGGGAAGAAGCAGGTGGATGCGTGAAGGTATTGCTGTCAGGGTTACAAAACACTCCTAGACCTGAAGTAAGTTAAGTAAGATGAAGAGTGGTCCCAAGAGGACAATTTTAACAGTACTGAGTTAAAGAAGTAAAACAAAAACAACAACAGCATAATTTCAAATATCACACTAGCCAAGAAAACCTGCAAGAATTGTAGTAAAATGGGAGAAATTATAGAGATTAGGATAGAAGGAATAACCTCAGTTGAACTAATGGGTCCCAGGCCTATAGATACTCAGTCTCAGCCATGTGCTTTTGGTTTCTGGCTGAATTGGTTTACTTAAAATGTATACACTCAAGATTAGCTGCCTCGAGGAAAGATCCAAGAGAACTCAATGATGATTGGGTCTTAGGAAAGTGACATAATCTGTAACTCAGATGTTCCAGTTATTTCAACAGATCAGTGGCCAAGACTTGATGCTATAGTCAAAAGGTGATCAGATAGAAAATAAAAATGACTGAATTTCAACTTTTTAGAAAAAATAGAAAAGACTAGCTTTTATTTCAGAAAAGTAGCTCTGAGCCTATGGAAATTAAGATGACAAAAATCTGCTTTTCCCAGGCTGTCTGTGGGGATCAAGTAAACTATGTCTGTGAAAGGAAATAACACAGTGTTTAAAAAATGTGAGCTTGGATCTTTTTCTCACTACCTCCCTTCTTCCATCCTTTTCTTCTAAGTCTTCCATAGTTGCTACCATAGAAACAGAGAAGCAGACACACCAGGATTTCCAACAGAGTCTCATTTTCAGTACTCATGGAGACCTTGCCACTGTGACCTCCAAGTGCATTAATCTACTGGCTTCCTACCACACCATCTCAGCGAGGGTGATGCTCTATGCCACACAGACGTAAGCAGAGGGTGATTGTAACCCTGAGTCAGGGTCCCTCAGGGAAGATGAATGGAAACCTCAGCAAACTCAAAGCATGTGTTTTCTATATCAACGGAGATCACAAGGCCAAGCTATCTGTCAACGGTTTCCAGTGATGCCTGGGGAGGCCTTGCCGAGATCTCTGTACTGGTAGTTGTTCCAGCCCTGTCACTGATGACTCATTCCCCTCTGCCTGGGAGCACAGCTGTGTTAATAGCCAAAATGATATTGATTTGGTAACATTTTCTGAAAAAAATAGTTGTCAATAGAGGTTATAACAGCCCAAACAAACTATGGGGAGAGGATTCACATGACCAAAACTATGCATTATTTATTTTTTAAGCAGATGGAAAAATGCAACTGCAGCCCAACGAAAAGGCTCTGAAGATAACCACATAATAGTAGTAGCTAAGACTATGCAACAGGATGCATTTAAACAAAACATTAGGTTGTGAATCTAATAATAGAACCTTAAAACTACTGAGGAAATCACTCAGGGATAGTGAGAAAAATGACATTAAAAGGTATAATCGGAGTTGCAGGAATGTGCAAGAATGAACTAATATCTCTAAAGAATCACAGCTAGGAATTTGAAGAAGTCAGAGGGGTGCAGGTTTGGGTGAATGATAAGTGAGATGGAGGAGACTTTCAATGGTCTCTCATTTCTCCCAGGATGAGTTCTTAAATTCTTCATTGTGCCCAACAGCCCCATCTTAAACCATTCTGTCACACTCTTCTACTTCTAAGAGTCTCAGTGGCTTTCTTTTAGTTCCTTCAGAGTGCCCTGTTCCTCTTACCCAGGACCTCTGTTCATGCTGCTTCTTTGGCTAGAATACTCCTCAAAACTGTACTTTTCCAGTCTCAAAGCCACATTTTTTTTCTGGTAAACCTTCCATTGACACTCCAAGCCAAGCCATATTCCTTATACACTTGTATTTTGTGCATCCTTCTATCCTAGCACTTTAATTTGTAGTAATATTACATAACAATACATTCATTTGGGTTATTGAATCATAAACTTTAAGACAGTGGGACTAAAGAAATTCTGTACATAACCATTGGAATTTTAACTAAATAACATAGATATCTACTCAGATCAAGTCTGAGGTAGAAAGACTGTGGTGCTCTTTTTCCTTTAGAGGTTGAGTGTATAAGATATGAATTGCTCCAAAATCTAAAACTTTCGTAGAACACATGTATCATCCCAGGTGGAAAAGCCTACACATGATCTTATTTGACAAGTCACAGTTAAAACAGGTGCATTAGAAATATTTTCTAAAATTGGGTTAGGCTGTGTGTCTAAGGTATACAAGGATATTTCAAAAAGTTTGTAGAAAATGGATTTAAAAGATAATTTTACTATTTTGTGAAAAAGTTTGGAAGTCTGCATATGAGAAGATCTTCAAGAGTTTTTCAGAAAAAGCTTATTTTGAAAGATGTACATAAACATTTTCAAAATGGTTTCACACAAATTGGTCTTCCTTTTTAAAAACTGATTTACTCATCTGAAAGACAAAGTGACAGAGAGAGGGAAAGATAGAGATTATCTATCCAGTGGCTCCCTTCCCAAATGACTGCAACAGCCATGATAGTGCCAGGTTGAAGCATTCAGTTCAGTACTCCCTCCATCTGTCTTCCAAGTGGGTAACATGACCCAAGTTCTTGTATAATCATTTTCTACCTCCCCAGGTGCATTGGGATCAGAGCAGGGTAGCTGCAACTTGAACCTGCATTCTGATATGCAGTGTTCCCATTCCAAATGGCTGCTTAACTCACTGTGCCACAACACTTAGTTTCATGTTTTCATTAGTTTTTCTCTATACTTGCATATATGCAGCACAAAAAGGATTTTGTGTTTAGATTTGGACCCCATTCCCAAGGTAGCTCATTATTGTACATGGAAATATTAAGAATTTAGAAACTAGTTGGTATTCAATGATTTCTGGGCTCAAGAATCTTGGACAAGGAGATTTCAACTTGCAGTGCATTCCTAAACAATCACATCAGAGGTTGCCTTGATGTTTCTCCATGGTTCAATACTCAAGACATACCTTGGCCTATCTTAAACCTATAAGCTTGTTCGTTGGGTTGGTTTAAAGTAAGACTTTCATCATGGATTCTTTATCTTTGGAGGGACCATAAATTAGGATTCCAATGAAACCTGTAAATACTGCTATGGGTTGAATGGTTTTCTCAAAGAGGCTATATCGAAAGTGGAATTGTGGTACCTATGAATGTGACCCTATTTGGAAATAAGACTTTGCAGATGATTACATTTTCATGAAGTCATTGCCCTGATCCAGTATAACTGATGCCCTCACAGAAAGGGAACCTTGGACACAGAGACCTATATGCATAGAGAAGATGTGGGGCAAACACCACTTGTAAGTCAAGAAACATCTGGTGCTTCAAGAAGCCAGGAGCCATGCATGGGCCAGCTGGCTACCTGTGGCTGAGATGGACTCAGCCCTGACTGCATCTTGATTTTATCTCCCATCCTTAGAATAGTAAGGCAACACATTTCTGTTGCACAAGCCAGTCAATTTGTGGTTTCCAATGAAATTAACTCAGATAACTTTTTTGGGAATAAATTCTCTGAAAGACATGCTCAGCTTTGCACGTCACTTTTTTAAAAAGTGTTCAAAAACCCACTGAAGCCCTGGTTAGTATTGTCATATTATTGCAGAAATTATGAAATTCTCAGACTGAAATACCCCCAGTTAAAGGTAAAGGAAAGGGGAAAATTGGTGCCAGTAAGTGTTTGTTATCTGTTTATCTTTGGCTGGCTATTTGATATGTATTGCTTTAATGAAGTCTTGTAGCTTACTCCATGGAATAAATGTTACCATTCCCCTTTCACAGAGTGGAATAAAGACATCTTGAGAGATTTTACATTATCTACAATTTCACATTTCTAGGGAATGGCTGTGCTGGGAATGGAGCCCAAGTTTGTTTAACCACCCCCCACTCCCAATCCCCCCACCCTCTCAAACCAATACATTTTCCATTCATGTGCTGTCTCTGAAACTGAGTGATCTGTGAGACCCAAAGCACATGACATGTGGCTTCCTGGGCTGTGAGGTTTTAGAGAGACCAGGGTTATGGACATGTCAGTGGTTTCAAGAGAAATTGGAGAGAAGTGTAAAACAGTCAAGAGGAAATAAAAAGGAGCATTTATTTTCACTGCTTTGCTGCTTGACATTATTATAACTCTGTTCAAGCTAAGAATTTTGATATACAAGAAAGTTTGCTCTTGCTAAGCAAGGATAGGGACAACTGGGAGTTAAGTCCAACAGGCAAATCAAACAGCTAATGGGAGTATAAATTAGGGTTTTTAGGATCATGAATGGGAAATTCAGTCTTTTATTCCTTCAGAAGTATTTGCTGATCATCCACCCAGAGGCCAGTTTCATATTCAGTAGACAACATAGAGCTTCCAGCCTAAAGTGGGAGACCAATAGATTCATCTGCCAACAAAATTAGGCAAACTACATCATAAGAAAAGAGCAGGGCGCTACATAGCTGATGCCAGAGGCAATTACCCACTTCTAGTTAGGGAGAAAACTGGGTCTGCTTTGACTCTGAAGTGCGAGTAGCTGTTTTCCGGGACAGGGAAGTAGCAAAGACAGGGAGAAAACACACACGGAGGCTCTGAAGGTACAGACAGTACAATGCATGTGAAGACCTGAACACAATTTACCATAATTGAAATGTGGAATAGGAAGCGCTGCTAACAGTTACACAGTCGAGCAGTACAGGGTCTGAATCCAAACGGGCATTGCCAGTAGTTGGAAGGGTGACTTGATTTTCTTCTGAGAGCAGGTGGAAGCCATGAAGAATTTGCAGGAAGAGGAGCAGGTAGAGGAGGGAGGGCTACTGGCTGTGGGAAGCATATCAATCTCACTGAATCTCAGTTGCCACATAGCAAGGACAAACAGGTCAGCCGTGAAGAACAAGTGGATCATCTCATGCAATGTTGTCAGAACAGTGCCCCAGGACACAGCAAGTCTTGTCTTCTAACAGTAGCAAAGACACAAACCACTAGAGGTATGCTTTCATCAGACACAGTAGTCACAGAGGTACCTTATTTCACCTGCTCTTGATCTGTTCTCAAGTCACAAGCTCAGTGGCAGTAACTGGCACACAGATGTCCCAGGTCACATAGACATTTCAACAACTTTGTCCTAGTTCACTTCCATTTTCCTTCCATAATGATTTGGCCAGGTCTGCAAAGCTCTGTGTCCTTGGAAGGTGGAGTACTGATGAAGTGCAAGCCAGTGGCCCTTGGACCCCTATCTTCTGTATCAGCTGGGGGCTTGTCAAGGCCTGTTTCATTTGTTGGTTGTCAAGGGCTGATGGAGACCCCTGGGAGGCACGCATGTATCTGAATTGTCAGGCCACAGACTTCCTTGCTTCACCACTTCTGAAAAGTGTTGGAAGTTTCTGGTTTTGCTTCCATGAAGATTCAGAAAAGTCACAGTGAAAACAATCCCTCTGTCTCAACTGTTATGAAAATATCTCAGAAAGTTCAGTTCTTTTGAAGATTTATCTCTTGTCTCTTTCAGGTACAGATCTAAACACTGGGTCCAGATGTATGTAAACAATGACAGCTTTTCCTAGAGGCAATGCCATGGAATGTGAGAAATGTTCTCATCTTCAGCCGGCCTGCCTCGAAGGATGGAAACAGAATCCATAGATGTGCTAGTACTGAAGATACCAACTTCTCTTTGTCCTGAAGACTTTGTCTCATGAAGGATGGAAACTTGCGCATTGTGCCCAGCTCCATGCTCAGGTACTATTACCATTGTTGGCTAACACATTTCCATTTTACTTTTGTAAGTCTGTTGCAGTCATTATTGGGGTTCTCATTTACCCAGCTATAGAAACCAGAGCTTAGAGAGGCCTATAGAATTAATTAGATTAGGATTTCACAGGAATAGTTCAACTTGAAAGCTCTTGGCTTCCTGCTATAATATTGCAGTTCAACTTTGCTGTTGTCCTCCCTCAACTCTGTGTAATGCTTGGAGCCTGAACTGTGTCAATCACTGCATAGCTTTCTGGCTGTGCGACCTTAAACATAGTACTGAACTTCACTGGGTTCCAGATGCCTTAACTATAAAACAGAAATTAGAAGGACCACGGTGATTCAAATAAATTCATACTTATAAAACACTTAGGAAGGACAGTGCTTGGTGATTATAGGTACTTAGACAAATGAAGCAAAAAAAAAAAGAAATTGATATTGTTCAGTATCCCTGGAATAACTGTAAATACCTGCATAACCAAGCAAATGCCCAAAAATGAGCCAAAGGACATGCAATATCCAACCTCAATAGCTCATTCCAAGAAACCATTCTTGGGGGGGGGGCACAAAACCTCTGAGGCACATGTGTAAAGGATGTTGGTTTTTAAAAACTGTTTCCAGTAAGAACTAATTCCTTCATTTACTTCCCTCTCACCCCCTGTTGTTTCCCCACAACTTCATCAAAGATCTGGATGAACTGAATAATACCATCCCTGTCCCATGATCATCTCCCATTATTATTGGCATCTGTACCTCAAGCCCATCCAGACACTGTTAGATGAGCTTTACAGTCATTAAAGTCTTTGACCTCAAAGTTTACTCAACTTATCCTCAGCTACAACTGGAAAAATGGAAAGATAGAGATTAAGGGACATTCTTCCCAGATGAAGCCCTAAATCCTAACATGTAGCTGTGGTTATGGGCTCAGAGCTTCCTATAGGCTTTCTACTCAGTGTATGTTTGTTTTATGAACTTGATCTGATTAGCAACTCTATATCAGTCATTTATGTATGAAAATAACCACAAGGACAACATGAAGATTTAAGATGGGAACTTGTCCTTAAAGAAACTAAAGTAGCTGAGAAAAGGGTGAATTGGTCTAACATAAAAAACTTGTCAGCCACTGTTAGCATCTGACTGTTGGTGTTAGGAAAAATCTCTCTCACACTTTGGTTGAAATATGGATGAAATTGATGTGTCACACTTTCATGTGATGAGAGCATCCCGTCTGCCCCTCAAGGTATCTACTTGTCCTGCTCATCTGTGAAATGACTTCCTCTAAGCCAGTGTTTCTCCAACATCATGAGCATCACCTGGGAGCTGGTTAGAGATGCACATGTTCATGCCAGCGCCAGGTCTGTTAAATCAGAAACTCGAGGTATGTAGAGTTAGCAATCTGGTCTAATAGCTATTTCTGGTCTAATAGATAATTCCAATTGGTGCTATAGTCTGAGATCTATTCATCTAGAGATTTTTCTCTAATTCCCCAGCCAAATTGAATCAAAGTCCTCAAGAGAATATAGGTGTTTCCAAGTAAGTACATGTGTTCTGCAAATTGAGGATCCTAAGAGTTCTTACCTAGTAAGGACCCCAAGAATCAGTTTGAGGTTGAATTAGCATTCTCCGATAAAAAAAAAAACTGATAGCTCAAAAATTGCCCAGTCTTTAGAAATGAACCCAGGAAGAACGAATGTCTTCATCCAAAGTAATATGGAAGGGCTGGCAGTATGTTGATACTGATGTAGCAGAACCTGTGAGATATGGGATCTACGGCAAGGTAGTCAAATCATGGGGTCACCGCCCCCAGAAGGAATTAAGCTTGGTTTCTGAGAGTGGATTGTTATAATGTGAGACCACCCCACATGCCTAGTCCCCTCTGCACATGGCTATTTCTGTTCCTGTCTTGCTATTTTGTTGTGACACAGCCAGGGAGACCCTCACCAGGACAGCAGGGACATACTCTGGAACCTCCAGAATTAAGAGCTAAGT
Organism: Ochotona princeps; assembly: GCF_030435755.1. Taxonomy (NCBI): domain Eukaryota; kingdom Metazoa; phylum Chordata; class Mammalia; order Lagomorpha; family Ochotonidae; genus Ochotona; species Ochotona princeps. Next base: position 19,912,143 of record NC_080851.1, read on the forward strand.
AATCCTATTTTCTGTAAATCGTATAGAGAATAATTCTGAATGAATGAAGGGGTTCTTAGGTTACTGTAACAAGCTTTATACTTTGTTCTCAGAAATACAGTTTTCAAGATCTTTTCTTTGTTTTGAGGACTGCATGGACTGTATACCATGCCTCCATTCCCTGTTCTCCTTCACTCATGTCTACTGCTAGCAACTCAATTCCCTGGAACTGATTACGGAAAAAGAGTGCTATTGAGGGTAAAAGTAGAGCGTGAAGGGATGGCTTCAGGTACCATGCAATGTAGCTCACTCCCAGTAAGGGAGATGATTGCTGACTTTAGGATTAACTGGGCTCAGCTTTTGGAAGATGTGGTAACTGTCAGTGGAAATATTTTCCTACTTTATTTCTATTTGCCCTATTACTTTTTTAAAGCATAAAAATGGATTGGTCATAATTGTAGCTACATTAGCTTCTCTTAGGGCTAGTTAGTGATAACTTTTACACAGGACGGCAAACTGCGGATGAATACTTCTTGTTTCCAATTCTGTTATCACTTAATACCTTCTATGTGAGCATGGGTATTTGGCCATAAAGTTTTGTCAAGAGTGAGAATGATTTGGGGAAACATAGGAAGACCACTGGCCGTGCTGGTAATTAAATACATAGTTTCCTTTCAAAATCATCTGTATTGTGTTTTATATAGTGCATTAATTCAATTGTTGCTACACTTAATAAATATAGCTTTTATAAATAATTCACAAATAGCATATATGTAGTAAATAGGTCATAGCTGAAAATTAATGTCATTTATACTCTCAAGTCAAAAACATTTGAGAAGGACTTCATACTTCTAATATGTGAGGCCATCATCATCATCATCATAATATCTAGTTCAAAAGTAGATGTGGAGATTAAATGAAATAATGTGCAAGAAAGTCTGAGTAGAAAACTTAATACAAAATAAGTTCTCATTAACATTGATACTAATTTGTTTTTTTTTTCTTAGTAAGTTAAATGGCCAAGAGAGACACATTTACAGAATGTTTCTGTTACTTTTCAAAGGACATATTCTACATGGAGACATCTGAGTGTGGCTAGAGTTGGGCATATGTTTCTGCATTTCGGTATGAAGCAATGGAAAACAGACAGCAAAGAGGTCCCCAGGGATAGGCCAGCTAGTGGGCATTAACTTTATGTGTCTGTATAATCCAGGTCTAACCCCGTTCAGTTTTGCATAGTGTTCTCAGAGGGAAGAAAGAATCCAGTGATTTGAAGTGCCTTGCAAAGCCATGTGCTCCACTTTGTAAGTGCAATTCAATAGATCCTAACAAAATCTTTTCAATTTTTGCTTGCAGAAAATATAGAAATAAAGAAAAACACTTTAGAAGTAAAATTTCCAATCAAAAGAGAATGAATCTATTTTGTCTGAAGAGAGTTTTGGTCTTGCTGACTTGATTCTGACCAATGGGCCTCGCCAAATGTTACAGCTATTTCTCTCCATGCAGAGTGGTTATTGTTCTGACCATCAACATCTAAGGAAGGCAGAGTTAGCAGCTAGGCAGCAAAAGCAGATTGTTTGAGAAGGGTATCTGTTTTGCTATCAAATACCATTGTGAACAAAGGTACCACTTTTCCTTGCCTATCTGGATTCTCTGTTACACAGTAGTGTGTGTGTGTGTGTGTGTGTGTGTGTGTGTGTGTGTGTTTTACTGAGCTGGCTGCGGTAAGATGTACTACAAAATTTGTAGTAAAATGGAATAGCGAAGTAATTTATCCTGCTCTGCCCTTTGATGCTCTGGCCTCTATTTTCTCTCCTGGCTAGTTCACTAATTCCACAGAAATACCTGAGGGTCTTGCTCCAGTTAAGTAATTATTTGCTTGGCTCTGCCTTTGAGCTTACTCTTCTATGATTCTCTGACAGGGAAAGTGAAATAAAACCTGCATATTCCTGAATTGTAGCCAAAGAAAGAACACATGACTTTAATCTCATAATTGTCCCCCAGATTCTCTGTATGTCTGCCAGATTCCATATTTCTCTCCTGGATAGAGTTAGATAAATAACTGCAAGTCCTTGGTTTTAGATTCCCTGACTAAACTCTGAAAACCAGCCTCTTTCTGCTGAAACACTTGCCTTCAGATAAAATAATCACACTTCAGTGTCCTTTCTCATAGGTCTGATTCTAATGGATCCCAGTAGGTGTGTTCCAGTGATAATCCCACTTGAATTGACCTCACAAGTCCTTCAGTTTTATAGCCCTGACTCTTCAGGCTTTCTCTCGGAATAGTTTTATTTATCCACTTATTGGATATTCATTTACTCATTTAATCACAGAGCTTAATTTTATATCCAAGTTTAAAGTACTGATCGTCTGATATTGTTAAGTAAATATGTTGTTGACCATGCAGACATATGGATTCATCATTAAGTGGAAAGCTTATTATCAAATCTGATTTTAAAATTCTTTTTAACTCAAGAAGCAGACACATACACACAGAGAGAGCATGTGCATGAGGGAAAGAGACAGACTGTGGAAGATAAGATAGATCATACTTAGATGGAAGGTAAATAGCTACACATAAGCGATATATAGATAACTAGCTAGTAAATGATCTTATCTGCTGGCTTGTTCCCCATGTGCTTCAACTGCGAGGATTGGGTTAAATCAAAACCAGAGTCTAGAAACTCAATTCAGGTCTCGCACGTGGGCTTTAGCAACTTCATTTATTACCTTGAACAGTTTCTTGTGGCTTCCTGAGGTCTGCATTGGCAGGAAGTTAAAATCAAGAACTGCAGCCAGGCTTCAATATGGATCATGGGCCTCTTAACTAGTATCTTAACTACTAGGCAAAATGCCGACACCACATACTTATTTGTAAGCAGACTGGTATTACTGGATGGCTATCCATGACAGTAATATGGAAAATTTAATCTTCATTCTAGGTCAGTGTTGCAACATGGTAGGGTAGGCTGTCACCTGGAAGGCCAGCATTTCTTATGGGCACTGGTTCATGACCTGGCTGCTCTGCTTCCATTCCAACTTCCTGGGAAAACTGCCTAACTGCCTGGGAAAAACAACAGAAGATAGCCCAAGTGCTTGCATCCTTAAAATTCCTGTTGGAGACTCAGATGAAGTTCCTGACTCCCAGTTTTTGTCTAGCCATGGCTGTTGTGGCCCTTTGCGGAGTGAATCAATGAGTGGAACACAACTTTCTCTCTCTGTGTCTCCCCTCCCACCTTCCTTCTGTTTTCTCTCTCTTTCTCTCTCCTTCTCTCTTTATTTCTCCCTCTCTTTTCTTCCTCCTTTCCCTGTCTCTCAGTAACTCTGGATTTCAAATAAATATATAAAATTTAAAAAATAAACACATGAATAAAAATCTCCATTCCAGGAGTATCTACCACAATTACCATAATGAACTCTATTATTATTGTATTATCTGAATTCCCTTCTTCCTAATCATTGAAATATAGAGTTCCCATGACTGAATAGGGAAGGCAAAGGGTTTAGGAAAAAATAACATGTATAACAGAATTTGAAAAATCACATGGAAACCCATTATTACATAAGGGCTATCCACATAATAATATAATTTTCATATCAAGTTAAACTGAAAAGTGTTCTTCAAGGTTCTACACATCTGAACACACTATGATACCAAACTTTAGTTGTTGTTGAGTAAATAAAGATTAAAACTTATTTTTAATTTATTGAGCTGAATAAGTATATATGCTGTTTCCAGTGCCAGTAGATTTTCTCTTTCAGGCTGCCTTCCTTCCTTGTTAAACAGCAGTATCACCATAAGGTGCATGGGATCAATTCTGAATGTTTGATTGAAGTAACCAAGAGTTTGTGCTTCAGGAAAGAACATTCAGTTTGGAAATGTTCTATGTTGAGATAACAGAAAAGATTCTGAATTGAAAAGCTGTGCTGTTCCAGTATGGCTGTCACTGTTGTTATATTTATTTCTTGATATGTATAAAACTTCTCTAGGTTGAGAATTTATGCTGATTAATCAGATGCTTCCACCTTCCCCATCTCTTCCTGTTAGTTCTTCAGCTGTCTTTGTAGTCAGATGGTTTAAACTAGAATCTACAGAATTCTAGCATCTTGTGATACTTATTGATACAAAATAGGATACATAATGATATATGCAATGCCTAAGATACCAGAGGGTCAGGATCCATCCAAAATGTTTTACAGTGTTATAGGTTGCTTTTTATGTGTGGTTGCTGAACTAGAAAGAAATTAGGAAAGATGTTAAAGAAGATTTAACTTATACAAAAAGTTTCAGCAACATGTATACCGTTGCTGTATGTGAGATGTTTTGTTGACTACCATGATGCTAATGTGCACTGTCAGGTCATTAAAATGTGCTGTGGTTGTGTAAGACTGAGCAGTTTTTGTCTTCACATCATTATCTCTAAGCTGCCAAAAGGCTGAGGCTACTGAGAAAAGGCCAGCTAATACTTTTAAATGAGAAAACCCTATAAAAGCCAAGGGCCCTTCTAAAAGGACACTAAGTTGTGCCCATCAACTAATGTGATCACAGAATGTTTTTGTAATAGCTTTTACCTGAGTCTTTCTTACCAAATGTTCCAGTTTAGTACTTATTCCATCATGTAGGACAGAAATGTCATGACACTACACACACACACACACACACACACACACATCACTTCTAGTACTTAGAATCAAACAAAATCAAGAGACTATAAATCTCTATGTTATGTACATAACTGCCGCATGTCTAGCCTAAATTATGCTGTTCAATTAGCAAATTTGTGTATTTAGTTATCATGGAACATTCTAATGCTTTAGTTGGTATCTTTCTGCTGAAACATAACATCAGTGTTTGCCCAATAGCCTCCTTCTAGGATACCTGAGAAAAATAGCCAGTTAAGGCCAAGAAATTATTAAATAGTACTGATTAACTTTGAAAAATAATTCCACACAGTAATTGATAACATCTTGATTTATTAGCATTGTGGTATTTTTGTCATTGAAGCTATGAACTTTATTTTTAAAAACTGAGCTTACCTAAAAATCATAAGAACTGTCATATTTTAGTCAAAATAATACTTATTTTTTATCCACTGTTATTCTGATGTAGAAAAGAACAATATTTATGTGGATTTAATAATTATCCATTAAATAAATATGCCTGTGGAAATAATGTAACTGTAGTAATAGCATGACACATATATACATATCCTAAGACTGTTGAAATACTTTCTATGTTATGTTTAATGCAAATTATTCCTAAGTTATTGGGTAATTAAGGCCCACTACTTGATTGCTGGAACCACATTAGATTTTCCGATTGAAAAATGAGGTAGATATTGAAAATATGTGTTGATGTTTGCTTTAACGAAAACAACATGAGTTTTAAAATGAGTATCCTGAAAATAATCATCACTTTCTCTGAATAAAATACACAACACATAATAGGCTTTTTTCTTTTTTTTTTTACTACACATGTAACTAAGCTAACTATCCTGCTTTAAAATATAAAAATATACTATACAAGCATGTCTTTCATTATTACCTACTATTGTTCTTTTAAAACATTTTAAATTCTATTTATATATAGTTATATGCTTATTTGAAGGGAAGAGTGGCAGAGAGGAAGAGAGAAAGAAAAAAAGAGAGAAGCTAGCATAGTTTTCAAAAGTAATGGGTTTTGATGCTAGGATATGTTTAAATAAAATTAAGCTTGTCTTTCAAAGAGGCATTCACTTGAAAAGACTTTAAATCTCATACGTTAGTGTCAAGTCTGTGGCTGAGGTGGCTTATTCTCATTCAGTTTAAATCAAATCAATTTTACTCAACCAAATGACAGATATGCTGCTCCTGAATTTGCTTTCTATCAATAAAAGAAAGTAAGTTTGAAAACATCCTTGTTAGGTACAAATGAACACATAGGCGAAACAATTATAAATAACAGAGCAAACATAGAGAGAAGGGACTTGGTAAAAGAAATCCTGTGAAAAATGAATATTCTTTTTTTGATGAGTAGTAGATTTATTATTTAATACAAATAGATTTTGCACTATAGATAAAATATTTTGTTTATTCTATTAGTCTATGTGAAATGTCAGCTAAATGAATTTGTTTCCCATTGAAAAAAAATGAGTATTCCTTTCAAATGTTGTTGAATTTAAGTTGGCGAAGAATTACAAGTTCTTTATGGAAAATTTCCCCAAAGATCTAAGTTTTTTGTTCCTGACATATTTAAGCAATTTAACTGAGTTCTAATTTTAAGAAATATCAATTAGGAAAACTTCAGTTAAGTAATCCCTCTGAGAAGAGAACATTTGGAGACAGAAAAAGCAGGCTTCCTCAACTCCACATGGGTTGGGAGGAGAGATGAAATGATGGCTGTATCTCAGAAAGTGGCTGTCTTCAACCAGGCATAGTTGAAAGCCAGTGGAGGTATGACGATACAACAAAGTTTGCATGGGTCCTTGCAATTTGTAAGTGGCAAGGTTGCATTGGGAAAGATAGAAGTAACTGTTTCCAAGTAATGTAAATGGTCAGAGATACGCAAGATGGAGTATCCACAAAGTGGTACCCAGTCCTAAGTTCATGGCTACTGTCAGAAGTTGTATCTACAAATATGTGAGATGCTGGGACACTCATCTTCATTAGTAGGTGTAAATCCCTTCTCTAGTGAATGACCTGCCTCATACTGACTATGATAGTCACTATAAAGTGTTTATGCAAGCTTGCTAAAGAAACCCTCCTACCACCGGGAACAGTGCTCTGTGGTGAGGTTGGAATTAGGGGCTCCAATAGAAAGGGTTTTGTCCACCAGGGTGGGCTGGGGGAATACTTTACTGCTTCACTTTTAGTCAATGGAGAACTGAAGAGACACAACACTGCCAGATCCACATGGAGGTCCCCACCAGATGTAAAGTCCATCCGGACATTTTTACTCTCTGCTTTGTGCCGAGATCTGTGCAGAATGAAACAGGATTTGAAGAGGGAGTCATGCGTAATAAGAAAGGAAAAATACAAGAAGTTTTTGAAAGTAACAGACCAAAGGGTTCCTGTTAGGGAGAGAGAGGAATAACTCAATGATTGTCCCTGTGGCTTCTACTCATTTGGAGAACTATATTTCACATAAGCTAAATTCACTTGAGGGACTTTTATTTTCTGACTAATCACTGTCCAGCCAAGACATCCTGTGGTGGATTAACACATGCCCAGAGAAAGGAGGAGAGTGGAATGAGTGGCCAGTTACCTTAGGCATGTGTACTGCTTGAGGCTCTGGCCTTGTCAACACAGAATTACTGTTTTACAGCTTCCATTCTCCGATACTTGGCACTAGTTTCTGTCCTTTTCTGGCCACTGATGACTTTCCCTAGTGACCTCTGACACTTGAACCTGTTATCCTGAGAGCAATACTTGCTTCTGACAGCTTTAACTTTTGGCCTACTGCTGCCTTGCATGCAGAATGCTCTAGCATAGTTTTGTTCTCAAGACACTTAGTTTTTGCCAGCAGGACTGTGATACCTTACCTATTCCAATGGGCTAACCCCCCTGCCAAAAAAAAAGAAAAAGCACTCACTTCTTATTTCCTGAATAAGAGAAGTTTTCTTCCTTTCTCCTAGGAATGGGGATGCAGGCTAGGGAAAAAAAAGCCACAAGGCTAAAAGGGAAGTGGATGGAACATAGCCACAGTAATCTAGTCAGGCAAGGTCAACAGGAAAGTAGCTGTGAGATTCCTACCCGTCTATGCATTTGAGACATTAGCCTCAATTCAGTCTTGCCTCTTCTCTGTGGCTCCAAAACATGTATGGACACTAGGAAGAGCAAGTGCCCAGTGTTAGCTTGTAAGTTACTAATGAATGAAGAACAGGAAAAAGAAACAAGTCAAGGACAAAAGAGGTGAAGTTTCCCTAAGAGCCAGTAATGTTAAGATCTTGGAGCTGGTAGCACTGTTGGTCTGTAGCCTTACCCAGAGGTTAAGAATGTGTTTGAGGCTTCCAGCACAGGCAACAGGAACTGGACTTAGTGAAGGTAAGAAAGAGCAGATACTTTTAAGAAGGAATAATGAATTTTAGCTTGGTCACATGAAGCCTTTTCTTTGAGAAAAGTTTAACTCCCTTACACCAAGATCATTCATATTTATTACAGAGCCAATATATCAAAGAACATTTTGAAATGCAAGTAGATTGATTTATTGATAGAGATAAGCTGAATTACAGATTGTTTTCAGCATAATATGGCTGTATGTTTATCTTGATAACTAAAGATGAGCCAGATGAAATACAATAGTAAAAGAGAAATGTACATTTTATGACTTATCCCCAGTGATCAACAAACCCAATCCTATTTAACAGAAAAGGAAGCTAAGGACCAGAGAGGCGAGCATTCTCCATTCTATGAAAGTTTAGGGCACTGATCATGTGCCAGGCACTTAATCGGTGTTGGGGATGTAAAGTTGGCCATGCTACTCGTACTTAAGAAGTTCATAGCCAAGATAGTGAATGGTAGGGTCTGGGAAGCAGGAAATCATCACAAAATGCAGTACGCACAGTGAGTAAAGCATACTGAAGCATCTAGGTGCAAGTAATCCAGGCTTGGGAGCAGCTCTCTGAGAAGGTGATGGTTAGGTGACCTGCAGGAGGAGGAGGAAATAGACATAGAAGTTATATCTATGTCCCAGAAAGGCAAAGTTGAGCTCAAGCATAGTGCCTTTAAGAACAACAGGGATTAGAATGCAAGGGAATGCTAGTCCTGAATCAAGAATTCAAAGGTCTCTGGACTCCCAGCCCAATGCTGTTTTAGAGCACTCCCTGCCTATTGAGAGGTGGGTAAGGTTCAGCGCATGCATTAATACTGTTGCATGCATGGTTCATGCTCCATTATGCAGAAACAGGAAAATTTTCCAAATGCCTTTGCTTAAATGACTCCTTAGAGGAATGATTGCATCATGTTACAGTCTTTCATTTTCTTCCAAAATGTTTAGATCCATTGGGTCATATCACACAGCTGTTATGTCTGGAAGGAATTTGAAGCGATTTGTTAGTGATTAAGGGAGTACATGACCAGAGAGGGTAGGATGACGGGTAGTTGTTCTCTGGTGCTGTGACACAAGGGGCTTTCATCATAGGGGATGTAGCAACTAATACTAAAACTGACAAGCATCCATCTGCTTATTATCACCCTAATTCTTACCAATATCAGTAATAAAATACTCCTGTCTGTCAAGGCAAAACTGCTCTAACTGACTCCTAACATTTTTGTGTGTCACTGCACCAGACATGCACTTGAACACACAAAAAAACCCAATAAATTAGGCTATAGTAAAACAGTCATGCACCACTTACTGATGGGGACATGTTTTGGGCAATTGTCATTGAGTACTTCTGTCATTTTGTGAATATCATAGCCTGTATATTTATACAAGCAACTATGTTATCACAGGGTGATACAATCTTATGGGACTACTGTCATATATGATCCATCACTGATCAAAATATATTTTGTGGTACATAACTATATATGAAGTATCTATATTAGCCATTACTGAGCTAAAATTACCACTATTATTCCATTTGATTTTTGTGTAAACATAGCTAGAGTCATCAAAATTAGCCAAACTAACAAATCCATAGCAATGTCCAAAATTTATAGTTGTCTCTAGTGAGGACTCTCAACCCAATCAGTCTCAAATCTGTTTGCAGCTGGTGCCATGGACATGTGTTGTCAGAGGCGGCCACTCCAGGGTCCACAGGGTCCTCAGGGGCAGTCCTCGCTCATTCTCTCCATCTGGGCTGTCTGGCACGTGCTTGGAGGGGTAAACACCGAGGGGTCTTTTATGCCCAGCTGCACATCAAAAAACCGTGTGGACAGTAGCACACTGTAATTTCTAGTGAAGGTTTCTTGGACAGGATAACAATCCTTGACTGTATAAATGCCAATCCAGGTTTCATCTGCAAGAGGAAGAGAGTTGACCCTTTTAATAGAGAAAATAGGCAAAATGCCTTTTTTGTTGTGGTAAAATGTACATTATTCTTAAGAACATTCATGCTCTATAAGCATCATCACAATTCCTTTCAGGCATTTCCATCTTCCCAGTTGCAATTTAGCATCCATTAGACACTAACTTCCCAGTTTTCCTCTCACCCCTCTCACTGGGAGCTACCAATCAACTACCCATCTCCACAAATCTGGTTACTTCCTACTAGTGGAGTAATAACAACATTTGTCTTCTTCTGAATGGTAGAGTTTATCTGTTGTAGCATGTGTCACAGTTCTTTCCTTTCTAATGCTATCTAATAGTTCATTGTGTTTCTAATAGTCCATTGTGTTTTATTTACCTATCCCTCTAGCTATGAGTATCAATGTTGTTTTCACTCTCTGTCTATTGTGAATGGTGTTGCCATTAACACACATGTACAAATATCTCTTTTAGTTCCTGCTTTTGGTATATTCTTTGGTATATTTACTTAGAAGTGGAATAATGGGATCCTATACTGCCATTATTTTTTGATTTCTTGAGGAACCACCATGCTTTTTCCTATAGTTTGAATACCTATATGTTGACAACAGTCTTGGAATATGTTTACTGGCAGCAGATCAGAGAAGATTCACATAAAAGCAGGAAGGTTCCATATTCACAATAACAAGAGTAGAATCTCATCATTGCAGCTTCAGGAAATGAAATGGGAGAAGGAAAAGAAGCACCTGATCCAATGTGTGACTTAGAAAGATGCCTTCCATATCACCTTACTGGGGATGACCATGGAAAGTCAATACATGCCATGGCTAACTGTAAGAGCAAACATGCCAAATAGTTACAGGTGGTACTGGAAGGGGTGTTTCAAATAAAATGCTTAGAGCCTAGTGTATTCTCAGTAGCAGAGTTTACATGGGGATTTCAGTGGCGGGGGGGGGGGGGGTGGGCGGAGATTTAAGCGCCTCATTCAACTAACACATTTTCCTAACAACTACCTTCCTTAATGGACTTAAGCCTTTTTCCCCCAGCATGCATCCCTGAGACAGATGTTCAGATCCTTCTAATCCTTACAGGATCGTGCATATTTTCTGTCGGACCACTCCTGGACCATGATTTGCTCCTGAGGTCCCCCAATAGAGTACTGGTCTTCAAACGTAGAGTTCTGGGGAATGTCAAGAGGATCCCAAGGATCAGTCAGGGAAATCTTGGCACACTGTTTGGTGGCTTGTTCAATCTGAAACATCACTCCATCCTTGTAGAGCAAGATATACTCAAATAATCTGGAAAACAGATGGAAAGAAAATAGCATAGAATTTCATGATTACAATCATTATTACTTTACTTTCAAAATATAAAAAAATTTTAAACACTGGGCACATGAAATAATTTGCATATGAAATAATTAAAAGAGTTCAACATTAAATATTCGCTGCACAAATTCTCATGAAAGATGTGTTGAATGCCAGGCATTGTGTTCACAATACAAAAACAGGGAAGATACACACACTGATTTAACAAATAGTTTTTAGCCTTTCTTTAACCCATAGAGACACTGGAAATTTTGACCCTAGTTTGGTTGGGTTATTCTTGTAGCACCAAGTCAGGAGCTACAGTGATACATTGAGTATAGGATAAGAAGCAACTGAGGAGATCAGCATTGTGGTACAGTAGACTAAGCTGCTGTTTCTGCTGACAGTAAGTTCCAGTCAGCTGCTCAACTTCTGGTCCAGCTTCCTACTAATGCTACTGGAAAGGGCATCAGATATACTCCAAGTGCTAGGGCCAGTTGAGGAATAGGCAGAACAATTCCCTGCCCTTTATTTCCTTAATTATCTGTGAACCAGAAGGAATGGGCTTTGTTGAATGCCATTGCATGCAGCATGGGCCCTCCTGACTTACCCTGGGCAGGCTGATACCAACAAGGACAGAAATAGAGGCAACCTCAGAGTGATTGGCTTCCCAAAGCTTAATCTGCCTGCATACTCTTGGCCTCTGTGTGTGACCATGTGCTCCCTTTTGATATGGAGTGACAAGCAGATATTCTGAGGTTGTGCCCATAAGGTACAGAGCATGTATGTTGTCACCAGTCCAGTATCTCCCTTACAGCTCAGCAGTATTACTGTTTAGTGAAGATTTGTCTGTTTCCATGTACTTCACTGTTAGTCCCAAACTCAGACCACCACGCTGGTGGTGCAGAGTGAGCTTCTCGTCCTCATCTCACACAGTGGATTTGCAATGCCTGAGACCAGAAGGGCCTGAAGACATGGCTTTGGCCAAGCAGGCAAAGATGGCCCACACACGATCGAGAGATCGAGGCCACAAGTTCTGCATCTCAAGTCCATGCTTAATTCTATCTTCCTTAGAAAAAATAATTCACATGATAGCTATGCGTACAGTCAAAATAGTATCACCATTAGTATTATGCTTTGGACTTCTACAAGCTAGTATGGAAATAACAAATATAATCTGATTTAATATAGTTGGATAATTCTGTATCTCAGGAAAGACCTGAAATGGCTTATAAGGAAGGAAACAGCCATGCACCTTTAGAAGCAGATAAGCGGTTATAGAAAGAAAACAGTGACTTTCTGAGTTCACATGCAAAAATGGGGCTGAGTTCTTATAATAAGCATGCAGGGTCCACATAAAACCTAACTTTTGGACATTTGGATTTGGATTCTCACTATTATTTCAGTGCCAGTTAGGTCTCCAGCACACCAAATCATAAACTCTTGATATATTAACTGCAACTTCTGGTATATATAATCCCTTTATCAATACAGAGACCTTTGCCCACATATAAATCCTTCTTTGTGATACCTTTAATGACACATGAGCTATATGTGAATCACCTCAGTCTTTTCTCTCAGGAGTAGATAGCTGTCTTTCTGATTTTCCTACTGTTTTTCTTTCCACTACCTGCTATATTGTTTTGTACTTTTCCAAGTTCTGGGTGCCCAGGTTAGAATACCATTCCTAGTTTTTCTGGATTCTCTAGCTGTTAACTTCTCAAACTTCAGTGACTGTTTCCTGACGGAAGAGCAGCCAGCTGCAGGAGAGGGTGGGGATTCCTTGACATTATCACCCACTTTTCCAATTCCACAAGGAAGCACTCCTGGCAGCCAGTGCTTGTCACACTTGCCCATGAGAATCTCACCAGAACTTACTGAGCCAATGGTGGATATCTAAGCCAGGGTGAGACAATTACACATTGTCTCCCCTGGACATGCTTACAGGGCTGCTAGGTCTGCTGAGTTGTCTGGCCCTATCACATGTAAACCTTTAAGTCCCAGAAGCTATTTTCCAGCACATCAACTGAACAATTGTAGAGAATGAAGCAAAGGGCGGGAGGGCAGGCTCTAGCAAGCTGGGATTACAACAGCTGTTCATCTCCTGGATGCATTTATTTTCTAAGGTGCTTGGAGACTCTGTGGCCGAGTTTCTAATAAGCTTCCTTTGTTATAACAAGCCTTCCTTGTTGGCTGGTGACTGTTGTGCCACTCATGACCAGGACTGAAATTTGACAGAGTAAAAGACTCCACAGCTCCAGGTAGAAAATCAGTGGAAAATGAACAGTGCAGCTGATGTGGGGACTATATGGCATGTCCCTCTGTAGGACCAAAGAGCAGCAACACCTGGTCAGTCACCTGCAGTAGAAAAGGACAGCAGGAGAGGATCTCAGCCAGATACACTGTTGCCCTGAGGCCAGCCCTGCCCATACACTAAAGTAAATGAGAATTCTAAAGCTGAATAAATCTGAATGTTAGCATTTGTTCAATCTGGATGTTTGGCAGATGTATTTGCTAGTCTTTGTGCTTCTCTGTGTTTTTGAAATCTTTGATTTTTCTGAAAGAGGACATCATCTGATATTGAGGTAGCGTTGGCTTTACCTTAAGTAGAATTTTGAAAAATATTTTAATGTAATTAAAATGTAATTTTTTTCAAGATTCCATGTGAGTGTGAATGCTACCACCATTCTATGATAAACATTAGGAAAGAAAAAGCTTTAATGATGCTGTGGAGGTCTATATGTTAATGTAAACACATTCACAGCAGGGACATACACATAATTACAGATATGTAATGTCACAAATAGAAAATAAGGCCAACAGACTGATAGAGGGCAAGAGGGAAACATGCAGAGACCAACCATGTGGAAATGAGTCACCAGCCAGGGATGCTGTGCAGGTGATAACTCCTGAGAATGAAGGATGACTTTTAGAGAAACTGGATCTCTGGAGGCAAGGCCAAAGCCTGCTTCTGACCTGGAGGCAGTTGTGTGAGTGGGAAATACAAATAACACCCCAGGGCAGAATCAAACAGGTTGAGGTCCTGGAGGACAAACAGACAGATAGGCACTGGTCAACAGCTAACTCCTTCCGTCAGAGACAGTGACCAAGCATAACACAAGTCCTTGAGAGGGCCTGGAGAGTTCCACAAAGACCCCACTGCCTGGAGTTGGGCCTCATCTGTGAACAAGGCCCAAGGAGGAGTCAGAAGGCCACACTCTCCATGACAGCCACAAACACAGGTGGTGACCTGGTCTGTTTGCCTCTCATCAAATAAGACAAAGATTTTTTTTTCCTTTAACAAAATTCTCAGGCTACGGGGACAGTTTCTGTTGTTTCCTAAAAATGTATTTTCCTAAACATTTGTCTCTGCCATCCCCATGTTTTCCAAAACATTGAGAACAATGTGGGCATTTTAACTCTGGAAGAAAATAGACTCATATCTTCTATAGAACTGGTTCGCAATCAGTGTAGTAAAATCCAAACAATACAGAAATGGAATAGAAAGTAAAACATTGCCAGAAATTGAGCTACAGAAATAACAACTTTGTGTATCTCTCTAAACACGTATTTTTCTAGGTATGTGTTCATGAATATAGTTATTCTTTTGTTTAAATTTTAATCATGGCAAAGTGTGTATAACGTAAAATTTACCATGTTAGCCCTTTTAAATGTATAGTTCGGAAGTGCTAAGGACAATCACAGTATTACACCACCAATTTTCTGAACGCTTGCAAAATTGAGACTTTGTATCCATTACAAGTAAATCCCCCTTCTGACTGTTAATACTGCTAACTTTGGTCACTAGTCATATGGTGACTCCAGAAGTCTCCTTTAAAAATTTACTTATTTTTGTAGTTAGAAAATAATTGGTGGGTGATACATTTGGTGCTGGTAATGCACTGTTACCCAGCTAACTGTCATGCTATTTCCTGAGTCAGTCATTTCACTGAGTGTTGCAAGAATAGCTCTAGTGGAACAGCAGACAACATCTATACATCTGAATCTATCCAGTACTACTGTGGCCTCGGGGATTTATATGCATTCAATACATGACAGCTCATTATAGTAATTTCTAACTTCCTTCTGATGTTTCAGTGGTATCAAGGTGCGGTAATTTTCTGACATGATACCAAGAATTCCAGGTTCACTTTGGACTTCCCCTGCCTCCAATCTGAGAGCAGCTGTTTCTGTAAACAACTGTGATCACACTGAACAGAAAAACAATGCAGAAAGTAACATCAGGGCACTGGGTGTACTCCTTATCCTTGAGATGTCATTGTTGAGGACTGTCCAGTGGTCAGAGCTTTCTGTAGCTAAAACATGAACTCATACTGATATTTATAATAACTTCAACATTATAAATTTTTTCTGTTAATTGTTTGTGTGAGGATATTTAAAAGGGTTGTGAAAAATAGAATTTGAAAACACACACATTGCATTGCAATCATCTATCTTTAATAAAACTCACACTTTCCACAAACACTAGAAAATATGCTCATTTGTTTTTACCATATAACAATTTTAAAATAATCATTTCAGTTATTGCTGAAAGAAGTTTAAGATTTCATTGCAGCTTTTGGTGGGTGAGTCCTTCTCTTCCATTATAATCATGCTTCTATTAGTTTTCATCAGCTAGCATTCCACAAGGGTATTAACCATCAGAATTGTAAACAAAACTCCATCACATATGAATAAGAAGAGTGCTAAGTCATTCAGAATAGATAAAGAGAAGACATTATTGCTGTGGTGGGTCGCTTCATAGAAGATGCAGGAGCCATTTATACCCCTTCTCCCTTGCCTGCCATCCAATAAGGAGGCTCACTCACATAGCTCATTTTCTTAAGTCTCCTTTTAGAACTAGGGGTTCTAGTCTGGAAATCTAAAGGAGAGTCTGCAGGGAGAGAGAATCTTCTGGATGTTTTGCCAAAGTTCTACCCAATTCCACTTCCTTTACTTCTATCTCTGAATGTAGTTGGATAAAAATGTGATGCTTGAAGCAGAGGTAGCCATCCTGAAACCATGAAATTGTCTAAAAAGGCAGAGTAAATGGATAGAGCAGAGCTTGAGTCTCAGTGAAATTGTTAAGTCAAACCTAGGAGCTTATATCACAAGAATTCTTATGGTTTAAGCATCTGTTAGATTTTTCCGACACCTAGAGCTTTAAGTATCCTTTTGAAATAAGTAATGCTGTGAAGAAAACAACTATTTGATTCCTTAGAACAACCTTAACAGAATCAGCATGGTCCAAGAATTTGGCTGATCTTAGATCAAAACTAGCAGAGTCTGACTTGGTTTTAGGTTGACCTGACAAGTTAGTGCCTTATTATCCAAGAACTAATTGTTTTTCTCTCCTGAATGAACAGAATAAAGGAGAAAATGAAAATTTGAAGATAGTGGTTACAGATTGCCATATTCAACTGGCTGATCTATTACTAACATTATCTCTTTAACAAATAAAAAAATACAAAGTTCTGAGCACAACTTAGTGGTAAATAACAGGCTGGAATGGGACCCAAGATTTGATCTGCCAGACTCATACTAATTCTGTAATACCATACCCCTTCCTGCGTTCCACGGGGAGGGGTGAGGGAGAATGAAATCTTCCCATCTACATAGAGCTCCTTGGCTGTTGAGGACATACTAAATTACAGAAAAGGGAGTGGGCAAATATGATATTGTGATTACAAAAAGACTTTGGCTTTATGGAAGAAACTAGACAAACTTTGGATTTGTTTAATATGCAGTATAATAGATTAGTAATGCATGTTGGCCCTCGGACTCCCAAGAGGAAAAACTGAGCAGCAGCTGCTTGCCATTCTGGCATACACAGAGTCTGAGTTACACCCTACAGTAATTATGAGACATGAAAAAGAAAAAACTATTTCAAAATTTAAAATGTGTTAGACACAAACTCATTGTTCACATTGGTGCCAATCACATATAACACAAGGAAAATTAAATTACTTAAGAACACAGCCCAAGGAAAAGTAAAATCAAAGAAAAATTATGTGTGTAATTTAAGAAGCTGTAAGGTGATGGAGCTCCACTATTTGGATTATAGTTAAAAAGATGAAAAAAGTACTAAAAAAATTGAAGATGTTTTTCCCCAAAATACATCCGGATGAGTATTGGCAATGTGTAGGCATATATTCTTTCATCTAATGAAAGATAATTTTTAAAAAGCCTTTTCATGAGATAGTTCAAGCTGAATTTCAAATAGTTCAAGCTGAATTTTTTTTTGTTTAACCACAGCCTCATCAAAAATTGAGCTACCCCACGCTGCTATAGTGTGTGGTAGTTTCTAGAGCTACATAACAAGAATAATAAGGAAGGTGAGAAGAGAATGCAAAGTTGTCCCAATGCTTTTCAGTAGGAATACATACATTCCTACTGCATTGTGTTTATGCACCTACCCTTCCAAGTAGCATTTAATGAAACTCTAAACTATAAATCTTACTTTCATTAGGATTTGGGATAGAGTGTATTTGTGATAAAAAAGGAAAAAAGGAATAATATGACCAGAGGAAAAGTTTCTGATGAAAAACTTTATCATGAAAATAAATATATACGGGGTAGCTATTTGGCTTATCATTTAAACCACTGGTTAGAATGCCCACATCTCATTGTAATGCTTGGGTTCGAGCCCCAGTTGTGCTCCCAGTCTGTCTTCCTACAGATCTTGGGAGATATGGCTCAAGTAGTTGAGTTTCTGCTGTCCATATGGGAGACCTGGATGGAGTTTCTGGCTCCTAGCTTCAGCCTGGCTCAAGCTCAACCAACAAAGGCCTTTGGGGAGTAAACCAGTGGGTGGGAGCTCTCTCCTTCTCTTTCTGTCTGTCTTGATATTAAATAAGTATGTAAAAAAACAAATTAAAAATGCAGTGGAGAGAGTATAAAACAAATGAACTATAAGAAAAGGAAAAACAAACAAAAAAATACAAAAAAACTGAGGAGATACTGTCCTAGAACTCAAGGAAAAAAAATACAAGGTAACAGAAATATTAAAGAAACATAAGAAATTTGAAAATCAGATGTAAGAGAACCAAAATATATACAAAGAGACTCTACAACAAAGAAAAAAGACAATGAAACCTTTAGAAAATGCAGACAGAATTTTTCTAGTGCCAGACATAGCCTAGCGACAATAATAAAGTACAAAGATAACAGAAATAGTCTCCAAAACCTGGGTAGGGAAAAATGACTCAGACAAAACCAAATTAACTGGATATCAGACTTTTTTCTAGAGCTCTAAATGCCATGAAAATATTTGAACACAAAGTCTACTTTTACCCAACCAATTGTGTACAACCCAATAGTTATATAAAATAAGTAGATGCTTTCAGACATTTAAAACTTGTGAGAGTATACAACCCTAGTAGCCTTGCAGGAGAAAAGTGATCGAATAAGTTCTCCAATTGACTATAAACATGCATCTAAGTAAGATTCAGGTAAAAGAAACCTGCTATAAAAAGAAATTACAGTGAACAATAAAAAGGGTAAAATTCCTTATGCCTCTTTCCTTAATAGAAAATCTTGTGGAACAGCTCCTTAGAGCCATGTACCAATACACACACTATAAAAATTCCTCTGTGTTTGAGAAGTGACCTTTCAGTAGCTTGATTCAGCATGGGGAGACAAGGAAAGATTACATAAAACACCAAACATTTGAAGTTTTTTTTTTCAACATACTGAGTGGTTCCTAAATAAACACATGTCCTGTGCAACAGGAGCTGTGTTCTCATCTCAGAAAATCAGGCTTCATTTTGTTAGCTCCTTGGTGAGCTCTCTTGCGAGTTGCTCCCCAGAGGCCCCAAGAGTGAGCCAGGCCATTGCTGAAGCTCAGACAGGCCAGAAGGACCACACTCCAACAGCACAGCATATGGCAAAGGGAATGGGCAGAGGGCTTCAAAAAACTCTGTGAAGAAATGGGCAAGGAAATAAACAAATGTTTTTCAAAAACAGCAAATTCAAATGGCTAATAGACACAAAAAAAAATGCTCAGGTTCCCTATCTATTGGAGAAATACAAGTAAAAACCACATTGAGGTTCCACCTAACTGCAGTGAAATTGTCTTACATTCAGAACTCTACATCTGCTGATGTGGATGTAGGGAGAAAGGTACCTTATTTCACTGTTGGTGGGAGTGTAGGTTAGTACAGCTACTATTGGAGTCAGTAAGAAGACTGCTAAGACAACTGAAAATTGATCTACTGTATGACCCAGTTATCCCACTCCTGGGAATATACCGAAAGAGAAATGAAATCTGCATATGAGAAAGTGATCTGTATTGCTATATTCACAGCAGCACAATCTACATTAATGAAGACATGAAGACAAGCCAGATGCCCATCAAAAGATGAATGGATAAAGAAACTGTGATATATCCACTGTATGGGATGTTACTTAGCCATTAAAAAGAATGAAATTCTACCATTGTGACAAAATGGTCCCAACTATAGACCATTATGCTCAGTGAAATAAGGCAATCCCACAAGGACAAATATCATATGTTCTATCTGATATAAGGCCATCTTCATGCAAAATACAAGATCAAAGTAGATGATAGATAGATAGATAGATAGATAGATAGATAGATAGATAGATAGACAGACAGACAGACATGTATGTACATATATTCATCTAGAGGAACTGTTTAATGAAGACTAGCATACCTAGAAGTGAAGATACACTGCAGCATGTATCTCTACTCCTGAATAAAAGATGGACTCCCAATGAAACTGTTAAATATAACTTAACAGTAGATGTTGGACTTTGTACCATTGTCTATACCTATAATGTCATGATACACTTAAATAAGCAGAATGATGGTAGAGGGAGAGGGAGAATGGGGAGGGTGGGAGGAGAAATCCCTGAGCCTATGAAACTGTATCATAAAATCTTAAAAACATTAAAGAGAGAGAGAGAGAGAGATGAGGGACTCTCACGCCCACAGGACACACATCAAAGCATCACACTTGACATGGAATTTCAGAGAGTATTAAGTCAAGGGTAGAGTCACCCAGCAGCCTTTGCTCTCACAGATGTGGGCTGATAGAATTATTCCTGTTCCACTTTGTGTGTCTCCTGAAATGGTAGGTTCAGTCACATCATATTTTTTCTACATTGCCTGTCTCAGTCTCTGCTTCAACCAGAGCTCATCCACCAAGTATTGGATTTCAACCAGTTCCAACAGCTCCAGGGTGTGTTGGGCATCTTTGCCAAAGCAAATCTGAATTCTCATCCCAGAATGGCCTTCCTGATTCTTCAGCATCTTGCCACAGGCTTAAGATCTAACAGGTATTTCAGTAAATGGATGGAAAGGGGATGTTTTAGAAGCTTTCAGGATGACACTGGGTGCCTGGCTCTTCAGTCTTCCCTGCAAGCATTTATCAAGTATCTCTGGGGGGCCTTGTGTTTACCATTGCAGCTGCTGAATGCCAGCTTCCCAGGTCTTGGGCAATTCATGATACCACATACATTCCCCTTGAGATGTATTTTCACTCTTGACTGATCAACAGACCGAGGCACTGACATGTTCCTTGGTACTGTGCTGCCATCTGCCCCTCTGCCAGTTCTTTGATGGCATTTGAAGTGCTCTCAAGAAGAGTCTTCTTTGGCAGAGCATTAAGTTACTTCAGTGCTTCTTCTGTGGCAAGCTTTCAGCTCTCCTGTCATAGGCACAGCTCACACTCTGGAACTCCTGCAGCCGACCTAACTTTATCTATAACAAAAGCAGCCTTCTGTAGCGGGGTAGACATTGACCAAGGCACCATGGCCTTGGTGCCCAGTGGCACTTGTTGTCTCTTCATAATCCATCTGTTCTGAGACCCTTAGAATGACTTAAGCTAAGGGTTTGATGCTTCCCAGAAGGCGTCTCAATTCAAATAGGCACTGCTTCTACCTCCTTTGGGGACCTGGGAAAATTTCAGTTCCTCTTTTGGAGGAAATCCTAAAACTGGGACTGAGAAACAAGAGAGATATTTAGGACACTGTTTGATGAGGAGCATCTTGAGAATGCCTCACAGGTGAAATGCGGCTTGGAGTTTCTTCTATGCTATGGTTTCCTGGGAAGCTTTGCTATGACCCTACTTCAATAATTTTAAAAATATGGTGGACAGTATAATTTGATGTCAAAGATTACTAACAAGAAGATATGTGGTGTGTGTTATAGATAAATACCAAGGCATAAAACTGTTATATACATCAATGAGTTTATTGTTTAAAAATACAAGTATGAAGTGCTGGTGTTGTGAGTTGAGCTGCTGTCTGCAATGACATATTCCACATTTTAGTGTGCTAGTTTGAATTCTGAATCTCTGCTGATCTCTCACT
This sequence comes from Ochotona princeps, assembly GCF_030435755.1. NCBI lineage: Eukaryota > Metazoa > Chordata > Mammalia > Lagomorpha > Ochotonidae > Ochotona > Ochotona princeps. Next base: position 19,933,713 of record NC_080851.1, read on the forward strand.
CTTTCTTTCTCTCTCTGCCTTTCAAATAAATAAACCTGAGAGAGAGAGAAAGAGAGAGATAGGACAACATAACAGTGAAGGCATCATCATATTCTGAGTAGACTCATAATTAGGTCCAATATGTGGCAAGTGAATGACAGAGAAATCAAGGATGAATGCAAGGGTTTTATGCTGAATAACAGACATCGCTATTAGCTGCATTAAAAAATTGAAGGTTGAAGGCGTATTGTTGGTTGCCTTGTTTGCTTGTATGCAAGGTAACATTCATTCTGCACATGCTTAGTCTGTGATGACTGTTAGAGATTCAAATGCAGAGTCCACTCAACTCTCAATTGCTGGATATATATGAATGTAGAGTTCAGCAGTGATCTCTGGATTGGAGATATCTGAAGATGTTCCAATAAGTTTGTAGGAAACTGAACTAAAATATAGGTTTATTTCAATGCAAAAAAATGGAAGCCCTAAATTACTCTTCCATTAGGGTTTTGAAAGGTCTTTGTACATACAGATCCCCGTGTGGTGCAATGCCATCTAAAGACAGGACCTGGATGAGAGTACCAAGAATAGATAGCAGACAAAAAAGTTAAGAGGCTACAAAGGCTGAGCCCTGAGACATTCATCAATAATATACTGGAGGGGAGGACTAGAGCAAAGGAGACTGAGAGAGGAGAGGAGGCAGAAGGGAGGGAAAACCTAGGAGCAGTGTCTTGACAAAGAAAGCGCATTAAGATTAATGCAATTAATTAAGAAAAGACCCTCTGTTAGGTGAGGACTGGTGAAAGATTAGCTGAATTGCAATGAGGAATTTACTGCTCTTGACCATAAGTAGACTTGTGATTTTCAGTAGTGTGGTGATGAAAGTTTGATTGGAGAAGATTCAAAAGAGCATGGGCAGTCACTTGGGGAGTGAATCATCGGACAGAACATCTTCCTCTCTGTCTCTCCTCCTCTCTGTGTATCTGACTTTGAAATAAAACAAATCTTTTAAAAAAAAAAGAGCATGGGAAGAAAGAACTCGGAGTTAGCAGGAGATTTGCTTTAAATAGAAGGTTCCAATGAGTAGGACCAAAGAAATACTTTTTTGCTTTAAAGATGGGTAAAATAAGAGAAAATATAAAGGGGAGAAAAACAGAGGATTTTTACTGGAATTGGGGGAAATATAAGACTATACTTTTTTTCCAGGAAAAGCAAACCACTAATTGGTGGAATATTTTCAGATCTTTGGGCACTTTGCCCCTAACCACCATCTTTAAGGTCAGAATCAGGAAGAAGCAGCTCAAGGTTATTGAAGGGAAGTAAAGATGTTTTCAGAGCAGTATGGTGACCACCTCTGGCACTCATTTTCAAGTTAGCCTCATACTCCACCTGCCTTTCCAGGGCTTCTTCTTTGGCACACCCTTTTCTCATTTCTCATCTCTCTCTCCCCAGCCCAGTTTTAACCCTCTGGAATTCAGGGTCTATCCTCTGATTAAATCTACTGAATAGAGGAAACTCTATGTGCTTCCAAGAAAATCTCTTTCTTTGAAAAACTTCAGGATGGCAAATCAACATTGTTTATTCTTTGAAGATCAGGAAGCTATAAATAGTCAAATATCCTATGCTAATAACAGCAAACATTACCTCCAGCCATCAGAGATTATGTGGAGGGAACAAAGACTAAAAAAGGAGTAATTCTCCTGAAATTCTCCAAGTCAAGATTTCTTTTTAAGATTTATTTTCATTTCAAAGGCAGATTTTATAGAGAGAAAAGGGGAAATAGAGAGAGAGGATATTTCATCTGCTGGTTCACTCCCCCAAATGGCCAAATGGCCAAATGTCCAGAGCTGAGCTGAACTGGAACTGAGAGCCAGGAACCTCTTCCGCGTCTCCCCAAGTGAGTACAGAGTTCCAAGAACCTAGGTCAGCCTCCTCTGCCTTTCTAAGTCATAAGCAGAGAGCTGGATCACAAGTGAAACATCCAGCATACAAACTGGCCCCCATAATGGGAGGCCCACATCACAGGGTGGGGGCTTAGCCTACCGCACCACAGTGCCAACCCCACAAGTCAAGATTTCTTACTTATTGTTATTTTTTTTTAATTTTCATGATACAGTTCCATAGGCTCAGGGATTTCCCCTATGTTTTCCCCTATGTTATTACAATAATATATTTCTTCAGCAATCATCACAAGCCCCTCATTCTGCCATTTGTGTCATGACATTGTAGGTATAGAAAATGATAGAAAGTCCAGAATCTTATTGTCAAATATATTTAACAGTTTCATTGGGATTCCTTAAAATGAATGTTCAACCTATGCAACAGATTTTGTGACCAAATAAATGTGTTGTACCTTCACTAATCTCTTTCCTGGCACCCAGATACCCACTGATTTGTAATGATGAATAGCTGAAGAACTCAAAAGAAAACAAACCTATATTAAAACCAGGCTTTCCCTCCTCTGCTTGAGCACTTTATATAAAGCCACTAGGTAGGATCAAGCAAGGCAGGCTTCTGTTCCTGACTTGGGATGGAGAGCCCTATAAAATCCACCAGGACACTCAGATAGGGAGGGTGTTGGGAGCTTGTTAATGCATTTTCTTAGAAGGGAACTGCAGAATTGGAAGGTGAAATGAACCACTAAAATAAACCTTGGAATTACAGATATCAGGTTAATAGCTCTATGGATTAGAATTGCAAGATTATAAAAATAGATGCAAATGTATGTGTAAAGTATATGTGCATGAATGTGTGTCCTCAACCTGCTATTTATACAAAGAGGGGCAGGGCTTGGAATAGAGTCATTTGAAAGCAACGAATATAACTAGTACACAAATCATGACTTCCAAACATTATCCTTCAGTGAAAGTTACCAGGGGTTTTTGGGAAATGGCTTCTTCTAGGGCCAGGGCAAGGGAAGAGCAGATGATCTGGAATATGGATCATCTTTCAGCAAGGAAGTGCTGAAAGAATAAGAAGACACATCAAAAGAACATAGAAGCCAAGTTGAAGAGGCTCCCACTGGCTCAGTCCAGAATAATATGAACAGCAAAATTCAAGAATGAGAGGAAATGGAATAAAATGAGAATCCTTTCGTGCATGTGGATATAAATAAATGAATAACATTGAAGTTTAAGAAGTAATGGGATGCACACATGATTTTAAAATATCTATTTACAACATACTTACTAATTACAAAGAAGAAAGTGTCACATAACAGTGAAAAAAATCTGGAATCCAGCAGTCAATCAAGTGATCAAAGAACATCAGGATGTAATAAGAACAGAGCATTACCTCTGCAGTATTCCTGCCAGATAAAAGTAACTGGGATCTAATTATGAAGAAACATAAGACAAACTGAAATCAGGGAACATTATACAGAATAACTGGTCTGTAATCTTTGTAAGTATCAAAGTACTAGAAAAAGCCCTGAGCTGTTGCAGGTAGAGACTATAAGGCAAATGCTTGTATTTAAACTGAACTCTTTGTCTATAAAAAGCATGCAAAGGACAAGTGGTAAAACCTGAATGACGCCCATGCTTCAGATGGCAGAAATTAATCAAAGTCCATTTCCTGATTTTTATGGATGTATTTCAGTTATGTAGAAGGATGTTCTTGTTTTTTAGGAAGTATCCACTGAAGAATTATGGATATATCAGGTTGGCAGCCCACTCTAAAATGGTCAGGGGTACGTAGAGGAGTGGAGTGTGAGGCTTCTTATACTAAAGATTGCAACTTTTCTGTAACAGATAATTTCATAAAAACAAACAAACAAACTGCATTTGATAAAAGCTTTAACCTTATTCACAAACACAAATGACCACTAAAATTATTTACGATGATTTCATTCCCTGTACCAAATCTTTCACAGCAGATAACTTGATCATTCCCACAAGTACTATCATTTGATCCTTTTTTTCTAAATGAGGTTTAGTTGAAAGGAGAGTCCTCTGAATGCAGGGCCCAACCATTGACAGGTATTCTCTTCTTTTCCTCTACCGTAAGCATTGGGCTTAGGTAAAGAAGAAAAGGAACCTTGGACCTTGTCCAATGACTCAGTGGCTAAATCCTCGCCTTGCATGTACCGAGATCCCATATGCACGCCAGTTCATGTTCTGGCTGTTCCACTTCCCTTCCAGCTTCATGCTTGTGGCCTGGGAAAGCAGTAGAGGATAGCCCAAAGCTTTGGGACCCTGCAGCCATATGGGAGACTTGGAAGAAGCTCCTTGCTCCTGACTTCAGATCAGCTCAGTTGTGGGGAATGAACCTCAGTGGAAGGAAGATCTTTCTCTTTGTCACTCCTTCTGTAAAATCTGCCTTTCAAATAGAAATAAGTGTTTAAACAAACAAACAAACAAAAAAAAAAAAACAAGAAAAGGAACCTTTAATTTATCTACACCAACAGACAAGTTTTTTTAAAAAAAATTAGAATCCATGTTATAGTGGAACCAATCAGCCTGATATAACAGAAGCACTGTCGATGCTTTAATTATATCAAAACCTAAATTCATTTAATATCAACATTATAGGAATCATTAAAATATACAAGACATTGAGGTTCTTTAGATTCTTAGCTAAAGAACTTGTTGTGGTCAAACCATTCTTAGAAGCCATAAACGACTGACATCCCATGATTGTCTAATAAGGATGTCTATGCTATATAACTACAATAGGCAGATTTGGTGAGGGAGGTAAGGGAGGGAGGAATAGAGAGATACAGAAAGGAAGAGAGAGAATGAGTTACTCAGAACTTGAGTGATAATATACTTGCCGCTCCATATTTCTCATCTTTTACAAGTAAAGGTTCTTAATTTAACAAGCAAGATTTATAAGTAAATAATATTCTAAGATACTGTACTAATACATCCTCAGTTAATGCTTCTCTTTTCACTTTATACTAGTAGCTTTATTAATTCCAACACCTAAGCCACCATTTTGTAAGTAACAGTGGTTACTGATCACTTAAAAGAGCTTATTCACTATCTATATTATTTCTCTATAAAAATTCAACATATTGATCTCAATGTGAAAATAATCTATTCTTTTTCTTTCAGTCTTCCAAATATAATACTTGTAAGTTTATTCAGGAATAACAGTCAGGAGTCAGGAAAGACAGAACCAAGAAACAAAATATTATCAGTTACTAATATTTCCCATTTTATGCTCAAGCTTGTCTTATCTTAAGCTCGTAAAGTTGCTTAATCTTTTCCATCGTCTTAAGGAAAAGACAGCCTGGAAAATCCTAGTCATTCCAAAGTAACTATCAGTGAGATTTTCCCATAACTATCTGGATGCAAAATGAAAATCTTAAGAAGTTGATCCAATTCTAAAACTTACTTTTCAACTTACAAAAATATGAAAAGAGAAGTTATCCATATTTTCTTCTATTAACATCTGGTTTCTTGGCCAGCTTGCTAACACCTGAAAAAGGTTTTGACTTTGTTCCAATAAATCTACATTTAAAGAACTTAAAAATGCATTTATGCACTAAACATTCTCTACATCTGACTTAGGGCCAGCACTAGGCCTATGACAAAAGAACCTTGCCAAGAACTTGGAAAGAAGAACAAAATCACCTTCTGAAAGTTAAACTGTGAAACCAACACTTAATGGTTCAGGGCAAAGAAATGAAGGATCACTACATTGGGACAAAAGAGCTTCAAGGTCAGCAAGATTTGACTATAACTGCACTAAAGATATAGAACATCATACATCTAAAGGCCATATGACTCCGTCATGGAGCTGTGGATGAAGAATTGCTAAGACAGCCTTGAGCAGAATCGATTAAGGCTCAGTTCAGGGTGGAATGAGTCTAGAGCAGCAGAATTTGGTAGCATAGACTCACCAACAAGGCATCTTCATTGTGAAAATCAATGCATCACATCATCATCACCTGATTGCTATTAAACATTTCTCTGGACTGGCCCGCGTTATTCATGATGGAAAACTCAATGCTAAGCACTCAGCCTAGACTGGGACAGGCAATCATCAGATGTTTTTTCAGTGACTTTGCTCCAAATATTTGCTCACAGCCTCCTGATTATAATTTGGCTCCCTACGTAATTCTGACTACAGGGAGAGAATGATCTGGTCTTGTGGATTTGAGCATTCTGGTACCCATGCCAGCTATAAAACTCATTAAAATATGTAATTTAGCATTTCAGTTTGCATTCTTTGGTGTCTTATTTAAAACAAGGGCCTTTATGTGTGCTGATGGGTCAAATTTCTGAGCCACCGGACTGGCAGTCTTTCTTATATGGAAAATTCACCAAGATGATGATGATGATAATGATGATGTTGATGGTGATGATGATGATTGGATGATATGAGGACAATCTTGGCCATGTGCTAAGCACCTCCACTTTTCCTCCTTGAGTTAATTCAATCTCAGAATAATCCAATAAATGTTTCTTTGTAAATATTTCTATTTTGTAAGTAAGGAATGTAGACATAGAAAGCTGTGGAAACCTAATGAAAACTCAAATTTGGAAACAAAATTTGGAAATTTCAGACCTAAGTTTTTCTGATGCTAAAACTTCCTAATTCACAAAAAAAAAAAATACTACCGTGGAAAGTAAGAACTCTTACTCTTCTCCTGGCCATTCTCCATTTCATCAGCAGTGTGATTTGGGTCATTCCAGTCAACCTTCAACATGACTACTCATCAACACAACAGCACTGTACCAGCTTTCACATAAATACCTATAAAGAAGTAATCCACCTGTTTCTACATAAATCATATCTCAAGGAAAAACTGACTGCACATGCCATTCGTATAGTTGGCTACAGGATCCAAGACAGAGGCCTCCCTTTATAAATATATAGAGAGAGAGCTTTTCGGCTGAATGACTCCTCAAATGTATGGAAGAAAGAGTTGGGACAGGCTGATGCCAAGAGACAGAAATTCAATTCAGGTTACCCACGCAGAGGGGAGAACACAGGTAGTTAAAGAACTATAACCTGATTCCTCCTAGGGGATATCTTAGCTGGAAGATGGAATTGGAATCAGAGCCTGAACTCAGACCCAGGAACACTGTTATTGGATACAAGCATCCCAAGTAGGAGCTTAACCACTGTGACAAATGCCTACCCCAAAGATCCCACCTTGACTCTTTCTTCTCCTTCCTTCCTGCTACACAGCATCTAGTCACTTACGTATCTTTCAGTATTCCCCTAATGCATCCACTCATCTATTCCTTGCCATACAGTTGCTATTACCATCTATCACTTGTATCCCTAGAGAAATCACTTAGGTTTTGTTTTTGCTTCTACTTTTTCTGGTTCCATTTTATGTCCAAACCTTGGAGACACATTCTTGATGCCTCCATGGAATTCATCGGATATAATGCTAACATTCTACTGCTTAAGACTCCTTCAGTATCATCACTCATCACACTCTAACAAGGTACTCTACAGTTCTTGCAATATACTCAGTCCTCTGTACTCCAGAGTGGCACATGCATCTGGCCTGGAATACACTCTCAGCCCTCGGGACCAAGTCTTCTCATAACACTTCCCTCCTCAGCTGCCTTGGGGCTTGCTTACATGTTATTTCCTCCAAGAATCCAGGTTTAGTATATCATCTGAGGAGTCCTGCAGCTCATCCCTCATCTCACTGCACAGGAATGTTTAAAAATCCAACTCAACCCCACACAGTGACCTCCCTGAAAATCAGAACACACTTGCTTAGTGAACAAGTGAATCTGAGCCTGGTGTGTACTGGGGTCAGAGTTCACTCAGCCTTTTAGAGTCTCAGCCAGTGGTGGTGAATCAGCTCTTTTACTCTACCTAGGTCTCAGAGCCTGCCAGTAAACCAGAGATCATAAACCCACACTTTCAAGTTGTTCTGAGATTTAAACTAAACCATAGGACTTATAAGATCCTCATTACCAATCCTGGCATATTATAAGCACTCAATTGTTGGCTTTTGTTATTTTTGGTGTCTGTCAAGACCTGGCTGAAGCTCTTCCCTGTCTTTGCACACATTCCCAGCCTGAAGCAGTAACTCTGCTGCTCCATGCCTCCTGGACCCTCATGCACAGTCACTGACCTGCAGTTTTCCTGGGGTGTTGGCTCCGGAACTCCCTGTGGATAGCAAAATCTGCAGATGTTCACATCCCATCTATACAATGGCACAGGATTTGCATAAACCCCATGTATAGTCTTTAAATAATCTCTGGATGATTTGCCATATCTGATAAAAAGTCAATGCTATGTAAAGGTTTGTTATAGTATATTGTTTAGGAAATGATGACAAAAAAATATCTATGCATAGTTACCAAGATGCAGTTTTCAAATTTTCAGCCCAGAGTAGGTTGAGTCCTTGAGTGTGGTACCCAAGGACAGAGAAAGTCAGGGACACCTTCAAACTTATTTTCTTGTCCTCTGAACAATATATCTGTTCCCACTTTTTCAATATTCCTAACATTCCAATAAACACTTTTAGATGAATAATACTACCAAGATCCATTTTGTTCTAGAAACTGTTGGCATCTTTTTGCCAGAGCTCCATTCCTCAGTGGAGCCTTACAGCATGGCCAATGCCTCATAACCCTAAAGAATTGCCAGGATAACCCAAAGAGGAACACACTTGTTAGAACTGGAGGGCTGGGGACAGGTGGTGATCCAGAATTAGAAATCAGGTCTTAAAGGGGCCATAACCAAGATGAAGGAGAGGGGGGTCTCTGTCACAACAACTGTCTAAAGTCTAATTTTAATAAGTGTGGCCCACCCCTGTGTGGAATATTGTGCAGCCATTAAGAACAGACAGGGACAACCAGCAAAATGGGAAAAAAGAGCAGATAGGGACTTTGTCAAGTAAATAAGAATGCAGAAAAGGTATGTTTTTTCGATCATGATATATACAAAATTCACATTCAAAACAAAATGAAAACTTAAGGGAGTAAACCAAAACTTAACAGCCAGAACTGGATGACATGTTTTGAGGGCGAACTGTTCTTGTGTTAATTCCCCCACACCCTTTTTAGTTTGCCATATTCTTCTAAAATGTAAAATTGATTTCTGAAAAAAAGCGTATTCTACTTATGTCCACCCAGATGGCTTGGTAGAGACAAGAGATAGAGTCCAAGGCACGCCCTAGGCTGCAGGGGATTCCATGCGCCCTTGGCCTGACTCAGCAGCACAGGACACCCGGCCAGTCAGCGAGGGGGTGGGGGTGGCGGGGTGTGCTCCTGGAGGGTCGATCCTGCCCCTCCCCCGCTGGGCATTACTGAATACCCACCAGTGGGCTCAACCCCATATCGTGCAGCCCCTTAGCGACCCTCCTAGCAATGATTATCTCTGGGAACCAGGAGGAGGAGCCACGAGGGGCTGACAACCGCACCCGCCCCAAAACAGGGCCCTAGGCTTCCCGCCCGGAAGGCTGCCCACCCCGCGCCGGAGTACCTCTTGCAGGGGATCAGAGCCTTCCTCTCGTCCAGCACCCGCACGCGCTGGTTAAGGCCATCGTAGGAGAGCAAGGCGCGGCTGTAATGCCCGCTGCTCTGCTGGTACACGACCTGGCGTCCCTCCCACTGCTGTGGTGCCTGGCATGGTGGCGGCGTCACCAGCGAGCCCGCCAAGCCCAGGCCGCTCAGCGAAAAGACCCACAGGCCGCTCAACAACCAGGCGCTCAGGAGTCCCCGGACCACGAGGAAAGGAGCGTGTCCTGGCATCACGGGCTGAAGCCACCAGGAGAGCCAGCACGAACCAAAGGGGGCGCTAAGGGGTACGGGCGCAGGGTGGCTCCCGCGGGTGCGCTCGGCCCTGTGCCTGGAATTGCAGTCAGTGAGAAGGGCCTTTCTGCCTCGGCGCTGGCCGCTCACTGCAGCTGCTGAGACCTGGACGCGAGGCTTGAGAATGCTCGGGTGAATCGCCTGGGAGATACTCCTGTCTTAGCCGCTCCCTACTGCTGCTTCTGTTTCACTGCTCACTGCTGCCAACAGGAAGCGCAGTGGCAGTGGTGCCACTAGCATCCTTAAGGGCACGGTGGTTGAAGAGGGTGGGAGCATACCGAGCAAGGAAACCTTTCTCTGCGGACCATACATTGTTCCACAGATGTTCCCCTCCCCTCCTATCCCTAACCCTGGGGTTAACCCTAATCCCCTCCTGATGTCAAAACCAAGCCCTGGAAAACAAAGCAACTTGCTGCACCTGCTGAGGCCTCACATAGCTTGCCTCTTAGCAGTGTGCTTATTCCAGGTTAAAAGCAAAAAGACAAATGGGTCCCGTCCCAAAGAAATAATAGGTATTCCTATAGCCTATAGCCTACCTCAGCCCCCACTCCTAAAGAGGAGAGAGTGGCCCTGGACTAGGTCTTAGAAACATTGTTTCAAGTTACACTCACTACAGTGGGATTTCCTGCGAACCCCATCCCCACCACCAAGCAGAACATCTAGTCTAGGGGTTTGTGTATCTGGGGATTTAACATCTTTGAAAGTGAATTGGGTTTATGTGCTTGTAGCACTAGGATCCATAATGTGGAGTCAGAAGATAAGACAACTTATTAAGAGCCTTCTTGTCAAGTTTATAACTTCATTTCATTTGTGTATGGTGTCAGGGAGAGGAGTGGCCAGGTGAGATGGAAGAAGGAAGGACATGAGGATAAGGGAAAATGGGTGCAGTGTTGAAGTTACTTCCAAGACTACAGAATAATCTGGAGCCAGATCACTAGTGGGAGTGAGGGGGAAAGGGAGGGGGACTTAAAAGCCATGTTAAGGGGCCAGTGTGGTAGCCTAGTGGATAAAGTCCTTGCCTTGCAAGTGCTGGGATACTTTATGGGTGCTTGTTCAAGTCCTGACTGCTCCACTTCCTGTCCAGCTACCTGCCTGTGGTCTGGGAAAGCAGTTGAGAATGGCCCAAAGCCTGGGGACCCTACACACTTTTATGAGACCCAGAAGAATATCCTGGCTGCTGGTATTCTTCGCTAGAGAGGGGACCTCATTAGGGGTGTATCTCAGGAAGTTCATTCAGCTATTGGTGTGAAGAATGGGTAGAGCCAGAGAGAAGGCAAAGAGGTGAGGGAGAAAGCTACTACTGTGATGCTCAAGAGAGAAATCAATGAGCTAAGACTGTAGCAAAGAGAATGGAGAGGGTAGAAAGGATTTGAGAATTACAGAGATTTAGACTGGGGGAGGAGGAGGTATCTAGTTTGGGCCCCTGGAAACAGTCCTGCGTGGGTAGAAAGATCGATTCATGTTAGACTTGATTGGCTTTGAGCAGACTGTGGGAATGTTCAGGTGGAAATGACCAGGAAAGAGCTGGGGAAGCAAACAAGCAGGGATTTGGCATGTGGTCCCAGAACAGTGTTTTCTGGAATGGTTTTTGTCCTTCTACCCAACTAAGGGCCATTTGGCAAAGAATTCTCAGGTTCCTATGTCAGAAATGTGGAACTTGAGAAAACATGGAGTAGAGTGGACTGCTGAGAGTGAGAGCATGGCTAAGAAAGGAGCCCTAGAGATATCCAGGCGCTTCAAGGATGCCAGAGAAGCAGATAGGAGGCTGAAAAGAAGATGAGCTTACTCAGTTACTGAGCTTTGTGCAGCTCAGAGATATTGGGGTAAAAGATAAAGTGAAGTTTTCTAGTAAAACAGCCTCCCTGGAGGGCATAAAAGAAGGAGCAGTTGGCTGAAAATGCTAATAAATCCCTCCCCAACAGCCCCCTCTTTAGAAAAACCAGACCGCCTACAGGCCCAAAAGTTTAGTCACAAGAGCTCTGAGCACCTCTCTTTGCCCCTTCTGGAAGGACACACAGAGCCATCAGGGAAACCCACTGTTTCTGTTCTTACTTGTATAGTTAAACCAGTGCAGATCTCTCAACCTCCCCCAAGTGTGCCCTGCTGAGCCAGTAAGAGACTGACAAGTGGTTTACCGCTTTCATTTTCCTGGTAGGAATACAGGCTTAACATCTTTTTCAGACTTACTGAATTTTGTTGCTAGAAATGGCTTGAGATGTCATCCAAGCTGTTTCCCTTATTTGATATTCTATTAGCTTGGTTTGTCATTTTGGGGGGTTTGAAATCTGTTCCACAGAAACCAGACCCTCTCTCTATTGGCTGCGTTAAGACACTGTTAGGCTGCTCTAAATAGGACCAGATTTGTTGGGTAAATTTTGAAATTGATTTGTCTCATCTCTCCTTTCAATTTATCATGTTTAATTCATGGCCCCCTCCAGAAAATAAGATGCAATATTTAAAAGGCTTAGGTTCATATCTTGCCCATTGCAAATGTCCCATAAATAGCAATGTGATTGAGGCTTCTTGAACTGTTTAATCGCTAACCTGTGTGAGGGGTCAAAACTAAACCAGCTTTTTCAGTCTCAGCTTTAAAAACAAAAGTATCTCTCGTATTTCATTCAGATTTCCAATTAAGCCAAGTGTTAAAGCATTAGCTTTCAGAGAACATCTTTCCTTGTTTCTCATATCTTTAGACAATAATATATGCTTAGAAACCTTCCTGTTGGAAGATTGTGTACACTGGATACAGTAAACCTCCTTTTTTGTGTACAGCTGAGCGAAAACTGGTGTTAGCAGCTTTTCCTAAACGAATACCATAAAAGAGAAAATAAAGCATGCATACTTGCATTCCATGGTTCACAGCTTCTGAGTCAACTCAAGTAACACTCCAAGCACATTAAAAAAAAAATCATAGGCTCTTGGGTTGGAAATTGCTTGCATGAAGGGGGAAAAAATATCCTCAGAATGTGAATCCAAAGTTTTCTTAGTCTGTCCAATTCCCGACTCCCAGTTCCACTCTGGACTGGGAGGAGAGTAGGCAGTTGGAAGATGTAAAGTGGGGAATGTTGGTAGACAACATTTCACTACTGCCCTCTAACAATTCTGTTAATCCCCAGCGAATCAAGTGCAAATCAAGTACTGTTCTGGAACCACTTAAGCCAAAACTTATTATCTCTCAGCCACCACCACAAAAACAAACTCTGCACGGGTGGTAGTGGGGACGCCGGGGCAATAAAGGCTGAGCATTCTGTGCCAATGTCTACTGTCCTCCCAGGAAACTCGCACCCAGCACTGCCCATGCCCCCTGCTGGAGACGGGAAGTATTTTCAGTTTCAGAACTGGAGGGCTATAAAGGTTCCCTTTCGCCTTTAACTTGGGGAAACTCTGAGGACTTAAGACACCCAGATCAGTGACTTTTTCTTTCTTGAAATTCTCTTCACCTTCTTGTATCTGATGTTCAGAAAGAGACTCTAGGTACGGAGAAAAAGGGCTAGTCAGACAGAAAAAAAAGGGGGGGGGGACTTTGGGAGAATGCAGGATTGCAACCCTGGGCTGTGGCCTGGAGAAGATGATGTCACCGCTGCTGCACGGAGGGGTCGGGGGGTGGAGCAGCCTAGGGGAGCCCGCGCTGCGCCTGCAGCTGCCAAGGGAGCGTTCCGAGCCCACGTCAGGGGAGGTGTTGGGATAAATAGGGTCTCGCAATGGCCATGGCTGGCTGCACTACGATCTGCGGGGTCCTGGACTGCAGCTACCCCGGCGGGGTCGTGCTCTGGAGGCTGAGGACTGGCGCTGCCGGTGCTCCGTGCGCCGGACCGCGGAGACCAGCGGCCGAACCTCCGGACCCCGCATTGCTGAACGCTTGAGATCTGGTGTGAAATTTTTCCTGCTGTCTGGAAGACTTCTTCCTGGGAGAAGGGACGGCGAGAACCTGGGGGAAGCGAAAAGAAAAGCATCTTTTCTGCCTGTCGGTGTCGCGCAGTGGGGAAGTCCAGCCATGCTTCTGTCTCTCCTGGTGGCGTTATGCCTGTGGCTGCGCCTGGCGCTGGGTGTACGCGGCGCGCCCTGCGAGGCGGTGCGCATCCCCATGTGCCGGCACATGCCCTGGAACATCACGCGGATGCCCAACCACCTGCACCACAGCACACAGGAGAATGCCATCTTGGCCATCGAGCAGTACGAGGAGCTAGTGGACGTAAACTGTAGCGCGGTCCTGCGCTTCTTCCTCTGTGCCATGTACGCACCCATTTGCACGCTAGAGTTCCTGCACGACCCCATCAAGCCATGCAAATCGGTGTGCCAGCGTGCGCGCGACGACTGTGAGCCACTCATGAAGATGTACAACCATAGCTGGCCCGAGAACTTGGCTTGCGACGAGCTGCCCGTCTATGACCGTGGCGTGTGCATCTCACCTGAGGCCATCGTCACCGACCTCCCCGAGGGTGAGGCCCGGGGAAGAATGGAGGAAGTGCCACGTGAGGTTCTGGTGGCCACACCTGGGACTGCCAGTGGGAGGTGTTCAGCTTCCATCCCACTCCTGAGGAAATGAAGGAGTGAGGGAAGACCTTGTGTCTAGAAAACTCTGGTTTTCCCACAAGGATTGGGGGAGCTGGGATTAGGAGCACCTTATTCCATGGAGAAAATAAAAGGGGAGGGTTTATTTTACTTATAGAGGAGCTACCGGTGAGGCTTTCAATTACAGTCAATAGCCCAAACACTAATCACAGCAGAAGTGATGATACTCTATCTATGAGCACAAGCACATTGCCCATATAAGTATTTTCTGTCCTTAAAACCATCCTGGGTATGAGTGGTGCTAATACTCTCTGTTTCGAAGTTACTCCCGCCAAGGCTGAGGTTTGTAAATTTAGGCACCCTGGAAAGTTGTGACCTCAGGCTCCTGATCATTGACCAGGAACCAACTCCTGTGGCATCTAGTCTCTGTTTTCACTTCCATCTTTTCTCTTTGATCATTTTGCTGCTTTTCTTGGAGGAAGGAGTGAGTTCAAATGCATTTCTGAAACTTCAGAATGTTTTTGCATTCTTCCATCCAGGCTTTCTCTGACTCACATTTAAAGAAATGACAGTGTTGTTTTGGTACAGTCTGAGGATTTGTACCTTGGAGTGCTGCCCTCAGCATGGAGCAAGAGTAAGTGAAGGGGCAAGTTAAAACTCCTCTGCAATTCAGACTTGTAGGTGGAAAAAAACATTTATTGCTTAAGTTATATAGATTTTGAGTGTTGCTGTTTGGGTTTGGCTTTGTAGCTGATGACTGTTACTGCACTGAAAAATAAAAAAAAGTCTGATTTGGACATATGCGGGTTATTCTGATTAGCTTTAACTGTCCACTTGGACCATTAACATCTTCAGTTCACTTTGGGAAAGATGGCTGTGATCTACTCAGGTTGACTTTGTGTACCAGCTAAGTTAACTAGATGTACATTCACACCAACTTACACTTGGATGGGCTGAGTCACCTGTAAGACTTTACCGTCACATAGCATCTTAATTCTCAAATACTGTTCCCTGGTGATGCTGTAGTGGTGTGCATTATCAGCTGGTGTCTTGTTTCCCATCTCCAAGCATGCCAGTGTGGCACTTTTTGTCTTGCAGATGTCAAGTGGATAGACATCACTCCAGATATGATGGTACAGGAGCGGCCTCTTGATGTTGACTGCAAGCGCCTCAGCCCTGGTATGTCATCCCTTTCGCACAGCTTCCTCTCCTTTGCCTCCCCAGAAGGATTTCTGTACCCTTTTCTAACCTCTTGGCCTCTCTTCTACCTTTTCTAGATCGATGCAAGTGCAAAAAAGTCAAGCCAACCTTGGCAACATATTTGAGCAAGAACTACAGTTATGGTAAGTTGGCTGGGAAAGCGGGTTGCTTCTGAGACTTGGCATGGCACCAAACCAAAACTGTGGTGCTGTTGTCTCTGTTCCAGCCAGACTGATGATCACGTGGCAAGAAAGAGAGCCGCTATTGTTGACTTTTTTTTCTTTTAGTCATTTCTGTGGGTTCCAAACTGCAGAGTACCAATTGTGAAACTGGTTGCTTTTCTGGGCAAATCAGGTAAGGACCAAGTGAAGTACCCAGTTGGTAAGCAGAGTAGGTAACAAGTTTAACACCTTAATCCTGGTTGTCTAGGTGGGAAGCACAGCTCAGCCAAAGGACCTTGAGTGGCAAGAAGGATGAGAGAATGATCTGTGGATTTCTTTATCTCAGGGCCTGAAACTGAAGACCTAGAGACTCAGAAAACTGAGAACATACATGTAATGCTTTACTTAAAAATAACCACAAACATTTAGTTTCTTAAAGAAATTGTGAGGGAAATGTGTTACTTACCAGACCCTATGGCTGCAGAACTGAAAGAGTTTAAATGTCCTCCTTTCTCATTAAGAAAAAAAAAATGTTTACCTTTTTTTCAAAAAATAAGTCAACCATGCTATTTTAAAGAATTTCAATTTTCCTGTCATTGTTTGAGAGTTATTTAATTAAAACTATGTGTTTTTAAAACTTTTATTGGGGTTATTTTGTATTTTATCTTTAAGTTATATCCACTGAAATAATAGAAAACTGTTTTGGGGAAATGTGTTGAGTATATTTGCTTAGTTTACATATCCAAAAGCTGGAATTTTATATCCCTAAGAAATTGTACATTGTGTATCAATTGTGGAACAGGAATGGCATAGCAATGTAAAAATTTAATGGAATCACTTCTAAGTTTAGCTGTCAGGTTTGAAAACCATAGTCAATGTAGATAACTAAACAACCCAAAAATACATTATCTCTTTCAGTAGTTTTTCTTTAAAATCTGTTCTGTGTAGACACTGACTACATCTGTTCTGCTGGATTCCTTGCAAGACCCAACTTTGGATGCCAATCTGCTTGTCACACTGTCCCCTGGAGTGGCCTGTCCTTGGAACTATCTTGATGGTGAAATAATTTTCTATTCAAGTGTTCTGGCTGCTTTTGAAGCCAGCTTGGTAGGATGGAATCCAAGACAAAACCAAATTAGGCTGATTACAACTCCCTGACAAGCAGAATTATCAGGGGACCAAAGAAGCCAGGATTGAAAACTAGGTCAGAGACACCGACATTCCTGACCACCTGAAATGAGAGTTCCACATCTCTTCCCCAGAGTTGTCACTCTGTCAGTTTGTGAGATTAAAACATTTGAGAATATTAATCCTCATAAACATATTCCAATTTTAAAATATCATGCCTCCAATGACTTTGTGGAACTGAAATATCAAGTTCAAGTATCAGAGGAGGCTTTTGAATCTAAGACTGTGATTCTCACTTCCCATTGCCACAAGAGGAAATATAAACACATAAATGTTTATGTGGCATCTTCACTGATTATACAGATCAGACTAAAGCCAGATTTTTTTATCTTGCAGGTGGAACAGATACACCGTTCCTGATTTTCCCCTAAATGCCTAAATTCTACAACAACACTTATATCAATTTTTAAATTGCAGTTATTCATGCCAAAATAAAAGCTGTGCAGAGGACTGGCTGCAATGAAGTGACAACAGTGGTGGATGTAAAAGAGATCTTCAAATCCTCATCACCCATCCCTCGAACTCAAGTCCCACTGGTTACAAATTCTTCCTGTCAGTGTCCCCATATCCTACCGCATCAAGATGTTCTCATCATGTGTTATGAGTGGCGCTCAAGGTAGGTGTGACGCAATAACAAGAAATGCACACTGCTTATGCAAACTGAATCTTAGTTAACAGTCTCTGTTTAAAGATACAGGACAAAATGGTGTGGTTATGCAACAAGGTGGAGGAATCCACCATGGTGGGAGGGTTTGGGGAGGGGTGGGGAGAACCCAAGTATCTATGTAACTGTGTCACATAATACAATGTAATTACTGAAGTTAAATAATAAATAATTAAAAAAAATAACTATGAGCACAAAAAAAAAGAATGTGGTTTTAATCAGAACTTCTGATGGAATGCCATATATCCTAAATATCTATGAAATCCTCAAAAGTGAGTGTAAAACAGACATACAAATATTTGAATAGAATCTCTACCAATCAATTTCAGAATTTACTAAATGATTTCCAAAGTGTCAAGGCAAATGAATTCCTTTGAGAAAGAGCAATTCTTTTCAAATCCTTCAGACAATTTTAGTCTAGAAAACATTGGATCTTTTATTCATAAGTAAGGTGTGAACAAATAACTGAATGATTCACACATACACACATATACATGTGTATCTCTCCAGGAGTGTGAGCCACTGTGTGATACTCCCCTTGACATTCCTTTATACATTGGTATGTTCCTTACAGCACAGACGAACTCTGCATCCTGGTTCTAGTATGAGTTCATAACTTATGCAATTTACTTCTCCAATGAACTCATTCAAGCTAACACAGTCATACCCTGGTATCTTCTGTTTCTTCTGTATACAACTCAAGCTTCTGTGCCTCCAAAAAAAAAACAAAAACATGTTTTGTATCTAGCCTCGCTTGAATTCTTGGTGCTGTTTTCCATCACTACCTGTAGACCTCCTTGTACTGTGCATGAGGTGCTTTGCATTCACAGCTTAAAGCCATTCCTCCACTTAAATCCTGTTACTCCAAAGAAGCAAGTCAGTGTTTGGGGGCTCGTCTCTTGTTTGGTGCATGTCACTGCTGCTGTGCCCAGTTCAGCTGAGGTTCTATCCCATTTCCAGGGATTAGTAAAAAGGGGAGTACAGCAGTGGAGGAGAGGCTAAATATATTTTGAATATCCACAGTTGTAATATTATGCTACATCACACTGATCTTTGAAGTTTTTGCTCTAATTACATAAGCAAATAATACAATTATAAAAGGAAATATGCAGTGTGATCTAAATATATAGTATAATGTAATCTATCTGTACATATGTGTAAATAGAGGTACAAAGGAGATTGTGAGAAAATATGAACAAAATATACAAATGAAAGATGTGGCAATTATGGGAAGAAATTTAAAAATACTTTACTTGAAAACTTTCTGCTTACATAACTAAGTGATGCTTATTCGGGTAATTTTTTTTCCAGAATGATGCTTCTTGAAAATTGTTTAGTTGAAAAGTGGAGAGACCAACTTAGTAAAAGATCCATAGTAAGTATCATTAGCAAAAATGTACATACAAGTATAAATGAATAGAAGGAAGTTCTATAGAATTTGAGAAGTCTTCATTTTCTCTCATACCCAAGCTCTCATAAGAGCCATAAATAGCAACAGTATTTGTCTTTGGAGTAGATAAGACTGTAACAATTGTCACTTTAATCATAAATCTGCCATTTAAATTCCAAGGTTATATATTTGTATTCTATATATATATAGTACTGTAATATATATTCCAAACTAAAGTACTTTTGTTTATTGTGCTATATTTAATTTTTTAGCAGATAATGTGATCCTGAAACAATTAATATTCATTTAGATTAAAATTAATATTTGGAGGAATGTCAATGCCTCTCTAGAACTGATTAACTGATTAACTGTTGTACACAGCACACTCTTAAATCTGATTTTAATGGTAACATGATACTGATAATTCAATGAGCAGAAGTAAAATAATTCTTCATCCAAAAGTGTAAAATTATAGTGTGAACTAACAATATCAGGTGATGAATTTGAAATTTTAAAGTAGCCCATCTGCTGAAAATGTATTTAGGTACATTTAGGAAGACGTAGGTTTTTCCTGTCACCAAAGGTACTGCTACTTTAGTATTCTGTTAGTTTTTATGAATAAAAATTGTTGGATGAGGCATTAGGAAGTATTAATCATTGACTTATGGAGAACGTAAATCTACCATAGCCTCCCCAACCCATTTCACTTCTGAACATGGCGAAACACAACTGTGTTAAAGCTGAGGATCGTGTTGAGTGGTACGAGACAGAAAATGCTAGCAGGCTGGGTTACTTGATTTCTCATGACTACAGGAGAGTTAGAGGCATGAATGGAGAATGGATTCTAAATTTCCAAAACTGTTGAGAGGCATGACGGCGTTAGGAATCAAAGCTATGTGAACACTTTGCTTTGCCAGCAAGCATTCCAATATGTGTGGGAGAGAACTGGAAAATACTACTGAACAAAAGCAACACATAGGAATGGATTTGTTGTTTTAAAACACAATTGGATTGTACCTAGGAGGGTAGGAGTTTGTTTTCTTTTCCCTTAGAACTACCTCTGACCGAAAGTTGTGTTCAAACTTTTGCTGAATGAAATACTCACATATTCTAACGAAGCAGAAGCATGTATTACAGTGGAAAGTGGTATCTGTTCAAGTAGGCTGAGTTTTTCAACTGTTTCTTCCATGAGATTTCTACAGAATAAATCTACTGTCAAGGCAACTGATTATCTAGAATGACTCATGTCCCTGTTATCTGCATAACTGATGCTTCAGCACATTACACTAATCCCCACCCTCATAATCAGTTTCTTACCTCCTGTTTCAGAAAATAAAATAAAATGTTTTGAGAAAGGGATAAAGAGAAAGACCATGTTCATGTATTTTAATTATGTTGTTATATTAATTTTATATGAACATGCTGTTTTTGCTCATCACTAATCTGGAAACTAACCTTACCACATGTATATATGTGCAGGAAAAATCTTAGTGTACATAGGTTTTGTAACTGTTCGTGGTTTCAGGGATCCACTGAAAATCTTAGGAAAGGCATGTTCTTTGTGGGAAAAGGGGACTGTTGGAGTACATATAGTTGAACGTCCATCTTTGGATGTTGGAGAATTTAATGAACAAATGTGGGATAAGAAATTTCTGACTTGTTAGTGAGGCTGGGTGAATGTTTGCTGTTAGTCATTTCACAGTCTTTTTAGAGGCTTTGCTGTATGGGAAATGGTGCATTGTAGGGCTGGTGATCAAAAACGCAGGGAGGGCATTGGGTTCTAGAGCTTTGATGAATGGATTTGAATCTTGAGTGTGATACATAAGCTGTGTAACCATCTGCAAATAACCTCTTTGTGCTTGTGGGCTAGTCATGAAATTGGTGTCTAATGAGAAACACTGTTGTGTGCATCAATGGAATGAACATGTGTCATGACTTTATCATATATAGAACATTTTCCAAATCACCCTGTACATTTTGAGTACTTGAGAGAGTGTTGCTGTTTATGGTAATGTTTCCACTGTTAGTCTATAATGGTGATGTAAGAATTTGCACTAGAGTATATACTTGGCCCAGTAGTTAGCAGGCTAGCGAGATACTTGCCATTTCAGAGTTCTGTCCTCAGGTACAGATGCTGACTTCAGTTTCTCACCTGTGCAGACCATGGCAGGCAGTAATAGACAACTAAAGTAGTTGAGGGCCTGCCATCTTTGTGGGAAATCTGGATTGAGTCCTTAGTTCTTGGCTTCAACCAGGCCCCCAATCCTAGCCACTGTGGGAGTGGCATTTGGGCAGTGAACCAGTAGGTGAGAGCTCTCTGTCTCTGTTTCTCTGTCTCTCAAACAATGATTAAACACACTGATACATTCTGTTGTTGGTTTAACAGAATAAAGGTGTGTGGGATGTATTTGACACTCATGTGTACAAATTGCCTCCCAGCAGTGGGAAGAGAGGCTGCAGGAACAGCAGAGAACAATCCAAGACAAGAAGCAAACCACCGGGCGCACCAGCCGTAGTCATCCCCCCAAACCAAAGGGAAAGCCACCTGCTCCTAAACCAGCCAACACCAAGAAGAACATTAAGACTAGGAGTACTCAAAAGAGAAAAACCCCAAAGAGAGTGTGAGCTAACTACCTTCCAGAATGGCGATCTCCTTCCAGGATGAGGCCAGGCATTGCCTGGAACACACCCCTAGCCCTAACGCCTCCCTGCAGCACTCTGTGTAGACACATCTTGCAGCAATTTTCTTAGCATTGTGCTTCACTTTTTCTGTCTAAGACATCACAGAGTGACTTAACAGCCATCATGGTAGTTTGCCTTTGGAATTGAAGGATTAAGTAAAGCTGGTGGAAAATGCCTAGTACATCCTGAGTAGCCTGTGTGTATGTACTCTGAATGATATTCGGGGAAAAGTTCTTACAGTTCGGCCTAGGACATACATTATGAAATGAATGCTGTGTTTCAAACAAAACCCTTAATGGTTAATAATATTTTTATTTCTGTTGATTTATTAAAATGTTAGCAATATCTGAAAATGTAATAGAAGATAAAATGCTTCCGAGGAATAAGAGCAAATCATGTAAAAAGAGCTTTATGTGTTTTTCGTCTACAAGAAGAGTTTTGTGATGAAGGAGGATGTGGAAAAGTGTAATGTTTATGTGTTTTCTTTATTTTTTTTTACAAAGATGACTTTCTGCTCTATTTTTAGCTAGAAACTCTAAAAATTAAAATAGCAATAGTAATACATAAATAAAAAAGAGAAGCAGACAGATCATATCTGGATTCTTGTTCTTTGGACCTTGTGCCATGATGAAGAGAATGTGATCTTTCTTATGATCAGTTGCTTCTTGCCATTAGTAGTACCAGGAACTGTGAATTTGTCTCATTATAATTTGGGCATCAGTTAGTCAATTCTCATGTATTTCACATCCACAACAGGAGAGGTGTGTCATTCACCTCAACTTCCAGGGACATCCTGGAGTTAATATCACCAAGCCTGAAAGAATATTCTCTTTGCTGATTTCTGGTGCTCACAGAATGTCTATGGGGCTGTGGTGAGAGGGCTGCAACACCAACACTGACTCTTACTCATCGACTCTGCACCTGGGGGAAGAGGCTGAGACCCCCTGTCCATCCACTATGCACAGAGATGGCAGAATGCTCTAGAAAGCTCAAGACTAACTCCTCTTTAGATATGCAGTCATCTTTATTTTTCAAATGAACAATAAGTTACATACTGATTGCACATAAGATAATGAAATACATGATTTAATGTCATCTCTGTAGTCATGGGGACATGGAAGTAAGGAGAGAGTGAAGAAACTAGGCTAATGTAGATGCTGTTGTGTGCACTCACCTCCTCCTGAATGCTTTGTTCTGCCTACATTGTTACCCTTGAGTGGCAGAAGTTTTAAAAATCTTGTGTATCAGCCTATGTCAGAAATATGTGTGATCCTGCTGTATAAAGGCCAAAATCCTTGATCCATAGGGATAGTCAGACAAATACTTTAGATAGTATCCAAACTCAACCATCTTGGACAGACTCCTGGAAGACACTGGTGGCCTGTTTTAACTTCTTAACACAGTAGGAATTCTTGAGAATGTGGGAAAGTTCAAGTGGAAACTTTTCACAGAAATGCAGGGAAAGATATCTTTTTTTAAAAAAAGGTGAAATGCAAAACTTGTTATGATAAGTGTTTGGAGATAACTGTGCAAACTTAACGAATGCATCCATCAAAGACTTACCTGAAGTTATATAATGGTTATTACACACGAACTTTCCTGATTGAGGCTCATTTATTTTTTTCAGTTTAGTCAGTGAAAGATAAACCAGAACACTTTTTGAGTATTTATTATGAAAAAGCTGGAAATGAGCATTGGTACCAACTGAGGATATAGGTCCTAGAGTGGCTTCCGTGTAAGCACCAATAATTTGCTTTTCTTTACTTAAATAAATGTGATAGATTATAAATACAAATATATGGGGAAGAGGTGAAGTATATCTCTGATGTGGTAACTATTTAGGAATCAGGATGCTTTGATAAAAAATTATTTTATAATATTTTTATATCAGCTAATTTTATAATTTTGTACAACTGGGAGCATTTCTTTTAAAAATGCTTCTTGGGCTGTTAATATTAAAAATGTAATCTTGTTCCATAAATCGTTCAAAGTAAAGATATTCAATCAATGCACAAAATAAAAAATACCAGAATTAAAATCATGTCATTTCCCACTCACAACTATACACCTATCACTTGTATTTTGGCATATAATTGTCTAGAAGCTCCCTATACATTTAGCTCATGTTTTGAAAAAGTGAAAGTGAATGGCTGAAAACTCCCTGTTTCATATCTTATTTCCTTCCTTTGGCCCTTTATTGATATTAGTTTCACTTAAACCAGATACTGCACCATTTGTCATGGTCTGTGTTGTACACTACTCAACAAACGCTTTTGGGGATTTGGATATTTTCTTAACTGAGCATATTGAATAACTGCATAAGCATTTAATAGCCAGATATGTGTTCACATCTTTAATTTGTCACTTGAGATTAGTTTGTTTAAATAGCATTGTTAGAAGAAGGATTAGGCTCCTCAAGAGTTTATGATTGTGTTATCAGTGGTGCTTCAGAATGCTTGAAACATAGGTGAGTGAAGGTATTGATTTTCCAGTCCCCTTTTTTTAGTGTTCTTCTTTTTAACCATATTTTAAAAATCAGTTAAACCTTCTTAATCAAGGCTAATGCTTTGGCTTGTATAAAATTTGTGATGCAGGGTTCCACATTCTGTGGCCTCGGCCCCAAATACCGCAGTTTTGAGGTGGTAGAAAGTGTAAAAAGTATGGTCTATAAGATGCTGGCTAGTCATTGAGGGCGCCACTCTCTTAAGGGATTAATGTAATTCTCTGCTTGTGCATGAATAGTTTGTTTTGCTTTTTTTAGACTAGTGGTACATTTTATTGTTATGTACCATGACAGGAAATACAGGGTTTTCATAGTAGTCACAGTAGTTACTCTTATCTCAGTATGTATCAGATAATACATTTGGAGGCATTCTTTCTTTTTTTCCCCTGTGATGGGGATTCTTTTTCTATTTTTTCCTTCCTTTTTATTTTTAATTTTATGATACAATCCCATAGGCTCTGGGATTTTCCTTACTCCCTCCCGAGAGCCCCTCCTCACAACTTATTTTCCCCATATTATTACAATAGTATAGTCCTTCCTAAGCAGTCACAAGTCAATCGTTTTGCTATCCAAGTGTGTCCTGACATTGTCAGTCCATAGTTACTATACATTGCCTTAAGTGAGAAGCCATAAAACAAAGTCAAACAGGAATAAAGTTTAAAAAAATTTACAGCACCATGGAATATGCTAATATGCTATTGAATAACCAATGTGTTGATGAAGAAATGAAAACCAAAAAAGCTTCTTGGAGAAAATGATGCTACTGTGTGATTTATGAGTCAATGAAGAATTTAGTAAGAGAAACTACTTTGTAGAAATGAAAATAAAAACAAAAATATCAAAACCCATGACATGTAAGTAAAACAGTATTGAAAGGGCTATTGATCTTATAATTTGCATGAAGGTTGCCTTATATCAGAAAGGACATACAGTATTTGTCATTTTGGGATTGATTGATTTTACTAAGCATAATGGTTCTAGTTGGAACCATTTGGTTGCAAATGGTATCATTTCATTCCTTTTAATGACTGAGTAGTATTCCATGGAGTAGATGTACCACAGTTTCCTCTTTGGGTTGTTTTCATGCCTTTGGTAGTGTAGATTGTGCTGCTGTAAACATAGGATTCAGATCCCTTTCTCATAGGCAGTTTTCATTTCCTTTGGATATATTCCTACGAGTGGGATAACTGGGTAATATGGCAGGTTTTTCTGGGGTTCTCTAAGCACTCTCAATACTGATTTCCATAGTGGTTGTACTAGCCTACACTCCCACCAACAGCAAAGAAGGGTACCTTTCTCTGCACAGGTGTTGTTGGTGGTGTTCGAATATAAGCCAATCTCATTGGAGTTAGGTGGAATGTCAATGGGGTTTTCATTTGTATCTCCCTGACTGCCAGGGAGTCCAAGCATCTTTTCATATGTCAATTAGCCATTTGAATTTGTTCTTTTGAAAAAATGTCTGTTCATTTCCTTTGTCCATTTCTTTATAGGGTTTTTTGTCTTTTTTTTTTTAACTGTCACTGGGTTTCTGAAGCTCTTTGTAAATCCTGGATATTAGTCCCTAATCAGTTGTGTACTGTGCAACAATTTTCTCCCATTCTGTTTGTTGCTTCTTTGACTTGTTGATCATTTTTTGACTTGTTGATCATTTTATATGCTGCACAGAAGCATCTCAGCTTTATATAGTCCCACTTGTTTACTTTGTTTTTTGGTGTCATCTTTAAGATGTCTTTCCCCATTTTTGTATCTTGGAGAGTTCTTCCTTTGTTTTCTTTTAATAGCTTTATGGTTTCTGGGTGCTGATTTGAATCTTTGATCCATTTAGGCTGATTTTTATATGAGGTGACATGTGGGGGTGTTGCTTCTTACCTTTGCAGGCTGCTATCCAATTGTCCCAACAGCATTTAATTAATTCCTCTCCTAAGGAATTAATATAGTTCTCTGGTTGTGCATTGGTAGTTTGTTACTAAAAAGAAAAAAAAAGTAAGACTTCTCCCTGCCTAGTTTCTGCCTTCCAATTTTGCCATGTGATTTCTCCATTTTACACTCGTTCACATAATGATACTACCTACCATGAGATCTTCAACACAGGGTGGACCATTAGGTTGCCTGATCTTGTACTGTCAATCTACAAAATTGTGAGATAAATACATCTTTGATCCTTACAAAGTATCTAGTCTCTGGCAATTTGAGATAGCAACAGAAATTTCCTCCTTTATCTGCCGTATCAGCTGACAGTATTATCAACAGTGCTTATGCTCCAGGAAACTGGGAAATGAAGGATCGTTACCACAAAGGAAGATAGTCGATGGCTGGTTAAATGGCTGGTTACATGTAGATAAAAACATGCATACATACATACATACATATAGACAAAACATAAATGATGGGTGGATAGATACTGACTGTTGGGAAAAGCCTTGGCCACCTCTTCTGTTTTTTCAAGTTAATCAAATTTAAGGATACAGCTGGCTAACTAAAAAAATGAAGATTTAGAATATAGCAGAAATGGCAGGGGACTTTCTTTCAGCCCAATCTTCTTTTGAGATATGTGAGAACTTATATAAGTGAAATTTTTCTTACTTTTCAGTTCCAGGCATATGCCATCTGATCATTTTAATTTCTGTCTCTGGGTGCCTGTAAGACTATCTGTTGTGTCGTTATGTTAAAGCCTGCTGATTTGTCCTAGCTTGAGAGAATTGGGCGGGGGGGGGGGGCGGTGGCGATGGTGGTAGGGAGACTCAGTTTCTGGGTAGAAAGGAAGGGAGGCATTTTCCCAGAAGGTTCTGCTTACTACGATCACCAGTTTTAAATTAATAATATTTGGACTGATGGAATGTAAAAGTTGATGGATAATAATCTTCCTTGCTGGAGAAAGATGTGAGAGTTTCTCTGTTGCCCTTCCCCTGTCAAGAAAGACATCTAGGCACCCAGGATTCTAGAATTTTAATTTCCCAGGATGAAGTACAATAACCCAAGCCTGGAATATTAAAAGAATATTCATTTATCACCACAGAAAGAACAGTTAAGAGAAAAAATATGCTACTTCTGGCTACAATCTGATGTATGCTAATCTTGATCATTGTTTCCTAAATGGTTTCTAAAGTATGCTGGAGTAAAGTGGATTTTTTTTTGTGACTCAAATAATTTTCCACTATTATTGAATTCTCAAGACCAGAAAGAAAAATGAGCACAAAAGAATGCAAGACATAAATGTTTTCTGTGTTTTGTCTGATGAACATTTTTTTTTGTAATTACGAGGCACTTGGAAGTATTTTCAAAGAGAAATGTGGTTTATAGTCATGTAGATATGAAAATTTGAAACTGCTCCCTTCACACTGTGTTAATCTGGAGCCTCCAAAAGGCAACTGCCAAGGCAGATGTGAATTTGTAAGAATTCTGTTCGAGGAAATACCTGTGAGAAGAAGGGGAATGGGTAGCACTAGATGTTGTTAGAGCATAGTTCATGACGAACCTGAAGATAGGAGAGGAGGGAGAAGGAAGGGTATGCCTGAGTGTTTAAAACGACTGAGATGTCTAAGGAATCTTTGGCAAGGCCGACTGCAGAGTCCTTGAGCCAAAGTCATCCTTCAACAAGTCTCATTTCCCAAAGACAATTCTGTCTAACAGATTTTGTGGCACTCAATCACCAGCTGACAGCTACCCCTGAGGAGCATGGCTTTGGTGCAAAGAAAATGGATTTCAGAGGTCATCAGCTAGAATTCTGGGGCCTCTGTGCTTGGACGTCTGTGATTTGCATTCTCATGCTCATCATAGTGTAATAATTACAGAAATATCATAACTAACTTATGTATTTTTCAGCACAATCTATGAAGTATATCAAGCGACAAAATGGCTATCAATTTCTGTAGTTCATATCAATACACATTTTGAACCCCCAATCCTTTAAGAGTTTTCTCTTTTCTATTCAAATGTATTACAGGGAGTATATACTGATCACAACTTCAAACGTTATAATATTTAGGTGTCTACTTAAGTAAAGTGTTAATGTGAGAGAAAATGTATTTAAAGAGGTCTTTGATAATAGTAGCTACGCCTTTCCTGTGTAATGTTGGCTTTATATATTCAGACAGTAGAAGCATAAATCTAAGTTGTTAATTGTAAAGTATATATCTGTGAAAAACTGAGGTTAAGCCAAGATGGTAATATGAACAAAATACCTCCATGCTACCAAAGAAAATCTAGAAACCATCACTGCCCAAAACTGGTGGATTTAAAAACAAACAAAAAAATCATTAACATGTTTACATTTTTAATAACTTCAGCAATTATGCTACTAAAATATCTTATCAGCTGAAAATCACATGGGCAATTACTGAGTCAACATTCTCCCCTTACTGATACTATAAAAAGTCTAACTTTGGAGATCATCCGACATGACTTCCAATGAATGTGTGAATTCTGACATCATCCAAGCATGCATCTGTGTCAGGAGATGCACTCCAGTGGTCAGAGAAGGCACTGAGAGAGTCCAGCAGAACAGCTATAAAATAGAACACAGTATGTTCAACGGAACCTGTCCATTTTCTGCAAGGCACTGCTGACAGAAGCAGAATCCAAGAAAACAGGTGCTGGAAAGCATTGGGCTCCAGTCCAGAGAGCTTCAGGTGTCCTGACATGGCTGAGAGCAGGAAGGAATGAGTGACTGCATCAAAGAGATGTCTTCAGAGTTGAGGTCCATGACAAAGCCAGGAATGAAGGAAGAGGACTATCCTATCCAGAAAATTAGCGAAGACTCAGACTTTACCTCCAGCTCTGTCTGGCTGTAGGAGGAGAGGTCGTTCCCACACAGATCAACTTTCTAAGTTTTAAGTTTGTCTGTGTATTTGAAGTCACATCCCCAACATCATGTCTGGCTTTCCATCTTATAAATATTAGTAGAGAACTCCAGGTACATTGATTGATTTTGTTGTCCTCACTTGTTTTGGCCGTAATGATCCAGGATCTGCATTCTCCCCCTTAGTAACCTAGTTAAATTTGACTGACCCACTTAGCTTGTATTCTGAGGATTTGGTAAACTGTTCTAATCTTGCTTCTGCCCAGAATAAGGAGACAGTTTTAAATAGTGCCAACCCTAATCCACATAAGGCTGTCTTGTGTTGATGTGATGAGCCCTATCAAGCTCAATCCTTCCAAGAGCCACACTACCACAAATTAAAGTTGAATGGAATTCATCTCTTTGGACATTGATTATTAGATTTCTCAATACTTACCTCCAGTTACCAAAAAAGAGAAAACAAGCAAACAAAAAGCAGCCTTAGATGTCTTGCAACTAACAGGAGCACAAATACACAACTGAGTGCATTGTGCCATCTGCTGGTACAATAGGATAGTACTCCTGAGAGAGTTTTAATACATTTTAAATTCTGAATCATTCTTCAAACAGTAATGGTTTGCCACATAACACTGTCACATTATAAATACCCACACACACTCTGCCCATATAAAATAGCAGATAATTTCATTCATTTGACAGAGTGGACAAAAGTGAAGGAAGTGAGGAAGGTGAGAATTTTCTTCTTTCTACTTATTTCTCTATCTAGCCAAAAGGAAGCAAATAATTTATTTGCTTTAGTTGAAAAAAAAAAAAACTAAGAAATTCTTTGAAGACAAATGGAAAGCTGCTTTGCTCTGTATAGTTCAGTGGTTTTATAAGCAAACTTCTCGAATATTGGATTGGTGTACTCAAAATTTGAGGTGAAAATGTGTCACACTAAAGAGTCAAGGCTTGTGAAAATCTTAACATCATTAATGTTAGTGTTTAGAAACTAGAATGGAAATGAAATCACACATCATTCTCTCTCACAATCCAAAATGTACCCTTTGGTGTAATGTTAGCTAGCATGCTGAAAATTGCACATAACCCTGGTTAGGAACTTAAGGACATTTTGTTGCAGAGGCACAAAACCCTCAAATAGTTGTTCATTATGGTCTTCTATCCCTGGGATATGTGCACTATCTTACCTTCATTATGCCAGGAAAATAGCCTGTACAGTCTTGTATTGACACTACAAATCATACGAATAGTCTGTGTGACACCTTCTCAGAGTTGTCTCCTAGGAAGTTTGGAGTCCAAAACCATTTTTAAATAAATGTGTAAGCAAGCACAGAGATTCATGAAATGCATTTTGCATATACCTGTGCTCTTTGCTTCTTAGGATCTCTCCTGCTGCTTTCTCTCTGTATTTCATCTTCCTTTCTTCTCCAATTATTCTGTGGCATCTTTTATGCGTTTATATAAACCAACTTAAATTCCTTCTTGAAGACAGAGAAAATAGCCTTGAGATTTATTAGAAGTTTGCATTTTTATTGTTATTGTGCTTTACCCCACATTTTTTTTCATGTTGAAATGAATTTTCCTCCAAAAACAAAAAGTCTTTTCATGTTACTCATCCCAGACAACCACATGATTATACGTTGACATGGACATCTTCTCCAAGCTCTAGGAAAGAAAGAATACATGCCAGAAAATAAATGGTCATGCTTTATGCTTAGTTTAATGGGTTTCTGTGTTGGAGATTTGCATAAAAGTCCCAGAGTCTCAAAAATGCTTTGTTTTTTAGCTAGGCTGCCTGATTTAGGAAGTGAGTGATCAATGAGGATTTACAAAGCAACATGTTAATGAACCAACTCTTGAGCAAGTTTCAAGAAACTAAGTTGGGAGTAATTACACCTCCTGCCCACCCCTGCAACTGTTTTAAGGATTCAGAACTGCTACTCAAACCAAAGGGAGCTCTTTACCCAGAAGTCTGCAGAGGGCTAGAGGGGAAAGGGAGGAGTGTGGATGGGGGAGTGGCTGGGAACCAATAGAGTTCTAGGATTTGTGCTATGGTTATAGTGTATGTTAAGGACAAAAAAAACCTTGGTTTGCTATCTCCCCAAGAACTTTAAGGCTCAATTGCATGTAAGGGCTGTGATGGCAGAAAGGCCTGTGTTCTGCTTTAAATACATGTGTCCCTCACTGGCTTGATTGTCTGCCAATGGGGGAGGGATATTTGGAAGAGTCTAGGCAAGGTATTTTTGTGTGTCTCAGAGCAAACATTCCTTCGGAGTTGCCTGTGAGTCACTACTACCCTACCAAGTAGGTGGAGAAAAGATAAAACTTTCTGGCTTGAGTGACTGAGAAAATGGTCTGGATTCTAGGGTTAAAGTCAGAGTAGTCTATTTTCAAGTTCCATGGACACAGTGCAGCCATCCACAAATCATCTGAGCATTTCACATACCACGAAGTGCACAGTTAGTATGTTAACTCAGGGTTAAAACAGCTTTTACCTTTATTATGACAATGCCTCTTTCCTAGAGAGTTAGCATCTCATTTTCCTTCTTTCTGCTTCCTATATGCATCTGCCCAAAGCTTTCATGTTTTCCCTGAAGAGTCGTAAGTTCTTTTAGGAAAAGAACTGTGTATACCTAGACTCCAACAGTGTCCAGC
The DNA here is from genome assembly GCF_030435755.1 of Ochotona princeps. Classification (NCBI taxonomy): domain Eukaryota; kingdom Metazoa; phylum Chordata; class Mammalia; order Lagomorpha; family Ochotonidae; genus Ochotona; species Ochotona princeps. The sequence goes on from NC_080851.1 coordinate 19,965,176, forward strand.
ATATAGCAAGAGTTAAACAAATGATTATTGCATGTCTGGGCTGCACTGGCCCTGAGTGAAATAACATAGTACACATAGTAATAAAAGTGCAGTAAAATATTTTTTGGCGCAAGAGTCAGGAGTTACAAATATGAGACTGTTTATAAACCTTCTGCTCCCTTGTCTCAGATTTTGAAAGTCCTGCCCAATGCTTTTAAAGTCTGTTTTCATTCCTTGCCTTCTCCAGATGATACTCACACAACATATACCTTCTAATTCATCACTTAATTACACATTAATGGAAGATTGTATTTGTCATAATTCTCTCTTTGCCACACAAGGGAGAGGTATTTGCAAATGTTAGAAGAAAGACACATTGCTAATAGAAGCTATCACCGTACTGTTAGCACCTCTGTTGGGTCTCATCCCTGTCACTCACTCTTCACTGTCATGCTTAGTAAAGCACTGTCTTGGGTGACTGTGACTAGACACTGTATCTCTCCATTTTGTAAACCATCATGTTGGAATTTCTTGGATGACAACAATCTCTATTTATATAGTTTTGTATTAATCAGGAATCTGCAGTTGAGTAGACATACAGTATATGTTCTGCCAAAATGGATATTCCTAGATTCTGTAGTCTTGGTCTCTAATTGAGTCAGACTCATGAGTCCTAGAATAAACAGTACTGCTCTAGAACTTACTATTATTTTGTGTGTATAATATCTTGATCCAATGTTCTGATACCTGGAGAAATTTTAGTCTAAATGGCAATATTAAGGAAGCAAGGTACTCATGTCCTGCATACTTGTATGCATTTGGGTATAGAGGCATTTGTCCATTTCACAAAGCTTTCTCTTTATGCCCTAGAAACTGATTCTCACCGTCACCTATGCAGGAGTAGACAACACTCTACATGCCAAGATGTTATTACAGTCATGTTCATGTCAGCAACTAGAGCAATATTAGCAACTAGAAATGCATTTATGAGCATACCCCTTGAAAAGAAAAAAAGGAGAGGAGATAGAAACAAATTCCTCATATTACATGAATTCCAACTTTTTGCCAGCTGATAGTATCCTACATTGCCATGGGTAGTTAATAGATTCCAAGTTTCCATTTACTTAGAGAAGAATTGTTAGGCAGCTGAATGAGACTCAGGCCCTTCAAAGAAAGGTAATAGAGGGAAGTTGAGGGACTGTGTGAAACTGTATGGTTTGAGAGTCAGATTCAAAAATCCAAGAATGTTGCACCTGCTCTGTCTGCACTATAGTTTGGGTGCAGCTGCCTAAGTCTGGCTCCATGCAACTTGAATCCCCTATACCAATTGGTATCTGTGAGACTCAGCTTTGGGAGTGTAAGGCTGTTATGAAGCAGCATATTGTTTCTGGCAGGAAATAAATTTTGATTCAATAATGTAAGAACATTTTTTGTCTTCTCAAGAGAGGTCTCCTCTCAGCCTGATTAACACAACCAGTCAAAGAGCAAGCATAATACATACTTGAGTTTTCCCTGGATTCTAGGGCATGAAGTCTCCAAACAGGTTACGGATGGCCTCTGTAGCCTCAGAAACATTGGATGCCCCGTGGACCGCATTTAGCAGCTTGTTTATTCCAAACCGGGCTCGGAGGGAGTTTGGAGACAATAGTGTTGCTTCCTCAGGGTCTACAGGACCCATCAATCGTCTCCAGTCTGCAATAGCATTCCACTTGGTCAGAATCAGGAGCAAAGATGAACCCCTGCAATGAAGAATGCTTTCAAGAAGGTGTAGGACATTGATGTTGAAGAACCTAGGTGTTCTCTGCCTTTTGTGATTCTGCCTTAATGGCTTGGCTGGAGGCTGTGTGAACTCCAAGCCTGATAGTCCACGTGACACCCGGCAGGACACCTGGCAGGTCACGTAGGCAGACCACTCCTCAGGAAGGAAGTACCTGGTGTTTGATAAGATCCACCGCTCTATAGCTCATCAATTTGTACTTTTTGAAAGTTGCTTGCTTCAAACCCACCAATAGAAGCCTGCTAAATCATGACTGTATAATTAATAGCCTAAAATGTATAAGAACGTTGGGCTGTTCAACCAGGGGCTCTGGCTGGCTCTCTCTTCTCTTTGACCCTCCCCCCTGATCCTGCAGCAGCCTCAGCTGCGGCTGCCCCTCCCCCACCCAGGGGGAGATGCCTGGGAGACCTAGGCTAACCTGAATAAACCACCTCTATGCTTTAGCACTGACTTCAGACTTGATGATTTTCTGGGGATTTCAAAATCCAGCACAACAATGTCGGCAGAGTATACATGCAGCTAAAGAAAGGATGCCCCAGGTCTACTGTGAGAGCACCTTTTTATTCTGTGTTATTATCAGTGTGATTTTGTGATTTTTGTCACTTCTTTCTCTTTCAAGAAGTCTTAGATTATACTGGTGCTGTAGTTTAAGTCTGGGGAATATTTGCCAATAGCATCTTACTGTTTCTTCGTGACTTAGAGTTCAACATTTACTGAGTGCAGTGGCTCAATTACTTAGACTTTTTAAGAGAACCTAAGCAGTAGGTAATATTGTAATCCCCATGTTACAGATAAAAAAACGCAGACACATGTGAAGTACATTGTCAAAGCAGGGACTTAAACCCAAAGGACCTCTAACTCTAATGTGAAGATCTGGAAGAAACAGAGAAAAGAAGGGAGGGATGGAGGAAGTTGGGAAAGAGGGAAGAAGAGAGAAATATAGGGCGAGTGAAGTAAATACAAAGAATAAATGAATGATGGATGTCTTCAGAAATGTTTTAATTAAACTTTATGTCTTTCAAAGTTTCTGGAATGAACATTTACCACTTTACAAGGCTAAGAATTGTATGTCAGAAACTTACTCAGTTAATGATGTCAACACATCTTTGTAAAAGTGTTTCCCTGTTATTGAGAAGTAGATTTTCTCTACATGCTCTGGTGTGAGGAGCATTTCCTTCAGGTAGGTCAGAACAAATCCATTCTCCTTAATGATTTTCAGGATCTCCTCTGGGGAAAACATAAGATTTAAGGATTAGCAGATAGCTATACTTTTGCTCCTTATTTAGGTGCATTTAAATAACTAAAGAAAATAATAGCTTTACTGGCCTGTTGTGGTTTAAATTAAACCCACACTGTTTAATTAAGCAAAATGAAGCACCAGATTGACCTTAAGAAGTTAAACGGGCTAATACAAATGGTTAGCCTCTGAGATGCACCATTCCAGAAAGCACTTGAATAGGAAGGGACCTCCTATTGGGTCATGTCTTTATTGCCATGCCACAGATATCGAGGGATTTCTTGCTTGTTTGGTTTCAAGAAGCCAACTTGTCTCCAGTTTCTTCCTGAAGAAGTGAGGCACCACAGTGGGAATTTACTATAGGCAATCTGGTTAAAATCTCACCAGTAACTTGAATGATAAGACTCCATTCTGGAGAAGAATGTTAATCCACTGGAAATCTGAGCACTTTCTGGAAATGCAGTCTTTCCTTCACTCCAGATCCAAAGCACTCAGAAGTCCTGGTCTGGAAACTCAAAGGGAGCATCAGCAGAGCCAAGAGAAATTCTGAGGAGTGCTGAACTTCATCTGCTAGCAATAGGGTGGCCAGGATTTACCCAAAGAGAGATGCTGTGGTGGCAAGCGCGAAGAGAACACAAACTACTTCTCAAATCCGAATTGGCTGTTCAGAAACTCCTGCCTCTAATTGTATCATGAGACTGTAATCATTACTAATGAGAAGGATGTAAAAGATTCCTGGAACCTCAAGCAAGAAAACTTTGGAGTCTCACAGGGACATCGGGAATGACTTCTCTGAGATGTTGTTCTTGGTGTTAGGTGTAGACGAAATAAGGTACAATCATCAAGCAGAAAAGCTGAAAAAATGTAAGGCTAAGCAGGAGCATAGAAAATTAGGTGAATTTGGGCCCTGGCGCGGTAGCCTTGCAGCTGAAGTCCTCACCTAGAACGCTCTGGATCCCACATGGTCACCGGTTCAAGTTCCAGCTGCCCTGTTTCCCATCTAGCTCCCTCCTGATGGCCTGAAAAAGCAGTTGAGATCTACCCCAAACCTTGGGACCTTGCACCTCTGTAGGAGACTGGCAAAAAGCTCCTGGATCCTGGGTTCGGATCAGTTCAGCTTTGGCCTTTGCAGCCACTTGGGGGGTCAATCAGTGGATGGAAGATCTTCCTTTCTTGTCTCCTCCCCTCCTCTCTGTATATCTGACTTTCCAATAAATAAATAATAAATATTTTTTAAAACATAGGTGAATATTGAGCACTTGCATATACAATTAAATATATATTTACATATTTAAGAATTTGACTTCATTATACTAAAAAATTGTATTTTTTTATTACAAATTGAGTGAGTGCAGATAATTCTCTGTTGTCCAGTGATGTTTTAGGGAGAGAAATCAGAACGATAGAATAACTATTTAAAACTAAAAGTAAAAAAAGAAATCCAGGAATCAGAGAAGACATGAGAGCTATTATACTACTGGGAAAATAAATCTTGCATCATCACATTTTAGACATATTTTATAAAACTGCTTGACGATTAAAGGACACCTTATTTCCAGTAAAACACCATGTCATTTGCAAAAGAAGGAATGTCAGTGCAGCTTCCGACTCTTGACGACAGAAAATAATAAATGCTATATTGTTGCCCTTCTGTTTCCACAGGAGTTTGGTTCCAAGATCCCCACAGATACCACAATTGTTTCAAGCTCAAGTACTATATATATATATATATATATATATATATATATATATATATTGCCATATACATATATTATGCCCACAACATCCTGTATACTATAAACCATCTCTTTATTACTTACAATATCTAATACAAAAGCAAACACAATATAAATCATTGCATGGTTAAGGAAATAATGACCAGAGAGAGCATTTGTATATGTTCAGTGTAGATACCACTAATGTATGCCTAATCACTTATTGAAGCTGGTGACGTAAGTGCATGGACATGAAATTCACAGATAGACAGGACTAACTATATTGCATTGTTGTCTAAACCTAAACCCACTCTCACTTCAGTCTCAATGCAAAAAAAAAAAAAAAAAAAGCAAAGCAAAGGAAATGAAATCCAAAAAGAAATTTAAAACTGCACCATGACAAGGGAGAATTTTAAGAGGAAGAATAGACTCAGATTAGAAATTCAATCACATGATTTCCAGATTAGTATAACTATGCAGAAAACAGTCAATTTCCACCAACTGTGCAAAGAAATTAAACAAAAACTGATAATATTTTTAATAATGAAATTAGGTAGAGGAGAGAGAGCAAGCTAATTGTTGATTCTACCTGAAGGAATATGATTATTCTGCAAACTTAGTGAAAATTGTGTATGAAGACTTTATTTAAAAATATATTTACCTCTTTGTTCCTGTGTTACATGAGGTTTAATCAGTGCCAAAGCATTTTGCTCAGGAAAGAAATACTGTATCTCTCTTTCAGCTGTTTCTGGTGAGTTACTTCCATACAACTGGCTGAAAGGCAAACTTCCCATCGCAAACTGTGCACAGAAACTTTGGGAAAGAAGTTAAAAACTGTTATAATAGTGTAATAATGTATCATAATTCTATGCAAGTTACTCAAAATCATCAAGCAATGGAAACCCATTCCAGATCTATGTAATTTAAAAAAAGCAATTGCAAACTGAGCCTTCTTTTAAGTAGTTAAAGTCACTGAAAAAAGAACATGGAGATTTAAATCATGATAATGGATGATGTTAACAGATAAGTCTGGGGTGGGGGGAAAAGGAATTGGTGCTTTGTGTAGTGAAAAAGCCTTAGAATTGTAGAATCTTTGTTGTTCAGCCTAGTTACTATATAACATTGAGAAATTGCTTAAACTCCTTCTGCTTTGTCTCAAATATAAAGATGTTTTAGAAGGTGGTTTTAAGGATACAATCAGATGATGTGTTTGAAAGGTACAGTGCATAACAATATCAATATTTTTCCCTAGCTTTCGCCATTGACTATTACCAATAGTACATAGTATTTGACTTTATCTCAAACATAATAAATTAGAAACTGTGTATCCAGGAAATACTATAATGGAATCTTTAAGATGAAGAGGCACAGCAATTAAAGAAGAGATTTTTTTGGAAAGAGGCAGGAGGAAAGTTGATTGGTACTGGACAATCAACATTGTGTTGTATCTGCTTCCTTTTCCATAAACAAATACGGGATCTCCTAAATCAATTTTTCCTGCTTGTTGTTTTTACAAATGTCTTTTTTTCTGTCTCTATCTACCAATGCATGTTTCAGTACATGAGATATTGATGTTCATTTCATTTGTTTGTGCTTAATACATCCTGAGCAGCCAACTCAACAACATCCAACTACAGAGGCACTGTCCCTTGTTTTCTAAGATTGATGTGAATCTTTACATCACTGGAAACCTGGATTCCTGTCCTCAGCTTCCAGATCCTCTTCTTAGCTCTCTGCTTTCAATTACCATTTAGAGTTCTTTTCTAACTTATCCACCATGACCTTCCCAGCTAGCCCTGATCAGTCAGCTGGGCTGAGTTAGTCTCCACAACTCTACTTTGGAGATACTTCCATTTCAGCTCCCTAGGTACATATGATTTGTCAGCAGTGGGCAGTTTGCCCAAGTGATTAAAACAACCAAAGTTAACGTCAGTACTTATTTTGTTCCATAAAGAGCACTGTATCTAGCTCCTCTGTTTATGGATAAAAAAGATCTTTGGGGAAAAATGTCTTGAGGGGTGAGATGCGGTGAAGAATGGGATGGAGGCTGTAGGGGTGAATAAGAAGGGTTATGCAAGTGATCATATTTCAGAAAAAGCAATGTAGAGTCTAGAACCTAATGCAGAAAGCAGACGAAACTCTGCTGGAAGAGTTATTTCTATAATAATATGCAAGGGCTGGGTAGAGCCAAACAAGCTGGGGAGGCAGAAGTCAAAATAGTGGCCAAGAACGTACGGGAATTCTCACTATAATGGGCTGAAAGAGGAGTCCCTGAGAAAAATGTCTGGGTACTCAGATAAGATTGAATTGCAGTCTATCTAAAAGATGGCATTTCAATTTATATATAAGTGGTGCTTTATTTGTACTCTACCTTATGTTTCTATCAGCTACGTGTCAAGTCTAGAGATACTCGGGATACTAACTTCATTCTTTGGAAGACATCAAGCCCAATAACTAGGACTGAAATGAAACAAAGCCATGGAAAGGCTTATGATCCAGGCAAGAGGCTGGGTATTGAGTTGATCACACTTCACTACTTCTACAATTCAACAATAAATGAACTCAGCAGCTGTTCTCACCAAATGGCAAGGTAAATATTCAATTAATTATCATAACACTGACACTCTAATGGTTAATTTTTCAACTTGAAGCTGCCATACAACCCTTCTCAAATGGATTCCTTCTAAATGATAGGCCTCTTAACTGGCTGTCCACGTCTTAGTTCCCAGACGAGATATCCATCAACATTCTCTTGCAAAATCACGGTCATTGCTAAGCTAGTTTCCGACTGGATCACTAGTTAAGAACAGTCTGCTGCTTCCTCAGGAAAAAGCTTTCCTGGGAAGGTCTCTCAAATTAGAGCTTTGGGTCCTGTATTCCATTATCGAAAAAGAATTGAAATGAATCCCATGAAAAACTTAGGGACTTACGATATAAATCCTACCTGTCTGGAAAATATTCATTAGCTTTTTCAACTGTTTTTGGACCCAGTAACTGTTGCCAGTATTGCACACCATTTTCTCTCAATAAAACTAGGGCTAGAGATGGACCGCTGTTAAAAAAAGAAGAAGAAACCATTAGTAAAATCTAGCTCATTAGCTAGTAACACACACTATTAAATGTACTAAAATATGGAAAATAAATCTTCTCTTAGGGGTTTGAGATTACTTTTTGTTGGTATAATTTTAAGAGTCTTTTCCTAGAAGCTTGCAGAGACTAAAGGGCGGTTGGGACCTTTGTTCTTTTCAATTTCATTTTCTAAACAAAATTTGAAGTTTCACCATCATCTGTAAACACAGTTAATAAAACATCACAAAATGGTAAGATTTCATAGTTAATGTTTATCGCTTCACAGGTTTATATGTACATGTATTTAAATACCATGGGCGTTAGAAATTTTAAAATATTGTTATTCATGGACAAGAATAATTGTTAAAAGACCTAAAGTGTTCTATTATTTAACAGTACATCACGACTTCTCAACAGCATCAAATCATACAGAAGACTTCAAAATAAGTAGTAGTTACTCAAATTATCCTAATTTGTTTTCATATTTTATATTTGAAGTCACAATACTGATAACCCAGGTCTCTAGGGCAGCATATTAATTCCAGCACCAATGTGCTAAGTGGCCTGCATCGAGTACAGCTAACTTGGTTCCCTCCTACCCCCATGGAAGGTTTCAAAATACACTGTAAAAACTGAGAAAATGTCATGACCTGTACGCTGGAACTGAGCCTTAGGCAGCAGATGTTTAAAAAAAAACTGAAAATAAAGGTGTTTCTTGGGCTTTGTATCCTTTGTCTTGGTCTCCTACCTCAGAAAGCATTTCAGAGGCTCACAGTCAGGAGTTGGAAATATGTCTTCTCTTCCTTGCCTCCAGGGATGCTGGTGATACACTGGTCACCAGCTATCATTCTTCTCAGCCACTGGTTGTGTCAAACCGTGACCAACTCTTTTCTTGGTTTTGAGCCAGATGGGTTTTCAGCAGCAACCATGACTCCCCTTTGGCCTTTGGGAGTCCTTTCATGAGTGTGTCCGTGGCCAATGGGCTTATTTGTACCATGCTGACTCTGCATCATTGCGTTCAGTGGTCACTTCCTCCCAGAATCCTTTGTGGAGATCCTCAGGTCTTGTAGGATGCAGTTTCCTCGGCATCCTTGCTTTCCTTTTGCCTCTGCTTTTCTTTCTTTTCTTGTAGAAACTTGACAGATTTTCAGCTTTTCGTTTCTTTCCTATGATGAATGGTCTGCAGGATTGCACAGCCTACACCCAAATCAGAGGAACTGGAGGGTCAGTCCGTTCTCTGCTTGCATGTGGTGACGTTACATACTCTGTTTCTGTCAGTTGACTCACATGGCCACCAGCAAGTTCTTCTGGGCCTTCCCTATGACTCTAGCAACTTCCCAGGGAAACCAAAGAAAAAGAGTGAGGCAGAGTCCAGATTGGGGACAGACAGGCCAAGAACAGACGCAGCAGGTGGTGGGGAAATAAACAATATTAAGAGAAGGTATAAAAATTAATCAGCATTGTGCTCTCCTCTTTAGCTTATATGAGGGATAATACACTGTATTTGTCTCTCTATGATTGGTTTATTTTATTATTTCATGTCCCCTGATTCCACTCATTTTAACCCAAGTGACAGGATTTCATTCTCTTATATGATTATATAATGTACCATTATATGTACATGCATATTTATTCATCTAGGGAGGACAGAGGAAGGTTAGATAAGGGGCATGGAAAATAAGTCAGAAGAAATCAGTTGTAGTATTCTGTATCAGAGTACACTGACTGTAATTTATAGTATCCCATTATGTACTTCATGGGAGCTACAAGAGGAGTTTGAAGGTATGATAATTCCTGATTATCCTGATTTGATAATCACACATTGTATTAGAGGATACTTAAAAAGTTCTTGGGAAAATGGAATTGAAAGATAAGTTTGTTTCAGTGTAAAAATTTATCATTTGAAGTCCATGTATGTGGGGAATATTCAAATAATTCATAGAAAATGCATAGCATGGAAAACTTATGCAAGGGCTTAATGCATAGTATATATATGTATGTATATAATTATGTATATATAAAAATGTGTGCAACTACACCTATGTCAACTGAAAAACAATTAATAAAATTAAAATAAATAAATTACACTACATTTCCTAAACATGAGTTCTACTTACCTGGTCATATATTCTGTAAGTTGCTCAAAATATTCTTCATTTTCATATCCCTTGCACAGTGTTTGTGCTTCTTCTTCTGATAATACTATTGACCTTTGCATAAGTATTTTAAAGCCTTCATCTTCAATAATATTCAAAACATCATCTAAATTAAAATTTGCATAAGTTTTAAACTGACAAGTTACCAATTATACTCACAGTATTTATTATATATTATCATAGGTAATCAACTCTTTTCATTGTTGTGAGATATATAAATGTTTGAGAAAGTTTCTTAGATTTGAATTGAAGGTGAACAATACTTACTCGCATATCAAATCAAATAGTGTTTCCAGTTTTTCTATCCCGTATGAATCACATACACAAGAAAGTATTCAATAAATATTGGGTGGAAGTGCACATTTGTGGGTGTATGTGTGTAAGCATAGATAGTAATCTAAATAACCACTCAAAACAGGCATAGAAGTCTTTATATCTTTATATTCAATAGCTTTTATTATTTGTCCCACTATAAGAAAAATGGGTTGATTGGATTCCCCTGTCTTTCTCCCTTTCTCTTGTTTGTTTCCCATTATAGAAGCATGGAAAATCCAAACTTCTTATTTCATCTTCCCTTATGAATAGTTTGGCAATTTGATACAGATGCAATCAATGGCATCTAAAGGAACTATCATGTGGATGGCTGAGTGGAGGCTACACTTACCTGTGTTTCCTAGGATTAAAGTGTATTTCAATGCTATTAAAAATCATTAGAAAAGCAAATTTAAACAGTGTCACAAGTAGACTAGTAGATTTGCATGAATAAAATTTAATTCAACAGATACACTAAAGCAAAATTTTAAATATACTAAAAATTATAGGATCAAGACCCTTAAATATAGAAAACAAACTTGCTCAAAACAAGGAGAAACAGACTAAATCCTATATCATAGGACTTGATCAGCGAATTCTAAGATGAAAATGATTTCATATGTATTTAAGCAAAATATTTCATTTTCTGGAGCTGCCATTGTGGTGTAGTTGATAAAACTGTGGCCTGTGGAAACCAGATACCAACTTCCTGCTAGTTCGCACTCTGTGATGCAGCTATTGTGGTCCAAGTACTTAGATCGCTTCCTCACATGTGGTAGATGTGGATGGAGTTCCCACTTCTCAGCTTTGGCCTAGCCTGGTCCAGGCCATTAGCCATTGTGGGCATTTAAGAAATAAATCAGCAAATGATAGCATCTCTATGTGCACATGCGTGTGTATGTCTACCCACAGAATCAAAAATATAATAATAATATTCTTATTCTGTTTTGTTCCATGGGAGAAGTTAAGAAGGACTAGTACTAAAAGTTCCAAGTAGTTTTGAAGTATTTGTGTGTGTATATTACACAATTTATATATATATACACACAAAATATATGTATATATTTGATTTTAATATTCCAAATTTTACAACTGAAGAACTGGATTTGGTAAAGTGTCTTGACCAAGCCACCTTATTAATTCAAGTTGACACAAGCATTGGCTTATGATCTTTCAAATGTAAAAGCTTGCAATTTGTGTTATGTAATACTTCTTGAAATATTGAAATCTATTTGAACAAACACACAGATTAGAAAATGCCTTATAAACAATTAAAATGTTTTACTCATTATTATTGAGAAAGTAGTAAGTTGAATTTCTTAGTTAAGGTGCTTTTTCATCAATATTAAATTGTAAAATAGTTTATTTTAGCATAAGTATAATGAGATTCATTCAGATTTCATCTACAAATGATTTAAATAATTTATACTTTATTTCCTACCTTTTCTTTCTTCAAAGAGATTTGGTAGAAGTAATGCCAGCACCTTTTCTAGTTTCTTGCTTTTCATTATTTTAAAATCAGGGAAGAAAATTTCAATTAATTGAGTATCATTGTTTACATTCCTTTCAGCATCACAAAACTGAGCCATGTTCTGTTTTTCCAGAAGTTCTTGTAAACTGTTGAAATCCAAAATGTAATTTCAGGTTATTAGAAAGCAAAGTTTAATAACTATGTCAGCAAACTAAAACTAATATATTTAAAAAATTACTTTGAATTTAGTAAAAGTGAATTTTCTATAAAGATAAATTTTAACTTCAGATAATATCTGAGAATATTTAATTCAACTTTTTGAAACCATTCCAAATGTAATTATGTTACTATCTATCTTTATCTCTAATACATATGTATATATATACAAATGTAGTTATATGCTATTATATATCTTCATATTTAATACATATATAGATACATGAATACATATACTTTTCTTTCCTCAACCTACCATTTTCCATATAGTTTCTATTTTTCTCTTGTTCTTTATCTTTGAACCAGGAATTATTTAGCAATGCATTTCACATTCTCAAATTAACAATTTTGATCACCTTTTTAATTGTATATTTTCTTTCTTTGGCATTTCCATTTAATTTTATTTTTAAAAAAATTATGTTTATTTATGTAAAGAGAACAAATTTCATGTATTCATACATACAGTTTTAAAAACATGATGATATTCCCTACCCCACTCTCCCTCCCTCACTCCCATACTTGCTTCTCCTTCCTTTTAAATTTTTCCAACAATGTACTTTGCTTTGTTTGTTGTTTAAGTATTTATTTTTATTGCAAAGTCAGATTTACAGAGCAGAGACAGAGAGAAAGAGCTTCCATCTGCTGGTTCACTCTCCAAGTAGCCACAACAGCTGGAGCTGAGCCAATGCAAAGCCAGGAGCCAGGAGCTTCTTACAAGTATCCGACACAGGTGCAGGGTGCCAGGGCCTTAGGACCCTGCATCAGCATGGGAGACCCTGAGGGGTCCTGGCTCAAGGCTCCCAGGTTTGAATTGGTTCAACCCCAGCTATTGTGGTCATTTAGGGAATGTGCTAGTAGATGGAAAATCTTTATTTCTGCCTTTTTTTTTCTCTGTGTAACTCTGCCTTTCCAGTAAAAATAAATAATAAAAATGAAAATAGATCTACTACTTTTTATTTTATTCATTATAATCAGCACAAAGATATGATGAACCAGGAGGAAGCTGAGAGCCTGGAACTCGATCAGTCTCCCACGCGGGAGCAAGGGTCCAAATACTTGGACCATATTCTAGTGCTTTCCCAGATGGATTATCAGGGTGCTGGGTCGGAAGTGGAGCAGCTGAGCACTGAGACTAAAACGGGCACCCTTGGATGCAGATACTGGTGGCGGCAGCTTAATCCTGCTGGCCCTAAGCTTCATGGTTTTAATGGATCAAATTTTAATACTTTTTCCTGGCTGCTTTTTTCCCTTGCTTTGTTTTCCTTTCCCTCCCTCTCCTGTTTTTTTTTTTTTTTTTAATTTTAAGCAGAATATAGATGAATGAAGAGGTTGTTTCACATTTCAATTTTGCAAAGATTTAAATCAATCAAAAAGCCACAAGACTAGGACCGTGAACTATGTATACCATTAATCTAGGTTCACCAGCTGTTACTGTTTTACCACGTTTTTCTCTTTTTTTCCCTTTACCTCTCCCTGCCTCTCTCCCTTTCCCTTCCCCACAAACTCTCTCTTCCTCTTCTTCCTCTCTGCTTCTCTCCCTCCAACCTAAACAACCCATGTTTCATGTTGCTTTTTGCCCACACTATGAGTTATTGCTTGCATTCCCAACTCAGTAAGTAAATTTCTTCTAATGAGCAATTGGAAATGAAGGAAATACATGAGAATGAGAAATGTAGGTGTCTGCTCCCTGTTTCCCTGGCTTATGCTCCCTTGTCTAGCCAGTCATTGCAAGAGGCGAGGCACTGCTCTCACGGAAAGCATTTTCCCACACCAGGCTGATTCAGAATGTCCCTGCCTCCACAGGAACAAACGATCTGACCGCGCCAGGGCTCTGCTACCGTCACATTGCTTATGCTCCTGGAAGGGGCAACAACCACCTGGCATTTGGCTTCCTTTCAGCCTCACTCTCCACGCCCACCTACCCAGAGAGGAGGAGATAGACACTATAAAAGTGGCAAAAAAAAAAAAGAATTAAAGACGACCAATAGGTACATTACTCGCCGTAGTTTTGTCCTAACCCTTCAGGCTTTAAAAGGCACATATGGAAGTGTCAGTCCGCTGTTGGATTCTCTTTCTTGTGCAGGAACTGAGCTAACAGCAGCAAACAGCAGGAAGCCTGCTGCACACCATGTCATGCTGTCTGCTTGTGGTCATTACGATAATCACAGGCCAAGAATGTAGGAGCTCTCCAGAACAAGTGTATATACTTCGTGCTGAAACACCACCTCACCTGTCGATTAAAATTGCTAAATTGCTCATGTTGGTCCATCGGTATTGAACAGTTGATGACCACAGCCTCTCAGAGCTGCATGCTGTGGAGAATATTGCCTGGCAACAGCACCAATGGAGTACTAGCTTCCTTGTACTGGTCTTATGAACGAGTGATTCACGGGGAAGGAAGGAAGGAAGGAAGGAAGGGAGGGAGGGAGGGAGGAAGGAAGGAAGGAGAGAAAGAAAATAGAGAAAGAAGAAGAAAGAGAGAAAGGGAAAGGTTCAAACATTCTAGTATAAAATCTGATATCCTTTTTTTTTAACTAAAAGGCAAGACATTGTTTATAACCAGCAGGTTGACACCTATTCAAGAAAAGCTATGGCAATTCCACAGAAGTCTTTACAACTCATTAATAAAATAAATGAAAATCCAACCAGAAAATGCAATAATCATGGGTTGTCCACTAGAGGGAGACACACTCCGAGGAGCCCAGGACTCAAATCTCAATGGAAGTTTTTATTCACCCAACTCTCAGGCACAGCCCAGGTGACTTTTGTGAAAAACTGGATTCTGTGGGTCTTGCAAGGAATATACGGCAGCAGATAGAGCCAAAATTATGCATTTTTTGCTTTAAAGTATTGAAAAGTTCAGACAAATTATGCAATCACTTTGTTCTCAAGAACTTATAACCACCAAATACCTTAAGTTAAAGAGTAAATTTGATATAATTAGGGCACAGAGAAGGTGAAAGTGGGGTGTGGAGAAGTGTGAGAGCAGACTGGGCATTTCAAGAATGTCAAAAAATAAAATCATAAGTTATTTTGGTATAATAATTTTGAAATCGTGCAAACGAGAAATTTCCCCCCAAAATGTATATTATGAACAAACTATGCATGAATTTCAAAGTTTTCTTGGCACCAAAATAGCATTCTCTTTTTAATTATCTTTTGCTGTGAACTTGTTGAAGTACCCTCACACATTATATATTAGGTTGACTAGAAAAACTAATCTACAGTTTCAACATAAAAACATATGGGCCCAGTGCGATAGCCTTGTGGCTAAATCTTCACCTTGCATCCACAAAGATCCCACATGAGCACCAGTTTGTGCCCTGGCTGCTCCAGTTCCCATCCAAGTCCCTGCTTGTGGTCTGGGAAAGCAGTGGAGGATGGTCCAAAGCCTTAGGACCCTGCACCCACCAACATGGGAGACCCAGAAGAAGCTCCTGGCTCCTGGCTTTGGACTGGCTCAGCTTCGGCCATTGTGGCCACTTGGGGAGTGAACCAGCAGATGGAAGATTGTTCTTTCTGTATCTCCTTTTCTCCGTAAATCTGACTTTCCAATAAATAAATCTTTAAAAATATATATGACATTCGGCTTTGAGATATTCAGACATTGCACTGTACCACCTACTTTATGACAAAATCCCTACTCTTGAGCTACCTGTTCCGCTTCCCCTTTGATGCTCCAGGTATGGATTTATCGTCAGCTTCCGGTGGCTCTTCAGCTGAGTCTTTAGATTCAGTCTCAAGCTGTGACTCATTTTCTTCCCAGGAAACTGCTGGTTCATTTCTTTGAGACAAAACTAAAACCCAGCTTACGCCACTTGTCATGAAAGAGACAAACTCTTCAAAGTCAGGCTGCAACACAAAATGATCAGCTATTTATTTCAGGCTCCTGAAAGGGATGGGCTAAAGTGCAGACCAACCCAAGCAAAATCTCGCATGCTGAGTCACCAGGAAAGGGGACTGTTAGTTAGTCTAATAAATGTTCTGTTGCAAATGTTTCTGAGCAATAGAAGTTCATGGTCAGCTGGAGCTGTTCTTAAAGGAAGCCTGAAAACTACCCCCAAACATCAGGATGCCTTCCCCATTATCGGAGAATTTTCAATTCAGTCACCTTGGGGTTGGACTCAGGAGTTGGGTTTCCCAAGGAGTTCGCAGAGGATGCTACCCCAGCTGCTCAGCCCTTCTCTTCTACACACGTGGGGGCTGCACTCAAGGGCATGGCTCCAGGGCTGCTGTCAGTTCTACAAAGTGCCGTTCAGCAGAACTTTCTGTGACAATGAATGTTTTTATTTCTGCCCCCCCCCCCACCATGGTCTTCAAGGTAGCAGCCATATGTGGCTAATGAACAGTTGAAGTGTGACTAGTGAAACCATCCACTCTCTGATTTTTTAAAATTTTACTATAAAGGATTCAAATTCAAATTGCCACATGTATCTAGGAGCTACCACACTGAACATTGCATTTCTAGAAACTTTGATTACATGGTTCTGATTTTTATCATATTTCCCCAGGCAAATGAGAATAATAACAATGATGGTTTGAGAGAAGAACCTTTGGGTGCAAAAGAGGTTAAAAATTCAGTGAAGTTGATGATCATGAACTTCTTGCTCAGAATAAAAAGTTTATAGCAAATGAGTAATCTTTCACTTTTAGAGGCCTGATACAGGGTATCTTGGAGGATATGGCTTATTCCAGATAGAAACACAAATAAAATTTCCTTGGAGTTGCTACCACTAAGATATGAACACCAAGAAAGGCACCTGAAACTATTAGTTGATTACATTTACTCATTTGCTTTTCTAGAATGAAAACCTAGACCTTACAAGAGTCATGGTATTTGAATAGATGGTGACATTGTTGCTTTTTAATTTTCTTACCTGATCTGCCATCTGTCTGTAAAAGTTTCTAACTTGTTGGCTTGTGAGCAACATCTTTTCCTGTGCTTCTATGGCAAATCCTGCGTTAGCAATCTTCCATTACAGAGGAGGATCAGATCCAGATGTTTCATGGGATCACATGTAAAACAAGATAAGGATGTTTGTTTGCTTCCTGGGCTTAAGAAACCGAACAACTTTTTATTGTATTACACACTAAGACCTCAGGCAGCTCAAACATATTTTCCTCAATACTTAGATTTTCAAGACCTGAAACAGAGACCCCAAAATGTTCCTGCTAGAGTGAATTGCCTCAAAATGTGGAAAAAAACCTGAATTACAATTAAAAGGCAGCACTCATTTCTGAATTATTGATCATACTCTTCCACATGCTTCTAAATCTTTTTTTTAAACTATCTTAACTTTCTTCTTTTTTTGGACTTGATTTGAAAAGCCTATACCCCAGAGTCTATTAGGCAAGATGCAATTTAAAATTCAATCGAGATTTATTTATTTTAATGGAAATTTGACGCCAAAATTTATTTTGCATGCCACTCAAGTGTAACAAAATGTAAGGAAGAGAAGTTTTCATGCAAACAGTAGAAATAGGCAGTCATATAAAAGTAGAAACTGGGTTCAAGGAAACTGAGTAATTGCCCTATTTAACACCAATCAAGTGCCCTTCATTTCATTTGGGGATAGCCAGTGCCAGATACATTGGGCTTCTGTTATGAAAAACAAACCTCAATCTATTCCATGGTCTTTATTATCATTACAGAGCACCGCTTCCATCTCGGTGATCATTTGCTAATTCACATTTCAATATGAAATTAAACTCTACCTCTGAAACTAAACTAACTCTAAATTCTGGAACTCTAAATCACATCTCTGTCATGCAGTGCCTAGTAAGAGAAAATGAATTCCAAGCAACGTTTCTATCTGATAACTTCCCCTTCACTGTTGCTTTAAAAACACCTGGTAGGGGTTTGTTTGTTTGTTTGTGTTTGTTTTTGTTTTTTCAGTTTGAAGCATTTCTTATTTTTCTGTTCTACTGTATAGCAGCAGTTCACTGCAGCCTAGAGAAATGAGAAAGTTAGTAGTATCAACTATACCGCTGAAGCATTACTTATTTATGTCAGAACATCCAAAAGTTAACATGAGCTGGTGAATAATAGTATTGCTTTCAACTAGAAAAATTATGTGATTTTGAAAACTTTCAACATTGTAGGCTATGAACACAGACCATCATTATAAATAGTAAGCTATTGTATGTGATGTTATTTTGATAGGTTTATGAAATATAAGCGATATCTCAGGGAATGGGGTATAGCCTGGTATAATCCTCCAGCTTAATAAATCAATGTCTGGAAAAAAGAGCTATACTTATAGTGATAGCGGTTAAATCAACATGCAAATAGGAGAGACAAGATACATGCAGTGATTTGTGTACTGTATGTTGTAATGTAGTTTGATTGATAGCTGTGTTACTACAGCTAAGGAACGAATGTGTTAGGATGTTCACCAGGAGCCATCCAAGCTCCTCCAGAGTCCCCTCTCTCCCACACCATGTGATTCTCTGTGTTGGCTAGGCAACAGTCTCTCAAATTTCAATAAAAATTGTTATTTCAGCATCAGGTTTTTGTAACAGGGTTAGCAAAAACATAGCTTACCAACAACAATCTGCACATCACCTCTTTTTATAATAGACTGTATTAGTGTAGAGTCATAGTGATTCATTTACATACTGTTATCGCTACAGCTTTGACTGTGAAGTCAGAGCGAAGCGCAGTCACACATGGCTTATCAGCAGTGTTCTGGGAAGCACCTCATTAGGTGATTCCATCCTCTTGTTAGCATCATTGAGCATGCTCAAAGAAAGCTAAATGCTATAGCTCTGTATTTCATGTAAGCTCAGTGTAATCAAGAGCAATTGTATACACAAGATGACACATGGCATATTGTTTTACAGCAAATACTGCTAATAAGTACAAGGGGTACAGTCTTACAGTATAGTCAATACATAGACCAGCGGCATGATCATTTGTTGTCTTTGTCAAGTGCTCTATATTGTATAGACATGTATGATTGCATGTGATCAGATATGCAGTAGGTTTGTTTCCACAAGCACATGGGTAATGTATTGTGCTAAGACATTAGGGTGATTACCATGTTACTAGGCAACAGGAAATTTTTAGCGTCATTGAAACTGGCTTCATAAATACAATTAATGATTGACTGAAATGCTGTTTTACAGTACATGGCTATATTTGTCAGAGACTATGCCCAGAGAAAACTTAACAGTAGTTATTGTTTGACTTCTACAAGAAATGCTTGCTCATCTCTGAATTAGAATGTAGCTTTCCTCCACAAAAAGCTTAATTTTTTGTCTTTAAAACATTAAATATTTCCTTTAAGCTATCATGAATAAAAAGGGATTATATATTTGAAATACATAGGAAATAAGTTAATATGAGTTTTTAGCAAAATTGCATTGGTAATAATTAAATAAAAAACTACAGTTTCATATAAGAACTATAAGTTCTACAATTTATATAGAGTTCTGGCACATCGAGGTTGGTTAAAGAATGGTACATGAGCAGACAGAGCCCAAGTGAAGACATGAAATTCTCAAAGTCTTTAGAAATTCATAATATTCAGTTTTGCTCTAAAATTGATTCAAGTTGACAATCAAGGAGTTGTACTTTTTGCAGTTAGTTTGAATTGTTGTTGGGAAATAGTACTCACTGTGTCCTTAATTTCTAAAGCTTTTCTAATCATAGCATCAGGTTTGATAATAACAATTGTGTATTGGTTCTCTAGGGAAAGAATACAAGATTTAATTTTTTGGCACAATATCTAAATAATGAAGGGCATTGCTATTTCACATATAAATCTTTAACATTCAGGAAATTTCTGTCTACTGGTAGTTTTATATTTTAATAAGGTATTTCAATTCTCAAAAACATCTACTTAGAATCAAAGTGCAGTTCCTATAGCTGCATTTCAAGAGAAGCATTCACAATCAACAAAGATATGTTCAGCAGGTAAGGCACTGGAAAGTGGAATGAAATTCACATGCATTAAAATCACATCCATGATCCCATACAACTTAATATTGCCTTTCCATTGTACATTATGCAGTTAAGCAAAACAGATGAAAAATCTATCTACTTTTTTATCATGAATTGTTGGTGCCAGATAGCTCATTGAGTATGGCTATTGACCTCACACTCTCCAGAAATAGAATACACACACACATGCACACACACACACACACACACACACACACACACACACACACACACACTACGTGCAAACACCCAAAGAAAATCCAGTGAGGGCATAGATGGTTAAAAATAAAAAGAAGCCCAAAGTCATTGTCATGAAGGAAGATGTCATTTTGACACGTTTGGCATATGATGAAAGGTGAAATAGGAAGCTGTTGTTAACGTTACTTGCAGGACACCACAATATATGGTTCTGGATAAACTATGAGACTTGGGGTTCAGAGACCAGGGGTATAAGGCGAAGCGAGTAGAAGAGCGTGCCTTTTGGTCAGCAAGCCTTGCAAGACAGGAATCATTCATCCGAACAACCCTTCGTGGATGAATGTTGATGGTATCTACTTTTTGTTGCTTCGAGTGAGTTGTAATTAACACCCATGTTGAAAACAAATCCTTGCCATTCCTTTAAAGCAAGTTGACTTACCAGCCGTTCCAGCGTGGGCTTGCCCATCCTCTTCTGAATCTATTAGTGCAATTCCATGATACTATGAAGGAGAAATGCAAGGTAAACATAGCTAGGTTTCGACATGACAGCGAAAGGGTGTTTGCAAACTTAGTTTCTCGTGATTATTTATAAGACTTAGAGGGTAAAGTGGAAAGGTGCCCGGTTTTATCTAA
The DNA here is from genome assembly GCF_030435755.1 of Ochotona princeps. Taxonomy (NCBI): domain Eukaryota; kingdom Metazoa; phylum Chordata; class Mammalia; order Lagomorpha; family Ochotonidae; genus Ochotona; species Ochotona princeps. The sequence goes on from NC_080851.1 coordinate 19,985,884, forward strand.
CACGCCTAAATTTTCCACAGGATTCAAATTAGGAATATTTTAAATGGAGAGAATAGGAAGCACTCACAAATAATGTATTTTAAAATATGAAAATGGTCAAATAAAATCTTTAATACACAAGAAAAGCTTGAGTGTTTAAAAAATTAAATAAGCTATAAGTACATGAGCACCATGCTCAAGATCAAAGGAGCATTGAGAAGCCTCAGGATCCATTCTTGGCTGTTATTCTTCATAAATTTGGAACCAGATTTCTCCTTATTTACAAGATCATATTCAGTGTCAATATCCTATAAAAGAATAAAAATCTAGGAAAGGCAAGTGTTCTTGACTTCTAAGGATGTTCTGAATCTTTCGTGAATCTTTCGTGAACGATCTGAAAAGTTTTCTTTTTACATAAACGTGTATACACATGAATATGTTTGGTGAAAGAATGCATCGTTTCAGATTCTCCAGTGGTATAAGGATGCAAACGTATTTTGCATTTTTGGAACAAGAAGGAATAGTTTCAGATTCTCCAACAGCATAATCCAAAAAGTCAGCTTTTTTTTTTTTTTGACAAGAGAATGCCTAAGTTCAGAATCTTCAGTGGAGTAAAGGCACAAAAATGTTGCGACATCACCACCCCCTGAAAGCATTCACCTCTATAACCACAGCCTGCTTGTGTTTGTTAGACTGGGGCCAGCTACTAGGGCAAGCACTGACCACATGAGCCTAACTTAAGCACTGGAAATGAACGTAGCCCAAATAAAGATAGGATATTTGCATAAAATACATAGAGGTTGCCCGCATCGCAGATGGAGTTTTTGCTTGCTATGCCACAAAGCTGGTCCTTGACTTCAATTATTTTTAATACTCTAGATAACAAAGTGATAAACTTCCTTTTTTTATTTTTGCCTTATTTCCCTAGAGTAAGTTAATGATGAGTGATTTTCAAGGATTTAATTGTCAATCTTCCAAGACAGGTTGTACCTTTAGACATCTAGACTGTTACAAAGTTAGGAAAATGTTTTAGGGAAATAATGAAAAGGTAATTTAGTTTAAAATGTAGAGAAGTTGCTAATCCAAAGTATTACCTGAGGGCGAGGCATTTCACCTGCTGCAATTTTTCTCTCATCATTGATCAAGTTAATTATTTTTTTACTAACAAGTGGTGCATTTGCACCTTGAATTTTTGCAATAATTTTTCCGTTCTGAAAGTGAAAAGGAAAACACGAAGGATGTGTTCAGTCTCAGAATAATTCATGAATTGGTACTCAATCTGTACGAACTCACCTATTCTTGGTACACATCAATCTGTTTTTAAAGCTTGATGTAGCTAATGATGTGAAGGGGGCATTGATGTGATAAACATGGCTCTTTAAACTTACCACTAAATGTGTCCATCCTCCCACAACCAAAGTCATGGCAGCATCCTTCAGCTCCTGCAGAAGGCAAGTCGCTACCCTGACAGTCGTTGCCACCCCCAGCATTCCCGCTGGGGTCTTCTCTGCTTTCAGTGGGAAAGGTCATGGCTTTGTCTCCTAACATTACCCTCCCTAGACACTTCAGAGATGTGTCTCATTTTTTGTCCATTTCCAATCCATATTTACTAATTATCTGTTTATTTGCACTGTACCAGAGAGGCATAATGATAATTGGAACCTGACCCAATTAAATTACAAAAGAACAGTTCTGCAAAAATAACACATGGTGCCTAGCAACCGTGAGAGGTGCCAACTCACCCTGAAACCCAAGTCCTAACACCTTAGTGGTGACATCAGAATGTACATTATCAACACAGCCAATGGGCATCCTGCTGCTACCAGTATGAGGCAGGATTTGGGATTGGGGGTAAGATTTTGAGCCACATAATGAGTAGAGCTGATTTGAAGCTCATTAAAGACGGAAGTGAAATGGAAGATAAGGAGTCAAACAAAACAGACCTCTTAAGAAGCAATAAAGTTATTGAAAATGTGAGGTGAAAGAAGGAAACATCAATTCTTTGTGTCTCTGAGAAATACAGTGTGAGAAAACAGTCACGACTTCTGGGCTGCTGGCTAGGAGCCAGATCAAGTCGAGGAAGGGGAGGAGAAGCCCAGGACACAGTCCAACACTTAGAGAGTTTGCTGTTTTGATCCCAGAAGTTACACAATGGAAGTCTGAGAGTGAAGGAGCACTGGGGATATAAGTCAGGAAAAGAAGTGTGTGGCTGGGAAGAACTGGTGGGTTTCTGCTTCAAGCGTTAATTTTAGGAATTGGAGATCAGGGCTTGAGTCTTTTGGCTGAGTCTGACTCTAAAGGCAGGGTGACAGCAATCGCGGAGTTCAAGACTCTATGTGTAGTATACCTGTTCAGTCTTTCCCCCTTCATCCCTGGCTCCCTGATACCCGCTGCCGGGATTTCCTCCCTGTTCCATCAATAGGTCAGGCCCATTTCTGCCACTGTGTGTACTCACATCCTAGTTCCTTAAACCACAGCTAAGCCAGGAGTCAGTAAACTGTCACGTTATAGGGATGGAATTTCCATGATGCTGAAAACAGCTACTCTCTGATCTTTACAGAAAATGTTGTCTGAACGAGGAGGAAACAAGGAGGAAGTGTAAATACAGAGATAATAAAGCAGTGGTCTTAGAGATGGTTGCCTGTAGAATACCCATGAATATTTTTAAACAATTCTCTCCTGCTAGATATCTTAGACATTTCCTGATTTTTTTCCACTTCTTTAAATATCTCATTGTAGAAATCCCTGATGGTTTCCTTAGCAAAAACATCATTCTATTTTTCTTTTCAGTGATCAGCTCATTATAAGCTCCTAGAAGTCAAATTATGAAATATATTATTAGACAAGCAAAGATAGTGCAAAGAGTGTGCAATTACTATCATCAGCAAACAGCCCATGGTAGTTTTACAATGCTGCTTGTCCTTTAACTGCAAATTGGAATCTGATGAACAATTGAGATGGTAAATATTATACGTACAAGACTGAAGAGAAAAACAGGTTCACATTTATCTCTAAATGGCTGCAAAGTCGCAATGCTGTCAGCTTCTGCCTGAAAAACAAATTATAAATATTTCATACAGTGATAAAGCAAAGTCGATCCACATCTTTCGGTGTGCTATGTTTAGGCCATGCAGAGGTGCATGTGTTTTTATTTTTGTGCTTACGACAATATTCTCTTGGTGTGTTGCATTTGTGTTAAGGGTCAAATTGCACAGAGTGTTCATTCAAGCCCTGAGTCATTCATCCTCCACCTTACCTCTGGGCCTTCCCCTTTCTGGCCTCCAACCTCTATCTAGCCAGACTCTTCTCATTGTCTCCTCCTCCCCCATGGCCTGGGGTTGCCTTTCCCTTTCCAAGTGAGCTCTTCCCCCCAAGGCGTCTGTCTGAGTCTGTTCAGCTGCACAGCACCTCCTACTCTCCACAGCAGTTTTACCACTCCTCTCTTGGGACATCCTTTGTCCCCTGCAACGTTCCCACAACAGAGGTAGAGCGCTCTGACTCCCTCCATTCAAAGGACAGCAGCATGTTCAGAAACGGCAGGGTCTGTGTCTCCCTTTGTATCTCTGTCCTCCCTCATGTCCACCGGGGGGTTGTGTGTAAAAACAAGCTTTTTAAATGAAGTGGTAGTTACATCTTATTATTTTTGAAGGTTTATCTACCTATTTATTTATTTGAAATGTGGAGTGACATAGAGAAGACAGAGAATTTTTCCACCTGCTGATCTACGCCCCCAATGACCACAAGGGACAAGTATGGACTGGGCTGCAATCAGCAGCCAGAAATTCCATCTTGGTCTCCAACATGAGAGTCAGGGTTCCAAGCACTTGGTCCATGTTGCACTGCCGGCTCGAACACATTAGCAGGGAGCTGGATTGGAAGCAGAGTAACTGGGACTTAAACTGGTATTCGGACAAGGGATGTGGACATTGCAAGCTGCGGCTTAGCCCACTGCACTACAACACTGCCCCAGTAGTCACATCTTAAAGTCTTTGATTTTTATGTTTCAAGTTTTTTAACTTTTCATACAAATTCCAAAATTGACTAAAGAGAACTGCACTTTGTGTTCTGTGTTAACATTCATGTACTCTCCCTGATTCCAATTATCAGGGCGAGATGGATATGGAGGGCCTTCCCTAAACTGGACTCTCAGTCTGTGACTTAACAACAACCATTCATTCCTCACACATCTGGCAGCGGCCGGCTGAGAGGAGTGAGACAGCAGTTAGGTTTTTCCTGGGAAAGTCTTCACTTGGAGATCATGTCTTCCTCATCCAATAATGACATTGATCTTATCCTGATTACCTTCCAAAGAACCACTTCCAGAGACCATCACAACGCTGATAACAATTTCAATGCATGAATTTTGCAAGCTGTATCAGAAGCAGAGAAGCCAGTTTTCAAAACTGCACCCTGATAAGAGATGCCAGTGTCATCACTGGCAGCTTAACTTGCTGTGCCAAAACCCAGTCCTACTACTTTAGCCATTTGAAAAGGCATAAAGCTGAAAAAAATTGTTCTAAGTAACTCAAGGCAATTTTAATTAGTTAACAGTCTCATAGGTTTTCTTTTCGGGCTTCAAAGTTCAGGATACCTTCTTCAACGTCCAGCAGAGGGCGCCTGTAAGTTGTTGCTCACAGTGGGCCTTCAGAGGTGATTCTTCGCTTTTCAAAAAAACCAGCATTGGGCCGGGCAGCGTGACCTAGCGGCTAAAGTCCTCGCCTTGAAAGCCCCAGGATCCCATATGGGCACAGGTTCTAATCCTGGAAGCTCCACTTCCCATCCAGCTCCCTGCTTGTGGCCTGGGAAAGCAGTCGAGGACGGCCCAAACCTTTGGACCCTGCACCCGTGTGGGAGACCTGGAAGAGGTTCCAGGTTCCCAGCGTCGGATCTGCGCGCACCGGCCCGTTGCGGCTCACATGGGGAGTGAAACATCGGATGGAAGATCTTCCTCTCTGTCTCTCCTCCTCTCTGTATATCCGGCTTTCCAATAATAATAAAAATCTTAAAAAAAAAAAACCAGCATTAATCTATGTGAATGCACTGTTGCTGGGAGAACGAAAACAGAAGAGGAACCCTGCACACGATGTTTTTGCCCGTAAATTCACTGCATGCTAATATTATAGGTGTGGCATATTGTGGAAAGACCACACTATGGTTACTTCTCAGTGAAATCAATACAGGAATGGAACTAACATTCCTGGAGCAGGCTATGGAATTCTGCACAGCCGGGCACTGCTGAATGGACCCAGCCTTAGGCCTCTAACAAGCACCATGAAGGCCTGCAGCATCTCTAATACAACGAGTCCTCTTTTCTTAGAGCTGTTCTGAATTGTGCAGAAATGGGGCCCGATAAATACACGATCAGTTCTCCCTCCACAGTTACTAGAACCTGCACACAGGCCGTATAAACAACATGGATTTCATCAATTTTGACCTCATCAGGTTCACTTCTGGCTTGTCCAAAAGGTCCCTTCCTCTCCTTATCTTACCCCAAGTTTCCTCCCAGATTGCCTATCAGGTGAGCTTCTAGTTAGCCTGCCCAGAGAGGAAGGGAGTTTCCTTGACGTTTGTCTTTCTCCATTGTCTCTATTTTCTTGTCCTACCTTGGTCTTCTCCATGAACTCCAGGAACAAATCCAGCCTATGGATTTGTATTCCTGTTTCATTCAGAGAAACTTCTCTAATGCCAACCCCCAGGATTCACAAACATTTTCTGACTCTTGCTTCTCCACAGCACATCTGCCAGCTGGTAGACACGTCTGATATTGTTTACAGTCTCTTGCATCAGCTCCTTGCCAAGTGTGCATGGCAATCCACTTCAGGCCCTATTTTATGCTCATTGAACTTGGATTTTCCTTCCTGCCAACACTGAAGTCCAGAATACCTGCTAGCTGCTTTCAGGTAGTCCTGATTTTCCGGAATGAAGAAGGTTGTTACAGAATTTTGTTTTTTGAAAACATGTGAAGCCAAGGGAATGAAAAGGAAGTATATATTTAGAGAAAATATTTGCGAAAGGCTAAGTCTAGTTAATAAAGACTGTTACCCAAATGTGTAAAAAAAAACATGACTAAAAAATGAGCCAAAGATCTCAACAGACACCTTAGTAGAAAATATATTCAGATGGGAAAAATATACATGTAAAAATGCTTCACATCATTTGTCATCAGGGAAATGCAATTTAAAGCAACAATGAGGCACCGCCAATTAAAATGACCAAGATTTAGATCACTGGCAATTCCAAATACTGGCAAGGATGTGGAGCAACAGGAGTTCTCTGTTGGCAATGGACATGCAAACTGAGGCAGCCATTTCAAATGATGGTTAGACAGGCTCTCGTAAAATGGGACATAGTTTTCCCATGTGAGCCAGTAGGCAACTTCCTTAGCATCTACCAAAGCATATTCAAACAGAAACTCTGTGGGCAGATGTTTAGAAGTCCAGGTTGCTTACAGCCACTCTCTTCAAAGTAATCAAAACTCAGAAAGAGCCAAGATGTTCTTCAGATGTTCTTCATAAACTATGGTACCTGCCAACAACGGGTTATTCGGCTCTAAAAAGAACTGAGCTGTCGAGTAATGGAAATTCACCTCTGAAAATTAAATACATGTTAGTGAAGTAAAAGGAGCCAGTCTGAAAAGGCTACATACTGTATAATTCAAAGTTTCTTACATGTTAGATTGCTAACCATTGCCTTAAGTTGAGGAAAAGGCTTCCTATAATTTGCCTGTGGAAGGGGCTGGATGAGAAGCATAAGTTAAGGTCGGGAAGCAAGCTCATCCCACACTCTGGGTTGCGAGGGGCCATGGAAGGGGTGGATCCTGGAGGAAATGCCATGTGTTGACCTTGCACTGCTGTAGTAGATACTGTGTTTCCTAGACAAGGAGCAAGATGTAAATCAGTACCTGTTTCTGCATCTCAGGCCTCGCAGGTCTGAGTGTGCTTCTGTCCAATAGAAACATTTTATGAGTTAGTTCCATCTTGTAATTTCCCTCTACCCACATTTGAAACCTAAAAGAGGGCTAGGCGTGGGTAACAGTGCTTCATCCAACACAAAAAGCATTCAAAAGTGCCTAGTTCAATCCAGCTTCCTTTGGTTTTGACACCAGCTTGTGCCCAACATACAGGTGATGGCTTGGGTAATTATATTTCTGTTAACCACTTGGTAGCAGTTCCTGGCTCTCAGTTTTGACCTGGTCTTTCCCCAGCTATTGTAGGCATTTGGGGGTGAATGGCAAAAAAACCAAATAGCTCTTTCTGTTTATCTCGGTCTCTCTGCTTTTCAAATATAATGAATTAAATATAATGAATTAAAAAGACTGAAAAGAAATAGACAGTGATAATGTAATAATACATATTCCTTGTCCCAGGATATTTTGTTGACATGTGAACTATGCAAAAATTATTGTTGGAATAGTCCATATTCTTGACCATCACCATTAAATCTAAAATCTAGCTTGTATTTCCCATTTATAGTATACAGTATATCTTAATTTGGATACTAAATTTTCACCAGAAGTGGTTGGCTTTTAATAATACTTAGCCAAATTGGCAGCTAAAAAGTAGATTTATCTCCCCACATTTTCCCAAACTTTAAAAGCTTTAAAATAGCTGTTTAGTGTTTGAATTTGTAAATTAAAAATTCAGTTCCTCTTTGGAACTAAACACATTTCTTGTACTGCATAGCTACATGCTGAGTGGCTACCACATCAGACAATTGGTAATTTGCCATGGATAAATTGAATAATCAGTATAAATAAGTCAAATTATTTGAGTTCACCCTGTTCCATCTGAGTGGTAATGAAGTGACAGGGAAAAAAATCATTGCCATGGGAAATTTGGTAACTAGGTAAATAAATGCTCAGGGTGCTATGCTATGATAAGACTCAGTAAACAGTTTCTGCAGCTGTTGTTCTAAGGGACACACAGCAAATGGGTGTCATGTGGAAAGAAGTGGGTCAACAGATAACCATTTCTTACCCTTTTCCAATATTCACAACCATAATAAACAGCCTCTCCATCATAGAAATGGTGTTTTTGAAAATCACATTCGTTTTCAGATTTAGACCAAGTAAATATGCAGAACTACCCAAAGGCATCATCTATTGTGAAAAATCAACTTATTTTTTCTAAGTTAAGACAATACTGTAAAGTAAGAAGAGAATAATAATTTAACAAAAAGGAAACCCTTACAACAACAAAGTGCAGAATATCCTCTTCATTCAGCTCATTTTTCAGTTTTCGGAACAAAGTTTGCATTGCTTTGCAAGGTCCACACCAGGCTTGGTAAACATCGATCACTAGAAGATGATAATTTTAGGCAGGTACAGAGTCAAAAGATTCTGCCATTGTCACTTATTTCAATGCTGGGCCAGGGGTAATATCAAGGATGGCAGGATTTCACATTCCAAATGGGGATCCGCACCCTGCAGAGAGGCCCATACCCTAAAAGTCCAGATGGAGAGGGTCCCATACCTGTCAGACCTTTGTTCTGTAGCATCTCATCCCACAGGCTCTGGCTATTGATGACTACCTGTAAAAAGGGAGGGCCTGTCAAAGTTATCAAGTACCTGGCCAACACTAGAGTCAGAAGTGTTGCTGTGCCATGCTCACCTGTAACTGAACTTCTCGCTTTTTGCTTGTCATTGATCTACTCTAGTGTGAGAAAAGAAGTACAAAAAAGTTCAGGAAGAATTGTAAATTATTGTTTCTTTATGCTTGAAGTAGGCATCTTCATACACGGTAGACATTTCCATTTGCTAGCTGTTGGATGAGAGAGCAGATGACATCACAGACAGAGCCCAGCATTCCAGACTCCATGCAAAATGTTGTCACAGTAGCTTAGATCTCAGTCATCCTGAAGCAAGATAAGAACGTTAGGAGTTATACTCTTATTAAAAGAACTGTGTTTTCCCAAAGTTTTCCACAGCATTTCCTGTTTTCATTGCATGCATATTAATTTGCAGTGAATACACTCCTGAATACCTATTGGGATCTGCCCAACCCAGAGATATTTAATTTTTAGAATAAGGCCACTGATGTGTTCTGAAGCACAACACAAATTGTGAAGAGGTCTTAAATTAGTGAGGATAGAACTTCCATTCAGTCATGTCCTGGATAATTTGGACTGACAGCGGATATTAGAATCAAGCAAAGGAATGGCCACAAAAGATGTCCAGGTGCAGGTTCTGGATGTTTAAAAAAAAGGAGGCTTGAACAAGCCATAAGGCTCTAAATGAGCTCCCTGGCTAAGGTCAGTAGCCATTGTGGGGTGAGTCTGCAAAACCCTGTGCCTTGGCGACAGACAGGGCCAAGGCTGGGGGCTGAGGCCAGTTGGGTTCTGGAGAGCATCCTCTCTACTCTAGTCCAGTTAAAGCAAAAGGAAGAGGAATGTTGGGCCTGACAGGGAAAGCCAAGGACACGAACATCTTCACCTGAGAACCCTGGCTGGCACTCTCCATGGACTTGTCTCAACACTCATGCCACAACCAGAAGGTACAATGGGTCAATGCACGCATGAACGACTGGCACTTGACATCCTCCACTTCTTCATCCACCATACTGAAGAGACAACCACGTCCTACTTCCACCTGTATAGGAGTCCTCCCCTGCTTCAGCAGCCTTCTGGGAACCCTCTCTGATAACCCTGTCTTGGTTCTTCCCATCAGCAACCTTAGTTTTCAGGATGAGCATTCCAAGTTTAGACAAGTCCTCTCCTGTCTGGTCACACTTTACAGCACGTGATGTTCATTGCTAAGATTGCAAAAGGATCTGCTTTGAATTCCAGTCTCAGAATAACTCTCTAACATGTCTCCTGGATTAATTAATTAGTTAATTAATCAATTGACTTACTTTCTGTGTAGAAATCTTTTTAGGCTTAACCAAAAAAGTTGCAAAATATAATACAGAAAACTCCCACACCCTCTCCAAAGATCTTCCCTAACCCCAGTGAAATTATCATGGAAACCAGGAAATTGACACTGATATAATCAAGGATTGTTCTATGGTCTTTAAATAAACCTTTGCAATGTTCTTAGCAATAGCCTTCTCTCTCATCCAGGATCCAGTGGAGAATCACACATTGCATTTAGTTGTCCTGCCATTTCCAATCTGGCACAGGCCTGCAAGACCATTGTTTTTGTAAACTTGACTTTTTATTTAAAAAAAAACATGTCATCCTGTTCTTTTCATATGAAAACTATTTTCTACACTTGCATAAACATACCTTTTAGCTTGTTCTACTTTCCATTGTACTTGGGACACAAGTCCTTTCCTTTTTGGGTCATCTGACTCTCCTTAATAATGATTACTTGGCTATTGGTATTTGTAATTTTGACTGGGGCACATCTTTATCAGGGATGGCTTTTTAGCACGTAAGAGCTCTTGTACCTACCCTACATACTGCTGCCTGACTCCTCCTATATCTAGGTACTAGGTCAGTTGTATATTAATGCCAAGCCTTATCGTATTATTTCACATAGAGAATGGAACTATCAATGGATGGTACAGTCCTGGAAAGGGAGCAACTTGCTGTGCCTTTATGATAAACACAACACATCTTAGATTCTCTGCACAGAGGTCCTTAAATCCTTATAGTTTCCAAAGTGATGGACATGCTGGAATTATGTTCCATTGTGTTATTTTGTCTTTTATCCCATTTCCTGAAAAAGCACTACTAAATTCCTTGGAATTTCTTGGATAATAGAAAAATCTTTTGTTATCATGAAGCAACGTTAGCTGTTTTCCTAGATAGCCTGCAGATGTGGGTAGGAGTGGGACTGATCACAGCCAGATCATGATTAGAGGATTGGAACCCTCAGCTTCTCTTCTTCATTATCCAGAGACATGGTGTTGGAAGCCAGATGACAAGTCTGTCATATCTAAATGATGACGCCTCCATGAGAACTCCTAATGTATGAAATTCATAGACTTTTCAAGTTGGGGAACATACCTTTGGGCCAAGAAGGCACTGTACCCCAAAGCCATGGGACCAGAATCTCCTGGGTTTCTTCATTTATCTTTATACCTGTAGCCTTTCTCATATTCTGTATCACAAATCCACAGTCTTAAGTAAATGTTTCCTTAAATTTTAGGAACATGACAAATTATTGGACCTGAGGATGGGCCGTTGGAACTCCCGATTTGTAACTACCTGGGACGAACACGTGAGTAATTGGCAATAGTAGTAACTGCATTTGAGGTGCAGGAAATCACGTGACACTGAGATCCTACCCTGTGGGGTCTGTGGTCACTGAGGCTATCGGTGACACAGTGGAGTTAAAGCATACCTGTCTAGTCTGGAGAACTGGTTGCTGCAGAAAAACTGAATATTTTGGTGACCAGAGGTATTGTTCAGAATCAGCTATGAGGGGAGAGAGTTTTGTTTTAACTCACTAGTAATACTTTAGCCACATGGAATTCCATGTATCAATGCTGCTTTCTCTAAGCCACTGGGAGGTGGAGACAGGAGTTTCTAGTCCCCTTTCACAAATGGGCCTTGTATGCAAATACTTGAAAATTGAGATTTTAAAATGTAAACAACGAAGGGCTTTGATTTCAGCTTGCACATGATTATCAGGACAAATGCACTCTGAAAACACTGCGTGTAAGAAAATGTATTCATACTGTAACACTTGAGAGTTTGTGTTCTAAATGCCAAAGACTACAAGTGATGGTACTTTTAGAGAGGCTGTGATTGTTTTGTCCCTTGTGCGTATTTGACATTGTGTTTCAAGATTCACTAAAGATGTTTCCTTTTCCATCAGCCTCTTCTTACTGGGCTTTGAACACTATGTGGTATGTTCAATTTCTTTCTTTGGGGCATAGGTTTATCAGTGTCCAGATATTTTATTTGTGTGTTCTCAGGATCCACAGAAGAAGACCTGGGTTACAGAATTATGTTTACTTTACTCTCTTGCATATAAAGTTCTCTCTGATAGCAATCATTAGCATTTGAACATAAAAATTCAAGAATTAGCTAAAGGTTTCCTACTGGGGAATAGAAAATATTCTAAACATATATGAACTCTTTCATGAGGCAAAACAAAACTCCACTTTTTAAATTCAAGCAATCTGGTTCAGATAAGTAAATAGACTATTAGGAAACTAAGTGGTATTTAGAGACTTGAAGTTGGTAACTTCAGCTGTAGATAGAAGCACAATAGTGTTCTACAGAGGAGAACTTTATAGAACTTTTTATGTTTCTCCTCTTTTAGATAAAAAAAAGTTGGATTCTGAATCCAATCTAAAAAAAAATTCACCTGAATAATAATACGGAGTAAATGCTCTCTTTTCCCATCAAATACTAAATTAAGGCAGTGAAAAAAATGAAAAGGCATATTAAAAACTCATGCTGAAAAATCCTATTACACTGCAACCTCTTGGGAGCTGCAAGATGAATGAGTCTGGATTGAGAAAATAATTCTGTGCAATTTCTAAATATGAGCAAATTGGATGACCTGAAATGAATCAGAAGGAGGCTTTGAGCATCCTGTTTTGCCTCCTGGCTCAGAGAGTCAGAGCTGTAATAACCCAAAGTGCTAGCCATCCTTCTGCAACCCCTCAGGCACCAATTTGTAAGGCAATCAGATATTATTTTCTACCCTTCAATGTATTTTTTTCTGCATTTACTAAATAAGAAAGGCAAGTTTGGAACAGTGAAGAACTAGCTGTTGCCATTTGAGATCTATAGCTAATGGTATGCTGATAAATGTAACAACCAGTTCTCTAAGAAAAAAAAAAAACCTATACAATAAAGCATAACTTCAACAGATATAAATGGTGTGTCAAATACAAGTGACAAATTATAAAATACACATATATTTCATATAACCAATTATTTTTTTATAAAGTGTTTTTATTGAGTCTTGCCAAACTCAGGTAAGTAATCAATTTATAGTTGTGATTTATTCATAATTTTTCCAATTCAAAATATGAATAAATGTTCTTACCTATTCAGCAAAGAAGTTGCTTGTGTCATCAGTGAGCACTTAAAGCTCCCATTGGAATGTTGTTAATGAGTTAAATAAACTGAAACAATGGAAATGTGTGTTGGAATTTTACACATTCATCAATGACATGAAGAAAAATTTCTTGCTGAATCAGATAATAGTTTGCAAACACTTGAATAATATTTCTTTGTTTTGGGGATTTCTTTGTTTCTGTGCTATTTAGAGTATAATAACAAGACACGAAACGGTTTTAAGTTTAATCTGTATTAACAATGGAACAATAAATAAGCCCTGATTTGTAGCATTTGCAGATTTCTGTTGTATAAGTGCCCCTACATGGTCAATTTCAATTTCAACATATCACAGAACAAAAGAGAGGTGCAATAAAGTGTTGTCCCCTGAATATAAACATATGTAAATAGTCTCAGTGGCAAACAAGAGTCAAATGCAGTTAAAAATGAAGAATGTTCACTTTTGAGTTCAGATTCAAGTGCTATTGTCTTTGTACAAAATATTATTTTACATTTTATGTCATTTATTTTTTTAAAATGGCTGTGATTGCCTAATTCCTAAAAATTTAGCAGTCAGTTCTCATGAACTGATACAAGCAGGTTGGAAAACACCACTGGCTAATAATCTGAAATAAATTTACACAATAAAAAATGTTAGGGAAGAATTGTTTGCAATGTAAGGTAAGTACTACATAAGAATTCAAAATATTAGGGAGGCTCCCACTAGGAAAGCACCAAATGTTTGCTGTTTCCCCAATCTAGTTGTTGAAATGCATTCATGTGGTAGCCATGTATAGATAAGTCAAGCCAGTAAAAATCCAGCACCTTTATTTTTTGTCAGGTGATAGATATTTGTATGAATAAAGAAATGCATGCGCACACACACACACACAAATGACCTTTAATATAGCACCTTATGAAATGTTAACTCAAAATAGATTAATGACTTAAATATAAAGACTTAAAACTATAAAAATTTCTAGAAGAAATCCAGGAGGAAAGCATCATGATATTGATCTTGGCAATGATTTTTCTGAATTTAATAACAAAAACAAATAAGCAAATATGACAAGTTCAACTACACACAAACAAAACAACCTAAAAAGCTTCTGCAAACAGAGCAAAAACAATGAACAGAACAAGAACAGGAAAGGCAATCTAGTAAATAAGACAAACTGCCAAGCCCACACCTGACAAAAGGAGCTGTTTTAAAGGGATCTTCGAAGAGTCTCAAGGCTTCTGCTTTGCTCTTCATCATCCCAAAATCACATTTGTTGCTTTTTTTCTGGTGAAGTTGCCAAGTTCAGCTCAGAGTTAAGGAGCGAGGAATCAGACTCCCACTCTCCATAATTTTTTGCATTTTCTTCCTATTTATTTATTTGAAAAGTCAAGTACCAGAGAGAGATGGAAAGATAACTTGTGTGTGAGAGAGAGACTTTTATCTGCTGGTTTGCCCACCAAAGCTGCAAGAACCAGGACTGGGCAGAGCCAAAGCCACGAGTCAAGAACTCCATCTGGTTCTCCCACATGGGTGACAGTAGCTGAATCAAGGCTTAACCTCTGTACCACAGTCCCTACCCTGCTAAGTTTTATCCAGTTGCCCTTGAAGTCTTTTCCAAATAGTCTTTAGTTATTTTGACAACACAGATCAGTTTTCATTTCATCTGGTTTTCCTTGCTACTTTAACAAGCTGTCTTAGTCTATGAGTAGAACCCTTTTGAAAGCTAACAGGTATGTTTTCAGAAACATTCTCATACTACCTGGTCTTATTTTTTCTATACAACTCACTATCCTTCCAGAGAGATTTTCTGCTTTTTGATGGGAAAGCAGTTAATGAGCTGTGTGATATAAATTCAGTCAGAGAATTGATGCTAATGCTCAGTGACAAAGATAAGAAGACATCTGAGCTCACACCCAGGGCTCAGCATTTTTTTTCCTGTTGCCTACAGTTTTACACTTCTTGCTTGGAAGATGGCTGGCACTGTGGGATCCACACCTACCCAGGTGGTCTTCCAGCTCAGCTTTCCTCAGATTTAACGACTTCAGATAAAAATGGGAAGAGCTTCCTAGTAGCCTGAAGATACAGCTAGAATACATATGCTGTAGGAAAATTTAGGAAACTAACGAGATTACAAGTAAGGAAATGCTTGCTCCCCACATTACAGGGGAAATCACTGTCACTTCTGACAGTTCCTCACTCACTCTTCCTCCCTTTCTCAAAAGAGCCCCAAAGCTCCCATGTGGGAGTCTCCTTGGCTTGGATGTAGCGACCTATTTCCAGAAACTCCTGAGATTCCAACATGATGTGTCACACACCAACTGTGAGTAGCAGGAGCATTCTCTCCATGACCACCCCATCCCAAAGGGGCACTTTGACTCTTCTTTCACATGAATAGCACCATCCTCTCTGTCATAGGCATCATGGATTCCAGACTGTGTTTTGTGCTTTCAGCCAAATTTGATATTACTTTTGATAGTATTGTCTATACTATAATCAACTTTTTTTTCTTTCCTGAATTACTCTTCAATCACAGTATTATCTGTGGTGGCTTAATCATCTCATTTTTTCAAGAAAAAAATTGTCTTGTATATCAAAAATGTAGGATTTTATTAGAGCCAGGATCTGAAAATGGAATTCCCCAAACAACCAGAGTACAGTTTCATCTTGGAAGATATTTCTAGGAGAGGGATCTTTGTTTTCTTTGAATAAAGGCCTTCACTGTTAATAAGTGTGAATTCAGAATAGTGTCTGTGTCCAAGATACCCACCCTCTTTCTTCAAATACTTAAAATTTTTAAAGGTGAAAGGTTAGTAAAGTCTTCTCTGATGAACTACATATGAAATAGAAATACCACATATGGTTGCATAACATTAAAGAATATGTAAATACATTCTAGAATAAATATGACAGAATCTTAAATAGGCAAAGTTCTAAATAAAACTGAGGTGTGTATGTTTCTTTCCATTGATATCAGATATATTTTTGCTTGCACAACAATTGCAAAGAAGATGTGCTATCGGGAACTATTTATGGGTGCATAAACTGAATACCTTAATTATTTGTGTTTTCTTTTGCATTTCATGTACATTATAGATTCTCATATAGTGACCTTCTGGAATATAAGAATCCTGAGTTATTTTAATAGAAGCAATTTGTGTGAAGATGACAAAAAAGTCATGGGTAGCGTAAGGTTTTCAAATAAACAAAATGGAGAAAAATAAAATAGAGAAGACATGCATTTTTCTTTTGGTCATAATGGAAGAGGTATCCCTTTCATCTCAGTTCATTTTCTCCACCTGTCCCTATCTTCTGCTTGTTCAATTTTCTGCTCTCCAGAGTTTAGACATTCACATATCCTTTGGTAAGTGTCTGTTCTCTTTCTGTCCTTCAAGTAGAAGCTCACAGGAAAAACTCTGATTCCCTATTTCTCTGTTTCTATCTTTACATTCTCTTCTCAAGTGACATTTCCAGTCACTCTTGTCATCAGTCCCAACATCTTGATTGCTCAATCCACATAAGAGTTATTACTTTTATTTTGCTCATGTGTTCCTTTACTTGACCATGCTCTGTCATCTGGAAAATTAACAATACTGCCTTAACATTACCTCATCCTGTGAAAATTACTACATTACCACGTCACTCCTTCATTTCTTGGTTTTTTTTTTTTTTTTGTGGTACTATTTTGATTATCCTCATGAACTTCACTTCCTCTGTAGATATTTTCTGTTTTAAGAATTTATTTATTTTATAAATGATACAGTTCCATAAGCTAATGGATTTCACCTTCCCTCCCCAGCTTCTCTCTCTACTGACTTCCCTTATATTATTACAATAATATCATCCTTCAAAAAACAGTCATAAGCCCATGATTCTGCTATTTAAATGTATCCTGACATTGTAGGTATGGACAATGGCAGAGTCCAGCATCCTATTTTCAAGGTGTATTTAACAGTTTCATTGAGAGTGCACCTTTGATTCTGGAGTAGAAATTCATACTGCAATGTATCTTCACTTCTAGATATGATAGTCTTCATTTTACAGTTCCTCCAGATGACTACTTGTACATGCAAGTTTACCTGTATCTATTGATCTTTTATTTTGTGTGAAGATTACCTTACTTATATCAGAGAGAACAAGTGCTAGTTCTCCTTTGGGGACTGGCTTATTTTACAGAGTCTGATGGTCTCTAGTTGGGACCATTTTGTTGTAAATGATAGAATCTGATTCTTTTTAATGGCTGAGTAGTATTCCATATCATAGATATTTTTATGCTTCCAGTGGAAAATCACTTTCTCCAAGCACTTACTTGTTTGGTCACACCCTTTGCTGTGTTATGGATAACTGTCCCAAGATGTGCAAACTACCTGCCTAGCTTGCTTTCAGCAAGAATTCTGCTGAATCTGTATAACAAGAGTCCCTCTTGCCTTAGTGTTTTCTTATCTGTTCTGCATCTTAGCTGCAAATTCTCATTATCCTTGATAGAGTTGAGATCAAATCCATTATCTCTCCCCCACTACAAGACCTCATTGCCTTTGGCAACAATTCCACCTAAATATAATCACTCTTACCATATCAAGCAACTGCAACACAATAATGTGCTTTTTTATTAACATGAATGAGAAATAAAAAAAAAGGAGCTGATTTGGAGGGAAGACCATGACTTCAGCAGTTTTAGGAATACAAGATGGAATAAGACTTAATTTCCATTACTGGCTATTAAGCCATAGTCATTATGATTCACAGCCATAATGAGTGCCGAAAGTACAAATCACAGTGCCAATGTTCTTTTAGCTGGCAGCATTTGGCTTGAGTCAACATCATTCTGTATGACCAATGATTTGTGAACAAATAAAACTTATTTTACTAAAGACTCTAACTAATCTTCTCATCCCACACATGCACAGATTTTCTGTGAACTCTGCATGAAAAGGTATTAGATATTAGGAGACTCTCTGGCCGTAGGCCAGTTCCTTTATGTCTCTGAACTCCAAAGTCTTTACTGGAAACTAAAATAGAAGTTATTTAATGGCTTTCAGCATGGTTTAATAATTTAAAATGTGAAAAGACTTAGAATAATGTCTACTTTATGGTGAAATTCAATAATTATTATCATGTGGAGATGCAAGTTTCAAATATTTTCATTACTGTTTCTATGTGAAATTCTATCCCACTTGAAACTTTTGAAAGTATCTCTTCAGAAAGCTATCAACATTAAGAATAAAATGAAGATGGAGGAGAAAGTGCTGAGGAATTGTGGTTGGGTATGGGGAAGGGAGCATTACATGCCTGGAATGTTTTCAGTTGATAGATGCCCATATTCTTTCACACTGATGATTCATTGATTAGTTACTAAGTGAGAAAAACAAAATTTGATTACAGCATCTGTATTTGGATCATCTTAACATCATTATGTCATCTGAGACAAATTGCTCAGCCCACAGAATAAAACAGAAGGTCATGAATATCTATGGCATGTGTGTGATATATTAAATTCCTATGGGTTCTGGCCAGAACATAATAATAGGGATTAGATTTACCCTATTATCTAAATAACAAAAATGTGACAAAAATAAGTGTATCCGTGGCTTTCAGGAATTAAATGGGCAAATTGGAACACAAATAATTGAGAGATGGAAAGCAAATGAGGTGAGCTCTGTGTTTGTCCCTGCTTATGACCTAGTTAAGATTTCCACTTTCTTACCTAAGAAGGGAAAAGCCAGGCCTAACCAAGAAGGATTGAGTGAGGAGGACAACAAGCTAGAATTTGCAGAAGAGAGTAACAGAAAACAGAATGGAGAAAGCAAAATAGTGGAGAATTACAGTCCTTTCCGGAGTTTGCACTGTCTTCTCTACAGCGCCGTTGTTCAGCTGAGAGTTGATTAGTGTGGGGAAAGAAGAGCCTGAGGAGTTCAGCAGTGACTGATTTTTTGGGGAATGGTTCAGGTTCCCAACTGACAAACTGAGGACCCTAATGGATGGGATACTAGGAAGAGAGTCCTCAAGAATATTTTGACTGAATATGAGGAACAAATAGGCTCCACATTTGCCTAGCAAATCTTAAAAAAAACCAGGAATGTATTAAACTACAAAGAAGACAACCCATAAACATGAATCAAAACACAAAACATCCACCCTCCAGCCAGGTAAAATTTATAAAAGTATGAGAGAGGATTCAAAATTTATACTGAAGGTGAAGCAGGAAAATCTGACACATATAAGAAGGGGGAAAAGATCACTCAATAAGAACAGATCCAGAACTGACCTAGAGATCAGAATAACAAAATCAGAAGGTTCAAATATTAATCGCAATTTCATTCCATACATTCAACAATAAAGAGTGGATACTAAGGATATAGACAAGACTCAAGTAAAATTCTTTTAAGATTTATTTATTTTTATTGGAAAGACAGAGTTACAGAGAGAAGGAGAAACAGAAAGATCTTCTGTCCACTGCTTCCCTCCTGAAGTGGCCACAACGGCCAGTGCTGAGCTGATCCAAAGCCAGGAACCAGGAGCTTCGTCTAGGTCTCCCACACAGGTGTAGGGTCCCAAGGCTTTGGGTCCTCCTCAACTGCTTTCCCAGGCCAAAAGCAGGGAATTGGATGGGAAGTGAAACAGGCAAGACATGAACAAGTGCCCATTTGGAATCCTGGAAGATCAAGGCAAGGATTTATCCACTAGGCTATCATGCAGGGCCTCAAATCAATTCTAAAGATGAATACTGTCTCAAAAGGAAAATAGAGGATGAAATTACTGGCAAATGAACACTGCAGAAATACTGGTTAGTGAAGGTGAAGACATAACAAAGCATATGATCCCAAGTCAAATAGAAAAACACAAACTTTTAAAAACTAGGAAAAGCATCAGTGCAGTAAATGGAATATTACCTGCACATACATTGAAAAATAAAACGGATCTTATTGCATGTGTTTGGAATAGCCATTAAAACACTTGGGACAACTGCATTGAATATTGAAAGGCCCAAGTTCAATGCTCTGCTTTCCATTCCAGCTTCCTGCTATTGTGGACACGAGGAGGCAGAGTGTGTGGCCTAAGCATTCGGGTCCTTGTCATTCACAAGCAAGATCAAGAATTTGAGCTCCTGGTTTTAGCCTCATCCAGGCCTGACTATTGCAGATATTTGGGGAGTGAACCAATGGATCAGCTCTCTTTCTCTCTCTTTCTCTCTCTCTCTCTCTCTGTCTCTCTCTCTCTCCCTCCCTCTCTCTCTCCTTATGTCTTTCTTGGTTCCTCTGCATGTCAAATGCATTTTAAATGAATTTAGTAAATATGAAATAAAGATCTGAGATTAAAATCCCAATTTGATACCTTGCAGCACTAGAAAAAATGAAATAAATAAGTCCAATGTTAGTAGAAGCAAAAAATTAACAAAGATTACAATGAACATAAAGGAAACAGAGGCTAGGGGTAAGGAGACCTTTCTCAAGAACTAATGACCTCACTTTTCCAAATGTTATGAAAGTTATACACTCGTGGGTACCAGAGCTCAATGAGCCTCAAAACAAGAAACAGGAGGAAAATTACACCAAGGCACACCCAAACCTATTTCCTCAAAACCAAGGATAAAAATGAAAGCTTTAAAGTAGAAGGAGAAAATAATACGTTATCTGCCGAGGGTCAAAGATAAGGATTTCAATAGATTTTATATCAGAGTTTAAGTGAGAAGATAGTGAAACATCTTTAAAGTACTAGAATAAAAAAATTGTCAAGCTACAATTGTTTTCTTGTTCTTTTAATTTTCTTCTTTTTCAAGTTTTATGGTATAATTTGGAGGTTCACAACAAGATGTTGTGGGATGCTTATAAATAGTAAGATGATTGCTATAGGGAAGCAGATTAACATCTATCTTGCCACAGCTTTTGATGGCAAAGAATATAAACTGTACTACTTAACAAAAATTCCCAATATGACACATTTTTATCACCTCTAGTTCTTGTGTTGTACCTGAAATAATAGCTTTTTGGATGATACCAGAGTGTATGTTTCTCCTCTTCTATGCTGCTCCACAAGTATCATTTTCCTGCTAATTCATTTTTTCTTCTATTTTCATGTAATTGCTTGTTTTTATCAGTCTGACTCTAATGTTCTTTGCCATGTTTCAGCAATTTCAATTCTTTTGAATGAGATTTTTCAATAGGGCATTGATTTCTGAAAAATGTTTTTGTTCCCTATTCTTTAAGGTGTGCCAGTTTATGTTTATGACAATAGGTGTTCAGATCCTATCTGAGCAACAATTTTTGTCCTGCCTTTCCCTTTTGCTTTAGAAATTATTTCTGGGGGCCCGGCGGCATGGCTTAGCAGCTAAAGTCCTCGCCTTGAACGCCCCGGAATCCCATATGGGAACTGGTTCTAATCCCGGAAGCTCCACTTCCCATCCAGCTCCCTGCTTGTGGCCTGGGAAAGCAGTCGAGGACAGCCCAGAGCATTGGGACCCTGCACCCGTGTGGGAAACCTGGAAGAGGTTCCTGATTCCCGGCTTCAGATCGGTGCAGCACCGGCCGTTGCACTCACTTGGGGAGTGAATCATTGGACGGAAGATCTTCCTCTCTGTCTTTCCTCTCTGTATATCTGACTTTATAATAAAAATAAATAAATCTTAAAAAAAAAAGAAATTATTTCTGTTAGGAATTTTTAACATTAGCCCAAAATGCCAGACACAGCGAGTCACACAGAATGTCTATATTGCAGTGGGAGAGGTGGCCACAGGGAAGGGAGAGAACAGAGAAGAGGAAGACCTGGCCACGGGAAGAGAGAGAAGGCAGAGAGCAGAGAGAGAGAAGCGAGAGAGCTAACCCACGCAGGTGCAGGATTCCAAGACTTTGGGCCGTCCTCTACTGCTTTGTCAGGCCACAAGCAGGGAAATGAATGGGAAGTGGAGCAGCTAGGACACAAACCAGCACCCATATGGGATCATGGCACATGCAAGGTCAGGATTTAGCCACTACTAGGCTATCACACTGACTCAAGAACTCGTTTTTACACTTGAGAATAGGGGAGGGAGGTCGTCTACCTGCAGGGTTTCCATGTGTCTTCCCTCTGAGCTCTGCCCAGAGAAGCTGACCCACAGGCTCCTTTGCCTTTTGTCTTCCAGGTAATTCATACAAAGCAAGTGGAGGGGCAATGGAGACGAGTGGGCTTGTATTTATTCAACAGGTTTATCTAATGCAGCACTGCCTGTAAAAGGTTTGAGCTTCTCGCATAAGGGTTTGAGCTTCTTTCAGAGCAGCTCTCTACATTACTTTCTCTTTCCAGCTTCTGCAACCACTTTGACATTTTAGACCTAGGGAAAGCATCCCCCACAACTTTGTAACCAGCCTGTTATGAATTATCTTATGAACTCTTCAGAGTTCATATCTAGTATTAATGAAGTCAGTCAATTGTTAATCCTCCAGTTGGTTGGTTCCTTTTAAACGGAGGGTGAGTCAGGTGACCTTCTAAGCACAGAATTTACATCAGATGATTGGTTGAGGAGGAAGGATAATTATCATACATTGGAATCAGATACCTGATGAGATCTACTCTGTGTTCCCATTTGATAAAGTTCACTATGAACTATCAGTGACTACCATCACCCAGGATGAGGGACAGTTTCCTGTGTCCATCTGCCCAGGCGGTTAGGTCATTGTACCTTTCCTCTGCTATGAGCAGCTTCCTTCCTGGCAAAGGTCTCTCAAGGGCAGAATTTCAGATTTCACAGCAGCAAGCCCCCAGGGTCTGCTTTCACTCTGTGTTACCTTAAAGGATTGTGGCAGATGGGCTAACAGGAGTTAGGGTCACTTCCCTGTTGGAAAGATAAAAGGGGGAGTTTCTTCTGTCTGCTTTTAGTGAGTCAAAAATGCCGACCCATTCTTCTGAGTTTCTAATTTTACCATGAAATTAGAAAGAAGTTAGCTGCCACACCCTTCTGAAGGCTTTTTTTTTTTTTAATTCTCAGCAAACTGGACAGGATTACAATTCTGGCCTTCTGATGGATTCTGTCCCACCTGCTTGCTGATATTAACTCTTATTCTGCCCACCAGGCTTGTGCTTGAAAGAACACCACTTAGAGCATTTCTTTGGGTTTTCCTCTCTTGGAAATCAGTTCCCATCTGGTCTTGATGCTGCGACAAGTGGTTTCTGTCTGTGAAAAGTCTTGCTTTGCTCACCATAATTACCCACATGAAAGTTTTCCTTTTGTCTGAGAAAAGAACCGAGACTGCCTCTATCCCTTGCATCACTTTCCCAATAGCAGAATCATTTGATTTGCAGGTAAAATTAACAATATGCAACCATATAAGTCCTTTTATCTGTTCTCTATTATCTCTTAACAGTGGGAATGAAATATATAAGAGATAATGAAATCTGGATAAATAATTATAAGTCTGTTTGACAAGGACACTGGTAGATATTTCTACAAATATGTGTATCAGCTAACTGATAGAAATGTCTGACATATTTCCCTGTCTTATATACAAGGTCAGTTTTTGTATGCATGCTAAAGGATTTAGAGTGAAAAGAACTCAAAGGGAAATAAGGAAAGGAGTCACACAGAACTGAAATGGAGACATTGATAATTTAGGGAATTGGGAACGCAGGCTCTGAGAAAAGAAGTACAAAGTCCAATGAACTAAAGAAGTCTGCACATGTCTGAGGATTGATAGAGAGTAGTCAGTCTAAACTCCTTCCTCTCTTAAACCTGGTCTGAACTGTTTTGGAATGTTATCACCAACTGCAGCACCAGTTGTTCTTTGCCCTTCTAGGGCATTTTTCACGTGTGTCCATATCCTGTGCCCTGAGACAGCCTCTGAGGGCCATTGCCCTGCCTCTGGGCCTTAGGCAGAGCAGCTAAGTGCCAGCATTTAACCTGCTTGAGCATGAATAAGGACAGTAATGGGAATAAAAGCAGTAAGAGAAATTGGCAGCAAGAGAGGCTTTGACAAACTCAGAAACCATTGAAAGAATATATTTAAGAAGGCACAACGGGGCCCAGATACGCGAGCCTGAATCACTACAATGTATTCCAGTTAGGGAGAAAATAAAAAGCTATAGAACAGAGTCTTACAACAAATCAAGCCAGTGTTTGTCCTTCTAGGGTGCTATTCCTGTTGCTATTGTAGTTTTGGCTGTCATGTTTGTGATATGTAACCTGCTGGTAGCCAAGTATTCCGGCATTCTGAGGTCAAGCTTATAGTTCACAATCAAATAGAATAACTCCAAGTGTTCAAGCCAACCGTGATGAATCAATGTCTTCTCAGATATTGCAAAAGTTTTCTAAAATGTGTAATTTCCTGCACAACTCTTTGCTCTGAATTCCATTTGGCAGAGTTCTCCTTGTGAGTCCTGTGGCTCCTGTTGAGTCTACTTCTCACTTCACTGCATCCATTCACTCAGAACATCAATAACCAAGGTGTTAGGCAACTTTGCATTGATCTCAAACACTGAAATAAGTAGCTCTTTGGGTAAAATATACATGATAAGGACAATGAGCTATCCTCTTCCCACAAGAACACCTTATCCCACTACAGGAGTTATGAATCTCAGCGAATGAACTTCGAACACATTTTATAAACTCAAGACTTTGAGAGAGACATTGAGCAATTCGACTGTGCCAGGCTTTACCCTCCTGAGAAGTCCAGCATATCAATATGGCACAATTTGAGAGATTTAAGGAATTTAGCTTATCTTACAGGACATCAGGAGGGTAGCCTGAATTGTTTTTGAAAACAGTGCATAAGCTTATTGATCTTACTAAAGGACAAGTTTGCAAATCGAAAACTCTGAGACATATCCAGTGCTAGGGAGGCCCTAACATTTTTGTGAATTTTTACCTCCAGAATCTTAAGGGATTCTCACAGTAAATAGTGGAGAAAATTCACTGGGGCTTCTAGTAGGGAGAAGGGAAGAGAAATCATTTTAAAATGCACCAGACCATGCTGTTATTCTTAATAAATTCTGCCTTAAGCATAGCTATTTATTCAGAGCCTAACCTGCTGGTGTTTTATCAAGTTAGGAGATGGGGGAAAAGCCAATTCTAGCCATTTCTAACTGTGGAAGGCTAATTGTATCTTGTCTCATGTAAGAGTGGAGGAAACCAGCTGAGAACCCTGTGTAAAGTTCAGTAGCCAAGAGCGCAGCTTCACTAAGAGACTGAGGTCTAGTCGTAAGAATGCTTTCCCTTTGCCACAGCTTACCACCTTATCACAGCAGGCCTATCCACAGTGGTTCCTTTTTCACCCAGTGTAGTGTTTCCTGCTTCAAGACAAAATCACCAAACATACTAAATGACAATATGGACACTTTGGAGAGAAGACAGCAAACATTACAATCAGACTCAAATATGAAAATTATTTAGAAAGATCAGATCAGGAACGTAAACAACTCTGATTAATATGCCAAGGGCTCTAATGCAGCCAGTAGCCTGTGTGCAAGAACAGATGGGCAGTACGAGTTGACAGATGGAAATCCAAAGAACCAAAAAGAAGTGCTGGAGATAAAAAATATTGTCACAGGAATGAAGAATGCCTTTGAGGGGCTAATTAGGAATCCAGACATGCCTGAGGCAGCCATTTCTGAGCTTGAGAGTATCTCAACAAGTAGTGCCAGAACAAGTGGCTTTTCACATTAAAAAATATAGTCAGATTTCACTCCCTTCTCAAAGATTAACTCAAAAAGAATCACAGGTGTAAATATAAAACAAAAATGCATGAAATCCTCAAAGATAACTCAGGAAAATATCAATATGTCTATGAACTTGGTGATGACTTTTCAAAGGCTACAGTGAAAGTATGATCCAGAAAAGAAAATACTGTGGATGGGTGTTTGACACAGCTGGTCAGTTACACATGGGATGCACGCATCCCACATCAGAGTGCCTGGTTCATGACACTGATACATCTTTTTCAGTCCACTTTCCTGCTAAGGCACAATCTTGAAGGCAGCAGATGATGACTCAAGTACTTTAATCCACGCCACGACACACATCCAAGAGATCTAAATTCAGTTTGCAGTTTTTGTATTTGAGGTGGCTCAGGCCTGGATATTGCAGACATTTGGGGAGTAAATCAGCAGAATGTAAATCTGTGTATGTGTGTGTGTGTGGTGTCTCAACCAAAAAAAATTTTTTTAAAAGAAAAGAATCATGAGGCTAGACTTCGTTAAAATGATTTTTTTTTTTTGCTCTGATAAAGACAGGATCCACAGAATGAAAATTTCAAAATTTTGTTTCCCATGTCAGAGTAGCTAGCGTTAATTCTGAACTTTGGTTCTTGATTCTAACGTGCTAATAATGCAGCAAGATGGAAAGCTGAAGAAATTGGGATCCTGCCACCCATTTCCAGGCTCCCAACCTTAGATTGGGCCCAATCCAAGGCATTGCAGAAATGTGGGAGTAAACCAGCAGATGGGAACTCTCTCTGTCTCACTCTCTGCCCTTGATATAAGCAAAACTTGTAAAAAAAAAATAACAAAACTAATGATCCTGTTAAAATTGAGTCAAAGGGCTTATAGGCACCTGATTCAAGATATAAGGACATTCCATATCATGAGAAACACATATTAATATGTACCTATTACTGTGGTCCAAATCTACAAGAGTGATGACACCAAATGCTGATGAAACTATAGAACACGGGAATCTCTCATTCACTACTGGGGAGAGTACCAGAGGGGACAAGCACTTTGAAAGACAGTTGGGCAGTCTTCTACAAAATGAAAAAGACATTTATTCTATAATCCAACTATCACACTCCTTGGTATTTACCCAAATGAACTGAAAAGTTATATGTACATTAAAAAGTTTATGTCCTGATATTTGCAACAATTTTATTCATAACTGCAAAAAATATGGAAGTAGTCATGTTATTCTTCAGTGAATAAAATGAGGTGTATGGATGCTTCAAAAAAAAAAAAAGAAAAATAAATAGCCTTATGTCAAGCCATGAAAAGATACAGGAGCGGGCCCAGCGGCGTGACCTAGTGGCTAAAAGTCCTCACCTTGAAAGCCCCAGGATCCCATATGGGCGCCGGTTCTAGTCCCAGAAGCTCCACTTCCCATCCAGCTCCCTGCTTGTGGCCTGGGAAAACAGTCGAGGATGGCCCAAAGCTTTGGGACCCTGCACCCGCGTGGGAGACCTGGAAGAGGTTCCTGGTTCCCGGCATCGGGTCGCGCGCACCGGCCCGTTGCTGCTCACTGGGGAGTGAAACATCGGATGGAAGATCTTCCTCTCTGTCTTTCCTCCTCTCTGTATATCCGGCTTTCCAATAATAAAGTCTTTAAAAAAAAAAAAAAAGAAAAGATACAGGAGCAAACGGAAACTAGTATTATGTCAAAGAAAGAAGTGCAAAAAGTAAAAACACAGAGTCTGACTCTGTGACCTTCTGAACAGATAAAACTGTGGCGATAGTAAAGGTGCAATGGCATTGAGAGACAGGAGGAACGGCAGCAGCACAGAGGATTTCCAGGGCAGTGAAATGACAGTGTATGATGTATAATGGTGGCCTCGTGTCCTTTCACATGGTTAAAATCTATAGAAGGTACAACACTTAAGAGTAGGCTCTCATGTCAACTCTGAACTTTATGGAATAATGATGTACCAATATAGGCTCATTAATTATAATGGGTGTGGTTGATGGAGAGAGTGGCTATGTATGTGTGGAAATTCTGTCCTCTGTGCTCAGTGTTGCTGAGAATCTAAAATGGTCTTTAAAAGATCAAAAAACAACTAACCAAATATGTGAACTCAAATGCATATTCACTATCCCACATGCTATTGATTATTTCTGCCTCAGTTAGCATATCAACTATGTCTGTCCTTGTTTTTTTTTTTTTAAGTTTGCTTTATTTGTCATTTATTCACCGTATCTCAGTTACACCATTTTGGAATCCACAGTGACAGTCCCGTGCAAGCAGGGCTCACCCCACCAATCATCACGCCTAGGGCACAAGCCCTGATCAGAGGGCCCAGCTGAATGGATGGGATGGTGGTGGCTCCTGTTAGGGTCTGGCAGTCCACAACCTGTGGGCAGGGACAGGTCCCTGGACAGGGAGGGCACCATGTCTTATGAGCTTCCTTTGGCTCGGGACTGGGTCTAGACAAGGCCATGTGTGGTATGGTGTTGAGTCCTGGGCCGTGTAGGTTAAGGGACCGGGGCTGACGTGAGATGCTGCCAACTTGCTAGGCAACTTTAGGCCAGTTTGTGTCTGTTGGGCACTGCCAATGAGGTGTTGTGGGAAACCCCTCCCTGACCCAGGTAGGTAGAATTTGCCACCTCTGCTGACTTGGGAGAGGGCTGTGTGCTGCTGTGTGCTGCTGGTCTATCTTTAATAACATTTTAGGTAGACTCTGTCCCAACTAAAATATTTCTCTAGCTCTTTTCTTTGAGTCTCTGATTCCCTTGGTAAAGTATCAGTAGACAATGCCCAAGTTCTGATTGCTTCCTACTCCTCCCTCTAGAGGAGCCGGAGAAATTCACTCAGCTTTCTCTATCCCAACAGTTAATTAAGATGCCTTTCTAAAACAAGGACCCTTTTGTCTTTAAGACAAAAGGCCTTTGAAAGAGATTATTGTCATTGAATAAGCACTGTATTGGAATGGTGGATTTTAAGTTAATTTTTCATTGATCCTTATCATTTAAAATTTTGTGTGCATGCCCAATTAAATGCGTATCGATTCTTATTGTATACTCATGTACTGATAATATCAAGAAGGTTTGATTAATTTTGCTAAAAATACATATTTTTCACTGCTATGCTTTTTGCCTACCTATAATTATTTTTTGCACACTCTAATTCTGAAATGAATTGAATAAAGTAGACATCTTTTTCCACACAACTGGTGTATGGTATTGATGGCATGATGTTGTATCCCTTTGGTTCTGCACTGTTATATAAGAAGTATCATTTTTATCCCTTTCAAGTCTTCTATGTGACATTTCTGCCTGATAGGCTCAATGGAAATCATGTAGAAATCAAAACTCTAATGTCATTCTCAAGATACAGATGCATCTGTGATACACCCAGTGATATTACCACAAGAAATCTCCTGTTTGTTTGAATTATTGATATTTACAAAGGTGTTTATCAGAAAAGGAAGGGGATGAGACTCTTGCGCTTTCCCCCATGCCTCAGGGAATGCATGTGATCCTTATGAACTATAAATCACTTTCTTCAAAGAAAATAGATGGGTAGACTGAGTGAAGGTGCTTTGTCCAGAGCTGAAGGCAAAATACAGAAAAGGGGTCTTGCTGAATGCAGAGTAGCAATAGCACCTGTGGTTTTGAAGGGACTCTGGAAGGAAGCTGCATTGATAGGACCCAAGTGTCAAGAAACATCTTTATATTTAGACTCACTAATCAATATGTACTGAACACCTAGTCTGGAAGTCAGATGAAGGAAATTGAAAGGAGGACTTTTCAGTGAAATGCAACCTGACCATTTCTTCCAAGGAAGAAGTCAGTGTTCATTTATAGCACCAAATTCACTGGTTTCTGAGATCTGTGGTGATCCCGGGATTCAGAGAGGTGGGAATATTCAGGTTAACCTATCCCAGAATCATCACGGAGTTTTGTCTTACACAGCTTTCGATTACTTGTCTCTCTGTATTTGTAACAAAACTCCACTGACTGAGTTCTTGTTCCATGTTGGGGCAGTGTTCCTGGAACATTCCATAACACTATGTAACTTTCATATCCACTCTCTGAAATAGATTTTGGACATAGAAATTGAAGGCAGAGAAACCACAAGGCTGGCCGTCTGTACAAATTGTGCCCTGGTGGCCATTACCAGATCATTTTTGGATGAGTTGGACCTCTCTTATCAAATTCAGTGTCCATGAGATATTTCAAGACCTCAGCATGAATAACAGAATGTAAAATCTCTCTCTCTCTTTCATCTTTTATATTGATTATTCCCTTAAATACCAATTTTTTAGAAAGGATGTGTTAAATAATTTTATTAAAAATTGACTCCACCTATTTTTGTATCATTAAGTTATATATGTGGTAATTGTCTATTGCTGTATAACAGGTTACCCCAGAATCCAACAGCTTGAAACAGATATTTTATGATATCTCATTTTTTGAATCAGGAATTCAGATAGATTTGAGTGGACATTTTTCTCACACTGTGCTGTGTGTCCCTAGACAGTACTCACATAACAGCTGAACTGATCAGAAGAATGCAGAACAGACTCACTCCCATGGCAGGTGCCTTCACTGCAAGACTGACTGTCTCTGGGCTCATCTCCTCCTTCTGTGTCAGACACAACTTCAGCTCTTCTCTCCTGTAGGAAAGTCTTTGCAGGGCAATTGAGGCTACAAGAACCATTGTTGCAAGGCGGCAGGAAATGGAGTTTGCAGGTTTCTTAAAGTGATACCTAGAAATTGGCTCAGTGTCACTTACCCTGTGTTCTGTTGTTGCAGCAGTTAGAAATTCCATCCTTAGTGAGTGAGGGAAGATACAAATTCTACCTCTCTTCGGGAACAGTGTCAAAACAAAACAAAAACTGTGTGTCCATTGTCAGTCTATGTAACTTTAATCCAGTGCAGTGATTCTCAGATTTCAGCTTGCCACGACCTCACCCAGAGAGCTTGTTAAGCCACAGGACATACGTTTCCACAGTTGGAATTTTTGAAGCAATCTTGACTGAGGACCAAGAACATATATTTCTGATAAGGTCTAAGGACGTGCTGCTGACTCAGAGACCATATTGTAGAGCTTTCAATGGACTGTACTACATTAACCATGAATAACTCCTACCCACTTCCACCCATCCTGTTTCCTCCTAGTAGTCTTTACCTTAAACCGCTACAGTATATCTTAATGTACAAACACATACTTATACTTCTAGTCTTTGGGGACAAAAATAGAACTTGTAATGCCATACCAGACACAGTTCTTAGCTAGTAAGCCAGACAACAGGCAAAGAGCTGTTTGTTATCATCAGTAATGGGGTCACATAGAGGCTTACAAGTGAGTTGTAAATGTCAGATACAAGTACCTTAAGTGGCAGCATTATACAGGTATACATAATTTATCTTCTGAATAAGTTATTTATTGCTGCATGCCATCATCCCAAAATGCAGTAACTTTAAATAACAAGAGTTTATTATTTCATGATTTCAGGACAGAAATTTAGAAGCAACTTAGTTGAGTGATTCCAGCTCTTGAGGCAGTAGTCAGATTGCCAGCTGGGCTGTCAGCAAGGCTCAAATGAAATAGGATCCATTGCTAAGCTCACTTCTTTGGTACTAGTGAATCTTAGAAGACCCACTTTAATCTCACTCACATGGCTGCTAGACAACTTGGATTTCCTGCCACAATGGCTTTCTGTAGGGCTGTTTCATGCCAGGACTTCCTTCAGAGTGAAGTAATAATAGTGGCCAAAAAGAAGAGTGGCCAAGATGGAAGTCAGTCTTTTGATAGCGCAGCTTTGAAAATAATGTTCCATCACTCAGCCTTATTCTAATCATAAGAAGCCAATGAAGAGAGAGGAGATGACACAGGAATATGAATACTGGGAGGCAGGGTTCAGTAAGGATCTTTTTGGAGACTGCCTAGCATATTATAAAACAAAACTCACAGAACCCAATGTGCTGGTTACTTCTGACTAAATCCTGGCTATAATTAATCGCAAACTTTTAAAATTAATTTATTTACTTTTGGAAAGGCAGATTTACAGAAAGAAGGGGAGACAGAGAGAAAGAGCTTGTATCTGCTGGCTTACTTCCCTCATGATTACAATGGTTGCAGCTGAGCTAATCTCAAGCCAGGAGCCAGGAGTTTCTTCCAAGTTTCCCACATGGGTACAAGGACCCAAGGTTTTAGGCCATCCTCTACTGCTTTCCCAGGCCATAAGCAGGGAGCTGGAAGGGAAGTGGAGCAACCAGAATAAAAATCAGCACCCCATAACCCCATATGGGATGCTGGTGGTTGGAGGCTGAGGATTAACCAATTGGGCCTTTGTGCCAGACCCATTAATCACAATCTTAAAGTGATTTTTGCTTGAGAATATCATATCCTCTCCAAAATTGATTAAATATATGTTTTAAGTATAGTGCTATTCATCTTATGCTCAGACAGCAGTAGTTTTAGTACAGTGTTTTAGAAGATGATGATTATAATAGCAACAAAACAACTTAAAGGCAAAATTAGGAGTGTAAAATCCATTTAATTTTTGAATAGCAAATTAAATAACTATTTACAGTATAGATACACAAATGTCACATTTCTTTATGGATCAACATTTTGTGGGATTTTGGACATGCACTAAAAGTTTTCAGCCAAAAATATATCACTGAGTTGGAAAGAAGAAATATCATAATGCTGGGTCCTACATGCCAGGCCTTCTGCCATATTTTGCACCCATTGTTGCCTTAACACACAAAATTTAGCCTCACTAGCAGACCATAAAATAGTCCATAAAAAATTGGAGCTCAGAGATTGTAAATACTTCATCCATATTTTCAGATTACTCCATAAATCCTAGGCATAAGTTTTGCTCTTTTGTTAACCCCTAAGGGTGTTGTTTGTCTATATGGTTCAATAAATAAGTCTCATAGCTATCATTACTATAAGCCAAGTCTAATTGCATCTCAATTTCTGTGTTATGCAAGTAGAATTAAAGTTGGTAGTTGGTTGTGTTGATAGTTTTAATAAATTTAGCTGAAATCAATGTTACTTTTAATTATGCATTCTACCTTGCTATTTGGAGCTCCTTGAAAAATCATGCAAACGCTCTTACAGTCAGCAAAGTTTGATGTCTAATAGAGTCTGTAAACAGGGATAGGCAAAGTCTTACAGCCTTATACCTTTTCCAATTGTTTTTCCTGCTTAGTAAATCAGTGTTGGGGAAGGAACACCTACGAGGTGACCTCAGCCCCCTGGGTATCTATTGTCTTAATCAGAATCAAAGCACAACACTATGCAATCATTCCTGAGTTTCCTCTAACTCTTCAAACTTCTTTGTCTGAGCTAATACTTCCCTCCCAATACTAAGAAATTGTTTGCATACTGGTCATTTTTATAAGGTAGCTATCTCAGGTTTAGCGTAAGTTAAATAAATTAGTACTTTTTTATATGTCAGTTTTTCTACAGAATCAGAGACTCTTTGGGAGTTTCTGGATTTTGAAGAATAGGTAATTTGGAGATAGAGTGAAAGGACATTCTGGGATCAAACCTCCATAAAAGCAAAGATCCGGAAAGTATAGGGAAAACATCGGTTAGTTGTACATATCTGAAGTAAGCTGCTAAACAACAGTAAACGAGTTGCTGAGTCTGGAAAGGATGATGTGATCAGCTCATGCAGGCTGAGATCAAACATGCTAAATGTCAAAAGCAGACAGGTGGTTGTTCTCTAAAGTGAGGGGAATAATCGATCATCTTCACCTTTGTGTGGAAAAACAATTTTGAGGACAAATTAGAGAAGAGTATTGGAAAACACCTGAAAGCATGGCAGCCACCACTCAGTAGGAGTTATGTCTTTATGGTGGTGGATACACAGCAGCAATGGAAAGCTTAATGGATGACTCCACCTGTGAAACATAGCATATCCAGGCAACAGACAGTGGTCAAAGCAACACAAATTTCATTATAAAGAACTAACTCAGAATTTTCTGAATAATTTTGAATAAAATGTACACGGAATACATGATGGGGTATAAAGCAGACAACTATAACTAGGAGGAAGAAGAAACTCTTGATTTGGGCTCTATACTCTTGATGGGCCCACAGGTCAGGCCAGAGAGCCTTGATCAGCTGAATGATAACAACCATCTGTATCAGAAAGAGAGTTGCAACTGTTGTCATAATGATAACAATCATGGAGTAGTTCATGATGATGAATTCCCTGCGGTTGAGGTCTTTGTAGAACTCAAAACATTGCTGCTCTGAATAACCTGGATTTGTACCATACTGTAGGAAAAAAATTGGTAAAAAAATGAGGCTACCCATCAACCAAATGATTGTGCTTAGGACTATGGCATGATACTTCTGTAACTGTTGCATTTGGAGTTTCTTAAAATAGATGAGTAATCGGAGTATAACAATAGTCACATAAAAAAGGAAGGTGAAGTACATGTGGCCATATATGATGCCACTAACTACTCGGCAGGTAAAAGACCCAAGCTCCCAGACGACTAAGACATAGTAGCTGAGGCGGAAGGGAAGGCTGACCAAGAGAAGGCAGTGCAGCACCATGATGTTGAAGACGATTGTGGCAATCACTGATAGGCTTTTCCTTTTCAGCATCATGCGTAACATCAACACAGTACCAGCAGTGCCTCCAAGCAAAACCACACTGTAGAGTGTTATCAGAATGATCCTACACTGTGTGTTGCAATGTCCTACTTGAAGGTTTGAGGTATTTGTCAGAATAGTTGTATCGTTCATTTCTAGGTTTTGCCACGAAGAGGTTAGAAGGCCAAAAATTCCTAAATAATAATAATAAGAACCAGTTTCACAAAAATTTGATATATATATATATACTAAAGCTATTCAGAATATTATATAAATCTTCAACCTTGGGCAATTGCTTACAAATCTTAAATGATGTGCCAAAAAATATGTTGAGATCCCTCCAAATTACCTAAATGTACTAAAAAGACAGAGTAAGTGAAATAAAACTATGAAAATAAATTTTTGGATGTAAAATTCATTACTACACCTGGGGATTATGCAATCATGGGTCAAGGTTAGGATGAGCATGACACGTGTCAATTTCAGGTGTAACATTTATAGGAGCAAAAATATTCAGTAATTAAAACAGTTCTACATTCATGTGATTTTAACTGAAAATGAATGCAAGAAAAATCATGATTAAAAAAATAGCAACATTATAAATAAAATAACATTTATTAAAATAGCAGCAGTCTACATTCAGGTCTGAACTATAAAGAGTGTCCCTCCTATTATCAGGCAGGCAACTTTAAGAAAATCATAGAAATGATGGTAATTGTTCCAAGAATGTGTATGTATGCACAACATTTTATAATATTTTATTGGAGCAACTTGAACCAGGAGCAACACTGAAGATGCTTAAAAAGTTTGTGGGAAATGGGACAAAAAGTATTAATTAAGAGGCTGCCCTTGTGGTACAGTGGAGTAAGCCCTCTGCCATGCTGGCGTTGGGGGTTCCCTTGGGAGGACCCGGACGGAAAGTGAATTGGGACACAGGGGATGCAAAGACAAGTGAACAAATGCCTATTTTATTGAACTGTTCTAGGCACTTATACGCTAAAACTTTTACAGGGCAGGCAGGCAGGTTATTCATTAATTAAACACTAGCATACATGCCCCTCTAAAGACAGATCACAAGGAATCTGGGCAAGAATCACCAGGCTTCAGGCAACAGCATAGCAAACATAAGCTACAGCCTGGCCCAGCACTGGCTGCTACAGCCATTTGAGGAGTCAGAGAGAAAATGAAAGATCTCATTTCTTTCTCTCTCCAATTATCTGCCTTCCAAATAAATAAATCATTTTTACACCAGTTTATCTGTAAAACACTGTTCATGCATAGTTTGCTCAATTAAGTAGCTTATATTTGTTATTAAAAAATTTTTACACCAAGATAAAATCACATTTTTATTCCTGTTCTATGAACTTGTTGAAGTATCCTTGTGTGTGCTGTTTTCTTCTACGGGCTGTGTCACATTTTAGTTAGCTGTTGCAGTTTGAAATTGGATCTTCTTGGTTTTTATTTAAGTTTTCTAGGTGTGAGAGTTGGGTTTCTAAAATTTTTGTTTGTTTGATTTGAAAGGCAGGGAAGGGTTTATTCCCCCAAAATGTCTATGACATTTCAGACTAGGCCAGGCTCTCATCAGGAGCCTTGGAATGAATCAAAATCTCACACATGGGTGGCAGGAACCCAGACAATGGAGTCATCATATATTACTTTCTAGGGTGCTGGGATTATTGGCAGGAACCAGAATCGGTAGTAGAGCCAGCACTGGAAGGCAGATTCAGGCCTGGGACACACATATCCTAACCGGTATCTTTGGCTCTACCCAAATGCTTGTCATGGTGTGGAAGTTTAAGGGACAGTTTGTTCAGCAGGATAACAGAACATGGGTAGCCTGTCATCCTGCAAATGAATGCCAGCACTGCCATTTCATTGCTGAGGGAGCAACCCCAAGCCACTAGGGCTTTATGCATCTCTAGCTAGGAAATGTAAAATGTTGCACTGGCAGTGCTACAGTGTTCCTGAAAAAATTGAAGTTGGAGAAGTGGAAACAACTTTGTAACTAATGCTATTTAAATGTTGTAGCTTTTAAGGTAACAAAACCTAAGACAGCATTTACTTCTTCCTTCTTGGGAGCATGCATATAGTTAGATTACATAAAATGGTTGATAATTCAATAGGTTTTAGTTATTTGTCCTCATTGCGCAGGCTGAGGCATACCTTAACAACTCAAGTTTTTCTGTGTGGAGAGGTCTGCATTGTTTTCCTGCCCACTTGACTGGGCACAGAGCTGGATCAATTGTATCTAAGCAAGAATTTGTTCTACACTGGAAGAATAAATATCGTAGAGGGACTTTTTTTTTCCACTGTGGAATCTTTCTGAAGAAAGTAATTATTTTCCTAGTGAAAAATACCTTAGATCTGGCATATTTCTTACCATCAGTAAGTTTTACTATAATTTAAACAGTTATTTGCATAACAATAAACCTTGTGTGTTGAATCATGCACTTTATTAAGGAACATCCCTACAAAACTATCACACCTAAGCTTTTTGAGTGAGATGGGACAGTTTTAGATGACTTTATGAACAACAAATATAATGCTGGTTTACTTTGAAAGTTGTGATCATCCACAAGGCCACAGGACCCTAAATTTTTATCAGCTCCACAGATTCAATGCATGTATCTTATAAGGCAGCTTGGTCATTAATTTTGTTAAAAGTTAGAATGCATATAAAAAGAACAGAACAGATTCTCTTATTATAGGTCACTAAAGTATCAATGTCATTTCTCCCTCTGAAGTGTACCTAAAATATTCATAAATACCACACACTGTGTTTTTAGTTGCTTCTCAGAATCTTCCTACACATGTTCAGATTCTTAGGGGAGCTAGAAGTTAAGTGATCATTTTCTTTGCCCTCAAGACCTTTCCCTTGTGACCATACTGTCATTTCTAACATTATCCTACAAAACCTTATAATTACTAGATATTTCTTTGCTCATTAAAACCAGATATTGAGATTTATAGATAAGAATTCAAACCCAGAAACAAATGGTTATGCAAAAACTTACTTGCTTTTTCCTTTCTGTATTTTGCTTCTGGTAGAAGGCTCAAGGCAGTGTGGTCATTGGTTGATCCATATCAGACCAGGCAATGAAGGAAGGCAACAGTCAGATTCTAGCAGACACGACAACCATGTGAAAACATAGGATGCATGATAAACTGAGCAAATAGTTCAGATCTTAAGATCAAAATCTCATAAGGTTAAATAGTCAAAATGGAGAACACAGATGAAATATCTGAGCCACAAACGGATGTTTATCTCTGCAGCTAGTGGTGAAGCAGTTTCAGAATTATTCCAGTAAGTAAAGACTTTTGTTGTCTGTCACCAACCATGACTTATTAGCAGAATTTTTTCTTATTCAAATGAAAACTTCAAGTTTTTTTCCCTCCAGTGTTGTTTATAGTTGTTCTTCCTTATATTGCCAAAAAATGTGTCAATTTCAAGAATAAGAACCTCAAGGGTAGATGCTTTCTGCAAGACTTTAGTTTTCCGAGCAGTAAGCTCCCTTGTCATTTCCAAAGGTGCCTATTTTGATTGGTGTTAAGGTTCTGTTGAAACTAGACCCTCACATGATGCAACTACAACAATAGAGTTCATTTTTCTCAAAACCACTGTATTTTGTTACATCAGCCTCTTCAAGTTCCATCTAGCTTTACAACCTTCTTTAGCTGTGCTGGGATGTCAAAGCTTGATTTTTAAAAAGTGTGAGTTTAGTACAACACTAAGATTTCAGGGAAGTGAGTATTGAGCTTAGTCATTAAGACATGCATATAAGACTGGGTTTACTTCCTGTTCCCACTTCTGACTCTAGCTTCTTGCCTGTGCAGCAATGGTGACTCCATTAGCTGGATCCCTGCTACCCATGAGGGAAACTTGCATCGAATTCCTGGTTCTCAAGTTCAGACCCAGTCCAATCCTTGCTATTGCAGGAATTTGAGGAATGGACCAACAAATAAGAACTTTCTCTCTCTCCCTCTTTCTCTCTCTCTTTGTGTGTATGTTTCTACCTCTCAAATAACTTAAATTATATATTAAATTAAAAGTTTAAAGGGCCAGCATGTCTTCAACAATCGTAACAAAACCCAGTCCCAAATCACATTACTGTTCATTCACAAGAATTCAAAAGAACCAAACTTTATGACCTGTAATGCAAGTTCCTTATGGGTTACATTTAGGTGCTAACTGAAAAGATTTCCATTTGCTTTGGAAAAGAGTGTCTTTTCCACCTATGCCATCCGCTACATGATCATTCAATGGTTTTTGTGGCCACAAAGATATTTAAAAAAACCCAAATAATTTAAATATAATGAAGCAATTAAGCCATATGCTTAATTATTTTAAGAAAAACCCTCAGTAAAAATATGATTTCAACTCTTATTATGAAAATCAAACGTGCCAACTCTATGTAGCTGGAGAACTTTCAGGTGCAATCTGTTCTTGAAGCAGTTTTAAGCATCTCTTCCTAAATTCATTTAGATATATGAAATCCGGTTATAGCCCTGGTTGTGGACGTATTATATGACGGTCCTTATTTTTTTCACATCAAAATGTGTTCCTAGAATCTGCAGGATAAAGTACGTTCCCATAGAAACCATGCTATATTTAGGGGTTGCTTGTCTGATGAAGGACAAACTGGGAAATAAGTTAGATGTGACCAGCAGTAGAGCACAAAAACAAAAACTCAAGTATAATTACTATCGCCAGCACACAATTTAGTTGTTCATATTGATGACATGAGGAATTTGAAGTACTAAAGCATGCATTTGTAATATGAAAGAAGTATGCATATATTCCATAATTTCCCACTCTAGTTAAAATCCAGCACTTTTTCCGTGAAGAGTGTCAATACCTTAACACAGCCAACAAATCCTTAATATAAAAATTTAGAAATACTTTATTTTTTAATCTTCTTACCTAACAGATGAAAGCACCATAATTCACAAAGTTAAACTAGCACAAGGCTACAGAGCTATTGAGTGCACAGGTAAGGATGAGAAACAGCAATCGCCATCCTGATGTAAGACTTCACTCTCACTACACCATGATGCTTATACATGGAGGATTTGAGGCAACCTGGCAGACACGTCAAATTCATGATTTACTTTGCCATTTCTCCATCTGGAATCTCAGTTTTGGAATGAATCCAAACCTTTAAACAGAGGTCTATTTCAAAATTCTAGAGCATTAAAATTCACCTGCAAATATAATTATTTTTTCCCTGCTACCTGCTAAGGTGTGAACATTAACCATCAGCCTGAGGTAGTTTTCAGAAGATGAAGTCAGTATGTCCTCAGCAGGCACAGGCTGGAAACAGATGCTGTGAGAGATGTTCCCCTCTCCTGGTCCACAGCAGGATCCTTTGAGCCAGCCTTCAGTGTGCCTTGGTCCTGCAAACAATGGAGTGGGGTCATTTACCTTCTTCAGAATTGTGAAATTGGTCTTAAGACATATTTTTAGGAATGAGATAACAAGATCTGTAACTGCTAATTCTCAAACCTATTAACACTTGCAAGTTATTATCTAACACTCTGACCATGCCAATTATGGTGCTTTTGATGCCAGATACAGCGTTTGGGATTTCAGCCCCTGTCCTCTCTGTCCTCCTGTGTTCTTTCTCTCTTCATTCATCTCCCTGAGTGCATGTGTGCATCTTACTCTGTCCACATTTTAAATATTTCTTTCCATTGGAAGGAAAAGATTCAGGCAGATTACGCCATCTCTTCCTTCTATGTCACCAATGCAATATGGAGACCCAGGAAGACTTTTTTTCAAAACGTCTTTCTCACTCCTACTTCAGCGGGGCATTGTTGCCCAGGAAGGCATTTCTGAACATCTTTAGAAGTCAATCCAACAAGTACATTCAACAAATATTTTTTCTGGCATTTATATTTTAGTAAAGATAAAATCTCAAAATAACAAAACCATAGCTTTTGGCATGAAAAGTTGGCATGAACGGTCTTGGATGGATGGCTGAAAGCCACAACCATTAGCCCTTAGCTTCGCAGAAATGTGCACCTTGTCCGAGGATACTCTTCTCTGCCCCTAATACAAGGGCACGTGATTTTTAAAGTAAAGCAACAGCAACTGATTTTAGACTATCAGAAAAACTCATTAATGAAGGCTGCAATTTTATATCTGCCTGTAATACCCTCCATGAACATCCTCAGCTGTCAGTGAAATTATACCTTGCTCATTGCTCAGACTCCATTTGCTCCTGGCATGCACCCTGGTCTCTGCACTGTGTTCCTTGTCCCTGGGAGTCTCTCAACAGGAGTCCTTCTCTCACTCCCACATGAGACTTCCCTTTGTCATTGCAGTTGTCACCACTGATGTCATGTCCCTGGGGAAGCCACTGGTTTTGACTTCCACAGGAAAGAGCCAGGTATTATCACATTACCCTGTTTGAGTTTTTCTTTGTTCTGATTGCGGGGTTGTTTGTCAGTTTATGGTATGCCTCTTCGTTCCCTGACATGAACTTTCTCTAGTGTCTCAAAGCATTTATGCTCTGACCTGCTGAATCAAACAGGGTGCCCACTCTGCCTAGTCACCCAAAGCCTGTGTTAATGTAAACAGGTTGAATAAACATCAATTGCTGACATATCTACTACTTTTATAAAAAATAGGTTTTATAACTTCAGCCCATTGCCCTTTGACACCACTAACCAAGGTGGCAATGTCAAAGCTACCACAGCCATAGTCCAGGAGATCTTGTCTCCTTTTCAGAGAGCCGAGTGTCTTAAAACTGTGCATGCATCCCAGGACACAGAAACATTCAATCAAGGATGAGGAAGCATTTTGTTCAACACAGACTTTTCCTGTGGGTCGTCTATTTTTTTTCTCAGATCTCTAGATGTTTTGTGCAAATCATCTCTTTTGCCTTAGGGTAGCAGCCTGAATTCAGTAAAGAAAAATGTAGGTTACCTCTTTCAAGGTTGCTATAGAAAGTGGTTTTAGTTTTTCCTGTTTTGATTCTATTTCCTATGAATGGAAGAAACCAAGTTCGTCAGAGCATAGAAAAGGGGCTGGTGAGTTTACTACCACCTGATACACAATAGGCTGAAGGATGAGCCGCAGTTTAGATCAATGGATTGTACTCAACTGCTTTCTGAAATGATAATGATCTTAGAACTTTGACATGCCAAGAGACTTCAGTCAAAATGTGTTTAACAAGGGCAAATATTTGGCACCATAGCTTAAGTTATTGCTTTGTGTGCCGGCAGCCTATATTAGAGCACCAGCTTTCAAGTCCAGGCTACCCTGTTTCTGCCCTACTTTTCTGCTGATGGACATGTTGAGAGGCAGCACAGAGTGGTTCAAATGGGCAGGTCCCTGCCACATGCACTGGAGGCCCAGATGGAGTTCCAGGCTCCTGGCTTTCGCCTGGCCCAGCCTTGTTGGCATTTGGAGTGTAAACCAGTAGAAAGATGGAGGATCTCTCTCTTTCTTCTCTCTCTCTCTCTCTCATCACCCCCTTTCAAACAATTTAAATAAATAAAAAATTTTTACATGTGACAGTGTATATGATTAACAAACCAGGAAGAACACGGTGAAAATGCACAGAAAGAACCTTTCTCTGACACAGTGGTTTCCAACAGCTATGCTAGGAGACATGCCTGTCACTGTAGTGCTTGAAAAACTAACTTTTTGGAACAGTATTTGTCGAACATTGTTGTACTTAGGAGTAGGTCTAGAGAGCTTGTTTAATTGCAGATGCTGATTTCACCCTTGGTCTGGAGTGGGATCTAAGATTTGGTTTTTCTGAGTGGCCCAGTCCCTAATCTACAGACCGCACTGTGCACAGCAAGCCCTGCAAGTACAATGCCCAATACGGAAGCCATTTGCAACACATGACTATTTAAGCTGATCTAAATTAAACAATTCACCTCCCAGTCACATTAGCCGCACTTTAAGTACTCAATCACAGAAGGCTCTATTGAATCATTTACCACAGAAAACACAATCGTTAAATCATTCCTACTCCCCGCAAGCTCAGCTCATCTGTTGTCTGGCTGATGGCTGCCAGCTTCTACTTGGATGTGGAGCATAGCTACAATTGATCAGGGAATCACTTGTGCTGGGGAATGCGACCCTCGGGGCTGAAAAGAAGCAAGGAGGAGAATTGTTGAAGAATTCAAAGAGTGAGATTTCCAGAAGAATGTGGTCAACAGGGTCAAATGCTGCTGGGAAGAAGAAGCTAAGGTGTGAAAATTGCCCATTGCTCATGAAGAGACCGGTGGTAAAGGAGGACAGTAGTAGTGTCAAACAGGAGCTTTTAAAGGTGGAAACCTTGGGTTTATTGATGTAATAAAACAAAAAACATGCCTATCTTGAATCCCAAAGGAAATTGGCCACAGGGATATATTAATTTTGAATGTTCAAGTCAGTATGAGCCCCTCATTTGTGCTTTGACAGTTGAAAGAACTCAAATAAATAACACTAGCCATCAAAGATTTCAAAGTTTCCAGTCCTAAGGAGCTCATCTCAGCCTTCAAAGAAACTTCCCATTTCCTTCCAGCTAAGTGGGAAAATAATTACTTTGTTTTTATTACACCAGTGACTGCAGTATTCCTTGCTCTCTTGCAGGCTCTTGTTAGGATGAAGAACAATTTCCACTAATCGCTTTTTACCCAAAATCTTGCCAGGTCCTTAAAAATAAACCTTGTTTTCAAGGAGAGGCCAAGTCCTGTGGGGTTTTACCAATCGATATTTGACACCTTGTTCAGAGCGTGAAAAGCAGTTTTAATTAGATGCACAGGCCAGCTTCTTTCTAAATTAAATAAAACTTCTTAAAGTCACATTAATTGCCCTGTTATTAGTAAATTTAAAAAGTCTGCCAGAGCTTATGGAACTCAGTGATGGGCAATGCTGGTTACATTTCCCCACTGCTGCACACAGAAGTCCACTCAGGGAAATGGCATGCATCACATGCCCAGGCAGAAAAGATTTAATTTCCCCTGGGGAAGTATAGGGACTTGGGCACTCAGAATATTGTCTCTAGATTGCTCCAAACTGCCACCAGAGTATGTGCCATTGCCTTATGCAGTGGCAGAAAGAAAATCAGATTTTACTTTTGGAACAAGTGGGTCAACTGGAACTTCAGTTCAGTTGCATGACTTTCAGCAAGTTTTAGAATCACTGAAATCTTTTATTTTTAATATGAATATCATATAATTTTTTTCTCTGCCCGGAGAGGTTTTTTTTCCCCTTATTTTTAAGAGGAGCAAATTATAAGAGATAGGTACCTCAAGTGTGTCTTGATTTTTATTTATTTATTTATTTTATTGGAAAAGCATACTGGAAATGCATATTGGAAGAGGCAAAGACCTTCCATCCACTGGTTCACTCTCCAAGTAGTCACAATGGCAGGAACTAAACCAATCTGAAGCCAGGAACCAGGAGCTTCTTTTAGGTATACCAGGCAGGTGCAAGTCCCAAGGCCCATGGCCATCCTCCACTGCTTTCCCAGGCCACAAGCATGAATTACATGGGAAATGGAACAGCCAGGACACACCGGCCCCCATACGGAATCCTGGTGCATGCACTTTGAAGATTTTAGCCACTGAGACCCACGTGTCTTGGTTTTTTTAAGATAGCTAGACAGTGTTGACCTAACGCATACCCCAAACATTCAGTAGGTTTGTGACAAGGGTTTTGCTTTCAAAGGATTAAAAAATCCCTAAGTGGTTTATGATAAATTAAGGGATTTCTGGTATATAGGAACAGTCTCAGTGGGGATTTGGGAATGGCATAACTAAGCTTACTTAATTATGCACACTGGGGAAAAAGATTAAAACAGAATTCAA
Source organism: Ochotona princeps (assembly GCF_030435755.1). NCBI lineage: Eukaryota > Metazoa > Chordata > Mammalia > Lagomorpha > Ochotonidae > Ochotona > Ochotona princeps. Next base: position 20,029,863 of record NC_080851.1, read on the forward strand.
AGATGTGAGAAAGGAAATGGACTCTATGCAAGGGATTTCTCCAGTGGGGGTAGCTGGGCACAGCAGTGGCAAGGTTAGAGGGAAGTGAGTGACCCAGGCAGGTTCCACTTCATGAAATGGACAAGGAGACAGGTGGTGGATGTGACCTAAATTCAAACATGTGGAAGCAACAATTTTCCTGGTAGCATGCTCCTTCATGCACTGGCTCAGAATTAGGGCAGCCACAGTTAAGGTAGAACTTTAACTTTCCCTCACATTAATGTCAGGTGGGCAGCTCACTGGTGTGGCATCTAGTATTGACTGTGTGAAGAACCAGAGACCCGTATGTTTATTGAGCCACCAGGTTATCCTATTTCAGTCAGTCAGATAAGCACTTTTCAGGAACATGACAACAGGCCTAATTTTTCTTGACATCATGGCAGCACAAAAAGGTACAGAGTTTACTTTAGGGCCACCAACAAAAAAAAAAAAAAAAAAAAAAAAAGTGGAACTTCTAAAGAAGAAGAAACTCAATCAAAGCCACAGTCTTTTGTGTCTTTAGGCTGAAAACATTTAACTCGGGGGTAATCAAATCCTACTACATTCCTCCCCAAGAATGTTCTGAGAGATACAATCTCAGCAACAGGATTTAAAGCAGCTCCAACCACAGAGAATTCTGGAATACGAACATCTGCCACGTTTAGATGAGCCTCTGAAGGAGCTCACAACCAGTCAGTGTCTGTCAGTAATGTAAGACCAGTGCAAGTGAAGAAAGCAAAATGATACATCTCGTATTCCACATTACAAGTCGTTCAGGATATATTATTCTCTAGGATACAAGAATCCAGATTTTATTTTCCTATATCTCAGAGTTTTCATTCATGACTTCAAAAATGGCAAATGTTACTTATCAGACCCTCACACAGTATTATGGGGAGGCTGAATAAGAAAACGTACTCCCCTCATGAGTCATTTTACCAGGGAGGAACACTTTTCCCGAAAGCCCCCTGCAGATCTGCTCTTGCAGCTTGTTGTCAAGAGTGGGCTATGTGTAGATTCATCAATCTGTCTTGTAACTGTCATTGTGTGTACTCTATATCTGAAGAGGGTTTCCCTCCTCTGTTGGGTCAGAGCAGAAAAGTACTATTGTGTAGGGATCAAGGAAGGAGCGTGCAGAGCTCTTCCAAGACAACCAGTGGTTGCCCATCTTCTCAGAAGCCCAATCAAGCCTTCATAAGTGCTGTAGAATTCACTACATGCATTCTTCATGGTCTAAAATACGGCTCCAATCACTGCCAGCTCTCCCTCCTGTCATCATCTTCTGAATCATAATAAACCCCAGCTCATAGCCTCCTCTGGGCCCTGCAAACGTTCCCTGTGCCACCTCGACCTTCATGTTGAGATGCATTACACCATGCTTCCTCACTGCTCCAGTTAAAACCAATGCTTCCTCCTTACAACCTCCTATTCATTTCATTTTGATCGAGGCCCATATTTTTAAAGATTTATTTATTTTTATTGGAAAGGCAGATTTACAAAAAGAAGGACAGATGCTGAGAATAATCTTCCATCTGCTGGTTCACTCCCCAAGTGGCTACAACAGCTGGAGCTGAGCTGATCCAAAGCCAGGTGCCAGGAGCTTTTTCTAGATCTCTCACACAGGTGCAGGGTCCCAAGGCTTTGGGCCATCCTCCACTGCTTTCCCAGACCACAAGCATGGAATTGGATGGGAAGTGGAGCATCTGGGACATACAGGATCCCAGCACATTCAAGGCAAGGATTTAGCCACTAGCCCATCGCACTAAGCCCAAGACTCATATTCAACATAGTGCTGCTAAGCGTATTTCCATCTTCAAGAAAAAGAGTCACAGAGAAATCTGTCATCTCTTGCTTATGTCCTTCAATGCCTGTAACACCCAGAGTTAGGTCTGTCTAATAACAGAAGCTGAGTAGTAAGTATGATTCTCCCATGTGGTGGCTATGATTTGTGAAATCACTGGTACCTCCAAGGGTGCACATTAGCAGGAAATTGGAATTGGGAGTGGAGCCAGGAGTCTAACCCAGGGACTTCAGTGTGGGATGGGGGCTTCCCGAGGGAAATCTAAGGTGCTGCTGCACCCTCATCTCTATTCTTTATAACATTTACCTTCCGTTAGCCTGGAGACAGTATTCACTTTAAAAGTTAATCAAATTTGCTGAGAGCCAAAGATTCTGACTAATTAAAATGCCCTCAACAATTTTGTCAGAATTATTAAAACAAGAGCACAGCCAATTAAGGCCTAAGGCATTCTTCAGATATATGCTCTGCTAGACCAACTCAGAGAGTCAGAAAAATTATTATAAACCCATCAAAATTGTGGAATTTCTCAAAGAGAATAACTTATCATCTCTGAAAGAATAATCGTAGATGTCTCTGAAAGGGACAGAAAATCATTTTATTAATGAAAGGAGCCTTCCAAAGATACATAAAGAGTGTTTTCATCTTAATACATGTTACATTGCTCAGATGGGTGACTCAGATAGCTGTGTGCATCTGCTTTGCTTCGTGGCTGTGCCCATTTCAATGTCACAATTTCCACACTCACCTGAGATCCAGAACCAAATATTTATTTCCTAAGTCTGTGTCCCATGGAAACAATGTGGACATTATTTGTGGAACATACTGCTGTCCCTATGCTAAGGAAAACTGAGACAAAATACTCTACCTGTTTGTTTATTAATCAATACTAAGAATAATAAAAATAACTTAGCTACTAACTTCTCAAGATACTTGGGGAATGCAGTTATCCTTTGGTATCAGAGGGGAGCTGATTACAGGATCTTGCGCATTGCAGTTAAAAAAATCCTAGGTACTTAAGTCTCTCCTATAAAATGACATAGTATTTTCACATAACTAAATTAATATTCCTGTGTTAGTTTAAATCACCTCAAGATGAGTTACAGCATCTCTAATGCTACTACTTTAGTTACACAATTTTGTTTGGTAATAATGGCAAGAAAAAATGTCTGTACATGTTCAGTACACACAAATTATTTTTTCTGTGATTTTCAGTCGCCAGTTGGTGAAATCCATATAGTTAAATTTTGTGAATATACAGGATGGCTACATTACAATTGAATAAAACCAATCATTTATCAGCATCAACAGCCTCCAACATTCTCACTCTACTGTGTTCATCAAATCGAACTTATTCCATAGATTTTTTCCCCCCCAATCCCAATCAGAAGCCTTCCCCAGGAAATCACCCAGGCCAGGATTTAAAATTCAAAAAATGAGTGGACAGTTGTAGTGGTGAAAATGGAAAACTCCCGACTCAAACAGCAAGGAATAGATGTCTGTGGGTGTGGTGCTTTCATGAACTTTTGCATCACCTAGTGGGCCTCTGCTGCACCACTTCCAAGAAAGTCTGAATAGCAGGCTTGGTAGTGGTTTTGAGACACCTTACTTGGGTTTGTCTTTTACTTTGCATATTCCGTCTCTGCTCTGAAGGTAGGGGCTGCTCCCTTTGTCTCCAATTCCCAAATTCTTTAGCATTCTCTTTTGTTCTTACTCGAATTTCACTCTTTATATAAAATTGAATTCTTCCTGTTCAAATTACTGTGTAGTTCCTGTCTCCTGATTTGGCGTTAGCAGATACAAAGGACCTTGAGAATAATTTGTTACTATTTGTTCTGTCAAATAATAAAATGTGGTGGCCTTATTTCTTGAGATGGGGAAGGATACTGAGGGATAAAAGCAAGTATTCTGGTTAAGTTCAACTGAAGATGTTGTTTTTATAAGTGAAAATTTCCAGGTAGTTTTACATGAATGCCTGAAATCCAGCAGCGAGGATAGTAAGAGATATGGGTAGGAAAAAATCAGAGTGTAGATGACAGGTAAAGGACAGACTGGAATGTGCAGAGAGAGGCAGACTGAGGAGTGAGCCATGGGGGCAGTGCCACATTGAGAGTCCGAGAACACAAGGAGTAGACGAATTAAAATGGAGTAATCCTAGTAACGTCATAATCTCAGGTCTTAAATTGAAGTCTTTGAATCACTGTGAGTTCGTTTTAGTATATGGTGATAGCTAAGGATTTAATTTCACCCTTCTACATTTAGAATCCAGTTTTGCCAGCACTCTTATTAAAGAGAATAGCCTCTCTCCAATATGTGGTCTAGACACTTTTGTCCACTCAGTTGGTTGTGTGTACATAGATTAATTTCTGGGCTCTGTGTTCTGTTCCATTGATCTCTGTGTGAATCTTTAAACTGGTAAAGTGCTGTTTTAATTACTCTAGCTTTGTAGTAAGCTTTGAAGTCAGATTTTATAATGTCTCCAGCTAGGTTTGTTTGGCCCAGGAATGCTTTGGCTATTTCTTTTTGGTCTTTGTGATTCCATATGAACTTTGGGATCATTGTTTCTGATTCTGTAAAGAATGTCATTGAATTTTGACAAGGATTTGTGTTAAATCTGTGGATTGATTGACTTACTGTAGAGATTCTAATGAAGATATTGTATAGGTGATGATTTCCTGTGTAAAACTCATAAAATACAGGGAACATAAGCAAGACTATACCAAAGAGTTTATGTCAACTCAGGCTCCATCTGCAAGAAATAATCAACGATGAACAGACAGCTGACAGAAAGGGAAAAATATTTACAAGCTACTAATTCCACAAAGTATCATTATTCAGGATATATCAATCAGCAACTCAAAACAAGCAAACAAACAAACAAAAAACCCTCAACCAGCCCAGTTAAAAATGGAAAAAAAAGACCTCATTACTATATCCTATAAAGAAGAGATACAAGTAGACAAAATATACTTTTTTTAAAGATGCATATCATGACCATCAGGAAAAACAAATCACCCAGGCCTTGTCAAACTGCTGTTATCCAAAAGACAGAATAACAAATACTGGCCAGGATGTGGTGAAAGTGGAACATTTTTATTTTATTTATTTGTTTATTTGAAAGGCCGAGTTAGAAACGATAGAGAAATTTTTAATCCACTGCTTCACTTAAAAGGGGAACCGTTGGTAAGAATGTAAATTAGTGCCACCACTGTGGAAAACAGTGTGGAGATTTCTTTATAAAAAGTAGAAATAGACTTACCATATGGTCCCACAATCCCACTAGTGGGTGTATACCCAAAAGTCATGAACTCATTGTATCAAAGAGACATCTGCACTATTGTGTTTATAGCAGCATTATTTATAATAACCAAAATATGGAATCAATCAAAGTTTCCATTGCCAGATGAATGGGTAGAGAAAACAAAAGAATGGAATTCTACCACTTGTGTACAAATAGATACAACAAAGGACATCAAGTTACATTAAATCAACAGAGAAGGACAGATACCATGTATTCTCCCACACATGTGAAAGCCAAAAGAAAAACCGAACCAAAAAAATGCCTGGATGTGTCAGTATGCCACAAATACAGTTTTGCTAAACTTTGTTCTGTATCTTTTTAAAACAATGGCATACACGTTGAGTTCTAATAATATGTTATTATTTAAAAATTCACTGTATACAAGTGAAGTATTTATCTGATGCTTATATATAGTCCTTGCCTATATTTCTGCTGAATTATGCTATTTTTACTTTTTCACTTGTTGAACTCTTTATTTAGTGGACCATTAAACCTTTGACTATAATATAAATTAAAAGTGTTTTATCTCAAAGACTAAAAAGCAAAAGAAGGAAGGAAGGAACAAATGTAAGAGGAAGTAGGAAAGAAGGATAAAGAGCCATTATATCGTTTAGAGTTTTCTCTGTTCACTGCATCGAATCTGTTCTCTTTATGTTAAAAAAGTAAAAAAAAAAAAAATGGTGTAATACAAGAAGTGGGAGAAAACTCAAGAACAAAATCATTTTAATAATTTAATGAAGAAATTTTTCAGTAAGAGGAAATTGCTCAACCGCATCATACCTGACTTTGGGATTTCATAAGGTCAGGATTTAGAATGAACCACCAGATTTATAAGTTGTTATCATTAAAGACCCTGACAAAACTGCATGCTGGAATTCAGGGGATTAAAGAAAGTATAGGCAAGGGCCAAAGAATTAGTGGGTGGTGAGGAACTGGAAACAGAGACCACAGGCAATTGTTTCAAGATTTTTATCACAGACCACCAGCTTCATCATATGTTATAATCCTGTAATAAATGTTTATCATGTTTCTACTTGCTGCCTTGCTATATCGTTACCACATTTCTCATTGTCCCAGAAAAATCAAGATAGGCTACTAAGAAGTGCATAGAATTGAGTGGAAGTGTGTACAAAACAAGACGACGCTTACTTTGCCAGAGTCATGGGCACCCAGGGCTGGTCTCTTTCTACAGTGGCATTAATAACAATAAGGGGGTTAGGGCTTCCCCTAATCTCTGCAGCCTCTGTCTTGCCCTGGCCACTGACACAGGCAACTGTAATCATTTTATGACCTTTATATTTGAGTGGAAGCCTTTTAGAGCATCTGATCATAGATGGAGACTTCCTGTTGACAGCACATGGACTCAGTTGATAGGGAAATGTAAGCCTGACTTATCTCTTGTCATTCAGCAATGTGTGAGCAGGAGAAAAAAAACTGACACTGTGGGTCCAAACAACCTAAGGTCTTCAAATGTCAGTAAAGACATTTCTGATCATTTTCTGAATGAATCAGATACTTTAGACAGTAATAGTTATAAGCCATTCAAAAAATTGAAAATATACATTTTCTATAGAATCAAAGGTTAAATATGAAGTGACAAATCAATAAGTTGTAATAAAGATAGAGATAATGAAAGATAGAATTTTAGAAAATTTTGGTAGATAATATGAAATAAAACTTGAGATGAAAATTGAAGTGCAAAGCAAATTTAAAGCTGCACAAAACTACTACATAATCGGGCCCAGCGGTGTGGCCTAGCGGGTAAAGTCCTCGCCTTGAAAGCCCTGAGATCCCATATGGGCGCCGGTACTGATCCGGCAGCTGTGCTTCCCATCCAGCTCCCTGCTTGTGGCCTGGGAAAGCAGTCGAGGACGGCCCAGGGCTTTGGGACCCTGCAACCGCGTGGGAGACCCGGAGGAGATTCCAGGTTCCAGGTTTCGGATCGGCGCGCACCGGCCCGTTGCGGCTCACTTGGGGAGTGAAACATCGGATGAAGGATCTTCCTCTCTGTCTCTCCTCCTCTCTGTGTATCCGGCTTTCCAATAATAATAAATCTTAAAAAAAAAAAAAAAAAAAAACTACTACATAATCCTTGAAACCAAATAAAACCTAACTAAAATAAAACCTAACTACTTTGATTTCCATGAGTATGTATTCCACTTCATAAATGTGTAGTATAATTCTTTATAGGCAAGCAGTTGTGTGTAGTGCACAATTGTATTGGCCCTGTCCCCACCAAACAGCAGTGGCATGTCTCCTCCAAACACTAATAATGATGGCAGCCCTGAATGTCCATGTCACACCCATTCCTTCACTAGATTTATTACAATAGCAGTTAAAGAAAAACAACAGGCAAGTGGAAACTTACTATTTATTCCCAAAATACTGATGAGTAAGACAGGTTATGCTATGAAATATTGCATTTCTATGTGGTAGATAGGATTTCTCAAGATCTATGGAGATAGAGCCTTTATTATAACATACCATAATGTAGAGAACTGTAATTAGCTAGCCTCAACATATCTAAAATATGAAAGAGGTTATTATATAACCTATAAAATAAAAGATACCATGATATAAAATAGAAAAGCATAATGAAATTTTCATAAGTATTTTTAATCTAGATATTTTACTATGTTTCTTTTTTATACATTTTTATAATTGTTACAAATGTTCAGAAATGTTTATGAGTTTTAGTGACTGTCTTACAAAAATTGAGGGTAAAAGCAAGGAAAAAAAGTAAATTGGGAAAAGAAGATAAGAGACAAAAGAAATATAACTTTAAAAATGATAGATACATGAAAATTAAAAACAGTAAAAAAATTTGGAACAGTGATTTTGTTGCTAATTTTCCTTCCTAGTAATTAATTCTATGACTCAGGAATTTTACTGATCTAAAATTTAGTAATCAAATTAGAAGGGCATTTTTGATTCACCTGATGTGTCTGTGGATTTAAAGAGTGATAATAAGTTAAGCAAAACTTTGAAATCCTGAAGACAGATCATGTAAAAAGTCCCTTAATTCATTCAGCTCTTCAGGTCATACTTTTGATTATGTCAGGCTGACACATCCAATGTTAAAGAATATTGGTTCCTTGGAAAGTTTCAAGAGGATAAAATCTTAAGGGTAAAAGTAGTATGGACAGAGAAATAAGAAAGCTCGCAGGCCTGTATGCCAACCTAGCTGTTAATAGAGTTTCTTGAAATAAAATCAGTTTAATGTACAATATATCATTTACATTGAATCAATTATTGTAAACAGTTGCTCAGGAAAAATTCAAGTTACTTAATATTTTAAATATTTATTGTTATTACTTTCAAGTATGTTTTTTTATCCATTCAGTAGTCAGAAAACAGTCATCATGTAGCCTAACCTTATAGAATCTAAAGTAATGATCTTTCTACATATTTCTCAAAAGGTTTTTTTTTTTGTAAGACTGTGGTCTTATTTTTTAAAACTTTACTATTATTTTTCAGAATTTATTTATTCATTTGAAAAGCACAGTGCTGGACACAGAGAGACAGAGAGACATCTACTTGCTTTTTTACTGCACAAATGGCCACATGGCCAAGACAGGATCTAGGAGTTTCCTCTACTTCTCCATATGTGTAGCATGGACCCAAGTACTTGGGCCATCTTCCGCTGCTTTTCTATGTATTTCAGCAGGGTCCTGGGTTGAAAGTGCAGTAGCTTAAAGTTAAATGGACACTTTAGTGTGGAAAACAGGAAGGCAAAGCAGTAGTCTAACTACTGTGGCCACAGTGCCAGTCCCTAGTTTTCAGGCATTTAAAAGCATGAAACTTTAATGGCATAGGAAACACTAAAGAGTTCTGTATTATTTTCTGTTTCCAAAGATGTTCTGAATAACTTATGGTCCAGGATGCCCAGAAATGAAAAAAAAAAAAAAAGAAAAAGAAAAAAAATTCCTTAGGAACTCATTTTAACTCCCAGGAGCACATTGGTTCAGGAATATTCTCTAAGTTGTGATTACATATTATTCAGGTGTATTCAGCAAGATTTTAAATGTGTTTTGAAGAAGTTGGTTCCCATGTCTTCACACATACATGACTTTTCAAAAGAGAAGTCTAGGAAAACATAATAGAAGACAAGTTCTGTCTTCATTTCTAGAGAATGACTTTCCACCTAACTTACAATAATCTAGAAATTTTCCTTACTCTTCTTCTCACTCCATACCATGCCTCAGCCACCAGCATTTGTTTGTTTGTTTTCTCTATGTTGTGAGTTATGTGGGAATAGAGAGAGAGGGAGAGGTAGACAAAAGAGACTTTCCATCTGCTGGTTCACTCTCCAAATGGTTGTATCAGCTAGAGCTTGACCAGGCCAATACTAAGGAACTTCATCAGGGTCTCCTACACAGACGTCAGGAGAAGCAATTACCTGAACATCTTCCTGTGCTACACCAGGCACATAGCTGGGAACTAGATCAGAAACAGAGCAGCTGGGACTCAAATTATTATTCTGATGGAATGTCGACATCATACATGGTAGTTTCAGCTCTGGGTTTGTGTCTTTGAACTTAGGGATAATTTGTATAAACGTAAGTGAGTAAAAAGGACCATAAGGCTAAATCCAGTCAAATGTGAGAACTTAGAATAAACCATTGAATTCTAGAGCTCGTGACTCATGCTACGTGCATGGGCCCAGTGGGCATACTACAGGAAAACGATGTAGTATTGCAACTGCAGGCAGATTCAACAGCACTATTCTTTGGGCATTTTTCAGAAACTGCAGCAAAAGTAAGTACTGGGGTCAGAGCTTTGACGTTTCATAGATCCCGGTACAGTTTTAGTCAAACAGTAAATGTCCATTTTCATTTCCAGTATAAATGAGTGAATACTGGAGCTTATGGTTAACGACACAAAAGGCAATTCCATAAGTTAATTATCTTTTGCTTAAACCAATGGCTCCCCCCCAAAACAAAGAGGAGCAAATCACAGCAGCTGATGGCTGTAACACTCAAGAAGATCTCATTATAAAATGCCACATAGTTGTCACAGTCATTGGTATGTACCACAACCTGCAAGTAATAGATCCTAAAGAACTGATAAGGAAGAAAACAAATGAGAATGATGCCTATAAAAAATAGATTCTTCAGCTGAGCCCAGAATTCCTGATGGGATAGTAAGGAATGACGTAGCTTCCTTGCCATCAAAATAATGATCAAGACCTGGAAGACCAAGAGAATTAGTGCAATGGCTATGACAATGGCGACTATTATATAGTTTAAAACCTTCACATATGTACGAGCAAGTTCTTTCTGGAATCTAAAACAGTGCTGTTCATTGTAATCCTTGAGGCTTCCATACTGAGAGACAATCAAGGGCACCACAATAACAATCACCAAGAGCCACATGCCAGCGCTGGCAGCCACAGCATGCAGCTTCCTGTAGAATTCCACTTTGTCTCTGCGCTTGAAGAAAATGAGATACCTGATGACCAGGATCACCACATAAAACAGGAATGTGAGATACATGTGGATGTGCAGCATGGAACTCACAAATTTGCAGACGGGCAACCCAAAAGTCCAAGTCTCCTTGATGAGGTAGCTCAGGCGAAAAGGCACCGTCAGCAGGAAAAGACTGTGGACCACCACCAGGTTCACCACAGCAGTGGTTGTCACAGACCGCGTGTTCATCTTCACCAGAAAGAACAGAATGGAGATGACGCCCAGCACGCCTCCAATGAGCACTACCAAATAGAGCCTGATTAAATGCGGTGTCAGTATGGGATTGCAAGAGGAATTCTTGGAGATATTGTGGCCAGCCATGCTTCTGATGTCACCTGCAAGAGACACTTCCATCAACACCAGCCAGAACAATGGCCAAGTTTGCAGACATTTGCTCAATCTCCATATGACAATGTGGCTTCATAATTTATCCACTCACATGAGGTAAACTACATGCATCAAGGATGTTTGTATTCCCGAGACAAAGAACACAGTAAATCATTGATTCCCAATCTTTAATTAAAAAATGAAATACAAATCTCAATCTTTGAGATACTCCAGAGGCATCTAGAGCTGTATCTGTGGACAAAAGCATTTGTGTATGTTTTCAGGGGATTGTATGACATCTGGAACTGATTCATGGATATGGGTACTAAAGTCACCACCAAAAAAATTGCCAGACACTTGCAAGGATAAGTGGATCCATGGTGCTTACAAATATCTTTATATAAAAATATATACAGATCACTTCTTTATTAGCAAATAACACAAGAATATGCATAATCAATTCATTGAAGATATTTATTATTTACAAAAATGCAGCTAAATCAAGACAGTAAGTAGTACTAGAAAGGTTTATCTAATATTTTCACTACAATTATGGCATAATCCAGCAGTGAGATTTGGCTATGTTCTTCCTACTGACCCCCTGAAATGCAGCATGTCACCTAAACACCTCACAAAATTAATAAAAGAACCCTTGTGAACTTGTGAAAGAACATCTTCTCAAACAATTTTCATCCATTTTCTATATTATTTCAAATTTTCATTTACTTATTCGTTTGTTTATTTGAAAGGCAGAGAGATGGAAACAAACACAGACATGGAGAGAGCGAGAGCACACAGCCGTCTACCAGTTCACTTCTCAGATGTTCTTGTCTTCAAGGACTTGGTCAGTCCTAATCAGGAGCCTGGAACTCAATCCAGCCTCCAGCGAGGGGTGTGGGAACCCAAGCCATTACCTGCTGCCTCCCAGGCTGCACATCAACAGCTGGAACCAGGACCAGAGCCAGGGCTACAAACCAGATACTATCCTACTGCTCCAACCTTGTTCAAATACTAGCTCATTGTTTACTGGAACAGATTTGATAGTCTTCTAATCCCACAAATCAAGTCATGTCATTTTTCCTATTGAAATCTCTTCAATAGCTCTCCATCTCCTTTAAGTTAAAGAATTACCTTGCATGTCTAGCGTGTTACACGTTAACAGCTAAAAAATCTCATCCCTTGACACCAGATCCAAAAGTAATCCAGGGATTAAACTGACAGGTTTGATGGATGGGATATAGGAAAGGTTAAGTGTCTTGATCGTTTGCAGAAATCTGATTTGCACAATTGTATTATTAGATGTCTGTTCACTGACATGAGGGAGACTCAAAATGAGGAAGAATAGTAGCAATTATTCACACAGTACCTGACCTTGTAACACATTTGCATTGTTCTAGTTCATTACTCGAATATCTCCTCATACAGCATAAGGGTATGTTCAAAAGTTTATGAAAAATGGAAATGAAAAAATAAGTTTATTTTGGTACAACAGTGATTACTAGATATTGGTAAGGGTGGAGAAAGGAAGGGAGGGTGGTTGGATAGAAGTACCAAAACATAGTTAAATGGAAGAAATAAATTCTAATGTTCCACAATGTAAAGGGGTAATTGCTTACAATAATGATTATCCACACACACAAAAGATAACAAAATTGACTCTTATTTGATTGATTTCATTATAAAAAACTGTATCGCATTCCATGAAATGTGCATGTTACACATTAATCAAAAGTTAGATAAAATACTTTTCAAAAATGTGATCACTCACACTTTTTCTTAACATGCATTTTCCATGAGCTTTTGAAAGAGCTTTTATGTGCATAGATTTCATTATTGTTTTGTACTGGACCAACATAGTGGCACAGTGAATTAAGCTACTGTCTACAATGCTAGAATCGCATATGGGCACTAGTGCATGTCCTGGCTATTTTACATAGTATACGCTCCCTGCTAATGTTCTTGAAAAAACAGGAGAAGGTGGCCCAAGCGCTTGGGCCTATGCTATCCCTCTGAGAGACATACATGAAACTCCTAACTCCTGGCTTTGTCCTGATCCAGTAATGGCCATCACAGCCATTTAGAAGATTTCTGTCCTTTTAACTCTCTTGAATAAATCAATGAACCTTTTTTTAAAAAGTGTTTTGTACCCAAATAAGCTTATCTTTTAATTTTCCATGAAATTTGGAATTATTTTTGTACAGTATTATCAATAATAAAAATGAACCAGCTTTGAACATACACAATATTGATGAATCTCAAAAATCATTATATTGGAATCAGCTTTGTGGCTTATTGTGTAAAGCCGCTCCCTGCAATGCCAGCATCTTATATGGGTGCCAGTTCTTGTCCTGGCCACTGTTGACCTGGGAAAAGCAGTATGTGGTTGGCCACATGTTTGGGCCCCTACTAGCCATGGGGAAACCCAGATGAAGCTTCCTGGTTCTTGGCTTAAGGCTTGGACCAGCTTTGGCTGTCACAGCCCTGTGGGAAGTATACCTTTGGATGGAAAATCTCTCCAGTCCCCAGTTCTGTTGCTCTGACTGTCAAATGAATAAACAAATACTTAATAAAAACATTAAACATTACACTGAAACCTGTATATCCTCAGTGATGCAACCTTTCCCTTAATTGGAAAAAACAGTTATTGCTGAAGTGTGGAAATCTCTGTGTCCCAGATATAATCGTAATATAATATAATAGCAGTTATACAAATATATCTGTGGTATTAAATTTATAAAGGAGGAGAGACAAATAGGAAAAAAAATCAAAGGGCTCTTTAGGGGAGAAAATGATTTCAAAAATATGTTGAGACAAACTGTACTAAATAAAAGATGTTAGCCACAAAGTTCACATACTGTGTGGCTTTATGTGAATGAATTGGTCTCCAAAGTGCCATGAGAACTCGTGGAGTGATGGGAATGATTCATGTCATATTGGTTGCCATTGTGGTTACTCATATTTTAAAATTCATCAAATTGTCCTCTTGAAATTTGGTGGATTTTCTAGAATATGATTGATGCCTTATTAAACCTGTTTAATAATGAAAATAGAATAACCAGATCCCAGAAAATCTCTGGTTTTTATAGGCATGGAATACAATTTCAAGAAATTGTGGTTAATTTGACTAGAATTTTCTTATGCATAGTGTAAAAGGTTACGTTGTTATGTGTTCTGTGTGATGTGTGATCTTGCTACTTGCCTTTCATTTTTTTCTGTAGGCAGGTAGCTCCATGGAGTCTACATACAGTGATACTGTCAGGAGCGGGTATGCCACGATGAGTTCTGCCCGTTTCCTTGTTGACCTAGGAGGAATTGACTTGTGAAAGAAGAAAATAAAGGAGTATCATTTGTTTTGAGTCTTCTTTTTTGTTGTTATCATATTCAGTGTTTTCTCTCAGATATGAGAAATTCATGTTAAATACCTGTATGCTAGACTGTCTTGTATCTTAGCCTCTCCATTTTCTTATCTAATTTAGCCCCCACACCAGTCCTGGTGTTGTTGTTCTACTGAATTTTAAATGAAGAAACTTAACTCTACACAGGATAAGTCCTTTGACCAAACATTTCTAAAGTCACAACGTACACACACAGCCAGTCAGTCTCTCTCTCTCTCTCTCTCTCAGATATAGCAGAAATCTGTTTTGAATATTCTGAGCCCTAGTTTCTAGATCTTCACATAAGAAACAGAGGCCTTACAGACCTTTGTTTCTACTCACACGGCGGTATGTCAATATTGTCTTGAATGTTGGGACTGGTTGTTGTGGCGCAGTGCGATAAGCTGCTGCTCCTGATGCTGGTATACCATATCAGAATCCTGGTTCAAGCCCTGGCTGTTCTACTTCTGATCCAGCTTCTTCTTAATGCACCTGGGAAGTCAGCAGAAGAGGGCTCAAGAAACTGAGTTGCTGTCACCCACATGGTAGGACAGGATTTGGTTCCTGGCCCCTGACTTCATTCAGCATGACCCAGACCAGATAATTTAAGGCGTGTACCAGCAGCAGAAAGATCACTCTTTCTTTCTCCTGTTCCTCACACTCTATCTTTCAACTAAATAAATTAATAAATCTGTTTTTTAATAGCCACCCTAATCTTTGAAAAAAAGGAAAGTTGTTCTTTCGTCTTTTTTTTTTTTTTATCTCCCATTCCTTTTACTTGGTTTATAGCACACCATAGCTCACTCATCATCCATCCTAATTTTTTCTGGTCCAGCCTTTCCTATTCGGACATGTTCCAGCCACAGAGTTCATGTGTAGCTTCATTTGTGTAGTCTGTTTGTCATCACAAATGTTTTTGCATAGGTGAGCCAAATGAAGGCTAACCATGTGCGGAGAGATTAGATCATTGGCAAGAGCTGTGACAATTCTTAGGATGATCTTTCTTTTTTTAAAAAAAATATTTATTTTATTACAAAGTCAGATTATACAGAGAGGAGAAAAGACAGAGAGGAAGATCTTCCATCCAATGATTCACTCCCCAAGTGAGTGCAACGGCCGGTGCTGTGCCGATCCGAAGCCAGGATCCAGGAACCTCTTCGGGGTCTCTCACGCGGTTGCAGGGTCCCAAAGCTTTGGGCCGTCCTCAACTGCTTTCCCAGGCCACAAGCAGGGAGCTGGATGGGAAGTGGAGCTGCCGGGATTAGAACCAGCGCCCATATGGGATCCCAGGGTGCGTTCAAGGCGAGGACTTTACTGCTAGGCCACGCTGCCAGGCTCAGGATGATCTTTCTTGGAGAGTGTGTGCATATGTGTGATTATTTAAGATTGTTTCATTTCATCTTCATTTGCCTTGTAAATATATCCTAAAAGCAGATATTTTTAAAAAGCAGGTAGGCATTTACTTTCTATACTTTAAAGATGTTACTGTGTCAGCGTCTGGCTTTCATCATTGTGATTTTTGTTGCTACTGTTAGGCTTTTGCTTCTATAAAGTTTGTGGGTCTTTTTCTTTAATTTTATGAAGATCTTTCCGTTATGTTTGGTATGATTTGCATGTGGGTGGTTTTTGTTTTGTTTAATTTTTTTCTCTGCTTATCCTGGCTTTAGGCTTATTGTTTCTTATATTTGTGGGCTCATGTCTTTGGTCACTTCAGGGGAATTCTCAGCATTACTCCTGCAAGTATTTGTCCCATTCTCTTCTTTCCTCCCAGATTTCCGCTATAATTCTGCTAGACATTGTCATGGTTTCCCAAATTCTGTATTCCTTTCTCCCTCTTTCTGTTACCAGTTGGATACTAGGATCATTCTCTCTCAGGACTCCTCTCTGAGTCTAATGACAGAGAGCTGCTAAACAAACGAACAGGTTGCAAATATTGGGTGTGAAATATGTTCAGGTCTGGATTGTATGGTTATTTTCTTTTGTAAATTCTCTTTTGCTTGTGAAGTTTTCTGATCATCTATTTCATTTTCAGTCTGGAGCATCCTTCTGTTCTGGTTTAAGTTTGAAAACAACCTGTGTGTGCTGGTCTGGAAGGATCTAATCCACATTGAAGGAAATCTTGCATGAACAATTTTGCTCTTCCAACCTTGTCCTTCCAGTTCTTGTAAAAAGTTTTGTTCTTCTCTTTTGCCCACATTCTGTTACCAGATTCCTTTAGCAGTGCTGTCGACCTAAGCAGGGAGTGTCATCATTTTCTTAACCTATCTGTTGCTCCTGTTTGGTAATCTCAGTTTTGAAGATCCCTGACTCCACTTGTCTCTAAACACCTACCCAGACACGGGGCCCTGGTGTTTTCCGTTGCTGACTCAATGGCCTGTGCAGACTGGCATTCCAGAGGACTTCTTTAATTGTGGCCCACCCTCTCTTAATCAGAAAGTTGTACAAGACTTCACAAGTGGTTTGCTTCAGCTTGCAGCTTCTCTATCCTGTCATTTGGTCCAGTCAAAATGATTCTTTGGCTAAATGGTGTCATGTACTCTCTCAGTCTGCCTTCTGAGGGCACACTATCATTACACATTGCTTGCAAAGAGCCAGATTCTGACTGGCCTAAATAATGCAAAGAGAAAAAAGAGCAAAGATTACACAGTTCTTTCTACCTCAGTTGTATCACTTAAAAACAAAACAGAACAACAACAACAAAACCTTCCTCTTTACCATTGTATTTAAAGAACTTGATCTTTATCTTCCCTGCTAAACTATACTTTACTCCCTGTGTTGAGTACTCTACCCCTTAAGATGACTCACCAGGTTTTGAAAAACAGACTAGGGCCCAGTCCGGTAGCCTAGTGGCTAAAGTCCTCTTCTGGTATGTGCCCAGATCCCATTTGGGCACTGGGTCATGTGCTAGCTGCTCCATTTTCCATCCAGCTCCTTGTTTGTGGCCTGGGAAAGCAGTAGAGAACGGCCCAAAGCCTTGGGAGCCTGCACCCGCATGGGAGACCCATGGCTCCTGGCTCTGGCTTTAGATAGGCTTAACTCCAGCCACTGCAGCAACTTGGGGAGTGAACCAATGGATGGAAGATTTTTCTCTCTGTCTGTCCTTTTCTCTGTAGGTCTGACTTTCCAATAAAAAATAAATTAAAAAAAAAAAAGAAAGAAAACCAGGCAAGTGCTGGCATGAGGCCAAAGGAGGATGAAAATGGAACAATAAACTATTTTGAGATTCACAAGCAGTAGTAGAGACAGGGTAGGGATTTGGACTCAGTTTCTTCCTGGGGGGAAATAAGGAATACATGCACGTAAGAAGTACTTTTGTTTGCATGGGATACGATTCTGAGGACTGATAGGAATTTCAGGTTTACTTGAAAATGTTTTCTCTTCTCTTTTTCTCAGACAATTCATTTCCCCATGTGCATGCCTTGCCTTAACTGAGCATAATGGCAAATCAGCTAATTATAGAGCCACCACCCTGCCTGTGGGTACAGTGTCATTGCTGCGTGTTCACCCCAACCTGTTCTCTGATGCATGAGAAGAGATGGACACATGGAATCAAAAACATCTTTTTGTTAATACTACATTAAAGAATTGTGTTCTCGGGGTGGCCTTGTGGTGTGGCAGGTAGAGCTGCCACCTGTGACAGTAGCTTCCTGTGTGGAAGCTGGTTTCCATTCCAATTACTCCATTTGTGATTCAACTGCCTGCTAGTGCCCTGGGAAAAACTGATGATGGGACAAGTGTTTGGGCCGCTGCAATCCACATGAAAGACCTGGAAGAAGCACCTGGATCCTGGTTTTGATCCTGTCCTCGCCATTGTAGCCAACTTTGGAGTGAAGACAGATGGCTGATATCTCTTTCTCTGTCATCCTTTTCTATAACTCTTTCAGATAAATGAACACATGCTCCTATCTTGTTTTTTTTTTTAGAAAAAGAATTGCATACTCTGAGTTGAAGTTAAAGCATTCCGACAAATTTCATTTGAACTTTTATATTGGCAGTATCATACTTATCTTACAGATCAAATTTTTGTCAATGGTAATTAATAATGCAACATAAATTAGTATAAATTCAACTAAAATATACATGTCTATTTGAACCTACCATATGATATGTGCACTGATGTGGCACTTACTGTATCTGTCAGAATAAGTTGTCTACAAGGTCAAACTTCTGCACAAAATGGGGAGTTTAAAGCTAAAAACCTTGAGAGGAAATGTCCTGCTTGCCAATGCACACACAAAACAAATGCTGCTCAGAAATATTTATAGTGCCTAAATTCAGAGTAACAGCTTCTTCATGATAGTAGCTCCTGAGTTTGAGGGAAACCTGGGAGAAGGTTTAAGATGCAGTGAGCTGTAATGAAAAGGACCACAAAACAAGCACCATGGCCAGGACTTGGGGACCTGGAACAACTGAGCCAGGACCCACAGTCACCATGATTAAGGGCTTTAAAGTGTGCTATATGCAGAACTGGCCATCTGAATTTAAACACATGTTTGCAGATAAGAAATATATCATCTCTGATTAAACAAAGGCTCTGTTCCTCTTTCTGAGTATGTCAAGTTTAGATGAAGCATTTGGATTTCTAAATATTCCGGCTCAGGTTGTGAAATTTGTCTTGAACATTGAGACACAAACATTTGTTGAGGAAATAGAGACAGGCTAGAGAGCAGCCAATATTCACCTCATGCTGGATCATTATAGTAAGACATAATGGATACACTCAGTCTTTGTGTGGTGTATGGAAGGGAACTTGTATGTCTGTGATGATTCAATGAATTCACGAACAAGGGATACTTCCGTAAGACAGAAGAAAAAGGAGATAAATTACAAAAGCAAAGAATAAGGAATAGAAGAGGATAAAAAGCAACATAATCTCTGGGGGGTCCCAGCCAGTGGTGTTGTGGCTTCCAGACCTTGAGCTGGCAAGCATTTGCATTTTCCTGGGTTGAAGTATTCATCTGTAAATGATGCAAATGCTTGAATCCTTTACCCAGCAGACTGTCCTAATACAATATGAATTGCTGAAGTCCCTGAAAGACCTGAAAGACTGTGAGGGCCATCATGTCTGCTGCCATGGAGACAATCCATTATAGACAAGGAGCCAGAAGATTCTTCAGAAAGCAACATTACCAACATTGATTCTTTAATGCTATTAGATTTCTATCGTCAGCATATTTTCTGGCCCTAAACTATTTTGCCCGGTGCCAGTGCTCTTGAGAGTCTTGTGCTGTGAAGTCAACATCCAGGTCTCCTGGCTCTCCCCGTTAGATATTTCCACAGACATTCTTAGACTTTCTCAAAATACTGTGTGTAGGCCTGTGGTCCCTTCCATCCCTGTTTCAGTAATTCCTCTCCTTGAATTTTTAAACATTTCTTTACAGGACCACAGATGGATGATAGCAACGGAGCCAGAGAGAACTCTCCCAAGGCAGCACAGCTGCCTCTCTTGATGTCCACAGACATTTTGTCTTGGTCGGCAACCTCTTTTCTTTGTTATTGACCCTAGGTAGTAGTCAAGCATGAGGCTTTACCTCAAGCTCCAACCATCCCATGCCTTCTCTCATCTTCCCACTTAAAATCCTGCTTTGGTCTTTTTTTTAGCAATAAGAATGTAGTCTGAGTTCCCACCACATCATGTAAGTCCTTTACAATCTGCTCCCAACTTATATTTCAAAGCACACTTCCTCCCTTGATCCTCCTCCTTCGTCCTCATCTTATGCCCCCCAGACTTACTTGTCATTCCTGGATTGTTTCCTTTCATCCTTCCAGGTCGTTGTTGTTCTCTGAAAACCCCATATGTACAGTTAGGCTTCTGGACTGAAGTTCAAATTGCATCATAAATTATTTTATTTCTTGTCTTAGAAACTGTCTCTTTCCCCCATTGTCTTCAGTGGGCATAGACATACTGAGCAGACGTATCAGGTGAGTGTTGCGGGTGTCTGTAGCACTAAATCAGACTCTCTCCAGCCCCAGGACACCCCATTCTACTTGCATTTCTTCTACCCTTGCTGCAACCTCAGCCCACACACAGGGGAACTCCTTAGATTTGCCTGAGGTTGGGTTGTAATTGTCTGCACTTTTCTAGTTCCCTTCCTGATACCTTGCTTGCAACCTTGTTTGAGCCTCAGTAATGATAACTAGTGGAAACAGCATACCCCCAGGGTCAAAAGTAACACATGAAAGTGATTTCTGTGTCTGTTTTGTTAGGAACTCATGGTGTAGTCACATTAGAGAAGATCTAACACCATAAGAGCCTTAAAAATGTGTAGCACCCTACAAAATATGAAGCCATCCACATCACAG
The DNA here is from genome assembly GCF_030435755.1 of Ochotona princeps. Lineage (NCBI taxonomy): Eukaryota > Metazoa > Chordata > Mammalia > Lagomorpha > Ochotonidae > Ochotona > Ochotona princeps. The sequence goes on from NC_080851.1 coordinate 20,050,452, forward strand.
TGAATATGTAGATTTCAGGCACCAGGAAACTTTCCCCTGTCTAAGCAGAAGCACAGCTATGATGCAGTTTGAGGGTTCTCAGTCCACTTATTAAGCATATTATGTCATTCGAATCTGAGCAAGAGCTTGTATGAATGTTCTGGGAATTACTTATACCTGAAAGGTGTGATAAATTAGCATAAAACTAAGGAATGTCTGTAAATGAGCCTTGCAAAATACACAGCATAGCGTTACTCCAAAGATTTCCTGTATACCCTGAAAATTATGAGGGGATGCAGAGAATTTTAGAATATCAAGTGAAAGTTTAATAATTGCATTTCAAATGCTTATTTGGGAGACAGAATGAAGAGTTGGAAAAGAATAAAATACAAAGTGTGCTATCATTAAATGACCGTTACATTCATCAAATATAAATGTATGCGGATTGATGCAAATTGGTACTAAGAGAATTTATGTCCACACTAAGCAAACAAAGAAAGGAAAATTCTGGAGCTGGAAGGTACATGTTTCAATACAGTCGTTAGCAAATGATATAATGTATTCATATTAAATATGACAACAAAAGACAATGTGTAATCACTGAACATTTTTGAAAAACAAATGCACATTAAGCAACTAGTTCTTCAGACAAAATAACCAGGAGACTAGTTACTTGACTGAAGGAATGAACAGAAAGAGGTAACTTTAAATGCCGTTGGAGACAAGTAAATGATATGAAAAAAGATTAACTGCTATTGAGATAAAAATTAACCAAATGACACAATCAGTGAGCTTGTAAAAATGTTCAGGAAGGGGTCCAGCGTGGTAACCTAGTAACCAAAGTCCTCGCCTTGCATGGGCCAGGATCCCATAAGAGTGCAGGCTTGTGTCCCACATGCTGCATTTCCCATCCAGTTCCCTTCTTGTGGCCTGGAAAAGCAGCAGAGCATGGCCCAAAGTCTTTGGACACTTTACCCACTTGGGAGATCTGCAGGAGGCTCCTGGCTCCTGGCTCCTGGTTCCTGGCTTCAGGTTGGCTCAGCTCCAGCCATTGAGGCCAGTTCAGGAATGAACCAACAAATGGAAGATCTTTTTCTCCATATCTCCTTCTTTATGCATATGTTACTTTCCAGTAAAAATAAATAAATCTTTAAAAATGTTCAGGAATGTTTGCACAGGTAGAACAGCAATAGAAAGATCAAGAGGTGGAAGATTTAAAGGAAAACCTAAGAAACATGTAGAGAAAGACCAGAAGTTCTAACATTAAACAAAATCAGCAAATGGTTTCAAATGGCCAAATAGAAAGATACAGAAAAAGAGGAAATTTTTATATAAAGATGACTGAGCTGAACAGTAGACACGTAAGGATGGAATTTTTAGGAGCAAATTTGCATACTCACATGGATATCCAATCAATACCTCAAACTCAGTTTATCCAAAGCTGAGCCCCTGTGTTATCTCCACAACCCTCTAGGCTTGTTTGTACATTTGTTCCTTGTAAAGTCCTTCCAGTCTCAGGTAACAATACCGCCATTTTCCATTCACAGTTCACCTAGTTTCTTGGGTAGAAAAATAACACTCAACCCTGATTCCTCCTTGTCTTCAAAAGTTTACCTCCACTCTTCATCCATTCTTCTCATTGCTTTGTAAAAATCCACATAGGATTCCAACTTTCATATAAAGCTTATTGCTAATACAGTTGGCAAAATATTAACAAAATCTGCAGATTAATAGAGTTGCATGATTGTTATTTTCCTAATCTTCCTGTTGTATGTAGTTACCAGAAATAGCCTATCTTTAAGAACAAGCCTGCTTAGTATAGGAATTGTATGCCACAGAAATAAAGTGATGTACCTTTAATTTATTCACAAAAGGTTGCAAAAAATAGAATATTTGCCTGAAAAGGAAAAGGCTAACATGTAAACACTGTAATTGAGAACTCTTGGTGAAAAGGATGTTGATATTCTTCACAGTATTACAATCTTGTAAATGTTCTATGCTAAATTATTTCTAACTTTAAAAGCTGCAAAAATTAAATAAAATAAACCTAGGGTTGATGTACTCCTCACTATGTCCATTGCTACAAGTGTGATTCAAGTTACATCATCTTTCACTGGGATGATTACAATAGTGAGTTCTCCCTCATTTCACTCATGTCTTCCCAACAGTCTGCTTCCAAGCCAGCAACCAGAGGAACCTTTCAAAATTAAGTGAGATGCTGTTCTTCCTACTGCAGCCTTCTAATGGCTTTTCATTTTACTCAGAGTCAAATCAAGGTTTGGAAAGAGCCAATAGTCTCCCTAGGAGGGAAGCTCTCCTCCTAGTCTTTCTTTGTTCTCACTTCCCACTGTTTCCCCTGCTTTGACACACATATACCCAGTTCAAATGAAGACTCCTTGCTTTTTTCCAGTCATCCAGGGTATGCTCCTACCTCAAGGCCTATGAAATTCATTATTCAGCAGGGGTCTTCCCAGATATGTGCACAGCTTGCTCCCTCGTGCCTTTCCTGTCTCCGGTCTCAGGTCACTGCTTCAGCACGTTTTTCCTGACTTTCTTAGTTGACATGTCAACACTTGGCCATCCTACTCAGCATGACTCACACTCCTTCCCTGCCTTATAATTTCCCATATCATACATCAAGACATCCCCGTGTGCTTTACTGATTGGTACACCTTCTTGCTTCTCCCTCTAGAATTCAAGCAACTAAGGAAAAACATTTGCTTTGTTCACATTTTTACCTCTAATATATGGAAAATTACTTTGCGCATAATAGGTCCACAATACATAATTGCTGAATGAATGAAATCAGACTCTAAAAATTCCCATAGTGGAAAAAAATAGAAACATAGTTTATAAAGGAACTAGAAATAAATTGGCATCAGAATTTTGACACATATTGAACACTGCAAAAGGTCTGAATGGTTTTGAAAAATTATTTGTAATTTGGAATTATATTTTCAACCAAGCCAGCATTCGAGATAGGAGATGCAGCAGTGCTGTGTAGCAGGCTAAGCTCTTGCTTGGGATGCCTTCATTCTGATTCAGAGCACAGGTTTGATTTCTTCCTGCTGTACTTCTAATCCTGCTGTGCTAATCTGGGAAATAGACAAAGTATGTCCCAAGTGCCTTGGTCCCTGTCAGCATTGTAGGAGACCTACTTGGAGTTCTGGGTTCCTGGCTTTGGCCTGGCATAGTCTAGGCACATGAGGTTTTAGCTGGTGAATGAGACGGGTATGTGTTTGTGTGTGTCCCTCTATCACTCTGCTTTTCAAATACATAAAGAAAATAAGTCTGTTTTTAAAAGAGATTGAAAGATGAGAAAAGATATTTTCTGATAAATACTCGTAAAGTTTACCATTCCTAACTTCTAAATTATTAGTGTATATTCCAGCTAAATGAAAAAAGAAAATTAAAAGGGGAAGATATTTGGAATATCAAAATTATAGTATGTAAGTCAGTATTAAAATGACACAATCAAATCTCAGGTGTTAATAAACACAAAATGAAAAAACTCACTGATTTTTAACATGGTGGGAATACAGAAAATAAAAAGGAGATGCTGTGGGCTAAGACTTTTATTTTTAATGGGGAAGAAAACTCCTAGCTAAACCAAAGACTGAAAATGATTTTGTGAACAAGAGTTGGATATGTGACTTACAAGTTTGAGAAGCAAAAACACAATACAGCAAAGCCAATCAACCCAAGCAAAGACATGCAGGAAAAAGAAAGCAGAAAACAAAGCAGCACACATGGTACATAGACCTACCTTTAAAACAAAAGACATGAAGAGTCCAGAAATCTCTGACCTATTCTCAGCATAAGTGATTTTGTTCCTTGTTTCACCTGTAAAATAGAAAAATTGTGACTTCCATTCTGTGCATATGCTGAAAACGGCTGAATTGTACATGTGAGAAGGTGAATTGTATGGTTGCTGAGTCACACTGCTGTAAAGCCATTATTTGAAAAGGAGATTGGAGGGAGGTGGTGGGTTGTGTTTGGTCTGATCCTGAGCTATGAGGGAAGAGAAGATGTTTGAACAAAAAATTCAGACAGGATGGGTAGTGCAGGTGACTTCGTCATGTTGGGGCAGAGCAGAGAAGGGGACATCTCACAGCTGGGCAAACCTGGTGCCAGTGACTGGAGCTCTGGATGGCCAAGTGTCAGGATAAACACCTGATCCCTCTTGGCTGCTCATTCCAGCCCAGAATTCTTTCCTCCTGCTGTGTCCTCAGGCAGTGGGAGCCTCAAGGCAGCCTCCTGAGCACTCAGGACAAAGGGGCAGGCCCTACCTCAATCAGTATCTTCATGATACTTATCATCTCTGCCCTCTCACTTTGTCCCTGTCCTTGTCCAAACCCTCTCCACCCCAATAACCCATTCCCCTCCCTCCTCCACCTGCTGCACCCCCTACACACATACACACATCTTCCAGCCCTCCCCCTGCCCTCACTAGGAGAGATCCTCGAGGGTGCCATGTTGGAGTGAAAGGCCAAGTTCACAGCATCCAATTCTCCCATTACACTGAGGGCCTTGGTAAGTAATCAGAGTTGTCACTGGCTGAACCTCAGGCCAGGACAAGTTCTCAGTGCAACCAGATGAGAGCTCCAGGCACCCAGAGAAGTGGCAGGCAGCATCAACAGGCTGCAACCATGCTTTGAGCTAGGTCTAACACCCACAACACACTCCCACCACCCTCCCCACATGGTCACCAGCTAGGAGCCATGTTAGTGTCCAACTCCCAGGAGAACCAGCAGAACAGATTGTTCTGGCTAAATGCACCCCCCCCACACACACACCTTTGAGCTATCACTGGATCAAATTACATTTTGCTATTTTTGCTGGGAAAAAATGCATACAAATGATCTCTTGAATCACTTGTATGGAAAAGCTAACTATATTTTATTCAAAATAAAATCAGTAAAGACCCGGGTAACAGCTTTCACATTAAGGACACTATCAGCGTAGCTTAAAAAGAGAAAAGAAAAGAAAATGTGTCTGAAAAATGGCAGAAATATGATGGGAAAACAACAACAAAAACAAATAGCTTCAGGAAATCTATTGGAAAGGAATTATATTTCTAAACAGCATAATAAAAATGTCTCCCTTTTCCTTCAGACCTGCTGACCCTCACGATTATCTTCCTTCACACATTCTATTTCTTAGATGTGAGAAGAACCGCCTGGGTGTTTGGCTATAAACGGGAAAAATGCTGGCTCAGGCAGTTTCCAGGCTGCTGCTGCACTTATCAAAAAATCAATTTTAGCCTCAACCAAGCAGCAGCCTTCTGGGCTTGCACTGCAATTTCTGCCATCCCTTAAGGAGTTAAACTTTGCTGATTTCATAACTAGTGGTGGCAAGACTTGTGGTTACCTATAAAGGAAGTGGAAGCTGAGGGTAAGCCCCAGGAGGCTGAAAAGTGTGTGCACAACTCTAGGGCCACTAAGGCTCCCGAGGCCCCTCCCCGGGCACCTGTTTTGCCACCTGCTTTCTCCAGACTAAGAAGCCATCTGTGAGGCTGGGAGAGCGTTGCACAGATGTGCAGATCTGTAGGTTCTAAAGTGTGCCGTGAATTCCGAACTTCACTTCAGGGACCCTCTTCCTACCGCCCTGGCTCCTTGCTGGCCTCCTGATCGTTATTGGGCTTTATTTCCTTTTCTAAGCATTTATGACTTTTTTTTCCCCCTAAAGCAATCTTATCATAAAAGAAGCAACTGAAAAAACAAAAAAGACTAAAAAAATTAGATGAACAGGATTTTTCCACTGTTGAACATTTCAGTATGTTTTCTGCTAATGTCTTTCCTCCATGCTTCCAGAGAAGTTTCTTGCTGGCCAGGAATTGTGTTTTGTTCTCAGGAAATGCTGACTCCAAGGATATTGTCTGTGGAATTCCTGAGTGCCCCACACTGCTGCCGTCCTCTTGGCATCCTCATCACACCACCTGGTTGACTTAGTCTATCCAACCTCCCAACCAGAAAAACAACATGTAAGATAAATATCTTCATGTAAACACTCAGGAAAGACGCCTCACATAAGCCAGACCTAGTCCAAAGGTTTCCTTTCTCAATAGCTCTGATCTCCATAGTTTCATTTCATGAAATCTCAAGCAGTGCTGTCCCCCTTGTGCAAGGTATCAGTCATCTCTTTGTCCAGTGTGTCCGTGCTGTATATACTGCATGCCCAGTAGTCATTCTATGGTGCTGCCTGTGCACAAGTGAGCCTTCTTTTACTTAGTAAAGGTACAAGATAATTGATACAGCATTTCAAATACACCATACACAAATGATAAAGCTCTGAAGTTAAAAGGTGAAAGTGTTTGGTTTTAGAAGTGCAAAAAAAAAAAGTGTGGGGAGCGGCCCACCCAACATGGATGAGGGGCTTCAAGATGGCGGCTGGCCAAGTGCCAGGAGGCGGGACTTGTCCCGCCAGTGGGCAGGCAGGAGGTCACAAGGATAGGCTAATTCTCCCTGGCTGCGATTGCTGGCCTATCAGATAGCGCCCCGTGGACCACGTGCAGAAGTGATTGGTGGAAGAACTATATTTAAGCAGCTCGCTTTCGGCAATAAAGATCTCTTTGGTTCGTGACATTCTGGTGGCCCTGACAGGGGGAATAAAGAAACGGGAAGAATTGGGAAGAAGGGTGGTGAAAAAGCGGGTAGGAAAGTTTAGACAGACGGGCACAGGAGCAGCGGAGAAAGGTTTTAAAACGCAGCCGCTTTTGCCAGTTTTTCCTGGACCTCCAAGAATATTCCTCGTCATTTTAGTGTCGCTGCAGGGCAGCGAAAAAAAGTATGTAAAGGTTGATAAGATTGATCATAAGATCAATTTTGCATCTGTGAAATTCTACCTCTGCATCCTGGCTAACTGTGTTAATCCTTCCTATACATATGTTGCCACCCCTGCCTCACTCTGCCTGGGGGTAGGGCAGAGGAACACGATATTGGCCTCCAAAACCGTCAGGCAAAAATAAACTGTCTTCCTTCATCAGTAGCCTGTGTTATGGTGATGGCAAGCTAATACGGAAAATTCGTGCTCAGGATTGGGGATGCTGCTGTGACTACAGCTGAAGATGCGGGGAGCTGTTGGAACTGGCTTAGCAGAAATGGTTGAAAGTTTGGGGCAGCCAGCTGGAGGAAGTTTAGAATGCTAGGAGCTTTGATGACCAGGAGGAATGATCATATCGCTGAGGTCCCAGATGAGAATGAGGATTCCATTGGGAATTGCTTCTCAGGCCCCTGTTTTTCCCCCATGGCAAAGGACCGCACGGTGTCCCTGTCCTGGGAGGTAGGAGACTGAACTTAGAGCCAATGCCCGGGTTGCTCTGACGGAAGAGATTTCAAAGGCAAGAAAGTGTCCGGGCTGCAGCGCAGGCGCGACTCTAGCTGTGAACATGATTTACAGTGAGAATGGAGAGCAAAAAAGGAGCAGGACAGAAAGACTGCAAAATCCACAGCCTGGCCTTTAAGGAGCAAAGAGAAAGGTTGTTTGAGACAGGAGACTGAAGTAGAAAACTTGCTTGCTTGAAAGATTCACATTAGAAAAAGGAAATCACAAATCCGTGGAAACTGCAGGATTGCGGAGATGTTCAAGGCCCAGACTCCGGCAGGACACCCCAGGGCATTCTCGCAAGCCCCACCCGGTAACTGCCCTGTGTTCAGCTTGCAGAGTACCCACGGAGTGCCTTGGTTCCAATGGATGCAGCTGTGACTCATATTGGAGGCCGACCCCGGCATGCTCCAGGTGGGGCTGGTTTTGCAATCGTGCAGAATCAAGAGCTGCAGGGCGTAGCGGCTTGGCTCAAGCTTCCTGAGGAAAGCCTGGGAGGTCAGGCAGAGTTGTGCTGCAGAGTGGGAGCCCCCGGAAGGCAAGATGTCCAGTGAAGCTGCAACGAGGACCAGAGAGAGGCCAAGGCACCAAAACCATGAGACACCTGCTGAGGAAAGCCGGGAGCAACCTGCCAGGTAAGCGGAGACACGTCACCGACGTCAGCGTGCAGGCTCAGAGCACAGCCAGGCGGGCAGAGACCAGCCAGAGCTGGGGCCTCCATATGGATTAGAAAAATAGGGATAGAGCTGGGGACAAGCAGGGACCCATGGAGGGGCAGAACCCCTGTTATAGGGCCTGCCAACCACCTGTGTGAATTGGCCTGCAGCAGAGCTCCAGGGGCGGGGGCAAGAGGGGACGGGAATCCACCACTGTGTGGCCAGGCTGCTGGACTCATAGCTCTGTTGCTTCCCGTCCTTGCTTTGGGCTGGTTCCTCCTTTCTGTTGCCTGCTTCGTTTCGTGTGGAATGGAAATGTGTACCTTGCATGTGTCGCGCCCTGCTTTCTGAAACTTCCTGTTGTCCAGATTCACAGCTGAAGGAGTTTGCCTTGATTCTCAGATGATACTTTGAATTTGCATTAAAGTGAACAGATTTTGGGGGCTTTGGGGGATACTGGGATTGTGTATTGAGTAGGAAGACACAAGGCTCACGAACCAGGGACGGAGGCTGTGGTTTGAAGAGGCCTTGGCTTCTTCAACTGGGGCTGATATTTAATCCCCAAAGTCAGAAGTCGGTGGTCAAGAGGGTGAAGGCCTGATTATATGACCTTGTCCCTAGAAGGTGATTCTTGAGGCCTGGTTATTAGCCCTGAGATAGGCCTAGCGACTCTGCTGTGTGATGATTCCTCTGGGTGCCCTCAGTCGTGGCCAATTGCTGTCCTCCCCCAGCCTGAGACACACCTGCTGGGGCCTCTGAGTCTTGAACTGTGAATGGTCACAGCTGTGAGCCACAGTAAGCCTCCTGTACAAACTGCCTGTGGCGGATATTGAGTTCTTGTGCTGAAAAACTGACACACCTGGGGAGCTCAGAGGGTTAAAATCTGAGAGTCTGAGGTTCACAGAAGAGGGACCAAACCTACAGAGGCCCCACTGCTCTCAGGCTGCATAAGGAGCCAAGGCAAGGGACTGGGAGAGAGCGGAGAGGCAAGGTCCTGCAGGCCCACTCTGTTCTCTCTCCTCGTGACCCTCTTTCCCTGCCCCAGCCTAGCTCTGAATCGTCTTACTTTCCACACAAACTTAAGAACTACAGTAAGTAGGCTTCCCTCGGTTTCTTCCTTGGCATCTTCTTAGGCATGAAGACCCCTGTGCCCCTGGGACACTGAGAGGCCCCCCTCTGCCGCCAGACTGTAAACACCTCACCTGAATCAAAACTCCAACATCACAGAGGGTATAAAGCAGGAAGTTACCACCCAAGTTGTGATAACTTTCTTTCTCTGAGCCTTTCTTTCTCTGTCTCTCAATGAATTTGATTGTATATGCCATATTAGGTGTATGCCTTGTTTACCTACTCTTCTGCCAAAATAGTGGACAGAGGACATCTTTCTGTATACAGAAGTGTATATTTCTGTCACTGTTCTGCAGCTGCATGGTTGGTCCTGTATCCGTTGCTGATGGACCCACCACTTAGCCCTGGTCGCCGGGCCTGCGCACTGCTGGTGGTGTGATGGGTTCCCTTCCCAAACCTCCCAGATGGGGATTGGAGGTGAAAGCGCATGTGTGATTTTCCTCCCCACCTGGCTGCCCTGTGGCAGGGATGGCATAGGCCATAGCGGGGTAATGGTGTGGTTAGCATACTCTGTTCCCAAGATGAAGGCAGCCCCTTTCAGTCAGGACTAAGATTGCTTTAATCATTATTCCTCATGGGTCAGTACACCTGTTCCCTCCACCATGTCTGCATAATTCTCTGTGCTTCCTCACCACTGGACCATTTTGTGCATTGAGCTGGGTACTTGCTCAGCTCTGTGGCCATTAACTTGTTTTCCTCCTAGTAAATACTGGAGTTTTATTCCCTTCTCTCAGTATTTCTGTGTGGTTTTTAAAAAGTCTTACTGTAAAAGAAAAAATTTAAAGAAAAACTAATGACAAATTAGATGAACAGACTATTTCCACCTTTAAATACTTTAGTATGTTTTCTGCTAGTGTCTATGTGTCCATGCCAGTTAGATCCTTATGATTGCATTGTATCTCCGTTTTCTTTCTCTCATTTATACTTATTTAAGAGATCAAGAGATAGGGGAGACTGCTGGTTGACTCCTCAGATGCTCTGAAACCAGGGACTCTATCTGATTCTGTCCCATGAAGAGCAGGGATGAACCATCACCAGTGCATCCCAGGCTGTGCCTTAGCAGGAAGCTGGGCTGTGGAGCAGAGCAGGTCTTGAACCCAAACTCTGATGTGGGATGTGAATGTTCAGATCAGCATCTGAATCCCATGTCCAGACTCCCTTTCCTTTACCTCAGTTTCATCCTCATTTTTCATTAGTAATGTGTCGAAGTGCCAATATATCAGCATTTACAGATTTCTAATGACATCTCATTGGATACATGTCTCCAAAGTGGTTTAACCAATACTCAGTGATGGCGTATTTCTAACTTACTCTAGTCATAAACAACTGCACTCAACATCTTTGTGAATTTGACATTTTACATATTTTTGGATTATTTCCGAGAAGTGGCATCTGAGAGAGGAATGGTCATGTGACAGATTTCAATTTGTAGTGCCAGATTGCTTTACATGGACAGATAGGAAATATTGGTGCCAAGTCAAAAGTTTATTTCTGCTTTTGTGACTTCATTCAGTCAGCAGTCTTCACTCACTGCACTTGTGGGTAACATTTGGAAATGAGCAAGAAAGGGAGCATGCAAAGGCACAGTCCTCAGGCATCACGCTGACCCCTGAGGGACGCACTGTACATCCCTGAGGACAGTCCCTCTGCTTTGCCTGTACAAAGAGCCCTAGCCTACATTTTAGGGCCCAGTACCATCTGCCAACCTGTTGTGGTACAACACAAACAGAAAGCCAGAATTTTTTTAAAAAATCATTTTAGAAAATCTTGAGCCCCTTTATTAAGGAAAAGATGTCATTGCATTTGGACAATGAAGCTGTATCTGTGGTTGAAAAGCATGATGCCCCCAAGGTGAACTTGATACAAAGGCTTGTTCTGAGCAGTAAGATCTTCCTCAAATCTCACTTCCCTTCCAGCTCCCTCTTTGTGGCCTGGGAAAGCAGTTGAGGAGGACACAAAGTTTTGGGACTCTATACCCACATGGGAGACCTGAAGGAAGCTCCTTACTCCTGGCTTTGGATTGACTCAGCTCTGGCCATTGCAGCCACTTGGGGAGTGAACCAGTGGATGGAATATCTTTCTCTGCCTGCTCTTTTTTATGTAAATCTGACTTACCAATAAAAATAAATAAATCTTTTTTAAAGAGTGGCAGCATAAATGTAGCCTCAGGCTGTTTAAAAGGAAGCCCAAATTTCTGCAGCCCATCAGAAAGCATGGCTGTCCACCTCCCAGAAAAGCAAGTGGACACTCTTTCCCCACTCTCCTTAATCTGACTATTCTGGACAACTGGTCTTCATTTTCCTATTGCCCCATTTTTGAGCAGTTACCAACATATTGAAAAAACAGTTTATTTGAATACCCTCAGCAGACTCAGAGAGGTAATTAAAATAGGCCCACTCAATAATCTCCAAAGCCAATAAATGTGGAAAAGCAGTTCATCAGATTTTGATGCAAGAGAAAAACAAAACTTCATTAAAAATTTAATTACCAAGAAATTTGTCTCAGAGAAAGTTCAGCCATTTTTTTTGTTTACACTTTTAAATGCTAAGTCAAACCCTGCTCAGTTTCTCATTACACCTCAGTTTCCCTTTTCAAGTTAAAATTTATTTAGGTAATTTTTACTTGTTTAAAAGGCAGAATGAGAGAGAGAGAAAAAATAACTCATCTGCTGATCTACTCTCCAAAACCTGAAACAGCGGGTGCTGAGCCAGGCTAGTGGCAGAGCCAGGAGCTTCTTCCAGGTTTCTCACATTGCTGCCAGAGACACAAGGACTTGAACCATCAGCTGCTCTTCCCAGGATACATGTGAGCAGAGAGCCAGATTGGAAACATAAGCAGAACTGTCACATGGGAAGAGGGCTTAATGTCCAACACCATGATGCATGCCCGTCAGTCTCCTTTTTTCTGATTACCACCTCACTCTCTCTGAGCTGAACATTGTCAACTTAGCCAATGTGAAGGCCACGTTTTGACAGTTTAGATCCTGTTACAATAGTGATGCTTGATACACATACACAGTATGTATAAATCCTTACAGTAAAGTGTGAGTGCCAGTATTTTTGAAGAAAGGAACTAAGTCACTGGAAACATTTGCTTGTCCATATAAGAAGGTGAGAACACATGGACCCAGCATGATGACTCAATGGCTAAATCCTTACCTTACATGTGCCATGGGAATGTAAGTACCAGTTTGTGTCCCAGCACTCCACTTCCCATCCAGCTCCCTTCTTGTGACCTAGGAAAGCAGTAGAGGATAGCTCAAAGCCTAGAACCCTGTACCCACATGGGAGACCCAGGAGAAACTCTTGGCTCCTGGCTTTGGATCAGCTTAGCTCTGGGCATTGTGGCTGTTTGGGAAGTGAGGCAGCAGATGACAGATCTTTCTATGTCTCCTTCTCTCTGAGAATCTGTCTTTCCAATGAAACTAAATAAATCTTAAGAACGTGAGAACCCTTTAGTGAGAACCCTTATGAAGCATCAATGTTGGGTGAGGAAATAGAGATATTTTTTATACCAAAAACTTAGCGCTGAATCAATGGTCAGATAGGACAGCCAATTTTGAGATGCTATGATTTGACAAGTGCAGAGTCTTTTGCAGTTATCTTACTGCATCTCAGATTGCACAGACTTCCCCTACCCCCCAACACCAAAGTGTTGCATGATAATGTTGGTTGCCAGTCAGCCCACAGGCTGTCTTCCTGAACTTGTAATTCTAGAATGTCACAGTTGCTGCACCAATGCTAAGGGGACAAATGAGCCCAAACTAGTGAAATAGGGTAAACTTGGTTCATTGGAACCCTGTTTTTTCTACAGAGCCCTCAGCATTCCTTTCTTCTAGTCTGTGCAAACTACTCCCCAATAAGGCTTCTGTTTCCTGTGGCAACATAGCACACGTGGCCAAAACTCATCACTAGCCCTTCTTGTGCTAAGTCATATTTTGCCTCCTATAAGAACTTCCCGTTATTATTTCCTGAAAGTCTTCTGTACCCACTTTACTTTTCTTTTTTAAGGATATATTTATTTTTGCTTGAAATTCAGCATTACAGTGGGAGTGGGTGGGAGGAGAGAGGAGGTAGGAAGGAGAGAGGGAGGAAAAAGAAGAGACGGGGAGAGCGCAAGAACGAATCTTTCAACCACTGTCCTCAAATGGCTGCAATGGCCAGAGCTGGAGCCAATTTAAAGCTTTAGAGCCAGGAACTTCCTCCAGTTTTCTCCAAGAACTTTTCCCCCTGGGTATAAGGTACAAGGCCTTAGGCCATCCTCTTCTGCTTTCCCAAGACATAAGTAGGGAACTGGATCAGAAGTGGAGCAGCAGGGACCCAAATTGGTGCCCATATGAAATGCTGGTGCCTCTAGGAGATAATTAACTTGCTATGACACAGCCCTGGCCCTACCACTTTCATGTAATATTTACTTGCTCAGTCCCTCCATTTCAATAATGAAATACAGATATATAGGGCAGAAGTTTACAAGAGTATTTCAAAAGCCTTAAACATTGAATTAAAAGGTCAGTTTACATTGCTGCAACTGATTTTTAAAGCCTTGTGTACTATTTTTTTCAATATGTATCTTCCACAAATTTTTTGAACCATATGTTTCAGAAAAGTTTTTGCCAAAGTAATTTATTTTTAATTCCAGTGTTTCATAAATTGTTTGAAGGTCTCATATCTATTTAATTCCTTTTAGTGTTCTCTGGAGTTAATGATACTTATATGTTTGGTTCATAGAACCAAGAAGGAAGTAGAGAATTGGACCCAGAATGTCTTGATGTCTCAACATTGACTCTATGTCTTAATTTCATTTCACCCTCACACCTAAGCCCTAATTACTTATTTGTTCAGGGTAGACATGCAGTCTAAAATGATCCAACCAGAATGAATTTCAGAGCTGTTTATAAGAATACTGGACAAAGGCAAATTTTCTTTTTCTAAATAGTAGAATATGTATTGTGAATCTTAAAAAGGCAACAGTAGTTTTACTGTTGTGACAGACATCTATATGTTTATATCCAACTCACACTTTGGAACAACAGATATTTAGGTATCCAGCATAGCATTTGTTTCAATATTAACAAAAACAGGAGGCAGATTTTCTGCTCATCAAAGTCTACACACAGAAACACACAAATTAGAGTTCTTCCTAGTTTGCTTTGCTTACACACCATTGTGTTTTGAATAGAACTGGTACTAAATAAATTAAGCAAAGCACCTAGTTTGTGATTGGATACTGAACAGCCAGCCCATGAATATCAAATTTCCCCTTTTCCTCTACATCCAGAGGAGTTTTTCCTTTGAAAATGTCAAATGCCTGAAGTATAGTAAAAACCAACAATTCACTTTCCCCCTTTCCTAACAATAAAAAGAAGGCAAATCAGGACTCACTGGCTTCTTAGAAACTCCTAATGCATGAGACACAGATTAATGAGAAATATTGCAAAGAAGCTAACGTCTTGTTTCTGCAAACAAGTAATAAGCCATTGTGTACTAGCTGCAGAAATGGTGTACTTGTATTTGTTCTTGCTACAGAAATGGTGACTTGGGCCTGGTATAATGACTCAGTTGGCTAATCCTCCCTCTTCAAGTACCAGGATCCCATATGGGTGCCAATTCATGTCCCATCCAGCTCTGTGCCTGTGCTCTGGGAAAGCAGTGAAGAATGGTCCAAGTCTTTAGGGCCCTATACCCACATGGGAGATCCAGAAGAAGCTCCTGGTTCCTGGTTTCTGATTGGCTCAGCTCCGACGATTGCAGCCATTTGGGGAGTAAACCAGCAGATGAAAGATCTTTCTGTCTCTCTTTCTTCTTTAAATCTACCTTTCCAATAAAAATAAATATAAGTCTTAAATGCAGCTCACAGGAATACACACAAACACAAAAAAACTATCATTTCTTGGATCACAACATTAAAGGAAAAAGTTTTCATTGTCAAAGAAAGATAATGTGAAGGAATAAACTCAAATTTGCTTTCTTCGGGATTATTTAGATAAATATAAGTTCTCTTGATGATTTTGTATTATTCTTTGGATTGTTCAAGATGTTTTGTAACAAAGTAGTTACCAAAAGTTGCAGGATCATAAAAAATGCTATTACAAATCTAACATTTTAAAAACTATATGATTATATAGTAACTCTTCTACACTACTTATTTTTGTGTTGTTACAATGAGAGAAACACCCATTCTATTACTCCCATATGTATCTAGAATTTTCTAGGGAAATACAATCCTTTGAAGTCTAAGTTAACAAACTAAGCTTGGAGGAAAATTGTAGACAATAATGTTTTTAATTACCATTATTAGATGTGGAAACATAAATGGCATAGAAAAATATACTCAGCCTGGATCCTGGCCCAGCAAGTTACTGATTGTATATATTTCTTCATTTCAAAGTGTTAGGCTTCTCAGCATCTCTAAGGATAATAAAATGTGCCTTTTTTTTTAAAGATTTATTTTATCTTTTTTATTACAAAGTCAGATATACTGAAAGGAGGAGAGATAGAGAGGAAGTGGAGCTGCTGGGATTAGAACCAGCAGCCATATGGGATCAAGGCAAGGACCTTAGCCACTAGGCCACACTGCCGAGCCCTAAAATGTGCCTTGCCAAATCCATAGACCCTAAAGAGTAAAAAGGAATTCCACTAAAATATGGCACCAAAGTATATGGCATAAAACTAACCCTTCACTGTATCTCAAAAAAGATCTAAAAATCCAAATGTGTGGCTGGTGGAGAGGGATGGTTTGTAGAGGAGGTAATGAAACACTTGTGAAAAATAGTTTTTTTTAAGCTTGACTTATAAGTTGAATTTTGACATAATTACTGCTTTGGTTTTAAGCAGTTTTCTTTGTGATTACAATTTGGTTCATGCAATGGGAATTACACTATTAAAAATGCAATATTGCTGAGAGTCTTAGAAGTGACAACAAAGAAGGTCCAGTTTAGATACTTCTGTTAAGAGTTTCTTGTCACTAGTAGCTAAGTTGTGGTGCAATATGCTCATTCAGTGCTTGCAAATCTGGTATTCCATTGTTGCCGAAAACCCCAAACTGATTGGAGGCATTGTTGTAGAACCCATAAACTGGGTTGATTTGCCTTAAGCACAAAAAACAACAACAACAACAAAAAAAAAACGTTGGAGTGGTGGTAGAAAGCAGGTGTTCATTGCAAAGCTCAGCGTTAGGAGCTGACAGCTATTGCTTAATTCCTAGGCTCTCTGAGGATTGGGGGTGAAGATTCTTAGACAGGAAATTAGGGATGAGAGGTGCTTATGTACAAGAGATTGCACTGATTGGTCAGTGATGCCATGATCTTCAGGGAATTAAAGATGGTTTGGTGAGTTCCAGCCCATTTTTCTGGCTAGGGGGATACTTGAAAGTAGTTACAGGATTTCTTTCCAGAAACTACTGGCCATTAAGGTTCTTATGTATTGGAGAAGCAAATGACTCCTTAGAATAACTCCCTTGAGTCAGTGAATTCTTTTTGATAAAAGGCAAGCAAGGACACTGTGTGCTAAGGGAGACAAAGACACCAGGGGCTAAGAGAATGGGCAGGGTCTGGGCCATTCATTTACACTACAGAGGTTTGGCTTCATTGCTTGTTCCTTTCTCCACTGCTTAGCTTCTGATCTAGCTCCCTGCTAATGTGCCTGGGAAAGAAGCAGCAGAAGATTCAGGATCCAGGAACCCTGTAAACCCATATGGGAGACCTCCATAAAGCTCCAGGTCTCTAGCTTTGGCTTGACCCAACTCTGGCCATTGCAACCATTTGGGGAATGAACCAAGTGATAGACAGTTTCTCTTTCTCTGTTTCTGCCTCCAGAATATATTAAATGAATCTTCTTGAAACATAGTAGCTAATATGACACAGATTATCCACAGAAAGAAACAAGGTTTCAATTGCATAATGTTGGGAAATTTTGCAGAGTGAATTGAGGCTCTTTAGCAGCAAGTTGAAAACAGCATATATTTAATGTGGAAGAGCAATTGCAGATACAGGATCTGTTTTAATTAACTAGCAAGGTTCAATCAGATAAGGTTAACATTATATGCAACCATGTGAAGTACAGAAAAACAATGAGAATGTAGATAACAAAGAAAGAAATATGCATAAAATGAAACAAATATGGACATACTGACAGGTTTAACAGTAATTTTTCCATTAGACAGTATTAGAAGCATTATGAATTAGTATCATAATTCGATACTATTTTATCTACGGATTCTTTTATGTAGTGATGCTTAATTTAAGCAATATTATACTGTGTCAAGACATTATTTTCTAATTCTTCACCTATCCCTATATGCACAACTCCCTCCAAGGTCAACCCCTGCCTTCTTTTTTTTTTTTAAAGATTTATTTTATTTTTTATTACAAAGTCATATACACTGAGAGGAGGAGAGACAGAGAGGAAGTAGAGCTGCCAGGATTAGAACCAGCAGCCATATGGGATCAAGGCGAGGACCTTAGCCACTAGGCCACGCCGCCGAGCCCCAACCCCTTCCTTCTACTGTGAGCTTGTAGTTCCCCTGCAGAAGCAGAATTCATTCCTGCCCCTCTTGATTTTTTCTCTTGGGCCAGGTGATGTTTTAGCTCATAGATGAAGATGGAAAAAGCCATGTACCAGTTTCGAGCTTAGACCTTGAGAGATGTGATTTTGTACATTCCCCTATGGCCCTGCCATTGCCTGAGAAAAGCTTATCGATCCAGATCTTTACACTCATTTGTCAGGAATGGAAAATTTGCTTCTCTGAGGTACTAGCTTGGGAAATAGCTGCAGGTTCAGTAACGTCTAAACATATTCCCTAGGAAGTGTCTGAGACCAGGAGAACACAAACAAAAGCTGTGGAATTTTGGAGAAAGAAATCAAAAGCAAAAGAATCAAACAGAAAGCATTCTCTAAACAACAATGAAAAATAATAATAATAAAATAAAAAAGATAGTTACACATCAGGTTTCTATTAAGGAAAAGAAAGCAAGATTAAGTTCAAGGCTGTCAAAAGCAGCGTTGATGGTGGAGCCTCCTCCAGATCATCAAGTAACTGCATTCCCCACTGGAAACCATCCTTTTTTTAGCCTCTGCGGAGAGGGCTTTGTGAACCGAGTGCACCGCATACTGTGAAGCGAATGCTGAGAGCGCAGGCCTGTGGGGTACGCAGCAGGTGTCCAGCAACTGCTCACTCAATAAAAACTGCTGAGAAAGAGGCAAACTGACAATCAACCAACAGTCACGTTAGCCTCTGTTACTGTGCTCTCCACTCTCCTGTATGGTACATAAGCCTTCCTTACCCTGAAGTGCTCATCTTGAACATTGTGATGATCTGATCCTTGACTTCAGAAGGAAATATCTAGTTAACACAGTACTGATACTCCGTGTCTTTATGACGTTCATGAATTGGGTTGACAAGGTCAACCATGTCAACAATTATTTCTACATAAATAAATCTGATAAGATCTTTTCCATCTACAAAATAAGTGAATTAACATTTCTGGCAGTCAAGTTGATACTGTGTGGCATGTTCATTAACAGTAATCATACTCTTTTTTAAGGTAGTACTCCTTCTCTTAGAATTACAAAGAACACTATGAGCAGTACATACAAAGTATGTATTATGGAAAAATTATAAATATTAAGTTAATTAAGCTACAATATACTGAAAGGATCTCCTATGTAGTTAAGATGCTTATTAAAACATTAAGCTGAAAAGCTTTCTATTAAATAAGACTATAGCATCTCTTCTATATTATCTGAAAATATGTATTAAAAGTAACTATCAAATACACATTATTTCTTTGGGCAGTTAATTCATGAGTGATTTTTTTTCTTTCCACATATTTTCCAAATGTATTCTAGATTTTTTGCAACAATTAGAATATTATTTTCATACTTATAAAATACCTTATACGTGACAAGCACTTCTGACGTTTTCTGGTATGCAAAATTGCTGTTTCTTAATTATGATAATGACTTTGCTGACAGAAACAGGCTTAGATGCACCCAAAGTAGAGCTGTTACTTGTACATCTATAGCTTTCCTTAGCTCTTTATTAAAAAATATTGTATAGGGCCCAGCTGAAATTGAGAAAGTTTACTTGATTTCTCTCGACCTACAATTTCCTAATGCAAAACTTGGGGATAATAAGAGTACCTGCTTCTGTGTCACTGAAGATATACAAATTACAGTTTCAAGCACCAAATTTAAAAGCACTTAGAAGCAGTAAATAATAGTATTGCTCCTGGAGAGGCTCTCAGGGTGCAGGGACAGTTCACATATTGGATATCTGGTATTTTTCCATGGCCACCTTATCTGAGATTGCCTTCCCCATGAGAAATCCCTCTCAGGTCTGACCACAGCCTTGTCCAGCTCTACCACCAGACACTTGAACAGAAAGGAGTAAAGGGAAGAAGAATAGAGGGGGGTTAGAGAAGCGCAGGAAAGAAAAGAAAGAGGAAGAGGTGGTAAGAGTGAAAGAGAAGTAGGAAACACATCAGGGGGTGTGTGGTTTCCTCAGAAGGAAAGGGCAGAGGGAGACAGCCACCAACTGAAGTGGGGTCTTCTCTGACTTCTTGTGTGCCAAGCCTCTTTGTGAAGATATCTGATTAGCCATCATGCTTTGTGTGAAAAGAAAAGCCAATCTACACATTCACACTGTGCCGTGCTTATAGTGAGGCAATGGCATGGAAAGCCAAGAACAGTGACATTCATATCAAGCAAGTTGTCCTTTCCTATAGTCACATTTCAGTGATACCCATCATTAAACCTCTCCATTTGAATTCAGCTGAATTTCTGCCAAGTGTGTTCTTTAATTCATTTTACTAAGATCTTATTATAGATCCCTTTTGTTATTGATTTGTGTTGTTTTTAATATTTCCAGGAAAGTTAAAGGGGCCATAGAAGAAAAAATAGCTATTCTTAGGTGCTTTTGATAGTTAAAAAATATGTAGTTGAAAAACATTCTCTCCAATTGAACCTTATGCTTCTATCGTGGATCTGGGTAAGTGATCGTATAAGACTTTGATGTTCAGGAATGAACATCACAGTATACCAGGTTAAACCACTCCCTGCAACACTAGCATTACATATGGGCACTGGTTTAAGTCTGCTGTCCACTTGAGATCCAGTTCCCTGCTAATGTGCCAAGGACAGCAGAAAATAAGGCCAAGTACTTGGCCTCTTTCACCCATGTTGGAGACCTGAGTTGACTTCCTGGTCCCTGGCATCAAATCAGCATAGGCCATCCCTGGCCATTACTGCCATTTGAGGAGTCAGTATACAAAAGACCTCTTTCTCTCTGTTACTCTTTCAAATAAACAGATCAAATAATTCTTCAAGTTAATAAAAGTAATCTGAGCCTGGCATAATAGATCAGTGACTGAATCTTCACACTGCAAGCACCAGGATCCCAAATGGGTGCCAGTTTATGCCCCGGCTGCTACACTTCCCATTCAGCTCACTGCTTGTGGCCTGGGAAAGCAGCAGAGGATGGCCCAAAACCTTAGGATCCTGCACCCACATGGGAAACCCAGAAGAAGCTCCTGGCTCCTGGCTTTTGATTGACTCAGCCCTAGCCCTTGAGTCAACTTGAGGAGCTAACCAAGGGACAGAAGATCTTTTCTTCTGTATCTCTCCCTCTTTTTGTAAATATGCCTTTTCAATAAAAATATCTCCAAGAAAGGCATCTGGAGTTCAGGATTTACTGATGCCCAGAGTCTATGCATACTCTGAAATTTGGCGTTTTCTTCCAAAGTAGTGGTTCTCAACCTATCCACAGATTGACATCACTTTCCTCTCTGTGGATCCCCTCGTCCCTGGTCATAGCAGCTCTTGTTAGACAACATTTAATGGGGACTGTGACTATCAGAAGGTGGAACTGAGGAGAAGCCATCATGTCTCTTGCATGAAGAGCTTCCAGGCCCAACGGCTTCAGCAGAAAGAAGAGCTGCCCATATGCCGGTGCTACCTCTAAGCCACACTCAGTTGCACAGGCTTCAGGGGTGCTTTCCCGAGGTTTCTGCAATTCCTATGGTAGGAGCAGCAGCTTCCCCTGATCTCCACTCTCAGCTCTTCCATGGCTGTTATGGACTCTAATTCTTCAAACTACATCCCTTTCTTTAGAAGCACCAAAAGGGGTTCAAGCTTGTCTCATGGTGCCCTCATCAGTGCATCAGTGCTGACTGCACTGTAGAATTACCTAGGGAGTTTTTAAGAAACCCCAAGACCTGGCTTTCACTTCTCAGAATATGGTCTCAGTCTCCAGGTTTAAATACACTCCAAATATTGCCAGTAGACTACGCAGGTTAAAACACCTTGTCTTCATCTCAGATTTGAACTTGCAACCTAAGGCTTTGATCTCTCTGTTGTTAGACCTTCATCTGAGAGACCTTTCAAACCAGTTTTATCAAGTCAGAGAATTCACTTTCTTCCTTTCCCCCAGTATGCTTTGCAAACACATTGAGAAGTCTAGTGCAAGAAATTTCCAATGTTACAGCAATAGATTCGTGGATGTCCTTGAGACGCCCAACCAACTTCTGTATTGCAATCTCCATAATATCCTTCCTGTTATGTACCTTAAAATGACAAATATAATTTTTAAACATATTTTATAAATTCATGGGTGAGTTGGAAACAACAGAAGGCCTTAGTGGGAAAAAATTACTTTTGTGAAGCACAAGTCAAAAACTAAACTGAAGGCAGCAGCTGCCTTACAGTTTGTCAACCCTGGGACCTAGAGCTCTCGTGTTTATGGGTGAGTGTACACAGGACACAGAGTGAAAGTGAGGGTCATTGACCAGATTTTAACTTTGATTAACTCAGCCATACCAAGCCATGATCTGAAAAAAAAAAATTGGAATAAAAAAAAAATCCCACCCCAGAGAAAGACATAGCATGCATCTTTGTCTCGGCTTTCACTTTGGATGAAGGGAAAAAATATTCTTGCCAAGGAATTCAAAACCAAGTTGCCAATCTGCTTGAAGAAAGGGGTACATACTATGTACAGGACCCCAAAATCAAACCCTATGTTGAAAATGTAATGTTCCCCAGGATTTATAGGGAGGGAGGGAGAAAGAGAACGGGAAACAAAGGAAAGGAAAGCAGAAAAGGAAAAGAAATAGGGCCCAGTGCAATGGATCAATTGATTAATCCTCCCCTTCAAGCCTCTGGATCCAATATGGGCACCAGTTCAAGTCCCGGTTGCTCCACTTCCTATCCAGCTCCCTGCTTGTGGCCTGGGAAAGCAGTAGAGGACGGCCCAAAGCCTTGGGAGCTTGGACTCAATGTGGGAAACCTAGAGGAACCTCCTGGCTCCTGACTTCAGATTGGCTTCGTTCTGGCCCTTGTGGCCACTTGAGTGAATGATCAGATGGAGGATCTTTCTGTTTCTCCTTTTCTCCGTTAATATACCTTTCCAATAAAAATAAATAAATCTTTGAAAAATGAAATAATGATTTGATCAATGGTTTTGATAGCTGCTTTTTTTTTTCTCCCTAGGGTACTTTTAATATTCTCTCCTTTGAATCCTTAGGACTATTCCACAGCATGAACTTTGATGTTTAGGTTACGTAGATTGTCCACATGCTGCTATATGGATCAGTTAGTGGGGAAATTGGATGCAACTCTATATAACCAAAAAATTCACCAAGTGAAAACTCTGACCCTTAAGCATCTCTGTGTAGTGTTGAAAGATAAAATGCAAAATCCTCAGCTAAACTTGAAATTCAGATAGGCAGCTAATAGTTGTTTTTGTGTAAGTATCCCGCACAGCACTTAGGACATCTTTATACTAAAAAAAAAAATTACCTATCATTTACTTGAATTTGAAATTAGACTAGGAGTCCTGTGCTTTTATTTTCTAAATTTAGAGCCTCTAGATGGGGGGTAGGGAGGAGAAAGATTCATTGACACTTCTCAAAGATCTTGCTGTGGGTAATGAAATAAATCTTGTTTCCAATCCTTTTCCGAAAGCACATTCAAGCATTACAAAAAATTAGTAAATAGATAACCATTGTCCTAGTATTGCTTATTTATATCTAACAGAGCTATTATATTGTACTTTAACATGCAATAAAATATTGTAGAAAGAAAGAGACTTAGGGGGAAAATATATTTCCTTTCTTCTAGATTCCATTTGGGGCACTTAAAAGGCTTGTTAAGTGACCAGCAATCATGAAATTTATTGTTCCTAAGATGACATGTGAGACTTCTCAGAGTGTACGTTTTGGAGTCCTATCTTGCCCCCAGTGACTTCCTGCTGTGCATCCTGGGAATCTGTGTTCACCCTGTAGTATAAGCTAGGATCACAAACTCTTACTAGATTGAAAGGGTAAAGCTTCCAGGCTGGCCATAGTCAGAGAAATCTTCCTGGGGAAGGTTGAATTTTAAATTAAACTTGATGGGTGGAGGTGGGGGGGAAGATTGGATTCTTGTGAAAGAGAGTATTAGCTAATGAAAATATTCAAAATCTATCTGACTTCAGATCCTTTCTTATGTCAATAATAAAGACGTGGTTGGGAATTCTATATCCATAAAAATATGTAGAAGCTGGAGATATGAAATAAGTTAATATGTAAAATGTATGATCGGGAGGTTGTTTTAATTGATTTATAATAAGAAAAATGCAATTGTGTAGTAATTTTCCAAGAGGATAAAAGCATAGAAATACACATATATGCTAGGGTATATGGGAGATCCTAACTGAAAACTTCCTTTTTGATGGAAAATAGTGGCACGTTCTTTGGTCAGAAAGGTTCAGAATCAACATCTTCTGCAACATGCCCCATCTTATCCTCCAACCCTGAAGATTTTTCTACTCAAGCCACAGTGGCGATAGTCTGCAATAGCAGTGGTTGAAGTTGTGTTAGACATTGCTAAAAGAGAAGTCCACAAAAAGAAGTTGGCATGCTGAGTTATGCCTTGTCTTTCCTATGGTACAGAGTGCTACGGAATAAAATTCCCATTTCCATATTCCCCCTGCGGTACTAATTTTTCAGAGTATAACAAATTAAACTTAGCACTAAATTTATTCTGATTAGGTAATCTTTGATGATTCAGAAGGCACTACAAAGATGCTATTATGCCCCTATTGCCATGAATCAATAATGGATTAAAAATGAGGTATAGAATGTATTGCAAATATCTTTATCCCTGGGAAGAAGTTACATGAACTCTTAGCTGAAGATTACCTAACAAGAGTTATCCTTTAAAAAGCAGTGAAAGGAAGGATTCTATCATAACAACCAATGCATTGAAGAACAGCTATCTGGAATAAATCAAGGATGTTGCATAAGCTCAGATGAAAAAGTCACTGGTCCATCCATAAAATACCAAATACCTCTTTCCTTAGTTAAACTTAGGGATTAAAGTTTCTTTACCTATTCAATAATTGTTTGTGCTTTCTAACAGCATCCACAGAATGAATCCCACTCTCCTAGCCACCTAAACACAACCCATACCAATAAGAGATTGTTTCTACATTGCCTTTCCTTGGGATGCTCCCATAACTGCCCATGATGTGTTCTCACAGGAAGTCATCAACCCCGCTGGTATTCCTGTAGTCTTTGGCTGAAAATGACTGCTGTTGGAATAGGAAAATGGGATCATTTCACTTTAATTTTATTTGTAGGTTTTATAAAACTAAAAACTGTGCAGTCGTGGTAAGAAAAACAAATCATTACTGAATAATGTTATTCCCTAGGCATGTATTGTATGTAGATTCTCACAGTTCTCACCTGAATTATGGTCTCAATTTTTAAAAAAAAGCCAATTCTTGACAGAACTGACCAAACCCATAAATCTTAAATATGGCCGGTGTGTTTATTTCCCTGAAATAGGAAATGTGAATCCTGTGTGTATCACACACTACTGGGCACTAGAGCCCAAGACACAGATAATCTCTCTGAATTTCTTAGAAATGTCTATATCTCTCCTAATCTTAGACCTAAGACCTTAGAGCAACTGCTAGTTCTGTCTCTGATCCTAGCACAAGTTCAGGGATCCAGGACAGAGAAAAACCAGCTTCCTGATTCCTAACTTTCATAGCTACCCGAAGAAGTGGCTCAAACTTCTCATGTCCAGAACCTAATCTTAGACCACTGGGTCTGAATCCTTAGACATAACTGGATTTCATCAGAAAGTTCTGTCCCAGTCCACGCTTGATATCATTCCTGCTTTTCATCACAATGACTAAATCAAGGCTGATGGTAGCGGGACTTGTCCTGCAGAATAGAACAGTGAGGTGTTTTTGAATTTTGTTTTATTCTTATTCCTGAACTTCCTCCAGTGGTCTCCATACTTAGATTATGGCCCAGTGTAGACACTGGGTAAAATAACAAGTGCTTTAGATGATTCTGCTGCAAAAGCACCTTGAGAATTAATGTCTTAAGGGACCTGAGTGTCAGATTCCTCAACATTTATTCTAATTCCATCTATATTTTAAGACTGGTTTTCAACCTTCTGATTTCTCCAGGTTTGCTGCCCTCCCTACTTCCTTGACGTACCTTATCACCCAGGGTCCACACTGCACCATGCCTAATTGTGGACACTGCTAAAAGAAAGCTAAGGACTTGGATTAAACATTCACTCTCCTGATCGGCAAGACTAGCCTGGCAACATTCAGCCTTGATTTAGTCATTTGCAATACAAAGGAGGAATGGTCTCAGATGTGGCCTGGGACCAAAATTCCTGTGAGATCCAATTCACTACATTTTCTGGGAATCTAGTCCATTCTTGATAAAAGGCTTTAGAATTTTTTTCTTATAATCTTGAATAGTATTAAGACAATTCTGCAAAACTAGATACCCACTCAGTCATTTGGCCAATGGTGTTTATTACATATTCTTTTTCTGCTTGTGCCTACCAATATTAATCTAAGAAAGATCATTCAACTATTCCTTACCCATAATTATCTATGTCAGGGCAAAGTCTGATTTGTACTGTTTCAAATTTCTTTCCATGGGGGCAAAAATGACAGTAAGCTTGCAACCTCTCCTAATTGTTATGAAAAAAAAGTAAAACAAGAAGCAAAATACGTACCTCCTCTTTTTTAAACCATAAATCATTAGCAAATTATATTCATAAAGATTTATAGTCTTTGCATTTGCTTATGTGCAGAAATTTTGTCTTGACAACTAGATAAAGATCTCTTAGAATGCATGGGCTACAAATACTGAATCTATCAAATATTGGTAACATAAAAATTAAAGTTGATGAATAATTTTTATTTAACTTTAATTTACTGTTAGAGTATTGTTCCTAAGAAAGCTCAAGAGAACCTAAGCATGCTTGTGTCAAATTTGCTTTGTGGAAACAGATATGAAAATAGACAATAAAGTCATCTTTTTTTATTCAGATGTTTATAAGGTAGATTACATACACATGGAGTATGGAGATGAGAGAAACAGAGGCAGTAGGTACAATATGATCATGACAATTGCCATTTTTTTGAGAATTTTGTATTTCTCACCTAAATCTCACTAGGTTATTGTATAGAAAAAGAACTGTACCCTGACAGTTAGGGCCATTACAATCAAATGGCAAGACATGCACTAAAATCCTCTTTGGTGCAAGGTGGTATTGACTGTCATGTGAGTACCAATACTGGGTGGTGTAAAGAGAGATGAAAATGATCCCATCGGTGCATCAGTAGTCTTTGTGCTGGGCCTGATGACTAGGAGTTTTAGGTGGTTACACCACAGGCGTAGATTTCAGCATCAAAAGAGAGGATTGTGATATATGTTTGCAAGAGCAACAGGATGTAGACTAGGGGAACAGACTGGAAACTAGATTCTAATATTTCCAAATCAGAAGCGGCTGAAAGCTGAGAAAGGTTGGTATTTACCTTCCATATGATTTCAAAAGTAGAAGCAAAAGTTTATCTTTATACAAATTAGCAAATAAATTATTCCATTATACCAGGGACCTAAAATACATTCAGAGTCTGAAGGCACAATAGATTACCAAGAGCTAGGGAAAGGAAAGAATGAAAGTGATTGTTTAATAGGAACAGAGTTTCAGTTTGAGATGTTGAAAACTTCCTTGAAATTGTATTGAACACATTGAAATAAATGCTAGGAGTGTTTTCAATGGTACATTCTATGTGATTTACCATTATAGTAATAAAAAAGGAAACAGGATCCCTTAGTGCAGGTCCTCCCTTTAGTCAAGGAATGGTAACTTTAATAAGTCATTTAGTCATGCAAAGAGAAGGTAAATTCAACTTATGATATGAGAAATACATCAGACTCGGACCACAGTTTTGTTCAATGAGCCTTCCCTTTGTGAGAGACAATGAGGATAGGAGCCTGTTTCTTCCTTTTCCTAGCTGAGGTTTAACTACATGGAAAGCCGGGTGACAGAACCTGCATATACCACAGTGAGGGCCAGGAGGAAAACAGACATCAGGCCTGTTTTGCTGATTAAATCCTAGCAACATGGTTTAGGCCAGGATTAAGATAAGAGATGGGAACTATCTGGAATAGTCAGTGCTGATAGCTCAGATAGACAATTTTATCTTTAACTTTTATATTTCCCTTCACTATTTTGTTACGTTTTCAAGTTGTCATCAAACCATCAAGCTACTGCAGTCGTGGCAGTCGTGGGCTGCCCGTATGTTTTATAAGCCAAACGTCTTTCTGCTGAGAGCCATGCCTATTCCTTTTGCATCGTTTGGGAGGCCCAGGAAACCTAAAAGATTTACTGTGTGGTCTTTGAAGGAAAAGTTTTCTTAAAACTAAAGGTTACAGATGTAGAAGCTCTGCTTGAGAGAAAATTAAAAAAAAAAAAAAAAAAAAAAAAACGGTGTACCTTTGGAGTAGAGCCTACCAGGAAAAGAACAGGATCCTCTGGGACATTGCAAAGGGCAGCAGTCAGAGTGGAAGGGTCCCCTGCTCCCTATCTTGGCTCTGTAGAATGTGCAAGTTCTGCGAGTTCAGGGAGTCTGAACTCCTTGGAGAAGCCACTAGGTTTCCTGTCACCACTTATATGAGATCTTGCTCAAGGAAGTGCCCTGAACGAATGTTTCGAGCTTTGGACCAAAGCTTAGATTCATCTTATTTGTAACGAAATCCAAGAATACAGTCTCAGTTCAGCAGTTAAATGGGCAAGGGATGTTATTTAATATCAAGTACAGTGCTTAGACTCACTGTTTTTCCAAAGCAGGTAGCAAGCATGTCGCTGTTTCCCTAACAGCTTCTGAGGTAAAGGAAGAGGAATTGTCCCATGTTCAGCTAACTGGGAACATCCTTAGTCAATGGGGCTCTGCATTTGGCATCATCAGCTGTGCAGGGGAAGGAGTTGAGTGTGGATTTCCATATCAGGAAGCAGAGTGCTGTCCCAGATATTGGAGATTTGATTGCCCAGAGAAGCCTGTTGTTTATGTATACCACACAAGCTGGGACAGCCTCCCACCTGGTGTCAGGGAAGAAAGGGCTCAAGGGCTGAGGATAGCAGCATTCATAAACAAAACTTCACTCAGCAGTCAGATCATTCCAGAGTAGGTTACTGGACAGCTTGTAAGAAGTATTCCACTCTCCCATGTTAATTAAATTCAGCAAACTTACTCTTTTCTTTAAAAAGTGACTTAATCCTCAGGAACTGTAATCTTTAGTTGGCAATATAATTTGAAATCACAATTGCATCCAAATGTCAAAAGAGAATAAGTCTTTGGGCTTAACAATTACTAGTTTTAGCACATTTTAGTATGTAATATTTATGGCACATCATTGCATTTAGTGTCTATTTTTTCATTCATTCTCTAACCATTTACATATTTATTCCAAGAACCTTGGGGACTTACTAGGTGTCAATCATTGCTCTAAAATACAATAATTGGGATGTCATATTTTATGAGGGAATTTGCTTAGATTAAGTTTGATTATGATTGTCATGAATCAAATCATTTTTCTAGCCAAAACAAGCTTAGACAAGAAAATATGGTATAGTTCATGAACTAGGTTTGAAATGTCTCAGAAATACTTGATCAATGAGTTTTTTCATTGTTACTCCTTTTAATGATACCACTGACTTATACATATTCAAATCTTTTTTAAAATTTTTGACACATTGTGTGAATCACAAATAGAACTTAATCGCTTATAGTTGCAGCCCAATTGCCAATTCTTAGTAGACACTCAGTAACTAAAGCACTGAATTTTAGATGTGGAAAGAACTTTTAGAAATTAGTTAGCAGAGGCCGTCATTGTGGCATGGGTTAAGCTGACACTGCAATGCCAACATTCTATCTAGGTGTCTGTTTCAATCCCAGCTTCCATCCATCTCCCTACAAATGTGCCCAGGAAAGCAGTGGAGAAAGGCTTAAGTTCTTGCACCTTTACATCCATCTAAGAGACCTAGAAGAAGCTCCTGGTCCTGGCTTCAACCTAACTCAGCTCTGGTAATTGTAGTCATTTGAGGAATGAGCCAGCAAATGGAAGATCTCTCTCTTTCTCCCTTCCCTCTTTGTAACTCTACTTTGCAAACAATAACAAAATAATTTAAAAATTAGTTAGCCATGTTTCTTAAACATTATTGGACTTTGAAGCACTTTAAAATTTGATGAAATCTGTGAATCAGTTTTCCCATTAAAAAAAAAAGCACACACTTAGTTACACTCAGTATTTATGTAGAATTTCAAGAGATTGATGGATCATGCTCGATACCATCGTGGACTCCCTCAGGGTCCCTTGATCAGATGCTGGGCATCTCTGATTATCATATGCTCTCCACCTTGCAGTTGTTGAAAAGAGCTGCTTAGAACAGGAGTTAGAAAACAATGGTCCCTAGGCTAATTCCAGCGCCCTTCGCACTTCTAGACAGCCCATGAGCTAAGAAAGTCTATGTTTTTTATATATACATATAAATGGTTACATCAACACAGACTAATATTCTCTTTAGTTTTACACCTTGGCCTACAAAGTCTAAAATATTTGCCTTTTATTAAAAAAACCTGTCAATAAATTTACATTATAATTTTAAGTATGCTGCTTCTGTATTTAGGAAATATTGGCAGAGAAGGAATTTTTCCTTAAAATCATTTGAATAGATCTTTTTTTATTTTATTCATGCACTTCTTTATTTCCATGTTCTTTGTGTCATGTAGTACTTTAAAAATAGAATAAAAAGAATTATAGTACCCATTAATTCACATACTACTTTGGATACACTGCTTTCAGAGATGTCTAAGTCCCTAACGCTACTTACTGTTTCCTTTTATTGATTAGGTCTGCCAGAATGAGTTTAAACTGACTGAACCATATATGACAATGTTATCAGTGATGGAGCTAAAGGACTTTCATAAGGGGAAAACAATTACTAAAAGACAATCATCTGGGGTAGCATTTGCCCAGGAATTAAGATATCTGTAACTCACTTGAGGGTGTCCAGGTTCAAAGTTCTATCTGCTGTCTCGAGCTTCCTGTTCCTGTAGGCCCTGGAAAGCAGTGTTGTTGGCTCAAATAACTGGATTTCTGCCACCAACCTGGGTGACCCAGATTGAGTTTCTGTCCCATATCTCTGGCCTGTCCAGTTGGGCAACAGGCATATTTGTTTCTTCCTGCTCCTCCCCAACATGCTGTCATCATCTCTTTAACTCTGAAATAAGCCAATAAATTAATGAAAAGGAAAAGCATTTGAATAATTAAAAGTAAAAGTGATACCAGGTACATGGAGTCCTTTATGACATTTTAAGCTGGAATTCTCTAACTGGTTTAGAAATCATTTTCATATTTAATCATGAATAAAGCTTGATTTCATTTGCATGCTAAGTGGGTCTTCCACAGGAAATACAGAACAGTTTTTTTTTTCTGTCCAAGAGGAGAGTGGTCAGAATACATACTGACCCATTCACTGTGGTTGGATTATGCTTCGTTTTCATTCATGTGACCCCACCCAAGGCTTCTGTTCTTACCTTGAAAGTCCAACTGTCCCAGGGTGAGCTGAGGAGGTGGGCTACAGATCTCAATTCCAAATGGGCTTCTCTCCCAATCACAAGGTTGCTGTGGTATGTGCATGCTCTGTGTGCATTCTCAAAGACCTTGGACGACTCACCCAAAAAGGAAGCCAGAGTGTTCTAGGTTCCGCAGAGTGTCAACACACCACAAAACCTCAAACCATTTCAAACAACACAGTGAGACCAAGTATCAAGAAATACTTATTAAGGCTTGCTAATTATTCTGAGGAACATTTTTATTTAATGCCAATTAAAGTTTTCAGGTAAAAGAGATATGATAAAAAACAAAGATAAATCATGTGTAGTATGAAAGATTTTCCACATATACAAACAGTGCTTCATGGAGATGAACTGCTTTAGGTTCCAAATTTGAAAAATCATTTTTAAAAAGTTCATGGAAAATGAAATTAAAGATTATCTATTTTGGTGTGGAAAAATTTTAAATCCATATTATGAAAAAAAAAAGATGAATAAACTAAAGTAAACTTATCCTCTAATTCCATTTTCCAGGAACTTGTTTGGAGTGTATGTCCGTGAGTGTGTGTAGGTATATGATTATGTGTGAGTATCCATGTTTATGTGTGTATACATATGAGTATTGTGTCTATAGAGATGCATTAAACATTTCCTTCCAGTTAACAAAAAGTTTGAAATTCTCACTGGTCACATAGGCCTGCTTCTTTGATCATTTTTGGTATTCACTGTGCTCTTGATACTTAACATTGAGAAAACACTAAAATCATTTCAATTATTTAGATTCTTGAAAGAGAAACTGTTTGAAATTATAGTGTATTAAAGGACAGCATTTGTTCACAGCTTCCTCCCTCCATCCTGTCCCCCCTTTTTTTCACCTACAGCCTCCCTTCCTATGTTTTTTTTTCCCTAGTTAAAAAATACAGATAGAGTCAGATCTCCCATTTGATAGTTCACTTCTAAAATGCCTACAATAGCTAGGTCTGGGCCTCACAAAGGCAGGAGCCACGACTGAATCGGAGTCTCCTAGATGGGTAATAGGGATTTGGATGTGAGTTTGCCTCCCAGAGTGTGTGAGCGTGAAGCTGAAATCAAGAGCAAAGCTAGAACTCAACCCCAGGCACTTGAAAAAGGGGCATGAGCATCACAACTTCACAAGTGGTGTTGAACCACAACACCAAACCACCTGCCCTCCTTTTAGCACCCTTCGTGTAGTTTTCCAAAACGGCACAAGCTCACAGATAAACTGCAAAGAGTGGAAGACAGTAACTGCTTTGTGTTTGCTAGTATTATGTGACAATACTCTGTGTTAATAATGTATAGATATTAAAACTATCTTGTAAATCACATATTACTTGGAAATTTGCAAGCTAAATGATAGCTTATTAAATAACCTCCCACTTCAGAACTCTATTTCTGTAATTTAAAAAGAAATTATAAAGACATCCGGTGGTATCGATCTCGGCTTGTGTCCACTCCCAGGGTTGTAACTGGAATCATATTTTGGTTAGTTTTGATGATGTCTAGCCTCCATTCCAGTGCTGGAATGCTAGTATTGTAGGCCAACATTAGCAGGTTGTGTGTGTGTGTGTGTGTGTGTGTGTGTTCATTTTTATGTCTCTAAAATAATATTGTAAGTGCTTCTGACCTTGCTTATTTTTCAGTTGGGAAGGAAAGGAGAGGAAAAGAGAGGAGAAGGGAGAGGAAAGCCTTCCATTCAACAGATGCACATTCATCCTGTTGTATTGGTAGAAATGTTACATCTTTCAAATCGTTCATGCTGCAGGGATTTTGCATTTCAGTACTTGGATAGAAGGTTGTCGCAGACAGGTTCATCTGAAGACAGCTTGAAAAAGCAAAGAATGAAAAATAAATCTATTGGTTTGAAGGTGCTAGGAAGAGTCCTGGGTGTGAGAACTTGAAGAAATAGAATCTCAAGGATAAGGGAAGTGCAAAAATGTGAAACTAATTTTCAGTTCTGCCTTTTTTTTTTAAGTCCAAGACCTGCTGATTTACAATTGGACACCAAAAGCAGAGCAATCCAGAAGAAAGGGGGTGGCTTAGATGCTGTGGAGGGAAAAGTCACCCCAGAAATGCAGGAGGAAGGGAGAGAAGAAAGTGAGAAAGGAATAAAATTGGAGAGAGAGAGGGAAGAGAGAAAGGACATGGAGAAAGGGAGGAAGAGAGGGAGCTAGATGAAAATGTGGTTTAGGCCAATTAGGCATAGCAATGGAGGAGAAAATAGATCTTGTCCTCACCCTCTCTCCCCCCACACACACCTTATGCAAAAATCATTTCTACATATACTTTTGATCTAAATGTGGCAAAATGATAAGATCCCTAACAGATAATGAAAAAGAGTAGCTTCATGATGTCAGGACATGTACAGACTTTTTTAATGATAGGAAAATAATCATTAAAGGAGACATGTTTATTGAGATGACAAAGCTCAATAACTATTAAAGGATGAATTATAAGAGATTACATCCATTTTTACATCCTAAAGGGAGTAAAAAGAGTTTACATCCAGTTTAAATCATAAAGAGAGTAAAAAGGCAAGAAATGAGGTGAGAGAGACGTACAGTTTATGTAACTGACAAAGGACTCATCAAATGTGTATGAGTAAAAGAAAATGATTTAATTAGTATGTGTAACATACATAAAGAAAACTTCCCAATAGCAACATGAAATGATGCTCATCTATATAAGCCATTTGTGAAGTTATAATAAACCCTGCAATGAAATACCACAAGCCAGATGGCTAAAATGCAAAAGACTTACAATGTTTGAGAGAATGAAGAGCAAATAGAATTTTCATACACTGATAGAGAGCCTGGAAAAGTGCTACAAGTAAAGTTTTATTTCCAAAGATAAGTATACACAAGTTTCCTGTCTGGCAATTCCATTGTTAGGTATTAACCAATAAAGATGTCTGTGTAGATGTATGAAAGTTACAATCAAGTCCATAGCTACAGATGTGCAGTAGTCTGAATCTGGAAGCATCCTGTTGCAGAACCACAATACAAAAATGTTCTCTAAGAATAAAAGATTCTTACCTGGGTTTTCCTACCTGGAAAAAAGATGGTTGAACATCCCCAAAGTAAAATAGAGAAGAAATCAGACACAAAAGAATTTGCCATGCATAGCATCTGTGTGATGCTGTCTGCCACGCTCATGGGTGGTCACCTGGGATTGGCAGAAGTTCCTAGTGGGAGGAGAGGACTGCTACCACCAGTACCCTAATAATCTGCACCCTTGGTTCTATCTATGCAGTATATCTAAATAATAATTCTTATTTTTTAAATTATTCACATGAAAATTGATTGCAACAACTGATTTATTTAAATCTGGTTTTGCAATTCTATTACTCCCAAATAATGACTCAGATAACTTGCTCTTTTTCTCCCCAAGGAGTTCCAGATTGAATGCTCTCCTTTTGCAAATCCCTTATGTACCATTGTTCATATTCCTGGGTCAGATAATAAAACATCCTCTTCCTCACTTTGAATTACAGTTGGACAATGCTTCATCCCCCACTGAAATAAATGCCAGAACAATTAGCTCTACATCCACATTTAGAAAGGAATTGGAACAAATTTGCATTTGGCATTTGTTAGCTTCCAGCTCTCACCTATTAAATCAGTGCGCAAAGTAAACTGTTATTGCAGATCTTCAAAATCATCTTAATCACCCAAAGGAATGGATTTCCAATATTGGGGCCTGCTATAAGAATGAAAGTGGTGATTAATATGTGCTTAATACTTAAAGAACAAGAGAAAAGTCAAAATCTCCATATCTGAAGACACCCATCCAGAGTGGAAATACGCTCCCAAGTGATGACCCGATCTCTAATTGATCCCCTTGACAGCTTTGAGAGTTAAAGTTGTGTTTTTTTTATTGGCTGAAATGCACTCCTTCTCCCACCCAAACCATCTACCCACATACTTAACTTTGCAGCCACAGAGAAAAGCGGTAATTCTCTTTCTACATGACAGCCCAACAAGCACTGGAGGGCATCTGCTTTGCTTTGAATTTCCTCTTTTCCTTGCCTGGAGTTATCTATGATCTTTTCAAGTATTAGTCATGTGATGATGTTTTGAACTTCTCCATCCTCCCTGGCCACTTTATTTTCAACATTCATTACTTTATTTAGGTTCCTCTTTTTTTTTTTTCCAGGATTTTGTCTAGAACTGCAACAAATGCCTTTAGTTTAACCCATGCAGTGATGTTCTCTTATTATGTGGTACATTCTTCAAGAATTACCTGTAGGCATGTCTTCAGCCAGGCTGTGAGTGTGGTCCCAAGTAAAAGGCTTAGTATCGATCTTTGTGAAACTATTTTGTTCCAGCCTTTCCTTGGACATTTTGGCTCCAACCACTACACTTTCATTCAAAACATGAAAGATTGCTTAAATAATAAAACTGAAGCCTAATACCTTTACCATCCATTTAAACACTTCCTAATAAAGCCTGTCCTCCTGTTCTCTCCACTCATTTTGCTAATTAAGACAATGAGGCTGTTGTCCATACCTCTTATAATAAAAATATTAAAATTTGTTTAGCAACTTATGTAATTTTTGTCTAAATCTCAATTTCTTTGATAAAGTGGCCATGGATTTCAAGCAGAACCATCTGGGATTAGATGTCAAAAATGTCCCTACTGGTGAAGAGGCCCAAAGTTCTTAACTATTTATTGTAGTCACACAGTTTATTTAATTATAAATGCCTTTCATCAGCTGTAAAGAAGTATTATTTAGACTCTAAAAAAAGTTTTATCATGGCTGGTGGATGATGAGGAGCAGGAAGATCCATGGTTTGACTAAGTTACCCCCAAAGTTTCTGTGTTGGTGATTCAATCCCCAAATTAATATTTTTGGAGTGTTTAAAGGTAACACCTTTGGGGCTGGTGCAGTGCCTCAACAGGTTAATCCTCTACCTGCCAGTGCCAACATCCCAAATGGTGTCAGTTCATGTCCCAGCTGATCCACTTCTGATCCAGCTCCCTGGTTATGCTCTGGGAAAGCAATGGAGGACGTCCTAAGTACTTGGGCCACTGCATCCATGTAGAAGGCCCAAAAGAAGATCCTGCCTTTTGGCTTTGGATCAGCTCAACTCTGGCCTTTGCAGCTCCTGGGGAGTGAACCAGCGGGTGGAAGATGATTCTTTATCTCGCTTTCTCTGTAAGTCTGACTTTTGAGTAAAAATAAATAAATCTTTAAAATAAAATGAATTTTAAAAGGTGGCACCTTTCGGAGGTAGTTAGGGCTGCAGGATATGGTGAAGGTGGGGTTACTGTGGCAGTACTAGCGGTTTTAGAAGAAGATAACAGGAACCTCAAGCTAGCACACTTGTTCTATCTTGCCATGTGGTATCCTCCTCCATGCTATGATACAACAAATGCAAGCCCTCTCTAGATGCTAGCACCATGCTCTTGGACTTTTCAGCCTCTGAATCATGAGCCAATGACCAAGTCTGTGGTATTTGGTTATAGCAACAAAAGTTAGAACAAAACTTGGTGATGCCCTGTACACAAGCTGAGGTTCCGCCCTAATGTCCTTAGAGCAATACAAGAACTATGTGTATTCATACCAGCATAGTATAGAGTATTTTAGAGTAGTTTCTAGCATGATAAATGATGTTTAGGAGTAAAATGAATGTACCCCAACTTTTCTTAGCAAGGACTATATTTGAAGACTGTAATTCCCAGGAAACAAAGATGTATGGAAAAATGCTTAAAGTAGAACTTATTTTTCTAGAAGCATAACTGTAACCACTTTACTATAAACTCTAGTTCTGCAAATAGGAAATCTAATGGTGTCTTGGCTTTAGAATATGTTAAGAGTATTCTGACTCTTGTTGTATTGGTATGTCAATAACTTTAACATACACATACATCTAATATAGCTAGTAACATTTGAATCATCAAACAAGCACTACTGCAGGTCAAGGAAGGTCAGAGCTCAATGATAAAACTCGGGCCTCCAAACTCCAAGATTTTGTTAGAATTTACTTATTTATATACTTGAACAACAGAATGACATGCAAAGAAGGTTACATATTTGGTGGGATAGGAGAGAGGGAGAGAGAGAGAGACAGAGACAGAGACATCTGCTAGATATTCTCCAAATCCCCATGACACCTAGAGCTGGGCTAGGTCAAACCAGGAGTCAGGTGCTCCTTCTGGGTCTCCAATAGAGGCGATAGGGTTCTGAGTCCCTGGGCCATCTTCTGCTACCTCCAAGATTTATTATCAGGAAGCTGGGCTGAAAGTGCAGAATGGCTAGGATCCAAATTGCCAATCAAACATGGGATATTGGAGCCCCAAAAGGTAGTTTAATCCACTGAGTCACAATGCCTGTCCCCAAATCCTGTTCACTGAAGTATTCTCAGACCTTTACTCTTCTCACTAACTCTTCCTGACTGTTCTGCCTGACCTGTTTTTCTAGCACTTGAATATTTAGCTAGGTCTGTTTTTCCTTAGCCCTAGGCACATTGGGGACACGAAAGGTGACTTGGCTTCTTTAATTCCAAGGAGTCTCACCAGCTGATCCAGCTCTGGCCTGCAAGTCCCAATGCATGATAATTTATTTGGGTACCTACCACATGTTTCATGTGAGAGCATTGCATCTCCTGAGAATAGCACTGACCAGAAAGAAAGATAAGAGACAGTCATGGTGGACCTTCATTTAGTAGACATCCAAAGACTCTTACTCTCGCTTCTTTGAAAAACTCTGTGGTTTCCTGTTTGCTTAACACTTTGTCTCACTCCTTTATCTTGAGTGGGTGCATATCCACAGAACATTTCTTCTAGGATTGAGTTGATTCGTTTAGCAAACACTTGTTGCAACAGTCATTAGCTGACAGCTTAGGTCTAGTTTCTGCTGGTTGCTTTGAACCTGCCTATGCTAGAGAAATTGTCCTACTATGCCTCAACACCGGCCCCGGCACTCATAGGTCTCGCAGCACTAGCAAGCACCCTTGCAGGATAGCATCTCATTGTCTTGGAATCACTCCATCTGTGTATACCAGTCCTTCCTCTCACATACGCTTTCTCATTCACCACCTTTCTCAACTTGTCCATCAAATCCTTAAATTATCTACCACAGTTAACTCATTTGTGTAGATTTAATATCCTTACTTGATGTACAAATTGGTGTACACCAAGAAAGGAGTCTATGAGGTTAAGGATTATGATTTACCTATAACTGATTAAGTAAGCTTAGCACAATAACATGAAACACACTAAGTGCAATCAATGAATGTTTACTTAGTGAGTTGGTAGCTGGATGACTACTTATTCTGTTTCAGGTAGCTAGTAAGAATTCCATAGGAGCTAGTATTGAGGTGGAAGGGGTTAGGCTGCAGCCAGCATCACATATTGATGTTAATTGGAGCCCTGGGTGCTCCACTTCTAATCCTACTCCCTGCTAATGCATCTAGGAAACCTGTAGAGGGTGATACAACTAGTTGTATAGTTGACTTCCTGCAATCATGTAAGAGACCCCCCAAAAATCTTCTGACTTTGTACTACCCCAGTTCCATGGTGACAATTTGGAGAATGAACCAGGGAATGGAAGATCGCTGTAAGTCTGCCTTTCAAATAAATAAAGTCTTAAAAAAAAAAGAACTTCATAATTGTATAAATATCAACCCCTATGATTTTGTGAGGTTAGAATTCTTAATCCTCATCTTATAGATAGAGAAGAAAACTAGAAAGATTATAATTTGCTCAAGACCATTGTTAACAAATAGTATAATTATTTGGTATTATACTAGTCAGTTACGTGAATGGTATTGTAATCCTGTTAGCTAGCACTTATTAAATTCTTAAGCATTTGGGAAATATCTCTTTGTTATCTTATTGAGTCCTCAGAGTCCCCTGTAAGATGAGGTTATTATGACATTCATTATATGATTCTTTAATGTCATATTCAAAAGTGTCCTCTATGAGGATGACAATCTTGATACCTCTTTCACTTATTCTTACTTCTCTCTCCATGGCCAACCCAAGAACTAAAGCATGTCAACAAATTTTCTGCTTTCCTATAAATAGCTGAATTTGTTTGATTCAGTGTCACTAGTAATATGTGTCAGATAAGATCACAGTTTAAGACTTTATGATAGCACTAACTATATATGTATATATAGTTATCTTTTTCAAACATTTAGTTTCTGACAATTCATTAAGTGGGGATGTTTCATGATGGTAGAATTCAACAATAAAGTCCATTTAATTTCACTTTTACTAGCTGAAATGTAGTCTACCATCCAGATAACTGTCGTTTCTTTTCAGGTATTGAACTCTTCATAACCTCCAAATTCTTACTCATTTGCAGAAATTAAAATATGCATTAAGTGTCTTGAGCCTAAAGATGATATTGTCCATATATACGTTGGTATCTGTGGCAAGCATTGTTACTATCTACTCAAGACCTTCCCCTGTATTTGCATTTGGTTATGAATTGTTTCAATACTTAATTGTGAATATGATGTCTTAAGTTTATTGCAAAATAGTATTGTTTAATTTTTAACTTTTTCTTTGTATAGCCTTCCTTGCGTTTTGTGACTTCTTGATATAGGTTGTATATGCTTTTATCAAAATATTAGAGACCAGAAATGTTTTCAGATTTCAGTTTTTTCAAATTCTGGAACTACTACATAAAATAGAATCATGGAATCAATTGAGTAGCCCTAATCCAAAAAAAAAAGAAAATCTCAAAATTTGAATCATTCAAAAAAACTTAAAATGCTTTGCGTATCAGATAGATTTTTTTTTAAGTTTTGGGCTCTGAACTATTTCAGATTTTTAATTTGGGGATTATAGATGTTCATTCTGTATTATAAGTTTACTTTATATTTCTATCTCTGTTATCTTGATTGTCTTTGCTTGTGGTGGGTCATTTTAGTCATGATGGGTCATTGCACAACTTTGGATTGTTCCTACTTCCACTAATTTATGCTTTCTTTCATGAGAAAGGCAAACAATAAACTGATAGCTAAAATCCTTCTTAAAGGTGAAACCATGAATTATTAAAATCCAAAACCGAAATGTAAACTCCAGCCAGTACCATACAATATTAGGGGAACCAATTCATGCCAGTGACTGCTTTGACACTGAGTGGCCTGCTCATATCTCACTAATAAGAAGAAGCAGAACTTGGCATAGGAAGCTATCACACAGTTACAGTTAATTGAAAGGCACCCCAGCCTCTCATAAACAGGTATTATCATTTTGCTTGAATTTTAGTTATCAGATTTTAGTCCAGATAAACTGCATTATTATCCCTACTGATCAGTCTTAGCACAACTACTTTAAGATAAGACTATTTGAAATATTTGGATTAAATGAGCAACAAAAGCTGATCTTCCTTACCCCTGGTAAAGACCCCGCCAGAAACTTGTTTGCCATTTTGTGTACCTTGTCCTGCTCTCTTATCTGCAGGATAAAGCCCTGGGCACCTCAGTTTATGTCTGAGACACTGACTTCCCTTATATTGTCTGCTCTTTCCTCAACACTTGGTTGATTTCTTGTTCTTTATGACTGCACCTCTCTTTAGAATAAGAAAATGTCTTAAATTTGTTCCTTTAACAATTATGGTATTTCCCACATTGTAACTTTTGTTGGAATCTTCAAGGGAAGGAACTGTATATAGCTTAGATTTGAATGCTCAGGTTTAAATATACTGTCCCTTCACTCATTTGCTCAAAAATATATATATATCAATTTCTTACTCTATCCCATACATTACTATAGGCTTGACAATGCAACGAAGGAAGAAAAAAGAACAAATCTTCAGGGAACATTCTCAACAAATAGTAATATAGATGAATTGAAATTGTTGAATATATTCTGTATGTTAGGATATTTCATAATGGAAATTCTCTAACTGGCCTTGAAAGACAATTATAATCTAATTTATTCTTTTTCTGATTTGCATGAAAAAATAATTTTAGAAAACAACTGCTAAGTTTTTCTTGGACAAAAATGATAATAGTATATTCTCTCAGAATTCACAAATGAAGAAGGCAAATGAAGGGTTTCTGAAGTTGAAAACTACTTGAATTCAGGAGTGGGCTTGGTACAAAGGACGGACTCACTAAGTATTTGTAGAGTGAATAAGTCAGAGCTCATACAGCAGTGTGTCTGTTATAAGGTAGGTGTAGGGAACACTAAAGTGATAAATATATATTTGCTTGTTTGAAATACACAAATGTGTTTTGAAAGGTCATTAAATATGAAATTTAAATATAAGTTTATCTTGATACAAAACTTTGAAACCCGTGCATAGTTCCTTTGTATCATACATTTTCCATGAACTTTTTAAAGATTCTTGGGTATGACTTCTTTCTCTGTGTACAATTTCCATATATATGATTTCACATGCAAGTTTTTCTCAGAAATTCAAATTGCATGTTTATAAAAAGGTAGGGTAAATCCCACTTGACTACTTGAA
The DNA here is from genome assembly GCF_030435755.1 of Ochotona princeps. Classification (NCBI taxonomy): domain Eukaryota; kingdom Metazoa; phylum Chordata; class Mammalia; order Lagomorpha; family Ochotonidae; genus Ochotona; species Ochotona princeps. Next base: position 20,091,897 of record NC_080851.1, read on the forward strand.
AATATTTTACTGCAACTATAGGCAATGAAGGAATCAAAGCCTTAGTTATAACAACTTTATAGTATTTGGTTAACATTGAAAAGGAAAATATTAAATGCACTTAAAATTTAATGCAAAAAATAAAATTTTAATACCAGGGCCTTACAAAAGAAACATGTCAAAGAAGTCATTTAAAAGCACATGGGCAATGCTCTTGGAAATGACCTTGAGCCTTGCCTCGCGTGGGTGTGGTAGATTATCACCCTGTCTAACTGAAGTGGTTCTAAGAAGTGGTGTGAAAAATGCTGCACAACTTTGCACAGATTCTTTAACTTTGATTTTTGGTGTTCTTGCATTTTTGACAGATCTAACACCTCTCCTTCTTTCAGTATGGAAGTATTTTAAAAGATTCAAACATTACATGGCAGCTTTATTTTAACAGCCTCTGTATTTCTAAATTCCCAGTTGTTTTCTTAGCTGGATAGTTTGGGACAACATATATAGGAATATATATACATTTATGTATGTATGCATATGTGTAATATATATAACTGCATTTTTGTAGTTTCAAAGATTCTTTGTTACATGTTATTGTTGTGTGATTTAATGTTCAAAACATATGATGTGGAAAGGAATGACAACCCCTCTCTCTACTTGGCCCCCTCTTTTTCATTCTGTTTCTAAAATTCCCTCTCAATCTCCCTCTTACATTCAACGTCATGTACCTTTTTTCATTTAAAATCTACTTTGGAAATGTTTCCTTTTCAGGACATAAAGCTTGTCTTACATCCTTTTTTACAGTGTACAAATAGGCCACAAAGCACTGAAGCCGACTTCAATGAAAATTGATGGTGCCAATATCCCAGATAGAATTGAGTTTTTCTTAGTGGTCCTAGCTAGATGTTTATTTCTTTCAAAGGATGAATCTAATTCATCTGCCTTAATTGGTAAGAGAATTATGCTAGGATTTAGTTCTTGCATCTGAAATGATTTCTGTCTTAGCAGTTCTGTTTTTGGTCTAAGATTCTTGGTCTGTTTAGCTTGTTTGGATATATGTGCTTCTTCTCACAACTGGGAAGCAATGACAGTATTTTCCTTCTGATTGCTACTTTGTGATGATGTATAATATCAAAAATATAGCAAATTCTAGAACCCTTTATAGTGAACATCAAGAATCTTACAAGAGACTGGTTTGGGGAATTTTCTAGTTAATGTTGAACTGAGAAACTACTCCCATTTTTCCTTTTACCTCTCCCATGTTGCAGCAGTTCTGTTGGTCATATTTTCTTTCTCATGGTGTATTTTGCAGGTTAAATATGCATGTTCCTCTACTACTTGATTTATTAAATAATGTGATTATTCTTAAATATTTTTATATTAACAAAATGATATCCATATATATATGACATTAAGTGATTATGTGATATTTTGGTATATGTGTGAATTGTATAATTGTCAATCAACACAAACATATTTGTCCTTTCAAGTATTCAACTTTTCTTTATAATGAAAATATAAAAATTTTATTTAAAAAAATGCTGGCCCTGGCAGTTGCAAGCATTTGGGGAGTGAACCAGAACCTGGAAGATTTCTGTTTCTTCCTCTCTCTGTCATTCTGCCTTTCAAAAAAATAAATAAATATTTCTTTAAAAATCCATAATTTTATTACACTCTTTTAAAAAGTAGAGTTGGAGAAAAGAGTCATTGCTGCTGGAGGTTTAAAAGGAGATGGGGACAGGCCTGGAGTGGATCCTATGAAGGTGGAATGTTCTGTACCCTGACTGAGGCAATGCCAACATTCTGGTTGGGAGGTTCTATCATGGTTTTTTTCAGACTGTTGCCACTACAGGAAATAAGAGAAAATAAATAGGCTTTTTCTGTGTTAGTTCTTACATTTACTTGTGGATATACAATGATCTTAAAAGTTTCTCTCTTTGCAAAGTTCTTGTTAAGCATCTAGAACCGTCTCATAAGCAGAAGTAAGTCAATCTCAAGTGCATTCGATTTTAGCATTTGCCTAACAGACATTTTAGAGTTGTTTCCAAACAAAGTTTATATTTTTTCCTTCTGATTAAGTGCCTTTATAGACAGCTAAACTGAAGGAAATGAACTGCAAAAAGGGTTTTTCATTGAGTGTTTTTATTCCCCATTGTGCTACAAAATCGTTTTTTCGAAAGATTTCTGTGCATTTAATACAAATGAACACATTTTTGTAAGTAGAAAATACACTGTTCATTAGAAGCCACTTAAAAATTTAAAAAGCAATTATGTTTGTCCTTGCTGCCACTGTTTTGACACTGTATTTATTGATTAAAGAGTATCATAATTACATATCATCTCTTTGCAAAACTTTAGAACTGCTTAAGATTTCACTGCTATTAAATGCAAAAATTCAGGAAGTTTTATTTCAAAGTTGTTTATTTTCTGTTTCTTATAAAACCTTTTATTTTTAGCCATTATTTTGTGACGCAACCGTTATTTTGAGCACATCACAGGCCACAATATACCATTGAAATCCAATGACTTTAAACTCTTTTTAATTAGAATAAAGCCGTTCATTTTCCTTCCTAAGTCAAGAGAGAAAACATGTGGCAAACTTTGTTTCTAGACCATTACCATTATGCTAACAATAGTGTTATAATAGTGTTATGAACAGTGGTATAATGCCATCTACTTGCTACTTTTGAAAATTACTTGCTTAAGAAATTATTTGCTAAGGAATTGTAGCAAGTAACAATAATCCAGGTGTATTTTAAATCATCATATTTCTGAGATAAATTTACAATTGGATATTTTCTGCATTTTTCCAGATATAAGTCAAATCTATAAGTCACATTTTTTTGACTACTGGGATATTTAAAGGAAGGTATTTGTACTTTGATTAAGGTACTGCTGGGGGGTTCATATATGGGAGTTCCTGGGTTCCAGCTCTGCTCCTGATCCCAACTGCCTATATATGTATACTCTGGAAGGCAGCAGTTGATAACTCAAGCTCTTATTTCCTGTGACCCACACTGAAGAGGCAGGCTGGGTCCTTGGCTCCTGCTCCAGACAGGTCTAGTCTAAACTGTTACAGACATGAAAGCAAGTACTTGAGCCATCACTGTTGCCTCACCACCACGGTCTGCATAAGCAAAAAGCTGAACTAAAAGTCAAAGCCAGATACTTCCATGTGGGACACAAGTATCTTAAATACTTTTCACAAAGTAATTAACCCACCTTACAGTGTCCCACTGTATAAGCAATGGCCCTATTTGAAAGCAAAATAACGAAGTACACATTCTCAATTGTATAAACTTTAAGACATGTAACAACAAACATACCGAGACATATAAGGACTTGAACTGGACAACATTGTTGGAAAGAAGCTTTTCAGACCAAGGAAAATCACATGCCAGGATCCTGCCTGGAAAGATTAAATGCAATGAAGTCAACATTCACCAAACGATTCTACAAATTCCAAGAGATTCCAATCAAATTCTCAACATTTTCCTCTAAAAAGTAAGATTAGAAATTCTATCAAAGTTACAAAAAAAATTAAAACAACTTTCAAAACATTTCTAGAATGTGCTTGCCCTTGCCGGATATCCAGCAGAGTCACAGCAATTACTCTAGGTAATCCTGGTGCATAAACAGAGCATTGGATTCAAGCAGACCCCAGCAGTGCATCCAAGTATGGATGGCAAATTAGTAGATACTAAACATAATCCTTCACTCGAATCTATCCACAATCTCTTTTATTTTCACAGAAAAACCAATGGTTTCTGTAGTTCTATTTTTTTTTAATTCTGCTTTCCAACTGCTCAATGGGTGCCAATGAGACAACTCTTATTAAGTAAGCAAATTTGGTTGAGCCTTATTTTGCATTAGATTAAGGCATCATTTGGGTTGCCCAAATCCCATCTTAGAATGCTACTCAGTTTCCAATCCAAATCCATTAATACCGTTCCTTGGAGGCAGTAGGTGATGGATCCATTTCTTGGGTCTCTTCTATACAGATACAGCAGAACTGGGTGGAAGTACTGGCCCCTGACTTCACATTGGCTTAGTCTTGACTCTTAGAGGATTTCAGGGGAGTGAGCAATTAGATGGAAGATCTCTCTTCTCCCTCCCTCCCACTCTATCACTCTCTCTCTCTCTGTGTGCCTCTGTCTCTTTCCCTCTCTTCTCCTACCTCTTTCCCTCCCCCGTCTCCCCTCTTCCTCTGCATTTCAGTCTGCATTTGAAATATATTCTTAAATGAACCTGTATGATTTTGAGTTAAGCAAATTTTTTTTGATAAATTAAGCTTCATTGAATTAAGAGAATCTAAAGAAAATCCACAAATTAAGAGAAAAAAAGTGCAGCAAGGAAACAACCTGATAGAAATATGGGCAAAAAAAAAAAATCAAACATTTCAGCAAAGATTTATGAGTGATAAAGAAACACTAATATACTCAACTCATGAGTCATGATAGAAATGTAAATTAAAACCAAAATGAGATGCCATTTTATACTTACTGCAATTGAGAAAATTAAAAGTTATGTAGATTATTATGAAAGATATAAAGATGTAGAGCGAATGAAGTTCTCAAATACTGCTGGTAGGGAGGTAAAATGACATAACTGCATTGAAAAACAGTGACATGTTTTCAAAAAGTGAAGCATACATCTACATCTGATCCAGGTAGACCACCAGTAGAAGAGAAAGCATACTGCAGCGTGAAGACTTCAACACTGAAGTGAGGCATGGACAATAGTGATTAAGATATTGCATGGGACCCCTGCATCCTAGAAAAGTGCCTTGGCTCAAGTCTTAACTCTGCTTTTAATTCCGGCTTCCTGCTAATGCACATTGTGGAAGGCAGTGGTGATTTCTCCAATGGGTAGGTCCCTGTCACCCAGCTTCTAGCTTCAGCCTTGAACAGACATGGATGCTAGTTTCTCTCTCTATCTCTCTCTCTCACTTTACCTCTCTCTGTCTCCCTTCTCCCTCTCTTCCTCTTTCCCCCTTGCTATCTCTCTTCCCATTTCCTTTCCCCCCTCTCATTCTCTCTCACCCCCTCTCTGTCTCTGCCTTCCAAATAACTATACAAACAAGTTTTTTTTTAATGAAACCTTAATGTTCACAGCAGTTTTATTTGCAAGAAACAAAGCCAGGATGTGCATCTGACTCCTCAAAGCATGTCCAAAACCAGCCCTGCCCTCCCCCAGAAGGGCTGTACTTGCTGTCCTTTTCTATGGGATGTTATCTCTGTACATCTGAGTTTAGTGGTTGCTATTTGTCCCTTATCTCGATGCCTGCCTGCTCAGAGAACCCTGCACGATGACATAGTCCACATTACTTCCTATTGCGCCACCTTTCTCTATCAGGTAGCCAGTTCTGCTTTTGTTGTAACACTTCTTAGTGTCTGGAACGTTCTCACTAGCTTGCTGTCCATTTGCTTGATCTCACTTTTAATGCTACAGAAGAGTGGAGGAGCCCAAGAATATCTTGTCTGTCACTCAACATCCAACACCTAGAATAATAGATGTACACTAGTTTCTCAAAACATGCACATTTGCACAATAATTAATAAACTGATACATTTTGAAGTATGGCAGGCAAACTATTAGAAAAGTGGGATACATAACTCACATCAACCCCAAAATAAAATCCAGGTAAAATAATAGTCCAAAAGAAAATACAGGAGAATATTTTCATAATTTGGGACATATAAAGTCTTGATAAAGAAGACATAAAACCAAGAAATTTTTATTTTTACTTTTTTAATACACATTTTCCATGAACTTTTCAAAGGAAGATTTATTTTTATGGAATGGTGGAGTTAGAAGACACAGCAAGATCTTCCATCTGCTGGTTTGTTCTCCAGTTGGCCCCAATGGCAAAAGTTGAGCCAGTCCAAAGCCAGGGAGTCAGGAGCTTCTTCCGGGGTTGAAAGACTTGAGCCATCTTCTGTAGCTTTCCGAGGCCATATGTAGGGATATGGATCAGAAGTGGAGCAGCCAGGATTTGAACCTGCAACCATGTGGATTCCAGCAACATAGCTTTCATTTTTAAAAGGCTAATTGTGGTGTGGATGTTCAGCCTAGTGGTTATGATGCCCACATTGCACATCAGGGTACCTCGTTTCAATTTCTAATTTCTGTTTCTGACTCCATTTTCCTGCTGATGTAGACCCTGGGAATGCAATGGTGATGCCTCATGTAGTTCAGTTCCTGCCACCCGTAAGGGAGTCCTAGAATGAATTCTGGCCTCAGACTTCAACCCTGGTCCAGCCCCAGTCCACTTCCCATACTGGAGTGCTTGGGTTTAGGATAGGCTCTGATCTCATCTCAAGTCAGTTTCCTCCTAACTTGTGCTTCTAGGAAGTATCAATGATTGGGCCCTTGATACTTATTAAGACCTAGTCTGACTTCCAAGCTGCTGGCTTGAGCCTGGCCCAGCCCTGAATCTTACCAGCATTTGAGGAGTGAACTGGGAGATAGAAGATCTCTCTGTTTCTCCACCTCTCAAATAAATAACTGAAGACTGATATTTTGACCTCCCGATTACTTAAATTTATCTATTGAAAAGCAGAACAATCTTGGTTAAAAATAACATCTAGAAAACTAAGGGCTTCCAATGTCAAAATAACAGATTACTAAAGATGCTAACTTTACATTTTAAAAGATCACCCAATAATTAACATACTTAATAATTAAGAATATTCACAGGAAATTAACAGAATAAATTCAAATGATAAGTGTGAAAAGCTACTCACTTGAGGAAATTAAACTTTAACTACTAAAGGCTTTTCCTTCAATGGAAAAAATTCAAATGACACAATGCCCAAGAGTCACAATGGATAGATTTCAGAAAGGAAATTTGATAATACTCATTAAAAGTTAAACGTGTTGGCCCTTTGAGCTGTTCCAATTCTGTAATCTATTATTAATCATTTCTGTCATAGGTACAAAAACCATACAGAGATATTGTTGATTATGTATAGAAATTATCCTGGGCATTTCACTTGCGCTGCCCTATGAATTAGGCAGAATTCCAAGTGAAGAAATTGAAGCACACAACAGGCAAAATAGTTCACCAAGCTCGTTTACTTACATCTACAGCTTGGGTTCATGCTCACCTCAGCCCTATATAAAAACTATATTCCTCACAACTGCTAAAAAACAAAGTGCAGATCAGCAGTTGGAGAGGTTGGAATAAATTATAAATACCCAAATCATGGCAACATACTTTCTTATAAATTTTTAAATGAATTAAAAAATGCATTCATGTGCCAAGATGCTAAAGAGGTATTATTGAAGGGGGAAAGAATGCTGCTTATATGAGGTTCCTAACTATCTCAACTCTTAAAAACATCTGCCTAAGGTTGTAAGGTTTTGTATGAAGGTATTTTTAAAACTTTGTGGAATAGCTGGATTAAAAGATATTTGTTTTGGTGCAAAATGTTTTCTGAAATCCCTGTGTAGATTTTTCTTCATCTGCATTTTCCATAAACATTTTGAAAACCTTTTGTATGTTTATGTGCAAATTGAGTATCTTCAAAAAACTGAAGTCATACAGAGCACAACATTGAGGGTTGGAAGACAAAAGAAATTTAGGAACTAAAGGGAGATTTTTCACATCTGTTCCGTGCCTCTCTTTTGCCTAAATTTCTTCTCAATCTTGTATTGGCAAATGTAAATAAATATGGTTGTTACAAAAACAGAGTTCAAAAATAAAACAATGCCTTCATACCCTACAAACTTAACAGGTATAATTTTATTCTTCTGTTTGTTGTTCGCTGTTAAATTCATGAATGAAATTATTTCAGACTTTAGGGATATGTACATAACACTAGGCAAATATGATGGTGCTTTATGCTGTTTTAGTTGAGTTCGTTTTTATTATCTTTCTTTTTGGAGGGTCAGTTTAGAGTGTATGGACAATGTGTTGTATGTACTGTAATGGGAGTGCTGTGTGATTCAATTTACTGTACAAACACACTCATACTCACACACTCACACTCACACTCATACTCATACTCACACTCATGCTCACGCTCACACTCACATTCGCACTCACACTCACACCCACACTCACACTCATACACTCACACTCACACTCATACTCACACTCATACTCACACTCATGCTCACACTCACACAGATTTATCTAGGCCTTAACAAAAGTAATTCTCAACTCTCAATTTTAATATTAGATGTCAGAATCTGATATCATCCAAGATGCAGTACTTAGACCCAAAGGAGGACCTGTTAATCCCTCCCTAGGATGTGTTCGGCCTGTTACAATGCCTTCTGTCTATTCTGGGTTTCCAGACTCCCTCCTCCAGCCCCACAAGCAAACATCAGGCTTGGGACAAGCTGTAGATGCAAGAAAATCACAGAGCCACCATACAAAGAGAATACATCCCGCTATGCATCCCCACTCATGTGACCATAAACAGTCCCTCGGGATCCTGAGAGGACAGGGAAAGGGATTCCCCATTCCCTCGGACTAGGCAAAAGATGATCCAAATGACAACAGGAAGATAAGTTTTGAACAGTTATCAAGTCACATTAGACATTTCCAAACTTTGGAATATGACACTCTGTTTCCAATCAAGCTCCCCACTACTGCAACTGGGAAAGCAGCTGAAGGTGCCTCTCATATTTGAGTTGCTGCCACAGACGTGGGAGATACATAGAGTTCCTCACTCCTAGTTTTCATCTGGGCCAACCCCAGCTTTGCAAGCTTGATTGCACTCTCAAATAAATACTTGGCTCAAAATATGTAGCATCTCCCAAGGCTCTTGGGAGTTTGCTCCAGTGACATCTGGGGCTCCTCTGTCAGTTGCCAGGGAGAGGAATGTCTGCAGTCAGTTTTAAATACTGAAGGACATTTAAATGCATCTATTTTTACTTTCAGTCTTGCTAAGCCATTCAGCAGTTCCTACCTTAAGAGTCATGGTAGACAAAATGGAGTCATTATAAAAAAAACTTTTAAAACTCACACTTCTAGAGAATTTTTAACTTTAAAAAATATGCATTTATTTTTATTGGAAAGTCAGAATCACAGAGAGGAGGACAGACAGAGAGGAAGATTTTCCGTCTGTTGATTCACTCCCCAAGAGACTGCCATGGCAGGAGCCGAGCCACTCACTTGATCTCCAATATGAATTTCTTGATGTAATTCAAATCAAGTCATTTTTGAGGATCTTTCCATATTCCTTATAGTAATAAAATTTCCTCAAAATAAAAATAGCAATAAGATTTCCTCCTTGGAAGCAAGGAGCCAGGATCCAGGAGCCAGGAAATTCTTCCAGGTCTCCCATACTGGTGCAGGGTCCCAAGGCTTTGGACATGGGAGACCCCAAGGGGGCTTCTGGTTTCTGACTTTGGATTGGCTCAGCTCCAACTGTTGTGGCCATTTGGGGAGTGAACCACTGGATGGAAGATCTTTGTCTCTCCTTCCCTCTGTACATTTGCCTTTCCAATAAAAAGAAATGAATCTTTAAAAAAAACTGACAACTCCTTGATTCACATTGGCAAAATCTATAAGGAGATAATGAATTTGTCGTATCAGAAAAAGTCATTTCACATGAGACACATCTTGGGAACAGGTCCAGACAAGACGAGGAACCAGCTGCTTTTGTCAATGAGCTCCTTGGAGGCCCACCCTCCTACCAAGCTCTGTTTTAATGATCGTTCAGAACACTCCCCATAACATCTGCCAGAGAATGAAACAGCTGTGAAGTTACTGCTTACTCCTGTGTGCTTTGCATCCTATCTCAAAAGAAATGCTTCCTGAGCGACACACACTCTCCACTTATGATATCCAACACCAGCCTGAGCCAAGCTGGTAGTTTGAATTTGTTTTCTTCTCCTCACTAGTTTTCAGGTACTAGAAAGTTCTTTTAACTCTCATTTAGAAAAATCATGCCAGGAGGCCTTTCACACCTATCTCATAAACTGTCTAGTGGATCTCAAAAGGGAAGATTAGCAGCAGAGAGTTGTCACACTGGTAAAATACAACCAGGCCCTCATTTTCCTAGTCAGTTATAAAAATCTTTGCATAGAGAGGAAAATAACATGAAATAAAATCAATTCCTGTGAAATGCAAAGTCACAGAAACTTATTATACATAAGATCCACCTCAGATGGAGTTTCCAATGCCCCAGATAACAGGATTTGTTAGGAGGTACTTAGGATCTCTGCAAACAACTCAGTCCCCTATTCCTTCTCCAGTGAATTTTGGGAGATTCTTTTCTATCTATCTGTTAAAACTGCTATTTTTCTTTATTCAGGTCAATTTCACAATGCATCTATTGTTTTCTTGGGCATTTCCAAAAAGTCTGAGGGCTTTTATTTTTTGAGTGATATATCATCTTATATTAATGCTTCCTTTTGTTTTCTCTATTAACTCTGCTCTCTCACATATTGTTTGTGCAATGCCTTTGTTTTGTAACCATTTTCTGATGATTTTTGAGGAATTAGAGAGTTATGTTCTTGTTTCAAGCTGATGGTTTAGACTCACTGTTGGTTAGCGACTATTTATGCCATTGGAAAGAGAATTCTGTTTGAAAGCTAGTGGGTAGGAATGCTGACAAAGGATCGGTGCTGTTTGTGGAGAGGAGGGACCAGGGATAATGTGAATGTGCAGGTTGCTAAATGCATAGTCCATACTTCTATCTACTCAATGTGCTCCTCCATCAAAATGTTCTGTGCAAAACCCCTGGCTTGACTTGAATCTGGAGACAATGGGTGGTGTTTGCTGCTCCCTTTCCCTTTCTCACTCTCAGCTGTCATGGGAGGTACACTCTAGTCCCTGCCTCCTCACTGTGTTTTTAGTGTGGTCCATATTCTGCCAAGAGCAGTCTTTAAGGGGGTAGCAGAATTAGATAGAAAGAGCTACTTGACCCAGTCATTGGGAAGGCAGGCCTTTGCCCAAATAGCCTCACAGTTGCTTTGCTTGCATTTGGTTTTGATTCTAACTTTAAAATGCCTCTTAGGCTTTTGCTTGAGGGAAAAAGGGGTCCCACAATAAGATAGCTAAGCTCCATCCTGGGTTTCGTGATATATTCTTTTTTTTTTTAAAGATTTTATTGTTATTGGAAAGCCGGATATACAGAGAGGAGGAAAGACAGAGAGGAAGATCCTCCATCCGATGATTCACTCCCCAAGTGAGCCGCAACGGGCCGGTGCGCGCCGATCCGACGCTGGGAACCTGGAACCTCTTCCGGGTCTCCCACGTGGGTGCAGGGTCCCAATGCATTGGGCCGTCCTTGACTGCCCTCCCAGGCCACAAGCAGGGAGCTGGATAGGAAGTGGAGCTTCCGGGATTAGAACCGGTGCCCATATGGGATCCCGGGGCGTTCAAGGCGAGGACTTTAGCCGCTAGGCCATGGCGCCAGGCCCCGTGATATATTCTTTTAACTATTGTTTTCACAAGCAAAGTGCTTCAAGATGTGTACTTCACTGATACCAGTCTTTTGGGGGGGGTAGGATTGATGGCTTTCATTGTTTGTATTTGAGGATCATTTCCCACCCATTGGTTGACTCACCAGATGTTCACAGGGCTGTGCTGGACTGAAGTCAAAAGCTGAGAACTATATTCAGATTTTCCATGTGGGCAACAAGGACCCAGTCACTTGAGCCATCACCCCTGCTTCTGCCTCAACAGAAAGCTGAAATCAAGTGGCAAAGCTGGGAGTCAAAATATTTGACATGGAATACAGGAATCTTCTACAGTTTTTCAACTGCTAGGCCAAATACTTGCCCTTGATGTCTCAAAACACTCATTTCATATCTGTCAGTGAAATTTAAATCACAATGTATCAATGCAAGCACTGTATTCTCTAATGTAAAGTAGAAATTTCAAAATTATTTAGTCCTGTCATAAAAAGCAACTTTGTGAAAATATGAATTTACCTTCCCATTCCCTTGATCTGTTTCACTGTTTCTCTGTTTCTGTCCCTTTCTTTTTCTTGCTCTCTCTCCATCGATCAAGACATTGCCCATATTTTCTATATTTTTCCAACCTTAAATCTTTTGTTATGACTATTGATTTTGTAGATGAGGAATTTCAATAGAGGATTAAGAACTGTTTCTGAAAAGATTATTCAAATAGAAGAATAACAAAATGGAGGCACAGAGAGATAAAGAAAGAGATCTTCCATCTGCTGGTTTACTTTGCAAATGCCTGCAACAGCCAGGACTGAGCCATGCCAAAGGCAAGGGCCTGGAACTCCATCTCGGTCTCCCAAATGGGTGACAGGAACCCATCTTCTGCTGCTTTTCCAGATGTATTAACAGAGAGCTGGACTGGAAGCAATGTAGCCAGGGCTTGAACTGGTGCTCCAGGAAGTGATACCAATGTCACAGACAGTGTCTGAACCACTATACCACAATGCCAGCTGTAAGGGTTAAGAACTTATTGTTAATTTGTTTCAGATAAGTGGAAAATACTGTAGTAATATACATGACCTTGTGAATACCCTTTATCTATTTCTAAGTAATTTACCCCAAACTGACTCTGAACCCTTTTGTTTCAGCACAATGGCTGGTCCATCTTTGCGGCTAGTGCCTAAAGGTAGCAGCTGGTCTATACAATAAGTGTTTGTGGAATTCAGCTCCAGTGAAAGAACCAGGGTTCTAAATCAAATGTGTCTGACTTTAGAATTTGAGTTGTTTCCACCAATGCTACCCATCAGAGCTCATTAATGCCTCTTTAAGACCCCACACTGCACAAAGGTCATGTCAGGAAACTGTGCCCTCTAGCCAAAGGCGTCTTTCAGGTGATTGCCCCATTCCACTCATGTTCTGGCGATCTCTAGTGCTGAGTTCTAGATTCTAAGAGAACCTTAGAGATGGTGAACAATATGCCTCAGTCTCATTTTGACTTTCCTAATTGCTAGTGTTTCACAATCTTAGAAGATTATTCAGGTTGGGTATTTGTACTAGATATGGAAACAACATGTAATATCAGGAGCAGCACCTTAGGAGACAAAGAGGCAATCACCTAAGATGAGGTTGCATCAGTGTTACAGTTCGGTGAATTAATCTTAATTAGCAAACAGCACCTAAGAGGCATCAGTGTGCCTAGATCAACCTGTTCTAGGGCTACTACTTTGCTTTAAGAGGACAAAACGGTTGTCTAAGCAGAATTATACAGAATTATACAGGAAGGCTTAGAAAAAGATGGGTGGACGGACAGCATCTTCAGGTGTCTCCCAAATAGTGAGTTTGTATGCCTAGCTATGACCCCTACGGAAGGTGAAGAATCTTTTGTTAAAGAACCCTCAGAGCCATGGGGGTGGGAAAAGTTGCCTAGCTGCCCAGCTGGATGATCAAGTGTAACAAGTGGTGAGTGCCCAGAGCTGATGACACAGCATAACTCCAGTCCTGTAAGTGACCACATGCGTACAAGGGCCAGAGAGCAGAGACAGGACTCCCTTGGTAACCCAGGAAGAGACGGTGGGGATGCGGTAGTCAGTTAGCAGTCCCTAACCTACACTTGAAATTACCATGAGCACCAAGGAGCCAAATCATAGCATTGTCTTGGAATTTTGTAGGCAGCTGGGGAAAGGAGGACTTCAGAGACAAAGCAATGAGCCAAATTAACTTCTTAACATTACCATGATCTTTCACTCACAAATTTTGAGGGTTTCTATGGTGACTGGTATTGTTTTAACAAGTGTATTTTGGATTATCAGAGCTCATTAATTGAGAGGGCAGGCTCTGAAATCTACCTCGCCAGTCTGCATGCCCTATTTTGCAACTTGTAATGTTTTTGCTGCCCTGAGCTTAATCACCTAACTATTCTGTGTTCACTCTGCACATCTCAAGAGAGCACAGCTGGTCCTTGGGTGTTCTCTAATTCCATATCCATGTATTAATCAATCTTAGATTTTAAAAAATGATCAAAATAATTGCATCTGTACTGGACATATACAGACTTTGTTATTCTTGCTATACCTTAAACAATAGAGTATTGCAACTACTCACAATAAACTGGGCATTAAATGTAATGGTTTAAAATATATATGGCATGGGACAGCATTATGTCATAGAAGTAAAACTGCCATCTGTGACATGGGCATCCTGTATGGGCACCATTTCCTGTTTTGGATGCTGTCCTTCACATCCAGCTCCCCATGAATGCCTTAGGAAAACAGCAGAAGAGAAATGAAGAGCTTGGGTCTCGCTGCCCATGTTAGAGACTCAGAGGAAGGTTCTGACTGGCCTGGCCAGGCCCTGGCCATTTTGGCTGTCCAGGGAGTGAACCAGAGGATGGCAGATTCTCATTCTTTCTCTGTCTCTCTCTCTCTACCTCTGACTTCGAAAGAAATAAAAATTTTAAAAGTAAATAAAGAATATAGAACAATGTATATGGATTACATTCAATACAACAACACTTTCTATCGCAGATTTGAGTGTCTATGGATTTTATATCCTCAGGGGATCCTAGCACCATTCTCCTACAGATGTCAACAGATGTCAATATCTATCTTAAAGCAATGGCTCAGCTCACTAAAGCATTAAACTAGTTTTAGTTGAGTTTTGTGATTATTACCATCACCGTCCTAGTTATTACTCAGTTCACTTTCATGTAAGGCATTCTGTCTACTCATTCAACTCTACTTTTTTATTTTTTTCAACAGTATTGTTTAGTCATAAATTTCAGAGGATTTCTAAAATAGTCTTGTGCATGCAATGAGTAGTCTAAATTTTTCTTATTTTTGGTGGCAGGGATGTTTGTTGATTGAGTCCTTCCAGTCACCAAATCACGTATTCAGTTTGTTTTTTCACTAAGCACCTATTACATGGTAAGAACTCTTCTAGCAAGTGGATATACAGCTTTCAACACTGCTCTCAAGAAATTTACAAGCTAAGTGATGGAGTGACCACAAAGTAGACAAATATGTGATATAGCATCAGATTTATGTAGGTGCTATGTGGATAAATTAATGAGGGCAGATGAAAAGAATGACAAATTATGTTCATTGAAATAGAAAAATTGGGAAAGACACCCCTGTATTTTTAATAAAGCATGAGTAAGTCCAACATCATGGGCATTGAGGCAAGTAATAGAATCCTTGGCAGCAAGTAATTGAAATGAGGCTCCTAGATAGCAATGAGAGAAATTGACAGAGTGGATAGAAGTTCAGCAGGGAGAACCAGGAAACAAAGCAGCCAAAGAGTCCTCCTGGGTAGAACAAGTCATAGAAATTACACTGGCAAGAGCACCCAGTTTTAACCTGATCAAACTAAGAACTCTTCATGGCCTTAAGGTGTTGTCAAAAACAGTAATTACCTACCAATTACTGGAGGCTAATACCTAGGTGTGAAACCAGCCATAAAAAGAGTGAGAAAAAAGTACAATATAGCCTATCAAGGTCAAATCTGGTAATTCATAGACAACAGACTCAAAGCGGCACTAAACAACAATAAAACTACTATACCAATGCATGAGGGGGGAATCGGGTGCGATCCTGACAACCTCTTAACAGGAGGTCATGTGTGTGGAGCAGGGGGGCACTCCAGAGTGGAGCAGGTGGTGAGGAGGAAGCTTGGATCCCAACCATGAAGACTCCCAGACCTTCACCACAAACTATTAATACGAGCAACAAGGACTATATCCCAACTGCCAAGGAGGCCACAGGGAATTGGATGCCCTCGGAGGCGGAGTACTCTGAGGTCACCCACCCCCAACCGGAGCTTCCACAGGGGATGGAAGAAGTCCAAACACTACGGTGCAGAAACCAACGTCATCGGAAAGACAACCAGAAGCCCTGAGCGGTCTGCAGAAACAGAAGAACAATAAATGTCCTTCTGGACCAAGGAGGAGAGCTTTCTCTGGTCCGAGCCTGGCTCCACCTCTGGACCCACCCCCCCCTCGCAATGACCATCGGGATGGCTTCAAAAACCCCTCACAGCAAACAATCATCCAAACTAAAAAAAAAAAAAAAAAAACCTAAAATAAATTAACAACAGAAAGTAGAACTTGAAATCTGACAGGAAAGAGCTGGCATGGATTGGCTTATGCCTTGCTGGGTGGGACACAACAAAGATTAGTTACTCCTCACCATGGTGTTGAGGATTTTCCTGCACACCGCCCCCCCCCCCAAAAAAAATGTTCTGCACCTTAAATGTCGACAAATGTCTTGTTAGAGTTACAAGCCAGTCTAGATTATCCTAAAATCTTCCAAGATCAGCAAAATTTTACTTTAACACAACAAATGGCTAAATAGTATAATGAAATAGACACGAAACAGCTGAATGGTACCTTATAGCCATTTTAAGGTATATAGCAGCCGGTCCTGTATATGAACTAAAATTGAAATGTCAATGAGCTAATCATAGGTTGTGGTTAGGACTTTTTTTTTTTTTTTAACATACTGGTTACTCAAAACCATGTCAATTCCATAACGTTGCAAATTGCTGTTGATGTTATATTGGGACTCTTAATTTACTGGGATGATATTCTACCAGCTCTAACTTCAGACCAGAAAAGGTCTGCCCAAGAAACTGTTCAACCCATCTGGACAATAAGTAGCTGGACTCTATGCTTGGTATATGTTTGCAAGGAAAGAATCTTGATTGAATTTGAAGTGTAATACTGCATCAAGGTGGAGGAATCCACCAGGGGGGAGGGGAGGGGGAGGGATGGGGGGATTTCCAGAGCCTATGAAACTGTCACATAATGCAAAATAACTAATAAAAAAAAAAAGGACAACTGAAATGTTAATTCACTAAAGGGGTCCAATAACAGATTGGAGCTACAGGAGAAGATGATTGCATTTACAATCATGAAGAAATCAACAAAGGTTACCTAATCTTTTAAAAAAATAGGAAAAATTATATATAATTTTAAAAGCACAGGAAAATATCATTTGACAATATTTAACACGCAGTAATGGAAAAACTACTCAACAATATGAAATAGAAGATAATCCCTTTTACTGATAAAAGGCATCTGATGAAAGTCCCAGTTGCTCCAATTCCCATCCAACTTCCTACTTGTGGCCTGGAAAAACAGTTGATGATGGCCCAAAGCCTTGGGACCCTGCACCTGCATGGGAGACCCAGAAAATGCTCCTGGCTTCTGGCTTCGGATCAGCTCAGCTCTGGTTATTGTGGCCCTTGGGGAATGAACCAGCAAATGGAAAATCTTTCTCCTTATCTCTCCTTCTCTCTGTAGATCTACCTTTCCAACAAAATAAATAAATCTTAGAAAAGAAAAACATGAACAAGACATTCTGGTAATGTTGCGTCAAGACACAGGAGGCAGCATATAGGTGGGAAGCGATTCCACTGATCCAAGTGAAAGGTGCAGAATGCCTGGACTATTCCAGGCTGGCAGTGGTGGAGGTGGACAAACAGATGTGTCCAGGTACAAGAGGCTCAGTGGGAGAGAATCATGAAAATAAGCATGGGCATCCCTTAAGTGAGGCTGTACATGAATATGATGTTGGAGTAATTTTCACTAATGAGTTCTTCAGAGAATAACTGCCAAATAAATCTAAATAAATAATGAGACTCTGCTTGCTAAGCTGCAAAGCCATTCCATGCCTGCACTGTATACGGAGTATCAGCTTTCTTCATAGCTCCTGGCAATTTCTCAGAAACTTCTGCTTAATTGTTTTATGGTGAAACAGGAAAGCTTGCTCTATCTTCTGTAACCTCCTTCTCCAAAGCAGGACTCTTGGCAGATTTAGGGTGACCGAACTAGGACAGGTCCTCAGGATTCCTGATACACACAAAACCAAAAGCCATTTATTTCAGATTGGGTGTTCAGGGCTATATCATGGTTCACTTACAGGATTTTTGTATGTGGAGGGCAGAACTTTTAAGCAATTTTTTCTCTCCACATTACTATAATGGATAAGCAAGAGCAAAACTAGCAAAATGATCATTTTTCTGTAAATACGAGTTCATCTTCAGGTTGCCAAATCAAATCTGATGTCCACTTATTCATGCAACTAATTAATGGCACCTTTTACTTCAGTTTCACATTTTGTGCCTTAAATGTCAGTTTTAGTTCTATCAGCAACATTTATTCTGTTAATTTACTAATGTATCTTATTATGGGTTTCATCAAATGTGTGCAAAAACCCATTTCTACACCAGAGATTATCTAATTTGAAGCTCATTTTTATCAAATATCATTTTAACATCTGTTAGAGTGTGTATTTTCAGAGTTAGAGCCATCAACTTGACTGAGCAAGCAATATAAATATTATTTTCCAAAATGATCTTATGCTAGCAAATGCAGCTATTATGGATAAATAAATTTGTTTTGTCAGCATCGTGGCATAGTAGGTAAAGCCACTGTCTGCAATGCCAGCATTGCACATGGGTGCCAGTTCAAGTCCCAGCTGCTCCACTTACAATCCATCCCTACTAATGTACCTGGGTAAGCAGCAGAAAATGGCCCAAGTGCTTGGGCCCATTCACCCACATGGGAGACTTGAAGAAGCCCTGGAATCCTGGCTTCACCCTGGTCCATTCCTCACTGTTGCAGACATTCGGGAAAGTGAATTTTTGGGTGAAAGATTCATTCTCTCTGTCTTTCACATCCCTCTGTTTCTTTGTCTTTCAAATAAATAAATAAATATTTTTAAAAAACTCTTAGTAGAGTGGCATTATCCCTGGATCTTATATTCATTAAGGAGCTCATGTTTCAGTTATGTTTTCATTAATCAGTAGTGCTTTGCTTGTTTTGTTTTGTACACTCAGTTTTGCCAAATCAGTGCTGAGTTCGATACTAATATATTTTTACATTTAACACTTATGCTGTAACATCATTGGAATGTAGGAGTTTTTTTTTAATGTGATAAGCTCAACAGTATTTATAGGAATTCCAAGATCTTGAAATAAGATATCTTCAGCAGATAGCTCTTTTTGTTCCAACAAGAACTTAATGTAGCTCACAATATATAGATACAGCAAAGTAAATGAAATTCTAGGCACGTAATCAGGAAAAGTGTTGATTGCTAAATTTAAGCAGAGAGAGCAAAGAGTAGGCCTTTAGAAGAAGCCTTCTGTGGAAAGTTTTGAACATGGATACATGGTACACTGTAGCAATATATATCCATTTAAGCAGCCTCCAACTATAAGCAAGCAACCGTGACAGGCTGCTCTGCTGGCTAAAGTGAGCCACCACCTATTTCGATAATAACCCTTCGGATTAAATCACATTGCATATTTTTCCTTGACAACCAAATTAAGTTAGAGGGGAACGAGAACATTACCAGTTACTCCACGTGCATGATGGGCCTTGGTCCCAACTTCAGAAATTCATTTCTGATGTTTAGGACACCAAAACATTCCAAAATGCTTTTCCCATTGGTGGTAATAGTATCAGTAATAGTAACAGCAAAGTGGCTACCTCCAAATGTGCCAGAGCAAATAATGACTCCCAATAAAGCGTGAAACATGCAGATGTGTAGCAAAGAGCTGAGATGAAAAGTGCTAATTAAGCCTCAAACATGCTGTTCCTAATAACAGCACCACGCAAGCATGCCACTTTCTGTCTGGCAGTTTCTCAAGTTGCAGAGAGGTGTGTGCAGTTTGCATGTTCTCAGTTTAAAATTCGTTTTCAAAAAAATCGTTAAATCTTAGATGTGGCTCCTTGAACTCGATGGGTTGGTATTTTCAGTGAGTTGGTCTCAGAGTAGCGGATATCCCAAAGCCTGATGAACAACACTGTGCAATTACTAATATAGATGATGGCTGGGCAAGCGTATTCAACTGAAGCCATGCTTTCTTGAGAACTGCTAAGCTATCAGTCACTGCAGTTGGTGTTTTGCATAATGTACTACCCACAACAGAACCATTATCTCCCACTTAAAAAAAAGTTTTAAAAAGTCAGTGTTTTATGATTGTGCCAAGAGCCACTGGGGGGCTGACTAGAAATTCAAACCTGGCTGCTCATCTCTGAATTGTGTGCTCTTAAACAATCTTTACATGATGTTCAGTCTTCAAATACTAACAAGTAAAATGGAAATGTTTACTGAGATGTGTTTACCCTGTGGTTATATGTTACGTGTTTCAAATATATGATCTTGCCTGAGCTAAGTATTATCTTCTTTTTTTCTTTAAAATTTATTTTTATTGGAAAGGCAGATTTACAGACAGACAGACAACGATCTGGAGCAGCCGGGATAGGAACCAGCGCCTATATGGGAGCCCAGCATTTGAAAGGCAAGGATTTAAGCCATTAGGCAACCACGCCCAGCCCCAAGTATTATCTTCTATATGTGGTACTGAAGGTCAAATATTAAATAGCACTATGACTTGCCAAATCCTTGGGGTCCTTTATTGACCTTCCAAATTCAATCATTTTGAAAGAATGTAATATCTTCTGCATGGAAAGAAGTAATATCTTTTCTTCTTCTTTTTTTAAACTTTCAGAAGAGGTAACTGAATCACGAAGAATTCAGTGAGTCATGAGGTCTTGTTAAGCAGTCAGGGACAAAGCTGAAATTACAGCTCCTGGGTTTGAGCCACTCTGTGTCCAGGGACTGCTGCCACTGTTCTGCCCCTGCCCGTCAAGCTGTATTTAACCCTTGATCTTCTCCTGAACCTTCCCTTGTACTTGACAGTGTCTCACTGCTAACACGTGGGGCAACGGTGTGTCCATTGTTGTGTATGTGGCAGGAGGTAAAAGGTGGGAGGTGCATGCTTATTAAAAATAAAATCCATGGGGCTGGCACTATGGCTCAACAGGCTGATCCTCCACTGTGTGGAGCCCAGATTGGCACTGATTCATGACCCGGCTACTCCACTTCTAATCACCCTCCCAGCTTATGGTCAGGGGATAACAGTGGAGATGGCCCAAGCCTTGGGATCCTATAGCTGAGTGGGAGACCTGGAAGAGGTCCCTGGCTCCCAGCTTTGGATCAGCTCAGCTCTGACCCTTATGGCCACTGGAGATTTCCCTGTTGTTGTTTTTTTAAACCAGTTTACAGGATGAATTGTCTCCCTGCTACCTTCCAGTGCTGACCAATGAGTTTTTGCTTTGTTTTTCTCAAATTATAATTATAAGCTCTTGATTTAAACATGTTTGATGGTGTTCAAGTCACTGCAGTTATTATCCTTACTGATTAATTATTCCACTTTTTGAGACAAGTGGGAATCAAGTCAGGTAGATTCTTGTGTCCTTTTCAAAGGACTCCAGTGACTTTAAACAATCTCTTTGCAAAACTGAAGTTCAAGTTAATGTGTACACTTGCTGCCACAGGTTCGAAGTCAGTCATTTCTCCAAGGAGCCTGGACTCCGTCTTGGGATTGAGGGATAATGTTTCTTTAAGTTGATCACGTTGTTAAGTTTTTACATGGACAAACTAAAAAAAAAATACAATTTCTAAAAAGAAATACATCAGGTATTCATAAAGTTCATACTATTATTTACAATTCACATTTAGGAGTAGAGGTTTCTATGCAATTTCTTTGATTTTTATTTACATCTCTTTCCTCTTAAACACTGGAAATATTAAATCTTAACATCATTATAATAACTTATTTCCTTTAGTCTAATGGATTAGTTTTGCTTCTCAATCTATGATAGTTATGCCCTAATAAACTCATCCTTAAGTTGAAAATATTATAAGCTAAAATGCACTTTAAAATCTAGTGGACATAATAGGCTACATGGTCTAATTTAGACACGCTCAGAACACATAATTTGTCTACAAAATAATTGAACACAACTCTTATTTGGTAAGAAAGTTGACTATATCTTAAAATTGACTGAGTAGCTGAATCAGAAAATATCCACAGTGTACCAGAGAGCATGTGCTTTTCATTCCCTGCAGGACTACCTGGGAACTGCAGCTTGCTCTCCCCACCCCACATTGTAAAACAATATAGCCCAGATCACTACCTTGGGAAAAGATGGAAATTCAAAATGCAAACTTTTATAGTGAAGGTGTCCTGTTTTCATATCATCATAAAGTGGAGAACTGATAAGTTGGACAATAAAGGACCATTTGTGTATATGTATACATACAGGCACCTGTATAAATACCTAGCTGTTTAGAAAAGCAGTTGCAATAATGCTTTGAACAGTATGATCGCTAAACTCAAATATGAATTGTTTTGCTGTTCTTCTATCAGCAGGATACATTCCCGAAGGACCAGAGTGTACACACTTGTCCCCAGTATGGTTTTTTCATGTAACAAAATATCCTAGTCATTCCCTCCTAGTGGTCTATGGAGATCACAGACATCAGTGTGGTCCTGTGTAGTCCCCCAATGCACAGATCTACTAGGGCTTATTCCTACCCAGCTACTTTACCTCTTGTTATCACAAATAGTGCTGCGGTAAACAGCCCAGTATTTTTTCATATTTTTGTTAGTGTATTGTTAATAAACTGCTAATTACAACACGTCTAAGTTAAAGGTAAATGCAGGTATAATCTTGCTATACAAAAACCTTGAATGGATGTCAATTGTTGCTATTTCTCAGCTTGGCCAACAAAATTATCAAACTTCGGAATTTTTGCTGATGTGTTGTGCAATAAATTCCATCACACCAAAATTTTTATTTACATATCTCTTTCCCTGGTGAAGTTGATTATCTTTTCTCCCGCTTCCAACCATTTATATTGCTTTTCCTTCTTTCCTTCATTCCTAAAAGTTTGTTAAAATAGTTTATCTCTATTTCTGGAAGCTTTCTATATGCAAAGCAATTTATATGGTAGGGATTTTCCCTAGTTGCTCTTTTGTTTTTAAAGTAGCACCTGGATTTTGAGTCATAAGCAGAACATTGTCCTATACTCATTATGTATAGTATCCCCATTGTTTTCTTGTAGGTTTATATAATTCTGTTCTTAACATTTAGACTCCTAATTTGGAATTTGTGCCCAGTGGAGGCAGAGACCAATGTTGTCTTTTTCCAAATGTTGACCTTATTCACCCAGCCCCTATTGTTAAGAAGTCTCATGCTCTCCCTCTTCTTCCTCTTTCATGTCTCTCCTTCTCTACAACCCCAAAATAATTCTCTCATAAATCCTTCTAGTGGAGTAACCACCCCTATCAGGGTGACCAGGAACTGAGTAGGATGAGGAGACCCAAGGCAGGGATGTCTGTACCAGACATCAGTGTCCAGGTGGGGTCTGCAGGCCATCTGTGGGCCTCTGCATGTGAGGACAGCCCAGGGCTGGAAGGCAGAGCTCAATCAGCAGGAGTGAACATTTACATGTTTGGAAATTCAGGCCTGCAGTGTCTTAGCCCAAGCAGGTTGAGGAGGGTGCATGCAAAGGTTGACCTGGCACACAGTACCAATTCCCTAGCAGGAACAGAAGCACGACACCACGGGGGAAATCCACACATACATCAAAGCCCAGTTAGCGTGAAAAATCATCTGCACAGGAAGGAGACGCAGCAACTGTGACAGCCTGTGTGCAGAGGAGCTGACCAGACAGGTAACTCTGTGAAAGAGTAGGAAGGCTTAGTGCATTGCTCATGGAGAAAGGAGCGACAGCACAGAATGAATGAAAAACAAGCTGGAGCCTTTCTACAGCAAACTTCAGAACACTGAGATAAAGAATTTAAAAAATTACAAAGACGTATAATTTCAATAAGTTGAGAAACTTTATATTGTTAAGATGTAAATCCTTCCCAAGGTGACTAATCTAGAGAATTTTGAATTTATAAAATGTATAGACTTTGATAGAAATTATCAGAATTATTTTGGTACTCTAAGGAAATATAAGAACCTAGAATAAGCAATCTGAGAAGAATGTAAGAAGATTTCAAATATCTGATTCTAAATCCTACTGTGAGTTATAATAAGCAGCAAAATTATAATTATGACATTATAAAGTGTCATAATTAGAAATTTATGTCTGCACAAATGGATATAAATAAATACATGGTGCAGTTAGTTCTCTGATTTCCTTCCTTAATATTTCCTTTAGTCCAAAGGTTTTGCCTGTCATTGGTAAATACATTCGATTTTTATTCTATTTTTAAATAGTGTTTTTTTTTTTATTTTGAGTTTCCAATTGTTGGTTGCTAGTATATTGAAATACATTAATTGTGTGAGCTGACTTTTTGTCCTGCGATCTTGCTGTAGTCCCTTATTAGTTTCAGTAGTTCCTGGAGATCCATTCATTATTTTCCATGTGTGCATGGACTTCAAAAAATTCATAGAGAACAGGAAAATTAAAAATCAGTTAATGTGTTGTAAAACATTTTCAAATCCATACATAGTTTTTTCATAACACACATTTCCATGAGATTTTTTAAGATACTTTATGAGAATGAATTTCAATTTTTTTTGTCCCAAAATAGAGGGATCTTTTCAGAGCATTTGCACAACAAGCTTTTGGAAGTACCCTCCTATATAATCATGTCATGTATGAGTAAAAATAATTTCATTATTAATTTCTTTTATTTTACTTTTGCATTTTAGGGGAACTTATTGTGCTAGTGAGGCCCACCAATGAAATATTAAATGAAAATGATGCCAATGGGCAGACTTGCCTCGTATTGAATTTAGGGTAAAAGCATTTGATCTTCTCTCATTAATTACATTATTTGTAGGGTTTTTTGGTAGAAATGATCAGGTTGAAAAACCTGCATTTTGGTTTATTTTGTGTGACAACAAAGAGCTATTTAATGCTGTTTCTGCAGGCAATGAGATGATGATATAATTTTTCTTCTTTACTCTTTTAAAATGTGGAATTACATTGATTGATTTTGAAATGTTGAACCAATTTTGTATTCCTGTGATGAGACTCACTTGGTTATAATCCCTTTATAACATATTGCTGGCATATTTCTCAATAGTTCAAGAATTCTTCCATCTATGTTCATGACAGTTATGGTTTATAACTTGCCTTTTTTAAAGTGACTGTTGGTTTTACTGATCTGTGTTGGCATCCCAAAACAAGTTTGGGTCTGTTTCCTAAATCTCACATTCTGAAAGATTTTGAAAAGTTTTACTGATATTTCTTAATAGAGATGGAGCTTTTCAGTCCTCTAGTTCATTTTGTCTGTTGGTTTTTTTAAAGGAAATTTTCCATTTCATCTAACTTGTAAAACTAATTGGCATGAAGTTGTATATTAGTTTTTCATGTTCTTTTTTCTGAAATACGTAGATACTATCTCAATGTCTCTCTTTTCTTTCTCAACATGAGTAAATTATGCCTTCTCCCTTTTTTGTATCAGTCTTGTCAAAGAATTTTTAATATTTATGGCCTTTCAAAAAGACAGCTTTAGGGGTTATAATATTCTTAACCCATTTCTGCTTTTATCTTTATTTTGGTTGTTTCTGTGCATTTCAAAATATATCCAAGATATTTCAAGTTCTCAAATATGTTGCAGTGATCTAGTCATGGACAAAGATAAATTTCCCAAAAAATTAACTGCTGTTTGTCAGAAGTTACCTTCAGTAGAATCTATTTAGCTATTAGAGATTATTTTTTTAAGGAAAAAATAGCCAAATAAATCCTGTAATGATCAGGAAATACATAAAAATCTCAAAATTATTTGACAGGGCTTAAATTTTATTAGTAAGACTAAATAAGATTTCTCAAGTTCACACACCTGCATTAAAAAATACATTCTATTTTTATGACGTGCTACATAATTGTCATAGCTGTAATGCTTCAAAATAACTTTTGAGTTTAAAAAAAAACAATTATTTGTATTGAAAAAGCAGATTTATAGAGAGGAGAGATAAAAAGATCCTCCATCTACTGGTTCACTCTTACATGGCTACAATGGCCAGAGCTGAGCCAATCCCAAACCAGGAGCTTTTGCTGGATCACCCACGCAGATGCAGGGTCCTAAGGTTTTGGGAGAATTATCCAGCTGCTTTTCCAGGTTGTAATCATAGCTGGATGGGAAGTAGAACAGCCAGGACATGAACTGGCACCCATATGCAATGCCAATGCTTACCAGGTGGGAAATTGGCCAGTTGAGCCATTGCACCAAGCCCTAATTCTTTATAAGGAAGAGGGGGGAAAGCAGTCTTCAACTTTGGCTGAGAAACAAAAAAAGCTTCATATTTATAACCTTGACTGGCATTGTTATTTAATTTAATAGGATATTTTGCTGAGATGCTGATAGAATGCTGGTGATACATTTTTATTAGTGCTTTCTCTTAAGGAATAAGAGGAATCTCATAAAGAAACAGTACCCTGTGTCTCTCTCTGTAAAGGATTAAGTACTTTAAAAATAATTCCTACTTTGTTCTTCCTAACTGTGAAATCCCACTGTGCTTTGGTTAATCCAAAAGCTTGATTTGAGAAGGAGGTGTCCTGACTGAAGAAGTATCAACACCAATATGGAAAGGAAAAACATGCCCGTGAGCACTAGGATGAAGAGAAAATTCAGGAATGAGAAGAAAGTGGTGAGATCCTGATCTCTGCTTTCTGGCCCGAGTCCCCAGGGCTGACTAGGCGCAGGCCAAGGACAGAGGAGCCAGCTCCTGTGTACGCAGTGGCTACTTCACGCCTGGGACTCTGGGAGGAGCTGGCCCTGAAGGCTGCCCTGCCCCCTTTACAGTGGTGCTTCATCAGGGGAAAAGACATAATGCAGTAAGTCTACGGAGGGGCTGAGTGCAAGCCCCGGAGTTGCTTCCTGCCCTACTCTCCCAAACTTTCACTAGTTTACTCTGGTAGCAGGAGCCAAAACTAAAACCCAGGCTGGGCAGCCTAAATGTGGAGCCTGAGCACTCAAGTTGCGAAACGGTGTATGGTTGGAGAGAATGTTATTTCCAAAATAAGGCAAAGATCTTTGACTGTTCATGAAGGACATCCATTATAAAACTAGAGGGGCGATCAATGTGGGGGGGCAGGGCACAGGCAACCCCAGAACCTGTGGAACTGTATCATCAAACAAAATAAAATATATATATATAAAAAAAAAGGATGGAGCCAGGATTGAAAACCAGGCACTCAGATGTGGGATGAAGGTTTCCCAGATAGCACTTTCAACCTCTTCATCGAACACCCCCTCTATGGCACGGTTTTGATTATGCTAACAGGTGCATGGTGGAGCAGGAGAAGGAGGGAATGAGTAGCGTTATGTGGGTTGAGGTCAGCAACCTGTTCAGGATGTGACAGTGAGTATGACCGGCTGCCAATGACAAAGAGCACTCTCACCCCAAATGTCCACAGCTTGAGACATCCTGCTGTTATCCCACCCTTTCAATTTCAAAATAATAAAACCAGGGCCCTAGGTGTCTAATTGCCAGCCTTCCTGCCTCAACTCACCAACACCATTCTTGGAATATTGAGACTGAAATGTGAAAAGTCTTTAAAAATTTGGGGGAAATATGTATTATGAAAAAAATAAACCCTATGTGTGGATTTCAAAAAATAAATAAATAAAATGAGGATCTTAAAATGACTAATTCTACTGTTTCTCCATCTGCTTAAAGGTCCTGCCATCCAGCAAGATGCAGCTAAGTATGCAAAGCAAAAGATGAGCAGTCTGAAATTCATGTGTCATTAAATAAGAATGAAAATATACAATCTAATATTCAGAAGGGATTAGAAAAGCAACAAAAATAAACTGAATGAAAACAGAAAAGTTAATTAAGGATAAATATTAGAAAACAAAAGCAGACAAAGATTAATTAGAAACAAAAATAGGAAATCATTACTTACAAAGCAAAAAAAGGCTCAGAAGCAATACATACATTCAGGGTCTCTAAAAATTCAGCCATCAGAACAAACCTCTACAAGTCAGATCAGATGCACAAAGGCGGCTACGTTTCAAGGGCTGGGCAATGTTAGATGTGATTATAGGCTAAGTGATGACTTTATAGGAAAAATATGTAAAGAAGTTAAAACAATAATAGAGAAAATATCTGCACTGAGCACTAATCTTGGTCGGAAAGAAGAAATTCTGGAGCCAAAGAGCTGCTGGCGTCAGAAAAGCCATTCCTCAGGTCTGTTTGCATTGCAGAGAAATATGATTTCTGACCTCATCGACATATGGAAAGATTTGTAATTAATAGCTACCACAATCCTGATACCAAACTCTACTAGAAAGCCAGAAAGAAAAACATTGTCTGCTCACCTATGAATGTGAAAGCATGATTTTTACGTAAAATCGAAATCCTAGGGCCTGACGCGGTAGCCTAGTGGCTAAAATCTGGTCTTGAACATGCCAGGATCTCATATGCATGCCAGTTCTAACCTTGGCATCCCTGTTCCCATCCAGCTCCCTGCTTGTGGCCTGGAAAGGCAGTCAAGCATGGCCCAAGGCCTTAAGACTCTGTACCCATGTGGGAGACCCAGAAGAGGCTCCTGGCTCCTGGCTTCAGATAGGCTCAGCTCCAGCCATTGCAGCCATGTGACCCACTGGATGGAAGATATTCCATTCTCTCTCTCCTCCTCTATATGTATCTGACTTTGCAATAAAATAAATAAATCTTCTAAAAAAATAGAAATCCTAAACCACAACAAGAGAGGTATAATTATTAGGAATAGTATTTCTAATAATGTCATTAGTTGAACATTTCTCAAATGTCTGGTAGGAACTGAGATAATGGACTGAGAGAAAGGGAGAGCTGAGGTCAACAAACCCAGAGAAATGTTCCAGTTCAGTGTCTGTGCCTCAAATGTGCTCGTGTACAGTTGTCTTCAGTCTTTACAACCTTAACTGATCATAGACCATTTGTTATTTTTTTTAATTATTGGAAAGTCAGATTTGCAGAGAGAAGCAGGCACAGAGAAGAAGATATGCCATCCATTGTTTAACTCCCCAAGTGACCACAATGGCCAGAGCTGAGCCAATCCAAAACCAGGAGCCCAGAGCTTCTTCGGTTTCTCCCACACGGGTGCATGGTCTCAAAGCTTTGGGCCATCTTTGATTGCTTTCCCAGGCCACAAGCAAGGAGCTGGAAGGGAAGTGGAGCAGCCAGAATTAGAACTGGGATCTATATGGGACCCTGGCATGTGCAAGGCGAGAACTTTAGCTGCTAGGCTACTGCACTGGGCTCAACACTTTGTTATTTCACATCATTCTGAAAAACAGTTCACAAAGTTAAAATATGGACATGGAAGAAATATGCGGTCACTTGTTAGATGTGAAAATAGTAAATGATAAAATCCGATCTTTGTTTTTGCTAAAATTCCTTGGGAAGCCAGTAACGGGACTCTACCTCAAACTAAAAGTCAGTACAAAATTTCACGCGAGTGTAGCAGGCATTCTCAAAGGAAAAAAAAAATCAGTACAGTCACATAAGAATAATCTTTAGTTCTCATGAAGGTATTGATACAGGAAGAAACGACACGAATGTGGTAGAGGAAGGAGTACACTACAATGCTCGCTTATAGTATCTAGTTATCAGGAAATAGTCAGCGAAAGTTAATGACAAAGTTCAATAAGGCAAAAAAAAGTTCAGTTAGCAAAGAAATAATCAAAAGTATATTAACAAAAATATTCTAGAAAGCAATATATTTTTGGAAATATACTAGAAGCAGTATATATTTTGGAAAAATTATCCCATTTTCAATGACTACAAGAAACAGATGTTGCATTGAGGGAAAAAAGTAAAATTATCCTGCATCTATAATGAGCAAAATGATCCCATTCCAATAAGAACACAAATAAGAGAATTTGGGCTAAAGAATTAGAGAGACATCAGTCTTACAAAATGGAGTGTGAATTGTCTAAAGAAACACAAAACACAAAGAGCATGACATATTGAAAAAGATCAGGGGGAATAGAGTAGAGGAGGTTTGCAATACCATGTGTGATGCCATGTCATGAAAAACACTGCATCGGGCCCAGCACGGTAGCCTAGAGGCTAAAGTCCTCACCTTGCATACACAGGGGTCCAATATGGGTCCCAGTTCTGATCCTGGCAGCCCCACTTTCCATCCAGCTCCCTGCTTGTGGCCTGGGAGGGCAGTCGAGGATAGCCCAAAGCCTTGGGACCCTGCACCCAAGTGAGAGACCTGGAGGAGGCTCCTGGCTCCTGGCTTCGGATCAGCGTGGTTCCGGCCATTTCAGCCACTTGGGGAGTGAATCAGTGGATGCAAATTCTTCTTCTCTGTCACTGCTCCTCTCTGTATATCTGACTTTCCAATAAAAATAAATAAATCTTTTTTTAAAAAAACACTTCATCATCAGTGGCTTGACCCCGGGCAGCCATGTGGCCTGGGTACTCGGGTCCCGGCCACGATTCCAGCCTAACACAGCCAAGCTTTCCACCACGTATGTACGTACATGGGGTGAGAGGCTCTCGGGCAGCTTCCCGATTTGCCGGGGTCCTGGTCTGATGGCCTCCTTTTGGGGTTGGGGAGGCTGTCCTGGGACCCTGAGGAGCGGATTGGGAACACCCCAGCCCGCCATGCGGCTGGAGCGGGGGAGGAGCTAGCAGGATCCAGGCAGGGGTCGAGCGGCTTGACCCCGGGCAGCCATGCGGCCCGGGTGCTCGGGTCCCGGCCACGATTCCAGCCTAACACAGCCAAGCTTTCCACCACGTACGTACGTACATGGGGTGAGAGGCTCTCGCCAGGAAGTTCTGGAATTTGGTTTCTTTGATATGCTGCATGAGACACTCCATGCTGAACCCACAGTACTCTGAGAATGTGTATTAGTCCTTAAGATTTTCAATGGCATTTAATCTTCCTCTGAAGAACCTGTAGTCTCTTTATAGTGCCGACTGCCAACATCAGTTCACTCAAAAACAAAATTCCGGGCTTGTCTAGCAGGATACCCCATTACCTGATAGGTTGAAGGATCAGCAGAGGGGTCACAGAAGGCAGG
Organism: Ochotona princeps; assembly: GCF_030435755.1. Classification (NCBI taxonomy): domain Eukaryota; kingdom Metazoa; phylum Chordata; class Mammalia; order Lagomorpha; family Ochotonidae; genus Ochotona; species Ochotona princeps. The sequence continues at coordinate 20,122,581 of NC_080851.1, forward strand.
ACTATGACATTGACTGGCATTTGAGAACCATACTCTGGGCTAGAATGTGTGAGGCCTGCGTGGACCAATCCGCTGGAAACTCTGACCCCATTGGACGGTTTAGAAGGGCCGGTGGAGTCTATGCAGGAGGCATGACAGTCTATGGGGCACGCTGGGCTGACCCAGAGCAACCTCTGGCATACTTAACACTGGCTGGCAACAGGCCTGATTGGGGAGCGTGGGGGAGGCCTTGGCTGCGTGGAGCCTACCACCAAGGGGCGCAGGAACTGGAAGGGGGCTGAGTTCTTGTCGGGTCACAGTTGTAATCCCTTGGCACAAATATCGATTCGGACTTGATGCACCATGCCTGATAGACCGCAGCACAGTTTGGTGCTCCGGAGGACCAGGATAGATGTGGGACGGCTTGGCTAGGCCTCAACCCCAACTGAGCCTTGTGTGAGATTTACGTGGGTATGGACGAGCCGTGGCTGGGCTGAAACTCTCAACAGCAGGAACCAGAATGGATTGAAGAGCGGAGCTGACCGAAGGACCTGCTGGAATGCGTGAAGCCCGACACCATGAAGGAGTCGGAAGGAGGAACCTGAACAGTTCCTCTGACAGGACACTGACCCTACAAATAAACGCAGGAAGCATGGAGGTAAACAACCCAGAAGAGGCTTTGGAATGTGACCCACTGGCATACACTTGGCTCGGGTTGGGGCAGACCAAGCTGAGTCAGTTCACATCATCCACTGGCAAGCCCAAGCGCTGAAACTGTGTGGGGGCCTGGCCGGGTTTGGTCGCGATAAAAAAAAAAAAAGTACAAAACACAAAATGTCAAGGTGAAATGGCCTGTGCCAGTAGGGAATGCAACACCTGACCAGCACTCCTCCCACTGGTTTATGTGAGGGACGAGAGTGTGATGGGCAGAGCTGGGGAGAGCTGCAATACTCATTGGTTCCAATGGAGGTCGGGGCTCAGAATAGAACCAACCCAGGGGGTAAAATCACCAGCTGATCGGAGTGATGGACTGTGGCAGGCACCGTGCTTACTGGTAGTGCATGTAGGAGCCTGGACTGGGAATGCCTCAAAGTTTTTTTAGGGGATTCCTCTGAACAAAATGGAGGAATCAAAGCATCAACCAAGAAAAGATGGAAAATGGAGTAGATCAATCAACCACCTCAGCTATGCTTCCAGCAGAAAACTGGACAAGGGGAAACTTTAAGATGGACTATGTCAATCAGTGGACTCTGCACCAGCCTCATCATACCTGGACTGTTGCTGATGATATGTTGGAGCTTCCAATTGATCGAGGTGACGCTCTGCTGGCTCTGCCTTCAAACCTGAGAGGGCCTCCCTAAGAGGCCGTCGAACTTGAACTGGACAAGTGGGATGCTGGACTCTGTATGGTGTGAACTTTTAATTAGGGAATCTCAACGGAACTTGAGCTGTGGTTATGCATTAAGGTGAAGGAATTCACCATGGGGAAGGGTTTGGGGTGAAGGGGGTGGGGGGAATCCCAGTACCTATGAAATCGTGTCATATAATACAATGTAATTAATGAATAAATGAATATATAAAAAGAAAAAACAAAACAAAACAAAACACTTCATCATCAGAGAAAGTAGGACTTGGAGATCAATAACACATATCGGGAGGACCTGATGTGTTTTCTGGCATCTATAAGAAATTAATGTCTTATAAATGTGATTTACATGTTAACACAAATATTACAGTGTGAAACAGAAGTCAAATGATGGGGAATTTGCCAACAGTTTATATTTTTCACAAGCAGCCCAAACCTCAGAACAACAATTTATTTCTCTGTTCTCCTGCGACACCATATTATATATATTTTCAGATCTTTAGATATCTCAAATAGCACTACTAATAATGGGTTTAGCTTTGATATTTTATCACTATGTTACATTGGGAGTGAAAACTCAGAGAAGCATAAATGTTCACAACAGGAGATTAGTTTAAAAATTTTGTTACGCAGTAAGATTTTCTTCAGTCACTAATTAGGCTATATAAAAAAATCTGTGTTTATGGAAATACTCCCCTGACACATTATATAGATTAGAGAACATTAAAGATATATTGACAGAACTAACAAAAAGACACAGAAAAGATTCAGAAGGTAGAACAATTTTTTTTTTAAAGTTCAGTGTGTATTTGTTTTTTTGTTTTTTTTTTTTTATTTTAGTTAATTACATTGTATTATGTGACACAGTTTCATAGCTACTGGGATACCCCCACCCCTCCCCACACCCTCTCCCCATGTTGGGTTACTCCACCTTCTTACATAACCACAGTTCAAGCTCAGTTGAGATTCCCTCACTGCAAGCATATACTAAACATAGAGTCCAGCATCTTGCTGTCCGGCCTACTTCAACGGCTTCTTAGGGAGACCCTTCCCATATACCATCAGCAAAAATTTACATTATTATGGAATTAGTTGGCATAGTAATGAGTAACCAATACGTTAAAAATAAATGCGAGTTCTTAACCACATTCTGTGACCACCTCATTGACATTTCAGTTTTAGTTTATACACAACTTATAACATAACATACATAGCATTACATGTTTTACATACATCATATCATCTTAAATTAAGGCAAACATGTGGTATCTAACCTTTTGGGATTGGCTCATTTCCCAAGGTAGAACAATTATAAGCTGATATAAATGTAGTTAGAATTGTGTGAAATGCATTTTGGCTTTCATTTTGTGCTTTTAATTACCTACATTTTCTTGTTCAATGAATGTGAAACTTTTTAAATAACAAAAAAAAGATAAGAAAATACATGGTCCCAGTCATGAATAAAGTTACCCTAGGAGGCAGGTGTGTAGCCTAAGGGTTCTGACACCTGTGTTTCACATCAGAGCGCCTTGGTTCTACATGGAGCTCTGGCTCCTGACTGCCACTTCTCACTAACACAGACTCTGGGAGGAACTGGTGATGCCTCAAGTGGCTGGGTTGCTGGCACCCACATGGGAGACCTGGACTGAATTTTTGGGTCAAACCTCCTTCCAACTCAGTCCCAGTGTCTGCAGTCATTTTGTGAAAAGAGCCAGCAGATGGGAGATCTCTCTCTCTCTCTCTCTCAATCTTTCCCCCTCCCGTCTTAAGTTAATTACTTATATAGACAAAAAGCAAATAATTTAAAATCTTAACACCCACACCGTAGTGATTATCACTGGGTGACAAGACTCTGACTGCTCATTTAGTCTTCTAAGCTTTTTTGTATTTCCCTTTAATGAACAGGCAAGATTTTGTCATCTACATTTTTTAAATACTGTTTCTTTTTTTTCAAAACAGGGACAACGTGAGAGATTCTCTGTTGCCCTTGTAATAGAATACAAAGTTTATTTAAAAACTTTAAGTTCCCTCTGTGGTCTTTGTCCACCTTACAAAACAGTTCTCATGCCATTTGCTCCCCAGAGGCCACGGCTAGACTGATGTGCTCTCTGAAGACAACAAAGCTCACCCTTCCCTCTGCCTCCCTCCTGAAGCACCCCAAGCTCCTCTGCTGGAAACCCCCTCTCCCTTCACCACGCATGTCCGTGAGCAGGATGTTCCACACATAGCACTCACTGCATCCACCACAGGTTGTTCTACTTCCTGTTTGCTAGTCTTTCTCCTTGAACTCCGACTTCCCACACATCAGTACCTACGAAGTGACAAAAAATTTTGGTGATCAACAAAAATAAAACATGGGGAAGAGAATGGATAGTAACAGTCTCCATGGGCCTTGGAGATCTCCTGTGCTTCATTTCATTGAATCTGAAGATTTGGAGAGGAAGGAATTATTGCCCCCTCTTTTCCAGAGAATTTAGGAATGTGCATCACCCTGTTCAGCCTCCAGCACTAGTCACTGTTTAAAAATTGTGAATTCAAAGACTACTTGTAGCCTAGGGGCATTTTCTCTAAGGACAAAACTAAGAAAAAAATCAAATTATCTGGGCAATTAAAACAAACAAACACTTTGCTGGAAGGATGTGATTGGAAACAGAAATGAGAACAAGCTGTTCTTTTTCCATTCTGTCCTGAGTTATGTAAATGGCTACATACAGTGACTGGATTCTCCCGTACTGCAGCCTCCTGAGAATTTTTATAGGTTGAATCAAAACAGAATAATGAAATAAACCCTTCCAGGCAGGATGGCAGACACAAAAGATGATTTCTCTCTGTTTTTTTGGCCTTTATAGAACGAGCCATGATGAGCTCCTAGAAAATGAATTATTGATGTGATGTAATAAGGCAAGCTTTCCTTTCCTCTTTTCAAATAATGACTTATTTTATATTAGCCACGCTATGAAACATTGCCACTAAAGGTTGTTTTTCAGTGCAAGTGAACTGGTGTTTGCTTTCACCCTTCCTTTCCGTCTATTGCAATAGCTCTCTGTTTTCTCGATGAGGCTTTCTTCATGTTGTTATGCGATCTCTCATTCAGCTTGGATGCAACAGATGCAAGGTATCTTCTTTTCTCAGTCATACCCTTTGTCCCCAACTTTCCTTTTCAATTTCCAAGTGATTCCTTGTGAATTCTCACTTGCCTTCGTATTTCAGTTACCTCATCTCCTTGTAGATGATACTCCTTAGTTGCACTCCAGTTGAGAAGACAGATATGTTTGCAAATAACTAAATATTTAGTTTTTTAAAGGGCAGCTTATATTTAATATCTCAAAAAATATTAAATGCCACATCCAATTCTATTACTGTACATGCAGATTCCAGTTGATGTCAGGTTAGATTACCAGGCCTAAACCAAAATGCTAATAAGTATAGTCTGCTTAGAATATCAATAAAATAAGAAAAGTTAATTAGGATTTGTTACAAAATTTATGAATCAAAATTATGCAATTATTTATGTTCTTCCCTCACTACATTTGAAAATGATTTGTTTTCTTTTTAACCTTTAGTTATAACTAGCCTATAAATATGAGAGTATTTCAAAAAATCTCATGAAAAATGAAATTAAAAGTTAAATGTATTTTGAAATCCAGGCACAGTTTTTTCATAACGTGGATTTTCTTTGAACATTTTTTTAAGTCCCTCCTTTTATGGAACTTGTGGTCTAAGAGGAAGACAGATGGAGTCACACAAAGGAATGTATAATTACAGACCTATGGCAATGCCCCAGGGAAGAGGAACATGGCACGGGAGCTTTGCCACATTGGCACAGGCCATGGAGAGCTAGGGTGACTATGTAACAGGCTCTGCTATCCTAGGCTTACCCCAAGGTTTCCACTGAACAAACTCTTTTAAATCTTTACAGAATCTGTCAAGTCATAGGAATTCCTTTTCTTTTTAAAATTTGTTTTCATTTTATAATAGAGACCATGAGCAAGAGAGAGAAAAGAGAGGAAGAGGGAGGGTGAAGTCTTCCGCAGACTGGTTCACTCCCCAAGTGCCCACAGCAGCCAAAGCTGGGCCAGGCAGAACGTGGGAGCCAGGAACTCCAACTGAGTCTCCCACATGGGTAAGAGACCAAAGACTTGAAGCATGATCTGTGGCCTCAAAGGATGCATATTTGTGGGAACATGGATCGGAAGCAAAGGTAGGACTCCAACCCACACATTCTTGTATGGCCTGAGGGCATCCCAGTTGGTGGTTTAACCTATTGTATCACAGCACACAACTCTCTTTGTTCCATTAACACTACAGCAAAGAACACTGCAGATTTAAACTACTTCATTTAATTTGTGTGGTCCAAGGCAGTATATGGAATCATGGCTGGGCAATGTAGTAGTGTCCAAGAGTGTTAGCAGTAACAAGTCAGTGTTTTCTGAACAGTGTCCAGTTTCATCATTACTCATCCTTTACACACACACACACACACACACACACACACACACACACAGCGCTTTCATACATAATGCCTACCCTGGATTAGCAACATTAGGAGAGGAGTGAATCTAGGAAAACTTCAAACCAGGAAAGGGGTTAGACTGGTACCAATAAAATCAACCTTTTGGCAAATGCACTTGCTTAGGGTAGACACTACTATTCTTGTGATGCTTAGTCACATATGAAATTTAGCGAACTTAAAACACAGGTTGGTGTCATCTTGTCCAAATTCACATGACTTGTGACAGTATAAATTCAAAGTCATCCTGAATTTTTCCAGATCATCATGTGGAGAGTAAAATGCTTACATGTTAAATCCAGAGGTCATTCTGCGATATCTAGAAGCCTCATCTAGATGGCCCTAGTTATGGAATGAGAGTTCATGGTCCACTCAGCACAGGAACACCACTATATAAAACAATTCAGGACAAGCCATTTTTACTTAAAGAAAAACAGGCATTTTCAGGGTTACAAAAAAAAACCAAGCCTGTGTAACATCTTCATTTGTGCAGCTCTTAACTAAACTATCTCTGATTTCAAACTCAAGTGCATGAAGGATGATTTCACATTTCTTCTGGAAGATATTTTTGTGATTTGTACCTTGGCATGCTCATATTTTCTAGTTATCCTCTGCATGTATTTATGTGTAATATTTCTATAATAATGTAAGGGACACAATTAACAGATATTAGTTTAGCATCATGATTCTTCTGCTTCAGAGATGTACATTAGCAGCAGTAATGGTGTGATGCTAACCTAGTATTTATGGAGAAAAGGAATTCATAGGAAAAAAATATAAGCACTGACTGGCATTAAGACATTTACAAAGTACAAGGAGAGTGTTAACTTCTCATCACAACACTTATAACATCATAAATCTGTATTCCTATTACCATGTTACATACAGATAAGCAGAGACTTAAAACCAAAGTCATATAGTTCCTGTGGGATTTAAGTGTCATAGTTGGGGGACCAGTTTTATGTGTGAAGTTACTCTTGCCATTATTGTCACCAGGGCAGGAGGAAGTGGGCACGGGCAGGGGCTAGGCACAAGTATTACAAACAAGCACTGGCTACAGACTGGGGGGCGGGGGGGACAGGGAGTGGGATAATAAGGCAAGATTGGGATATTGTGAGAGACAAGATCGCTGAGGTACAGAAGGGACTGCAATCAGGCTCCACCTGATCTACACAGGCCTCAATCCCAGTGAGCACAGACATCACTACCAAAACTCCTTGTCGGGGCCTGGTGCCAAAGGATCAATTGTGATACCTACACTGTATATCAGAGTACCTGGTTTGAAGTTCTGATTCCACCCTGGTAAGCAGTGGTGATGGCTCTTGGGTCTCTGCCACCCACATGGGAAATCTAGATTGAGTTCTTGGATTCTTACTTTAACCTGGCTCAGTCCCAGACTTTGTGGGCATCTGGGGAGTGATCATCAATGGGAACTCATTTTCTCTCTCTACTTCTCTCTCTTTTTTTTTCCTTCTCCTCAAAAACAAAATATCTGTTGCATTCTTCTAGAATTAATTGAATGTAACCATAGTTACTCCACCGATTTGTACCCGGTTCTCCTCACAGAGTTAAGTGCTGACTCTTCCGATGTAGAATCTGATTGTCACCTTTGTAAGATCCGAACTGAAGTACCCCCATGCAGGCGCTGCCTCACACTTTGCTGTGTGTGCTCACATAGCAAAAAGTCCTACCACAGGAGCACCAAGATCCTCAAGTTGTTCACCATGGTGAATGGGTACATGAACTGCTAATGGCAGAGGCAAGACTGGGAGGAAACTGTTCATGGGACTAAGGAAAGGGTAGGGACAAAGGAGAAAGAAGTGATGGACGAGGAGAGTGAAAAAGAATGAAGAGAAAAGAGAGGGAGGGAGTAGGGAAGGCGGCAGGGAGGAAGGGAAGGAAGAACTGAACAGTCTGGCCATTGGGCTGTTTTATTTCTCCTTGTATATACAGGGTCTTTCTACCGGGACGTAAGCACACAACCAAATGCCCATTCTTAAAAGTCAATTTGCTGCAAAAACTCAGTATATGATTACTTTAGAAAACAGAGGAAATTTTAATGGCTCCTCATGACACAGTGAAAACGCCCAAATTCCCAGTATGACTTGCCCAGCCTCCCACTGAACAGCTCCAGACCCTTGGCGTAGCCTCATTTTTCCAGATCCAGAGCAGCTCTAGACTGCAGCATTTCGCGTTGCAAATTATCTCCCTCAGGGTGTGCCCTTCACCTCAATTTTTCTGCCACCAGAGCCTTCCGTATCCTTCAAGCCCGTTCCTGAACCACCCAACCCCTGTCCAGAGGGACTCTGACTTGCTGTCTCTCTCTGTCTCCCTCCCTCCTTCCCTCCCTCCCTCCCTCTCTATCTCTCACTCCGTATATGCATGCCTGTTGTCTAACACTGTCTTAGTCATCTTAAGCCCTCTGTGCATGCATCTATAGACTTAGCACAGTGCACGGACATAATTGCTTCTAAAAATAAATGTTGATTGTTTTCAATTTAAAGATGAGTCTGTAACATTATTTGCAGTGAACCTAAATAATTTGACTTAACAAAGTGTTCCCTCTAGAGGTTTCTTTTGGAAGACAGGGAGAGCCACACTGCAGTGAGCTAACACAGAATTCAGATGCAGCAGACCCAGCAGGATTACTTTATAAGCTGCTCCTGTTACAGCTGGTGCCTGATTTAGACATTGCCTGCCTAACTAGAGAGATTTTTCTGTTAGACCCAATTAGGAAGGTGAAATGTTATCCAGCCAGAAAAAAAAAAGTCCCATTGATCTTGTTGCATGCAGCCGATCATCAGCTATGCCTCCAGAGCCAGTATAACAAGAACCAGGGCCTGGGAACTTTAAATGAGTCATAGGCAAGGATGGGCCTAGTGCCAGGTCTGACTGATCACACTGGGAGATATGCATGCCAGGATGCCACTGGGATTTCTGATGTCTTGGCCATAGGTCTTCATTGCACTGGCAGGAACCACTACCTCAGAGACACCAGAGGGCTATCTATCCACAGGGTCCTTGATTCCCAGGGAGCAGACCTGCCTGGCAAAACTCTGGAGTTGCCCACCTGCATCTTCCTTAGCATCCTCATTGGCACAGAGGGGATCCCACCTACCTGAGAGGTTCACCAACACAGAAGAGCAGTATTGTAATGAAAGTGTTTCATCCACTGCCACGGCACCTGTTTACTCCTTGAGGATTCACATCCAAAGGGATACAGATATAAAATTACAAAGCAGTTTATGTCCTTTACCTCATTCATTATGGCCAGCATTACTCAGCCACACTTCCTTGGATAGGCCCCCAAAGAGCTTCCCAGGGGTATTGGGACACAAGCATCTCTAGGAAAAAAAAAAGGATGTGTACCACTGAGTAAGTAGTATATCCTCTTTGTATTTGCACATGCTGCCTCAAGTTCTGCATCATTTGAACCTCACAGAAGAGTAGTGGTTAAGAAAGGAAGTGGGTTGGAAAGACAGGCAGACAGGTAGAGATAAAGAAAAATACAGAAAGGCAGAAAATCAGAAAGAAGAAATTACACAGACAAGGAGGGAAAGAACCATCATCAGAGGCATAAACAGAGATAGAATGATGTACAGAGGCAAAATCCTACTGGGCCTAGATGGCCTTTATGCAAGTCTGTCCTGGGACTGCTCTGGGCTAAATGACATTCAAGGTCTTTTACCCCCAACACACTACTCCTCCTGCTATTGTGCCACACCTGCTGTACTTTCCCCTCCCCCCAAATGCACCAACACTGGGAGTACCCAAGTAGAACTCAGAATGTGATAGGAGCGGCAAGGAGATGCTTCCCAGAGTGGCAAAGAGTCTAGAAAACAGACTATGGGAAAGGCAAGGCGTGAGGAGAAAGAGATCATCAGAAAAGGTTGCTGTCTCCAGGGGGAGATTTCCACATGCCAGAGCAAGCCTGATAGCTTGCTGGGTATGGTAAGATAAGGCCTTCATTTACATGAAGGACATTTCCTAGGAGGTGGGGTGGAAAAAAATATTTTTTCTCATTCTGGATCAAGCCACCTGGTTGTCTGAATCCTCCAGGGTTTAAGGCTGACCCTTCTATTGATTCTCAAGTGATAGTGGCATAAACTTAGGAAATATGGTGGAGAATCAAGTTCATGGAAGGAGTGGATGTCTGGTACAGAGGTTAGGCCATCACCTGGGAGACTCACATCCCACTAGCTGTGTTTGAGTATTGATTTGGCTCCCAACTTTCTCTTCTTGCACACTCTGAGGTGGCAGGTTATGGTTTAATTATTGGGTTACTGTCACCCATGTAGCAGACTCACATTGAATTCAGGCCTCCTGCTTTGCAGACTGACTCAGCCTGACCCTTTATGTCACAGGGCATTTGGGGAGTGAATGATGCAAAATCTCTGTCCATCCACCTGGTCTTAAAAGAATTTTTAAACTAAAGCTTATGGAAATCACAGAATATGAAAAGCCTGTGTACAGATTTCCCAAAATGTTGTTTGCTTTAGCTTCTCTTGCAATACCACCTTTTCAACATTTGTAAGTAGTTTGTATATTTAAATCCATAATGCTCAAGAGCCATGATATTCTTCAATTTATATACCAGTTCACCCCAAAATTAAAAATCATCAGAATTAAAAAGAGAGAAAGGGAAACAAAACAACTATGGAAAAACTGCTTCCAATTCTTGCCCTCTAATGTGGGCACACAGAGTCACAGTGCTGTTCTTTTAACATTTCTGGGTATCTAAACTTCTCGTGCATGAATGACTGGAGTGTATTTCAAAGGAAAAAGAACAAGCAGATCCAGTGGATCCACTGGTATGGTGGATGTTCAGAGTCCTCCAGCTTTCTCTTGGATGTTGCCTGCCTTGAATCCTGCCCCCCGGAAGATGGCTCCCATCTGTTTGCTGAATCTGCAAACCCACCTTGAGCTCAGCTTTGCCAAGGTTGTGTTCTCTCCACACTACACAGATGCAAATAGAGAATGCAATCCCTTCTTCCTTGATTCTCACATCTCCCAACACACAGCATTGTGGGTGGCTATTTTTACTGCAGATTCTGGGATAATAACAGCAGCTGCAACTTCCTTTACATAGCACCAATGAACCAATAAAAATTGAATGCAATCATCCCTGCGTAGTAGAAAGTAGATTAATCCTAAGACCCTTAGAGATACAAGGAACCATGGCTGCTTAAGTTTCTTATATAAAATGGTGTAGCACATGCATGTCAACTCTGTGATCCTCCCACTTAGTTTGAATCATCTTGAGATTATTTATAATGCCCTAGTCAATGTAAATGCTCTGTGAGTAGTTCTTAGACTACTTTGTTTAGGGAATAATGACAAGTGTGCATGTTCAGGACAGATGCATTTTTTTAAAGAGCTCCCATTCATGGTTGGATGAGGCTACCAAAGTAGTATTGTGGAAGCAGAGGGTTGTTTGTATTTTGAAATCAAAATTTGCAAAACCTCAGTTTTCCTTTATGATTGCAAAATGAGTGATGTACTTTCACATCTTATTCTTGTAGCATTATTTTTAATATAATGAAAAAAAGGGAAGGCTTCCATCTGGGTTATAATCCCCTGGCTAGCCTTATTTCCAGGAGGGACAGCTTACCCTTCATTCTCAGGCTCCAGCCTCCCCCGTGCTGAAGCTAGTTCTCTCGCTTCTTCTTCATAAACCCTGACTTCCACTTGCCTTCTTTTGCAGAGCAATTCAGTCCTCCCTGTAGTCTTCCCTCTGCTCCTAAACCATGTGTCTATGTGAGTTAGGAGACGAACCAGCTCCCCTAGAGCTACATATCTATTACTTCATTTGGCTGCATGGAAAATCATTTGCCCCCTGAGAGCAATTATGCCAGCAAAGGGCAGCCACATCGATGGGTTGTTTATTTTAAATAGCAATATTTAAAATTCTTGCTACTCCAAACCACAGCTTCACCGAAAGAATTCCATTTAATATGTGGCAAACACTCAGCAGCAATTTGTATGGGAACATTGTCTGTGACGCTTGCTGCAGGAAAGCAGTGCTATTTCAAATGAACTATAAGACTGCTACTGTCATCGAGTTTTCCTGGGTCACTGGCCTAGGGGAGGACAATTGAAAAAATGTAAAAAAGTCTACCTCTGTCGCATTTTCAAACTCTCCTCTGTTCAACTGTGATTTGTATTCTTAATCTAGGCTCTTGCTGACAACTCTCTTTGGACCTGGATCTCTGCCACCCTTTACTATGCCAGGGCCCAAGATCTGTTCTGGGTCTGCCTTGTTCCTGGGATATCTGCTTTCCAATCATTGTCACCAATGCTTGGCCTCCTAGGGACAGATCTCAATGACTTCTGTCCCTCTACTCAATTGTGTCAGCCCCAACATTTCACAGTTTAGATGAAACTCTTTGGGAATAGAACTCTTTCTCTGTCCTTTCCTCCTCTACTTCCTGTTTACCACAAGATGCTTCTACCAAAGAGGCTATTTACAATCCTCTGATCTGACAGAAGCCATGAAATACCATGTAATAGTACCTGCTCAGGCATCACTGGATAAAGGTAGGCTCCTTAATCATCTAGAATCCTCTGACCCCACAGCTGCATGGAGCACCAGCCGGTGGTTAAGTGGCCAAAACCCTGTAACTATCTAGCATGACTCATACCAGGGCAAGAAAGCCATCTCCTTGTTGCTTCCTTTTAGTTAAAAAAAAATCCCGCCCTAACTTTGTTTTACCAGACAGAGGACACTCTAAAGTAAATGCCATTCTAATTTTGGTCAAAACATCAAAGCAAGTAAACATGATTTCTAAGCAAATGGACTTGAAGCCTAGAATTTGCAAACATTATACATTCTCTTTCATGGATGTCATTTAGCTGCTGCTCAGAGAGGCATTTAGTTCTTATTGTGCCTTTCTAAACGTTCTTCAATCGAGAGCCATAGCCTGCTCATCCTTTCTTCTTTAGTAGACTCCAGAGCTCTCCCGGAAACAATCCAAGTGGCATGGCAAGTGGCACTTTTCTAGGAACATCTGCCTTGGGGGTGGCTTCCTCCAGCACCATGCTGCGGCAGGTGTACCACTTTTTCTGCCTGCACGTTCCTGAGTTAGCAGCCTCTTCATCCTGGAGCCAGAGTCCTTCCCTAGCAGAGGTGTAGCTTTAACTGGGGAAAGACAGTCCTTTTTTCTATGGTGGTAAGCTGTGGGAACTGTGAATTCAGAGTCACTGACTCAAGTTAGTTTGCTTTACCTGGGACTGGGAGAAGACTATCAAATGGCCCATAATTTGTTTATGTTGACCAACTGATGCAAAAGCTAAGTCCTAGGAATTCTCTTAGGCCCTGAGAAAATGCCGATAAGCAGGTTGGGTTCCCTCTTTCAGAACCCAGGGGGATGAAGATGGGTCACACTCATTCCTCTGTATCTGGACTTCCCAGCTTGCATGCCAATAACCTCTGTGCAGGATACTCCACCTAGCAGGGTTGGCAACTGCTCTTGACAATGTTCCTTTCATCTAGTGCAATAATTAAGTCCCCAGGAAGGCTTGTTATGGAAATAAATGAAATGCAATAGTATGATGCTTGGTGGTTTCAAAGACCTTTCAGATAAACTATAACGGAGGTCAACAAATGCAGTTCAGGGGATCTTTACAGTAGACAATTGAGATTTATCAGGTGACGGATCTAAATAAAAATGTCCTATGAGGCTGTTAACTTCCTCTCCTTTTCTTGGCTCAGCCTCATGTGGCTTTTTAGTTGTGCTTTTGAGTGGGAGAAGGAGGAGCTGATAGGGAGGAGCTGGAAGGAGAATGAGTGATAAATGCACCTGGGTAACTTTGGTTGTAGTTCAAATTCGCTGGTTTCTGTTAAAGATAAACTCTAGGGTCTTGGGTAGCAAAGGGCTTGATCCTCTGCTAATAACCTGACCATGAGAATTCATATCAATAAGGCCCCTTTCCTTCCTTCTTACAGCCCCATGGCATGCCAGTTGCATACAAGCATTACGGTAGTAGTTCTGTTACAGCCTCGTACAGTGCTTCTCACATTGACTTGTTGCCCTGGAATTGCCTGGAAACATTTACAAACTGCGGAGTCCTAGACCCCAACCCTAGGGACTTCAGGTGTGATCGAGACCATAGGCTTGTTAAATAGCTCCTGGTAATTCCAATAAGTAGGCCAACTTGAAAGTCACTGGTCTAAATGAAAGAGATAGAAGGAGGAGTTAGTAGTAGAGGGAGTTTAAGCAAGTGATGCAAGGTGAAGGCATGAGACCCTCCCAGCTCAGCGAGGACATCAAGGCAGGCTTCTCAGAGAAGGCAAGGCTCAGCCAAGACCTAATGGGGTACAAGAATGGGCCAGGAGATAATGTTGAACAGATGAAAGAAGAAAGGTGTTTCCTAAGTTAAAATAACGTGAAGTAAAAGCTGTGAGAAAATGCACAGAAGACAACGTGGAATCTCGGGTGTTGAAGAGCAGAAAATGGTCCGATAGCCAAGGATAGACAGGAAGTGATTTTTTAAAAAAGGAGCCTTAAAAAGGTGAATAAATATCAAAACGCAAAGACTGAAGTTCTGGGTGTGACTGTGAAGGCAGAGGAATGGCAGTGCAAGAGTTGTGGCAGGAGAGTGCAAATGGCTGGATGTGTTTCAAGTCAAGCTTCTCCCCCACGCTTCCCCTTCACCCATCCCAGGGGCCCCTGGGGTCACCCTATAAATAGGACCAGCACGGGAACTGCACAGTTGGTATGGATCAGTGAAGAACTTAGTGATTGATCGTTTCAGTAGTTCAACTCGCCTCTCTCCGCCATCATTGTATCTGAGATATTTTTAAGCTTCCTTTTCTCTTTGGGAGATCAAAGCAGCCGCATCATCTCATTAACCTTCACTCAGCATCCCCAGAGGAGACACAAGGTAAATTACACTGGGGAAAATTTGAAACACTTAAAGTTTGAAAGACTTGCCAAAAACTCAGTGTGATAAGCTGAGACAATGCCAAGGTGTGGGGTTTCTTTTTATTTTTTATCCCTGGATTATCCAGCTCTGATTTATCTCCTGGATGACATTGTTGAAAGCTCCGGTCAACTAGGAGCATCTCTGCAGAACAGGGCCTGACCAAGCTTCAAGCTAACCTGTACTTAGAAGAAGTCAGAGGGCAGGAAAATTGCTTTCTGCTCCAGGAAACTCTTCCAATTTCAGTTCCAGGGGAATGTTCCAGGCAAAAATAGTTAATTCATGAACTGAACCAAGAGAGGAATGACTGCATTTGATCCCTGAAGAAAAGGGATCTGGCCAGCTCTCCCACAGCTAATAAAAAATGTAGGCAATTTTACCTTTGCCCTCCTGGGGAAGTATCTAGAGACTGTCTAGCTAACACTACAGCACTTTAAACTCCATTTGACCGGGGAGATGTGCTCACTCAGCAACCACACATTGAGTTTGGTGTGTTTATTTGATTTTGAAATCCAGTCAAATGTATATCCAACCAACTGCCCACTTTTGGATGGCCAGATAACAGTTTCTAAGTTACCACTTGCCTGAACACTTGAAATAAGATCAAATTTACCCTGCAACCCCAGCACTGAGCTCGGGCCTATGGCCAGAGTCAAGTTCTTCATAACCTGCACTATGCTCCCAGATCATCTGGGGATCTTGTGTAGGTGCTGGGAGGAGGGGAGGTGTGGGGAAAGCCTCAGACTCTGCATTTCTGACAAGCTCCCAGGTGATGTGACTGCTCACGGGCCCTGTGCATCACACTGTCTCCACCTGCTCTGAAATTCCAATGGTCTTTTTCCTCATCAGCCTGCTTCAAATTGCCACTCCTGGAGAAACCCATCACCTCAGTCTTAAAAGCCTTTTGCTCTTCCAGAGTCTCTGTTTCAAAAATCTTACCTGGAGGATTAATATTTGATGCCTTCTCCCTCTCTCAGCCAACAGTATCAGGGATTAGGTTTCAGTTGGTTGAAATCCAGACCTAAATGGAATGAGTTGGAACTATGAGTACTAAAGAGACGAAGGCAGAAGAAAACAAGCAAAAGAGATCTTTGAAGACAGCATGCTCCCCAGCACAAGGGAAACAAACCAACCCAAAACCAAGCCCCTTGGGAGTTTCAAACTGGAAATGCCATGGTGGGCTACAGCCTGTGGAGCTGAATCCTACTGCTGCTCCAGGATTGGAGGCAAATTAATGTGGTTTTCAGCATTTTTCTCCTACTCTGTACAACAGAAGGAACCACTCAAGACATCATGGAGGTTAAAAATGAGATATTTAATCTTAGATATGGCTAAGCATCTAGTGTGGTAGCTCTATTCATTATTCAAAGTGAAATTCGAATGTAATTCATGATTCCTGGGATGTGACAAAATTCAGACTCACTGGAGTTTGGAGCTGGAAGGAATGCAGTTTATCACACAAGCCTCTTCTCAGTTGTTCATTCTCTGGCACCCTGTGTGTCATGAGAGTGCAGTGACAATGGACTCCTGTTGGGTTACTTTACCTAATTAGAAGGCAACACTGGAAGTAGATTACTGGTTCTCTACTAGCTAACCTTGAGCAGATAACAAATTTCAGCACCCTTGGTTTCCTTCTCTGTAAAGTAAGAGCAGCCATAGGGTAATTGCAAGGCTAAAGTGAGATACCCTACATGGCCCCTCATGGACTACTATTTTCAATGCAGACCCCCACACATCCATGTCCCCTCGCCTGATGGCGTTAAATGAGCATATTCCTCAACCAAGCTAGGGACTAATTCTTAGACTTATTTCATCTTGTTTGTTTTCCAATCTTGAAATGTTCACTCCTGTTCTATCAACCTTTACCCAAGCTGACACTGCCAATTTTCCCCAAATTGGAGCACCTCAGAGACCTGTCAGAGAAGAACCTGAGTTGAATATGTTTTGGAGCTTTTTTCTTATAACAATAGGTCTAAACAGGAAAATTTTGGATTTCTAAGGAGGTCAGCCTCAGATGGGGCACTATTCTCAGCAGCAGAGGGGTCCTCAACAAGTTTCTGACAGAACAACGAACTCTGGAGACAGCCCCCCACAACCCCAGAGCCCAAATTGCCCTAAGGCAAGAACCCACCGCAGAACTGCCAACATGTGTCTTGCTTTCCATCAAATGATATTCAATTTAGGCCATGATTATTTTTCTAAAATCTCATTTAATATAAATTTTGCTTTATATGGGCTAACAGATGGGGCCTGGAAGCTTTAGAGCAGAATGGCTATACAGTACTTTATAACTCATGCAGCTAAGTATCAGACTGTACAGAGACTGTCAGCCCAGAACCCTACCTTCCTCCCCAGTTCCCATTCCTGATCCTCCTTATCCAGGATCCCCTCTGTAGTGCTTGTGGCAGTGAGTCCTGGCCTGCATGCCTCTGGGGCTCCCTACACATATGCACCAACCCAGTCCTTGGAGTGACTCATCCAGGCTGCCCCTCAAGCCCATCTTTCCCTCTGCCATCTTCTAGAGTCATGCTCAGCTACCAGCATAATCATTCACCATAATTCTACTTGTACAGAATACTCATGGCCATGTTGGGGGGAAAAATGCCACCAAGTTAGACTCTCTCTGCTATTACCAAAATGACTGCGTATGCATGCATGCATGCACAGATATTACCAAATCTCTACCTGTCCTGGCAACTGAGAAATGGAATAAGAGAGCACAATGGATAGTAATGAGCTCCCTATAATAGTATGTTCTAAAGAAACTTCCTTCTCTAATTAATTATAAGCAAAAGAATCATTTCTGAAATGTTATAGCCTCAGAACTTCAACCTACAGTAACAGCAATTTGCAGTTTATACAAATGGTAGAAATTCATTTCTTCTGATGCGCTTGCCCCTGCCCTGTTTTCTACGTGCTCACACCCAGAAAAATCTGAGTTCCATCGTCTTCATCCTGAAAACCACTCCTCCACATGGTCATTTGCATATTCTGCCTCTGCTTTGGATTTCATTCCACAGTCACTCATTATTCTGAAACCTTATTAGGAAAACCCAGGCAAGCTGTCTGTGAAGCCTTCATCAAGAGAGGTGGTACCTTCTACCATTTGTCATAGAAGGCGGCAATGAATTCAGTTTGATCAGGCTTAAGACTCTTGTTTTGTGATGACAGATTTGAAGAGCGGAAAGAAACTAGGTCATGGATTCTATTTGATATATATTACCATCCAATACAATTACTGTATTCTACTCTACACCATTTGCGTGATTCATACCACTTAAAATCTGGAAGACATTCAGTTTCTCCATATGAAAAAGGAGAAGTATAGCATGATTTGGGTGGGAGTCAACATATTTAGTACAGGGGTGGGCATTTGAGATAGCTGTTAATGGAGATGTGTTGGAGGGGCTCACCCCAGACCTGCCTGCTCCACTTCTAATCCAGCTTCCTGCTAATGTGCTTCCAGGGAGTCAGCAGGTTTATTCAAGTAGTTGGGTCCTTGCTACCCACATGGGAGATTTAGCTGGAAGCTCCCAGGTTGGACTCAGCCTGATACAACCCTGGCGATTGTGAGCAATTGAAGAGTTAACTAGTACACAGAAGATGTGTCTCTCTTTCTATTTGCCATTCAAATGATATACAATGAAATAATAAACAATTTCTCTTTTAAGAATGCCTTGTGCAGATTCACCCAGGTAAAACCCTTAGTGATAACCGCTGTGATTCCTTTTGCTTTTATTGTGATTCCTGGCATAACCAGCTTTCCTCAATGATTTATTAGCCAGTACCCTCCACCTCCATCTCCACTTGCTTCTCTTGCATGCCACTTGATCATACCAGGACTGAGAGAGAGACTAAGATATTAGACGAAACTTGAACAAACTTGCCTCCTGCTGGAACAAAGACCTGAGCATTCAAAACTTATGGGGTGCATTTGTCCCTGAACAGCTTTACTTGGTTCTGACTCTTACTCTGTATATAAAGTCATTCTTAACACTTGTTTTTCAGAAATCAGACCTGGCCGTTTTGCCTACAAAACCACCAACCTTGTACAAAATATGTATCACCTCCCAAACCATCTTGTTTTGTGAACCATCAGACACATGACTCTAAGTGTTCTTGGTGCAAACAGCCCACAGTGTCTTGGCCTTTTCCCTTTAATGGGGATAACAATGACACTTTTCTTTGGCCAAAAATGGAGGAAGGTTTTCTATTTCTGTCCCCATATGCCTCCATGGTCCACCTCGGTGAGCCTTTTCCCCATACTGCCTCCCACCGCACTTCCTTTACTGCTCAGATTGGACCTACTCATCTCTGCAAGCAAACCCTCTGCTCAGCCCACCCATGCAAAGGTTTGGAGGGGAATTTATCCTGAGACCGCGACACAAACTTCACCGCTGCTGATTGCAGCCTTTCCCCTAACCCGCGCCCTTGACTCAGTAGGAGCTGAAGCCAGAAGTGGAAAGTGGGCCTAGTCATGGGGAAAGGCTCCAAGCTCCCTGGGTAATGTCACAGCCCCAATCAAATTTCCACAGTCTCTGCTGTCGAGAAATGCAGCTATCGGGCCCGGCGCAGTGGCCTAGCGGCTAAAGTCCTCGCCTTGAACGCCCCGGGATCCCATATGGGCGCCGGTTCTAATCCTGGCAGCTCCACTTCCCATCCAGCTCCCTGCTTGTGGCCTGGGAAAGCAGTCGAGGACAGCCCAATGCATTGGGACCCTGCACCCATGTCGGAGACCTGGAAGAGGTTCCTGGTTCCCGGCTTTGGATCGGCGCGCACCGGCCATTGCGGCTCACTTGGGGAGTGAATCATCGGACGGAAGATCTTCCTCTCTGTCTCTCCTCCTCTCTGTATATCTGACTTTGTAATAAAATAAATAAATCTTAAAAAAAAGAAAAAAGAAATGCAGGTGTCATGTGAACAACTGGTAAGAAAGAAAGGATTCCCCAGGGACTGCTAACAGCACATCCCTTAAAGGAGCATCTGTTGGCCAGAACATTGAGACCACAACCTTTGTACCTTCCTTGAAGATGAACGATTTCAACTTATCCAGTCACTTAGCATGTGAGTATGCTAGGCTGCTGTGACACAGACTGGTGATTTAAGCAACAGGAATGTAGTGTTTCTAAAGGCTATAAGTAACCAGCAAGGGTTGCCGCTTTCAAGGATCTGAGACATCATCTACTCCACGCCTCTCTCCCACACTTCCTGTCGTATAGGTGATGGTCTCTGTATCCTCATGTTCTCTCCTCATTATGGGCCTGTCTCTGTGTCTCGACCCCCTTTATAAAAGAGCACCCATCATAGAGGATGAGGGCTCACTGTAACAACCTCATGCCAGCTGAATCAATACAAAAACTATTTCCAAATAAAGTTAGAGTCACTGGCACCAGGCGTGAGGACTTTGACATCTTTTAGGTTGACATAGTTCCACCTACAACACCTGAATACAGCATCCTCTTACTGATATCGAGCAACTTTAAACATATATAATGCAAAATTAAGTTTCAAAAGAAAAACCTAGTTGAAGGCAGGATGGAGGGAATTATTATCTCAAAATGTATTTGCCCACTAACATGTAAAAATGTTTGTCCTTCAATATTTCTTTTCCAAGTATTTTTTTCTAAAATTTCCCCAGGAGATTCACTTAAATTTATGACCCAGCCTATCTCAATGGACTTCTTTAGCATATACAATAGCATTTTATGCAAGTTCCATTTCAAAGTTACTCATTTTCAGACGTGATTTTTCAGTACAAGTACACGCAATATGATTTAATGACATCTCAGATGATGTTGTGTGATATAAAATGTTTTAAATTTTTAACTAGCCATGAATATTAAAGTTACAGGACAGAAGTGACCAAAACTCCCTTGCAGAACCTCTGCTGCATGTAAACATATCCATACCTCCCTGCCAAAGGAAGCAAGGTGTTCCCATTAACCATTATTGTCATCTGGCAAAAACACAGACACAGTCCACAACTAAAACAGCTCCCTGTGTTTTTTTTTTAATTTTGAATTTTATGGTACAATTCTGTAGAGTCTGGGATTCCCTCGCCCCAATTCCCACCTGCCAGCTGATTTTCCCCATGTCGTCACAATAGCATAGTCCTTCATAAGGAGTCATGATTCCATCAGTCTGTTATTTAAATATGCCCTGACATTGCTGCTACAATGTCAGACAGTCCATCATCTCATTGTCTAGACATGTGCAGCAGTTTCACTGGGAGTCCAACCCCAACTTGGAAGTAGGGATACATGTTGCATTGTGTCCCCACAGCTGAATATGGTAGTCTCCATTACTCCATCACTACACATTCCAATTTGCATATGGTTTCCTTATATTAGAGAGAACATATGGTATTTGTCTTTTGAGGATTGACTTATTTCACTAAGCATAATGATCTCTAGTTGGGACCATCTAGTTGCAAATGGTATAATTTCATTCTTTTTAATGACTGAGTAATATTCCATGGAGTGGATGTACCACAGTTTCTTTAAGCACTCCTCTTTATATGGGCATCTGGATTGTTTCCATGTCTTGACTGTAGATTGTGCTGCTATAAATATAGGATTACAGATCTCCTTCTCATATGCAGTTTAATTTCCATTGGATATATTCCTAGGAGTGGGATACCTGGGTCATATGGCAAGTTTATTTGCAATTCTCTAAGCACGTTCCATACTGATTTCCATAGTGGTTGTACTAGCCTACCTCCCACCAGCAGTGAAGCAGAGGACCTTTCTCCCCACATCCATGCCAACAGGTGTTGCTATTAGAGTTCTGAATGTAGGTCAACCTCACTGGAGTTAGGTGGTACCTCAATATGGTTTTCATTTGTATCTCCCTGATGGCTAGGGAGCCTGAGCATCTTTTCATATGTCTGTTAGCCATTTGAATTTGTTCTTTTGAAAAATGTCTGTTCATTTCCTTTGCCCATTGCTTCACAATTTTTGTTTTGTTTTGTTTTGTTTGATTGTTTTACTGCCCCTGGGTTTATGCAGCTCTTTGTAAATCCTGGATATTAAGGATATTAGTCCCCTATCACTTGTGTAGTGTGCAAAATTTTTCTCCCATTCTGTTGGTTGCTTCTTCACTTTGCTAATTGTTTCCTTTGCTGCACAGAAGCTCTTTAGTTTGATGTAGTTCCATTTGTTTACTTTGTCTTTGAGTGCCTGTGCATTTGGCATCTTTTCTAAGACTTTCCCCATTCCTTTTCTTGGAGAGTATTTTCTATGTTTTTCTTTAACAGTTTGATGGTTTCTGGGTTTTCGTTAGACTGAAGGGAGGACAGCTAAGCTGCTCAAGAGCTAAGTTGGTAACAAAATCACTTATATATTATTTTTAATTTTGAGAATATTTTATTTCACATTTATTCCATATTACTTCAAACTAGGTCTTCGTTTTATTTAAAGTGTTAAAATGTATTTTCATTATATTTGAAAAGCAGAGCTGAAGAGAAGATAGAAAAGCATGACTCATCTGCTTGTTCACTGTTCAAATTCCCACAACACTCAGTGATGAGCCAGGCTGCAACCAAGAGCTCAAAACTCAGTCTGGGTGTCCCACATGGCTGATGGGGACCCACGTACTTGAGATGTCACCTGCCACCTCCTGGGCATGTGGATTAGCAGGAAGCATGATCACAAGCAGAGTCGCCAAGATTCAAAATAGTCACTGCCATACTAGACATGGGCTTCCTGAGTAATAACTTAACCACTGGACAAACTCCCCACTGATGTTTTTAGGTCCACCATTTCAAATTCACATAGTTCAAATTTGCAAGAAATGCCACCATGCAATGTAAATAGCACTTTTCCTTCTTTAGGAAGAATCAGAGTGAAACTAAATCCAGGAAACAGAGGCTCTGTGTGCAATGACAGAGGCCGAGTTATCACTGATTAAGATATCAGTGGGTTTGAGACATTTCTCAGATCCTTTGTGCTCATGTTATTCATAGCCCAGTCCTCTCTGCCAGCTCTAAAGGCTGTTAACAAAAGAAATATTACCTTTATTGCATGTTCTTATGTCCTCCCCTTGTCCAGTTACAGAAATAGGTCTGTCATACCTTGGTAAATGTGTTCAGCCTCCTAAAACAAGTGACCTGTGGGCAGTGCTAGACAGTAAATACTCTGGAGTGTGGTGTCGTGGGTGGCCAGGTACGGGGAGTACTGAGACATGGCCCTCACGTGAAGCAGTTACACTGCCTCAAGCATTTGTTCAACGTCTCTGGGTTTGTGTTTCCCCTTGGTAACTGATCTCTCTTCTTCTTTCCCTTTCTTTCTTTCTCTCTCTCCCTCTCCCTCTCTCCCCTCTCTCTTCTTCTCGCCACCCTGCAGTGACACTAAAATGATGAGGAATCTTGAGGGTCCGGAAAAAACAGGAACCACCACCGCAGCCGGTGCACACACAAACAAACGAACGAAAAAGCCGAACCAAAAAGAAGGCGGACGAACAAAAAAGGGGAGGCAAAGGAAAAAGCTGAATGAAAAGAGAAGGGAAGGCAAACCAAAAGGTTTAGTGACGAAAACAGGCTATTTATATACAGTTCTCCACCAATCACTTCTCCCGGTGGGTCCACTGGGCGCTATCTGATAGCCTATCTCTGCGACTTCCTGATTGCCTACTGGCGGGACAAATCCCGCCTCCTGGCCCTTGGTCAGCTGCCATCTTGTGGCCCCTAACATACAAGCGGGGTCGGCAGCTCCCCACATCTCTCTCTCTCTTGACTCAACTCGGGGTTTGGTAGACACCGTTGCCCCAACCCCAGCAGGGAATAAAAGGCTGTCTTGGGAGTGTTGTCACTGACCCCAACTGCCCAGCAAGCCCTGGCTGATGTAATCTTGAGAACCCAGAACAAAAGATTGCAGGTAAATACAAATCACCATGTTTTTGGAACCAGGACACATTTGAATCACAAGAGATTTGTGAATTTTGAAAGTAAAACTCTGGAAAATAAGAAAATGAACTTATGTCTAGCTAATTCTAATTTACTACCTTTATCAGAAAGGAACAAAATTATATTAGACTTACCTACCTCAGAAAATCTAGAACAGAATACCTGGCCACTTTGGCCTTCATCCGTCAGCGAATCCTTTCCTGCTTGGCTCAGACAATGTCCTGTAGCTGTTTGTGCAGTGGAGCCTGATGCTGCTCTAAATCCTTTCTTTGCTACATGAAGGAAGGCATCACTCTCAGCTTCATGGAAAAATAAACCAAGAGGAGAACTTGAGTAAAAATCGCACGGCGCTCTAAAAGCAAAATCTGGTTATTTTCAACCCATCTTTAAGAATGGTGAGACACAGAAAGGCTTGACACGTCACCCGTAGGCTTCATTTGCAGCCTCTGGATGCATTTGTCTGTGTTTGATTGTCCTCTTGTGAGGGTGGCAGTGAGGAGAGCATAACATTTACTCCTCAACTTTCCACCTGCTCCAACCAGCAACCGGCAACAACTGATGTCAATGAAAAGCAGTGGAAAATGAGCTGGGGTTCCAACATCTGTGAGCCAGGTCTCCCTTAGATCTGATCTAAAAGTTAGACAACAAGTGGAAGTCGGAAGAACAAGGCTTTGCCTTTACGAGGTACCCAGTGGGGACCGCTAATGCCTTGGAGAACTAAAAAGTTTCTCTAGGCATGATGAGTGTGACTCTGCCATTGTCTTAGAAAAACGCTGTTCCAGAGTTGATGAAGAGGTCAGAATACACTGTTGTTCTGAGCCAGTTGGCAATTTTTTTTCTGTACTCCACCAAAAGGTCATTAAAATTGCAAACAGCTGATACTGCATGCCAACTTGTTTGCAGGAGAAACTAATTATCACAAATGAAACCCTCTTGTCTCCAATCGGTTTACTCGCCTGCCCACTTTCAGAGAAGAGCAAAAAGCAGATGTTCCTCATCCTCTGACATTCACAGGCCTCCAGCCAATCCCTCTGGCTACAGGGATCCTCTGATCTTAAGCCAGATGGGCACCTGCAAATGAGAGGGCAGTCAGCTCCGTGGAAGCTGGTTCCCCCAGGCCCAGCCTCTCAGACTTGGCCAGTACCTCTGAAGAGCCATTTTGCTACTCATCTATGCTGCTTTCTTGACTTAGGGCAGTCAAATGATGGATTTTGAAAATAACCAAGAGCCGCACAGTGATTTCAAGGTGAATTTGGCCAGGTGAGGAACAGTGGTGGATTCTGTGACCTGCTAGCTGGAGTGACAGCTGTTCACAGTTTGTAGGGGAACTGAAGGCCTTTTTGTGAACATAAGGGTTTTTTTTTTTAATAAATAGGACTTGAATAGCGTTGTCCTTTCAAGGGCATTATTTAGGAGACACTAATTATCTTATGTTTCCTAATCTGTATACAGTAGACTCTGTGTTTCAATCAATTTCAGATGGAAATAAACCGAAAGAGTGATATCTGCACTTAACATTTTTCTTTTTGCGTTATTCCCTAGGTAACAACTATTGACACAACATTTATGATGCATTTGGTGTGATATGTCATCTGGAGGAGATTTAAAGTGAGTAGGAGGATATGTGTATGTTTGATGTAAATACTACACCATTTTACTGAAGAAACTTAAACTTCTGCAGATTTTGATAACCAGATTTTGATTAACAGAGAAGAGGCATAATGGTTCAGAAGTAGACATTATGCACTACCCCCACTGGATAATGGTTAAGGCATAGACTCTGAAGCCAGCCTGCATTTGACCTGACTCCTGGCTGTGTAGCCATGGACCAAGGATTTTGCTTCTGAGTCTCCATCTTCCCATCTGAACAATGGCCATGAGAAAATTGCAAGGCGGGATTGCCATGATGACTGAAACTGTTCTCTGTAGGTGGCAGCTAGTGGTATTTTTAGTTTTTCTGAGGCACACATGGGAAATATATGTGCTGGGCCACTGGCATGCAGTTGCCTACCACCTGATGGAGGCTGGCTATGTAGGAAGGGTGAGTACATTTATAATTTGGAAATGGCTCTGGGGCACATGCTGATCCCTATGGGAAAAGAGTGAAAATAGATATTTACTCAAGACATACGCAAACATTCACTATAGACAGGAAGACATTAAGACTTAAATTGAAAAGATAAAAATTTTAAATCTTTTAGAAGGAAACATAAATGAATATAATTGTGGCCTCAGGGCTGGAAAGGCTCTCATTAAAAGATAAAGTAGCACAAATTATTTCTTAAAGCTGTAAATATAATCCAACAGCATTAAAATTAAGAACTTCTACTCATTAACACGTTCATAAAAATTTGAAAAGGTAGGCACAAACTGAGAGAATTATTTATAATATGCTTAACTGATAAAAGATTTATATCCAGAATAAAAAAATCCCTGTGACTTGATAAACAAAAGTAAGCAACCCAATAAAAAATAATAAGCAAACCTACGGAGAAATATTTTCTGGTTTTCTTTAAGAGGAGACAGGCAGCATCATTAGCAGACAAGGTGATACAGGTTAAAATCCAAGTGAGACACCACTGCACAACCACAGTGTTGATAAAGTGCCTACATGGGAGGGGAAAATAGCGGGCAGGTCTCAGCTGCACTGCGGGTCCATAGGGACAACTACTTTGCAGGACAATTAAGGGTTGCCAGGCAGAATTGAAAATTAGGACCTTCTAACCCAAGAAGTCCACTCCTAAGCATGGGTCCCACGTTTAGCGACCTGTTGCAATCACCTACTGTGCTTTAAAAAACGTCTGAAGTCAGGTTGTGCCTGGACTTCAGAAGTTAAATAAGAATCTCTGGGAACAAGACCCAAGATCAATATTTTTCGTAACATCCAAATGTTTCCAATATGCAACCAAGCTCCTAAACCAGTAGCATCCCCTGGCCGTGGCCTTTGGCCATTCTTCAATGGATGCTGCGTAGAAGAGGCTGAGTTTGAATAGGATACTAAGTAGGATAAAAATGTGATAAACAAAATCCATGTTTTCCTTAATGCAGGCAAGTTCTCTCCACTCTGAACATCTATCTCTGGTGCCACATGAAAAGAAAGCCTATCAGGAGCCCTTTGGCCCAAGGCGTAGCCAGGACATCCTAAAACACCGATTGGGTCATTCTGTTCAAAGGGTACAGAGACTGTTGGGCTAAAAATTGGGACTCCCAGGTTGTAGTTTTAACCTGAAGTTTTAACTGGAGGCTTGTAAGGCGGTACATCTTGTTTCCTTCTGTGACATCTGTTTAGCTATAGGCTGCCAACTCCTGCAACAACGCCCAGCATTTCATTCCTCATTATCTTATTTTTTGAAGATTTCTTCTTTTTTGTTAGAAAGTCAGATTTACAGAGGGAAGGAGAGACAGAAAGATCTTCCATCCACCAGTTGACTCCCCAAATGACTGCAACAGCTAGGACTGAGCTAGTTCAAAGCTAGGAGCCAGGAGCTTCTTCAGGGTCTCCCACGCAGGTGCAGGGTCCCAAGGCTTTAAGCTGTCCTCAACTTCTTTCCCAAGCCACAAGTAGGGAGCTGGAAAGAATGTGGAGCAGCCAGGTCACAGACCAGTTCCCATATGGGATCCTGGCACATGCAAGGCGAGAAATTTGTATACTAAGCTACCATGCCGGGCCCCTCCTCGTTATCTTATAATAATCAATCTAAGAAGGTAGATTGAAGTTTGGTACAAAGGTATTTTTAAGCTAACATTTGTCAATGAAAAAAAGGAAGCACTGTTTGAGTCTTGAAATATAAGTTTTGAATCAGTTAGTAGATGATTGCTAAATTTTTCTTACCAACCTTAAGAGCAATGATTTTCATCAGTGATTGCCTATTTAGAATTTAAGATGATTATCATTTAAAGTCTTGACCAGAAATTTCATGTAACCATTTTGTGCATGAAACTGATTGCTTAAACTGTATGTGCCAGTGGGAAATCTCAAGTTTCTCCTTTTAACAATGTGAAAATATGCTGGGGACAGCAAGTGACAGCTCACATAATAAAGCCCCAGTTGAGTTCCTGGCTCCTGGCTTCAGTCTGGCCCAGCTCCAGCTGTGGAAGGCACTGGGGATTAGACCCTCTCCCCCGCCAAAAAAAAAAAAAAAAGGAGCTCTTATTTTCTCTCTGCTTATCAAATCATTAAGTACACAAAAATGTTTAACTAAAACATGAAAAGATTCCATATAGAAATTCAACACAAATTTTTTTGAATTTTTCCTTTCCTTTTTTTTTAGTTTAAAAGCCAGAGATACAGAATAAAGGAGAGGCAGACCTCCCATCTGCTGGTTCACTCCCCGAATGGTCTCAGTGGCTGGAACTGAGCCAACCCAAAGCCAGGAGCTAGGAGCTTCTTCCAGGTCTCTCATTTGGGTGGAAAGGTGCAAGGACTACAGCCATCCTCCCCTGCTTTCACAGGCCATAATTAAGGAGCTAAATCAGAAATGGAGTCTGGGATTCAAACTGATGCCCATTTAGGATGCCAGCACTGTAGGCGGAGGATTCGCCTGTTACATCACCACGCTGGCCCCAAATCTCTCTTCTTAACGTAACCATGTTATATAAAAAATAATTCCTTTTTTTTTTTTTTTTTTTACATTTTTACTGTTCATGATACAGTTCCATAGACTCAGAGACTTCCCCTTCTACCCTCTCCGCCCACTGAGAAAATAACTCTTGTGGTCATCAGTGTAGGGCAGCTGATTAAGTCAGTGCTTGCAAAACTAGCATTCCAAACTGAATACAGTTCAAGCCCCGTCTACTCTGCTTCCAATCCAGCTTCCTGGTTAAGAGTCTGTGAAAGCAGAAGAACGAAGCAGGTTCAAGTTCTTGAGTTTTCACCACCCATTCAGGAGACGTGATTGGAGTTCCTGCCTCCCAGCTTCAGCCTGGCCCCACTCCAGCTGTTGCAGCCATTTGTAGGGTGAGTCTGCACTGCCTGCTTTTTCTGACTGCAATACCCTCTTCCTACAGCTGTTTCTTTACTATGGTTTCATTTCTATCCAACCCTTACCTGATTGGGTGTTAGGTTGTGTAGAACAAGATGCTGGCCTGAGGCTGACACTTATCTCCTTATCTCAGCTTTACCTGCTCAGAAATGTCTGGAATGCCCTACAGGAACCACCCAGGCCTTGTCTCAGCCCACCACGAAATACCCTCTGCTACAGGTCACTCACATACACAAACTGAGGAGCTTAAGACACATGAAAGTCCAGTGCTGGATGCCCTAGGCGGCCATTTCCCTCTCGTGATCACCCCCACCATGAGGAAGTGATCCTGGGCTGTTCCCCACCAGAGAGCACTCCATCAGACTGTCCCCTCTAACTAATAAAACTGCCTAAACTAAAAGTCTGTCTCTCTCTCTTCCAGTTATTCCTGAAACTTAACAATGAGGGAAATCTTCCCAGGCCCACTGACATAAAATCATGCAACGGAACATGAAACATATGCACATATACTCCGCCATCCGGTCATGTGTACATCATGGTGCCTTCCCCATTTCACTTCATACAACAATACCTTGATGTGTGCTTGACTTGTTTCTGTCCTCCTTTCCCTGGAAGGCAGGCCTATCCCTCCAGCACCTCCAGCAGTGCAGTGAGGACATCAGCAGTCAATTTCTGGACCCCAGTGGACATTTACTTAGTACTCATTTTATCCCAGTCTAGTAAATTGTAACACAGCAGGTAGAAAATTTTAGATTCATCAACCCAGATTTATAAAACTAAAATTTCAGCCATCATGGCCTTTTATTTTGCTCCCAAACTCCAGTTTTTGCTAGTTGTGAAAAATCTAAATCTTTCCGTTTCAAAGAATGCATTTCCCAACTGGATTTTTCCTTAAGACTCTTTTTGGGGTGAACAGTCAACGTAGCCTTTCCTTCTGCTCATTGCAGCTCAGCTTGGTTCCCGAGGCCTGAGGAGCTCCAGATGATGTAGGGGGCCCTCACCTCCATCTCCTCCTCCCTCACTGTAATTCCACCTTAGACTGACGTGTGCAGCAGCGTTCTTTGTCCTGTTGGATCTTGAGTCACCCACCCTCTGTCCCCACAGCAGTTATTCTTGAAATATTCTGTTTAAACTTCCACCCTGATCACTGTTCTATGGCAAAGCGTGGATTCACTACCCGAGAATCCCTCTTGGTGACTTAGGCAACTTCCAATCAATTGTCTGCACCATCCTGGAATTGTAAGGGATCCAGAAAATGGAATGCACAGATTGTCTTTCTCCTAACTCCCTCAAGATCTTCAGCTCTGTCATGACTCTCCCATGCCCAGGATGAGTGGTGAAGTCTCCCTCCCCATACCTAGCATCCCCTTCTCAAGTCTTCAGTTGGGCTCAAGTTTTGTACCCTGCTTAAGCATTACCCCTCTACCAGCAAATCAAATTTGAGTTCATGCTTCACCGGGGAAAAGTTGAGCTTTCTCATCTTGAATCCTTCCCCAATTTCTAAATACTACAAAAACAAACAAACAAAAAGTTTCTCCCTCAAAAATCTTGGCTCTGGCTCCATTACCAGAGGTTTTCAAAATAGTTGATTTTATTCAGAAACTGAATTCTAAATCTTCCATCTCCCCGAGCAATAAATGACTCAATGGGTGGAGGGCTGGGGGCAAGAAGCAAACTCCAGAACAGAGAAACATCTGTTGTTTTCTTGGATAAAATTTTAAGCAGCATTTTCCACCACAGCAGAAATCAGGGCACCACAAGAGCTTGGGAAGTGGTTTTAGGACTCTTAGATGATGCTTTAGTTACCTAAACCTTTGGGAAATGTTGTTAAGTAATTTTTTCTCTGTAACAGATGTTCATTACCTGAATATCCCACTCTTTGTTTATAATCAACAATGCATGATGGCAATGTTTTTGCCATGTATTACACACTTTGCAAGCTTATTTGTTGTATTGTCCAGAAGACAATGACTCAATGCAAAAGAACAATAGCTTATTAAGAGGATCAACTCCCATACCACGTGTATCCCATAGCCACTGAGCAGTCCTGGGATAGGAAATCAGGCAGGGCTGCTTGCTTAAACACACCCTAGCTGATCTGCTCTTCTTCTCCCACCTACTTCCTTGCTGTAGCATCTCTCAGGGTTCTGAGGTTGTTGGTCCATGGAAGTGCCCAACACCACTTTTGTTGAAAGCAAGTTGTCCATGCTGCTTCATGTATGGTGTTCAGACTAGCACCATCATCTAGGAGCTTCTCACAGTGTAGGATCTTGACCCTCTTCCTCAGACTTGCTGTATCAGTGCTTTATGAAGGTCCCCGGGTGATTCAAGGTCATGTCCTGTGGGGGAAGCCCTGGACGTATTGTATACAAACCACACCAATCCTCAGTACACTCCCAAGAGATGCGGGTTTGGTTACGCCTCTGGCCTAACTCCTTTCCATGTAATCCTGACTCAGATAGCAAATAAACCAAAGAGTGGGCCAATATTCTTCAGTTTTCAACAATTCCCTGTGTAGGCTGACCTGGGGTTGTCCTTCATCCTGAACCTGGAAAGACATTGGAGCAATAACCTGAGGAGGAACTGACAGGAGAAAATGTGAAAAACAGCTCAAGACTCCTTATATCTATTAGCCCCATCAGTCCTATAACTATGAAAGTTACTACCATCACAATCACGTGTTCACTGTGCAGCACATTCCCTAGAGCGTACCTTGAGGGTTTGGTTTCAATCCACAAAATATGCTTGGTATCTATCCTCAGGGAATTTCAGCTGAAATAATTTTCCCTGCATTAACAAAAATAAGCATGTCATGGAAGGGGAGGGACAGACACACTGAGATCAGTCTTGGGCCCTGCTGATACCTCTCTGAATCATTTCACTAACATAGGTCAAGAGCCTGGTTTCTACCACTGGACTGCACGGGTTCAAATCCTACCTCTGCCAGTGTCACTGAATGATACCTAACAAGTCTTATCATCTCTATGCCTCAGCTCAGCTTTGTGATATGGAGATGATATTAATTGCACCTGCCCTTGAGTAAACTTCAAAAATGTAAGAGCTAGTATATGCAGCACATCCAAAGCTGCTTAGAAAAGCTGAATTGAAATATGTTTATTTGGGAGCAAAAAGCTTTGAGATTTGTGGTTTTATTGTAAAATGGTTTTTCCATGAATTTATTTGAGAAACCTATAAGCCTGTGTTTTAAAAACTTATTGCACCACATTATATTTACCTTTTAGTCCCATTTTCCTTATATATAAAACTTAGGACCATGATGACATACTTTAAGTGCTCAATAAATTATTACTATGATGGCACTGTATCATAAACAGTGTGTTATGTTATTATATAATGGTTATTTAAATCCTAGTAGAGGGCCTCTAGTCACTTTTATTTCCTTCTTTACCCATTTTTATTTAGCTGTAAGAACCTCAATAAATATATCCTCTGAGCCTGGGTTTTCTTATCAGTTAAAAAGAAGAGTACTTGCCTCTCGAGCCAGTGGGAGTAAAATGAGAAAACTTCTATTAAAGCCACAGAGGGCCTGGCTCATGTGGACTCTGAGCACAATATAGCCTCTCCCTCTCCTTTGCTGTGAAATCAAATAATCAACACAGCTAAATAAGATATGCTATTTTCTGTGTAATTCACATTCCAGATGCCCATCACACCTCACTTCTATTCACCACTTGGGACCCAGCAGAGATGTCCCCTTCAATGACATCTCCTCATACTCTCTCAGGAATCTATTCCCACCGCTTTTGAAGCACCTGGCCCCCAAAGGCACAGTGCATGTCCCGTTCTTTACATCTCCAAGTGGGCTGCGTGTACTCCTCAAGAGCAGGAACCATGTTTCATTGATACCTATGTCCCCAATAACCCAAGCAAGGATTGATGGATGCAGTGTGCACAGTATTTGTTGCATGAATTGGGAGGTGAGATGGGGCAATGTGAAGAATGACAGGTGGGTAGATGTCAGGGGTAGCTCTGTAGCAGTCTTGCTGTGGACAGATGTAAATATCTAGGGATAGTTCCTGTTGTTTCTCAGAAAAGCTAGATGACTTAAGATGTATATTTCTGTGTAAATGATACCCTATTGCACTGTGAACATTGTAGTCTTTCCTCCTGGGAACATATTCAAATAAAAAAATAGAAGTTCTGGACCCAGCACTATGGCTCAGTGGCAAAATCCTCACCTTGCGAATGCCAGGATCCCATATTGCCACCGGTTCTTATCCCAGCTGCTCCACTTCCCCTCCAATTCCCTGCTTGTGGCCTGGGAAAACAGTAGAGGATGACCTAAATATTTGGGACCCTGCACCTATATGGGAGACCTAGAGGAATCTTGGCTTCAGATCAGCTCATCTCTGGCTGTTGCAGCCACTTGGGAAGTGAATCAACGGATGGAAAATCTTTCTCCCTATCTCCCCTTCTCTGTGTAAATGTACCTTTCCAAGGAAAATAAATAAATCTTTTTAAAAAGTACAAATTCTTAGAATGTGGATAGCTTCCACTCCATAGGTGAGAAATACACACACGCGTGTCTGTGTATTTCTTCAGATCACAACAAAAGCTGAGTTCAAAGCCAGATGTAGTCAACAGTATTTTTTTCTTTCACTAGCTTTTTTTCCCCACTTGGTATTAAAGAACTTACAGACTCCTTCCAAACATAGTGTTTTGTGTTTTGTTTTGTTTTGTTTTGTTTTGTTTTTTAAACAAATGAACAGTACCTGCTGATAGTACAAACTGCCCTGATTTTAGAGGAGGAAGCAGATGGGCATTGGGGAAATATGAAAAGCGTGGCCTTTGAGAAAAGGCTGGGCTGTGACTTGTTTAACATAAATAGATGGAGCAGGCAGTTAGCCTAGTACGTGAGAGGCCTGTGGTCCCCACATTGGAGTACCTACGTTTGTTCCCAGCTCCAGAACCCGACTCTAGCTCCCTGCCACTGAAGACCCTGGGAGGGTTTCTGCTACCCAGGTGGGAAACCTGGATTGAACTCTCAGCTCCTGACTTCCATTCTAGAACAGCCCCAGGTGCTGCACACATTGGTGGAGTGAACCAGCAGACAGGAGTGCTCTCTCTCATTCTAGCTATTTCTACCCTCTTTCCCTCTCTCCATTCCTCTCTGTGTTATCTGTGTCTGTATCTCCTTGTTTCTCGGACCTTCTTCTGCCCAAATTAATTAACTAATAATCCAAGTAGTTGCTCAAATCAGGGTTTGCAACTTACACAAAAGTCACTTATTCAGCAGTTTGATGGGGCAAAATACTCCAAGCTGAAATAAAATGAAAACATCTTTGCAAACATTATATTCTTGAACGCTTGATGTCAATGTGTAAAAGAAAGCTGTGATGAAGGTAATTGAATGAAGTTATAAAAGGACATTAAAGGACCCGCATGGTAGCCTAGTGGCTAAGGTCCTTGTCTTGAACACGCCAGGATCCCATATGGATGCCAGTTTGTAGCTTGGCTGCTCGACTTTCCATCCAGCTCCCTGCTTGTGGTCTTGGAAAGCAATCAAAGACGCCCCCAAAGCCTTGGGACCCTGTACCCACATGGGAGACCCAGGAGAAGCTCCTAGCTCCTAGCTCCTGGCTTTGGATCAGCTCAGCACTGACCATTGCAGCCTCTTGAGGAGTGAACCAGTGGATGGAAGATCTTTCTGTAATTCTGACTTTCCAATAAAAATAAATAAATCTTTCCAACTTTAGTGTATGTGCTGCCGAAGCGAGCACAAAAATGAATAAATTTTAAAAAAGAATTCAAAAGACAAAACAATGCTGTCACTAAAAAAAGGGAAGTGTCATATTTGGTTACTTAACACTATAGGAAATTCTAAGTTAAGCATCATTAAATAGGTTTTGATTTTGTTTGGGTAACATTTCTCAAAGGTTTTGCTCTTGGGTAATCTGAGTCTATAAATAGAAAGCACTATTCTCTATTTCTTCAATTATTTTTTCCTATGAAATTCCTTTTTCCCAAAGCATTGTGTAGGAGCCCACTTCACAAAACACTCTTTAGCAAACATTGCCCTTGAGTCAACGTGCATTTCTGTAGCAACAAACCAGATTTTCATCCCACTCTCAGCCCCAGGAACTAAAGCAGAAACAGAAACAGGCTCTTGTAATCAAGGGCTAAGAATTAGTCCATCAGATATTTGAGCTGCTTCAAAAGTTTCCTCAAAAAATTGTTCATTGTTTACCAAAATGCCAAGTCCCTCCACTGTGCAAGGTGAGGGGAAAATGAGATGAGAACAAGCAAGTCAGGGTATTCATAAAAGGCAATGTGAATGCTAGAGGCTTGTGGGGAAAGAGAAGCAGAGTTTAGCTGTAATGGTGATGGATCTAGTGCAAGACAGTTCCTGTTTTCAGAATCCCTAATTTCGTGGTGTTACCATTTTACTCAGTCTTCCAAGGTACTTCTCTACCAAAAACAGCCCTTCCTTTGACCTGCCAGAGACTCACAAGGCATTCTCCTCCTCTCTGAAGAAGTGGGAAACTAGTCTTGGCGTCCACTGCAGCAGAAAACCTAGGAATCCAATGAGTCCTCAAGTCCATGTTCAAATTCCAAGTCCCAGACCCTCGTGTCTCTCTCTTTATTTTTTCTGGACAATTATGGTATGCACTGAATTGTGTCTTCCTCCAAAGTGTCCAAGTTGAGACCTTCAAATTTAATATAATTGGTTTAGAGATAGGACCTTTAGGGTGACAAAGTTAAATGCCATCGTAATGCCTATAGGATATTAAGCCAGTATGACTGGTGGTGTTGTAAGAGGAAAAGGCACTAGAAAGTTTGCTTGCATGTGTGCACCTGTGTTGCCTGCAGATGCCCATGCATGCAAAGAAGGAAAGCAATGTGGGAGACACAGGCCACCTGCACGTCAAGGAGAGAGGCCTCAGGAAAACCCAGCCTGGAGAACTATGAGAAAACAGAGCTTGTTGTTTAGCCACCGAGCCTGAGTTATTTCATTAGAGCAGCCCAAGCTGACTACCACAGTCCATAAATGCCCAAACAGATCCTCGACCCAATTAAGAGAAAGCTTAATGTGGTGAAATTCCCCACAGGCTTCCTGCCGGGAAACATATTTCTGGGACAGCTTTCACCCCATTGGTTATTCTTCGCCCAGAGGCTTCTGTATATCAAGCAGTTTCCTACTGCCTTTGAGCTCCCATAGAATATTGATTACCAACTGGAGAGACATTGCCTAACATCAGCTGCAGGAAGACTCCCTGAGGAACTAAGAAATACAGTCAAAGAATTGCATCTTCTGTGTGAGTGTGTGATTGCCCTGTGCAGAGAAAGGATTTATCCCACCTAACAGAACTGACCTAACATGATTGCTCATACCTTCCCAATGGCTATTGTTGGAAACATCACTCCTGCAGCCACCTGACACAGCACTTAACTTGACCTGTTGACAGTGATTGTTCATCTCACTCCAATCATCCAATGTCCGTGAGCAATTGAAGTCCCCAAATGACCAGAAAACAAGCCCAGCCTGGCAAATGCTACAACAGGCTTGTGAATTTGGGATCCCTGTTAGGGGACTGGCAGGCACTCACAGCTCCTCACATCTAAGATCATCAATGTCTAAAGGACAATGATTTGTTTTAGAATGATTTTAAGTGATCACCTTGTTTTTAATTCTCATTGTTTTCATTTCAACAACTAGTGTGTGTTACATTTTGGTTGAATTCTCAACAAATTCACCCAGAATTTATTTATATAGCTTAAATTAAAGAAATCTTTTATCAGAAATAGTTCATTGCCTACTGCCCAAAGGTGAGGTTATTTTTAGTTTTAAAGATTATCTTGTATGCTGTGCCTAGATGGATATATGAACGGATGGATACTGGGGGTAAATAAGTGAATAGATAGGTAGGTAGAGGTAAACAAAACAGCGTGAGAGAGAGAGAAAATTGAAAAGGAGAAGTTGTCAAATAAAATAGGAAAGAGACAAAACGCCACTACTGCATGGCAGAAAGCATGAAACACGAGTGGCTGACACCTGATTCTGCACTCTTCTCTTGTACTTACAAGTTGTTTTTTTCAAATAACTGGAACTATTTTGCAGCCCCTTTCCTATCTCTGTGGTGGGAGTACCATCCCCTCTGCTCTGCCAATAGTGTGGGTGTACTGGTGTTGGTGTCTTAGTCATCTCATGTAGCTATAGCAGAAAATCATATGGAAGGTAGCCCAAACAGCAATCATTCATTTCCCACGGTGCTGAAGACTGAGAGGTCCAAGATCAAGGTGCCCAGAGATCCAGAGCCAGCACCTGGCAGGGGATCCCTCCTTGCTTGCTGAAGCCACCTCCTCTCTCCTAGAACAAAGGTGCCACTCTTTTAATCTAGTTACCTATTAAAATCTCCATTTTCCAAAACTACCTCATTAGGGATTAAGGTACAACACATGAATTTGGGAGAAACACAAACATCCCCTCCATACCACGAAATCCATATTAGTCTGGGGTCTTCACAGAAGCAGAATCTAGAACAGATGGTGATGATGATGGTGATGGGGGATAGACAAAACTTATGATGAGGAATTGCCACACATAGTGGTGGAGGTTAGGAATTCCTTCCATCTGGGGCCTTGATGAAGTCCAGGATGTAATTGAGTCTGAGTTTGAAGCCTAAGAACCAAGAGAGCTGATGGCATAAGTGCCAGTCGAGGGTAAGCAGAGGCAGATGCCCCAGAAGTGGCCAGGCACACCTCCTTCTTTCTGCCTTCTGCTCTTCCCAGGCCCTCCAGAGATGGAAGGGGCCCGCACATGGGAGGGAAAGTCATATGATTGACTCAGCCCCTGCAACTCAAGCAGTGACCTCATCCAGAAGCACCCGCACAGACACACAGAGAAACAGTGCAGAGCCAAATCCCTGGTCAACCAATGACCCAGCCAAGTTGACAAAGGAAATGTAACCATGCAGATGGGCTCATGCTCTAAAACAGTCATTGAGAATGAAGGACATCCTGATGGAGAGAAAAGCCTCAGGTGGATGCAATTCTATCCCTCCTCCAAAAACCCTGTGCTGCTCTGATGGAAGGACAGTGGCTTCTGGACTGCACAGTGGGTTCGATGTGTTGAGTTCCATGAAAACTGCTGTTGGCAGAGACTGTCAAGGGCCTAGAGGATGAGCCAGGGGATGTCATCCAAAAGGTCATCTCGTACTCCAAGTCACTCTTCCAGAATGGACAAGCATCTGCTTAAATAAAAACAAAAAAGTAGTGACTAAGGTGACTTTACTAACTGCAGACAACAAGCCAACCCCTAGACTATGACCAGCGGCTCCGCAACGTCAGCCCTAAACTAAATCAACAACAGAATCAAACTATTTGCTCTCTACTCTTTCCTCCCTACTTGAATATTGAAATGACCTTTGTTCTCCCTCTGGGACTAAGAACTCAGCCATGGCATGCCAAGACCTGACCCAAAGGCACCAAATTATCATCATTTTATAAATCCCACCCTGAGCTGCTGAAACTAACACACACAGTTCATGGAGCATCCCTGCTTCCTCCTCTCAAACACATGATTGTCAAATGAAATGTGTTCTTTCCCATCTTTTCCCATCCTATCCTCTGTTCACCTCTGGTATTGCATTTTGGTCAAAATGACGTTGAATGAATCACAGAAAGAATTTTGCTTCACAAATAGGTTTTGATGTGGGTGGTACCTTCCCTTAGTGGATTTGTCAACTGTTTTTTCAGGCTTGGGAATCCTAGCAACCTTCGCAATATAGACTGCAAGAAATATTAGCCAAGAAATTCACTAGTGTGATACAAAACTACAAAGGCACTCTGTGCGGATGGCTGAGAAGGCAGGGGTGCAGAGTGATACACATGTACCTGACAGCTT
Organism: Ochotona princeps; assembly: GCF_030435755.1. NCBI lineage: Eukaryota > Metazoa > Chordata > Mammalia > Lagomorpha > Ochotonidae > Ochotona > Ochotona princeps. Next base: position 20,161,107 of record NC_080851.1, read on the forward strand.
TGGGCCCCGGAAACACTTGTACCATCATTGCAACTCTGTGTTCACAAAGTGAAGTTTTTCACTTGCCGAAAAAGAAAAACTCAAAGATGATCTGTAGTCTACATTAATCCAGTCTGGATTTTGGAGGAAGGATTGTAGGGGGACATGATTTTTATCACCTCTATGCAAATGAATAAACATAATGATAGTCACTTTCAGATCCTTTCCACAAGGCCACAGAGCAGATTGAAATAGGCCTCTGGACTGTGTGACTGGGGCTTAGAACAACACTTGGAAAGGGATTTAAAAAAGCACGTTCAGATATATACTTTAAAAAAAGATTTATTGATTTTTATTGGAAAGCCAGATTTACAGAGAGAGGGAGAGACACAGAGAAGATCTTCATCTGTTGATTCACTCCCCAGGTGACCGCAATGGCCGGAGCTGAGCTGATCTGAAGCTGGAAGCCAGGAGCTTCTTTCAGGTCTCCCACATGGGTGCAGGCTTCCAAGATCTTGGGCTGTCTTTGACTGCTTTCTCAGAGAGCTGGATGGGAAGTGGGGCAGCTGGAACATGAACTGGCATCCATATGGGATCCCTGAGCACGTAAATAAAGGACTTTAGCCACTAGGCTACTGTGCCAGACCCCAAATAGATATCTTTTATGGATCTTTGCTACACTCAAAGGAGACAGGGTAGTATCCAAACAGCTCTGTGGGTGAGCTACAGAAAATGAGGTTAGGACGGTGTAGGGAGGTTTGAGGATGAGAATTGTGTTTTTGCTGCCCCAGCTTCCTGTAACAGTTTAATAAATTCACTAAGTCGTGTGTTTAACATTTTGCCAGAGGTATAACATTTGGTATAGCAGGATACACTTGCAACATGTGTATCTCCTATTGGACTGCCTGATTCAAGTCGTGGCTATTCTGTTTTGGATCCAGCTTCCTGTAAATATGCACCTTGGGGGGCCATGGTGATGGCCACTCACCAGGGGAGATCTGGCTAGACTTTCTGGATCCTGGCTTAAGCTGGCCCAACCACATCTGCTGCAGGCATTTGGGGAGTAAACCAGAGGATGGGAGGTTTCTGCTTCTCTCCCTGTCTTTCAGATAAAGTAAAAATAAATAATTTTTAAAAATCATTAGATGTGAAGATGTGGGTGGGGTCCAAGCTCTTGCTTTGCAGCAGCCCATATCCATTAGCCCTGCTCCATGTGGCAGGTACTCATCGCACAGAGTGGCATCTGATGACCCTGACCTTGCCAAAGTACAAGTTCAGCCACCGGGGAGGTACGGCTGTTTGGGGATTACTCTTGTGAATGTCACTCAAAGTCTTATCCTTTTCTGAAAATCAAGAGGGGCCAGAGGCTTTTTTCTTTCCTTGGCAATGGGAAGTCAGTTCAGAAGTGCTCCAGCACTCCTACCAGTTATATGGCCTTGAACTGCGTCCCTGGGCTCAGCTCCTTTCTCTGTAAAATGGAAACAGCACTGTCTTGTTCCTGTACGTGTTAGAGAAGGTGCTGTGGCTTTTCCTGAGGCTGTAATAAATGGTAGCTATGAAGCTGAAATGAAGGCAAATGTGGGCTGAGGAGTGGAGCTAACTGAGCCAGGGATTCAGGCTCTGTCCTGGCTGTGGACTGCCCCTCCGGCAGGGTGAAGATAAATGGGGACCACTTGGCCGGCTGTGGCAGGTCCTGTGCGCACTGCTTGCTCTCCAGCCCAAGAAGACTACTTCAGGAGGAGATCTTACAGACTCCTAGACTTGTAAAAGGGATTGCTCACTACTATAAGCTTAAGAAATTCTCTGGTCTCAATATGCCAGAGTGCCGATTTAAGCATTACACCTATAAATCTAATTACAAATAAAAATGGCCTCTATAATTTGTTTTTGATTCCCCTGGGCCCATTTATGGTCATTAGAAAAGATGAGAGTTGACCATATTCTGAAAAATGTTGTCTTGAATATTTTAAAGTATTTTTCTCTAATGGTTTACTCAGCCCCTAAGCATTAATTAAGCAACTATAACTCAATTGTAAAAGTCATAACAAAACAATAAAAGATTAAACAGACATAAAACTATTCAATAAATACCAAAATGGAACTTTATGGAAACAGCAAATTGCCTCAGGTAGGCCTAGCTCCTGTACAACACAGGAGGCATTGGCAGTCCAGCCTGGACCAAGTGGAAAATGTTTCTTCCAGATCGGACTTGCCTGCTTTCCACCAGAGTCTGATAGAATAATCAAATCTCTCCAACCCTGCCAGCACCGCCAACAAGAAGGATATTCTGTTTGTTTGTATGTGATGTTTAAACTGTCAATAGACTTACAGGCTGAGATTATTGCCTTTCCAGCCATGCCCCAGAGCAAACAGGTACATCAACAACTAGAACATTAGAATTGTGGCAGAGAACAAAAGCTCTATGACTTCCTGTATGAACTTGAGGCCCACTGGGGGAGAGAAACTCATACACAGGCATATGGACATCAGGAGTCCCAGATGGAGGGTCCTATTGTGAACAGACATTGCAGTCAAGCAAGGTGGCAGCAATGATGGGAGGAAACATGACCATTTTCTCCTGCTGTGCTGGCTGGTGAGTCCAGGCTGCTCACCCACCCTGGAAGCACTCCACAGTTGATTTGTTTTATTTCAGTTGGTTAGTTGGTTGGTTGGTAGGTACTCGGCAACACCATGTGCTTAAGTTAAACAGAACACAGTGCTTTTAATTTATCTCAGCCAGTCTTCTTTTGGCTCTACACATCTCCGGTTTAGAAGCCTCTCGGGTACCGTTCAAGAATCAACCCTAAATGAGGCAGACCAAGTGACAATTGCTGTCATCATAACAGTGACAGGTCACATAGGCCTGTGCTCTATGGAGCAGCTACTCTTCTCTTTCGCCAAGATTTATTTATTTGGAAGGCAATTATAGAGAGGGACAAACACAGAATGAGAGGAGATCTTTGATTGGCTGGTTCAGTCCCACAAATGGTCCCAACAACCAGGGTTGGGACAAAGCAATGCCAGGAGCCTAGAGCTCCGCCCTGGCCTCCCAGATGAGTGGCAGAGGACACAGTAGCTGGTCCATCTTCCGCTGCTTTCCAGGGCACATTCAAAAGGAGCTGGATCCGAAGTGGGGCAGTCAAGACTCAAACCTACATGGCTGTGGAATGCCGGCAGAGGCTTAACTTGCTGCATCACAGTGCTGGCCCCTCAGTAGCTACTGTTGAGTCACAGCAGCCTCTTGGTTCTTTGAAAAGGTGAGGTAATGGCAGGTGTTTGAGGTTTAGGTGTTGGGGTCAGCATAAGTTCAGCGGTGAGCAAGGACATATTCTTTACTCCTGGAGAATTTCTAAGTGTTGTGAAAGATGAGTAATTGGTCCTAGAGAAAACTGGCCTTTATACTTCACTTCCCTGTGGGCTTGCTGACGTATTCTCATCCATAGGTATTTGGTGGACTTGATACTATTTGCAGTTTCAGGTATCTGTGGGGGACACTGAATGTATCCCGGGTGGAGGAGGCAACTATCACACCCACTAGTTTTTGCTTTTGCCTCAGAGGATCTACACAATACCCAGTAGGGGGCAGAAGAGAGTCAAGGTGTCAGTCCTGGAATTTTGTTCTTGTGATCACTCTAATTCGCTATCTTAATTAATGTTATTATTTCCTAAAGGAATCTAAAACATCCACATTTTGAGGACAGAGGACAAACGACTTTTCAACTTAATATATCTGTTAAAATATCACAGAATTGAAATTATCACATAAAAATAGTTGGTCAGTGGAGTTTTCAAGTGGCAACAGTGTTCCAACATAAGTAGTCTTCTGGTTTGGTTTGATTTGGTTTTGGTTTTGTTTTGGTTTGGTTTGGTTTGGTTTGGTTTGGTTTGGTTTGGTTTTGGTTTTGGTTTTGGTTTGGTTTGGTTTGGTTTGGCTGCGAATCCTTTACCCAGCACATTGCACAAAGTACTCCACAAAGAATACAACGTTTCCCGTTTCCTACAAAGGACATGTGGGAACTACCTTAAGTCTCAGTGGAGGTCCCATTGAAACATTGTTATAAAATTCACAGGATTCAGGTTTTCAGATTTCTTTTTCTGAGCAATGTTATGTTGTAAAAGTGTTGTCATGGGCATCAGCGTTAACTGATGAAATATGTTTTTCTTCCATTGATTTGCCCTTCATCTTGATTTCCTATAATATATTTTCAGGGTTTCTTCAATGCACTGTAATTATTGTGAGAAGATTGCTTTTTGGTGTAAAAGGATATTGACATTTTATTATTTCAAAACATCAAGGGAATCCTATTTCTGGGAGGGAGAAGCATTTTAATGAAGGGGCTCTCTCTCTGGAAGGAAACCGAAGTTTTTGCTGTCTCATTTAAGGTTCAGGATTGGTTTTTGCCTTTTCATTTCCCCGTAGTCTGCAAGGCGCACAGGTGGCAGATGGATGCACCTGGAAGGTTGTGTTTCATGGCGTGGAGGATTTGCTCTCTCTGCCTGCTCAGCTGCTGCTCGGCATCAGGTGGAAACAGCAGCAAGAGCAGTGTCTGCCAGGCAATTCTCCTTCTTCCATGTATTGAAATCATTTGGATACAGATAGCCTTTCTCTTTCAGAGTGTCATCTAAGCCGCAAATATCCGTTATTATTTCACCTGCCTTGAAATGGGAATTGGAGCACTCTGATAAATGATTTAAGAGACCTGAAATGCTGTCTAATGTCCATAAATGCCTCTGTCTGCTGTTAAATTGCAATTTTATAACATCTAAAATCTTCTGCCATGCTTCCGTGCATATCCCCGAGTGAGTTGTTAGTGACAAGTCCCCTGCATCAATACTGCAACAAAAGAGAGAAAGGGGTAGAGGAAGAGACAGAACTATTTTTCTCTTTCCCTGGCAGTGGAAGAATACTGCTCTCAAACCTTAGTGTGCATGAACAATGAGCCTTTTTCTATACAAGTGACAGAGGAGCCGGTAACAATTCACACCCGTATGATTTAATTGATTTTTCTTCTATCTCCAGAAATACACCCTTTTCCTTCCAGAGCGTCAGGCAAGGAGACTGAGGGAAGAGGGATGGGAAGAATTTAGCTTTCCCAAACCCTCTGAGTTGACAAGCCTTGTGTTTGGTGTAAGTTGAATGAATGTCTTCACCAACATAAAAATCAGGCAATGTCTCCCAGTTCAGTTAGCCTTCTGTGTGTGTGGATCTATTTAGAACACACTTGCGCAGAGCCAGCCCTCATGTTGGATTCACCACATTCAAGAGCCCTGTAAGAGTTTTCTTTCATAACCCTACATCAGGAATTTCCACGAGGAGAATCTAAACAAACCATATAGACTAAATAAACGTGATGTGGGGACGGGAAGGCTCCAGTATGGAAATCATAGTGACACATTGGCAGGAGTTGCAGGATCCAGTAAATTAGAACATAAATAACCTTTCCTTGATGCAACTTCCCATACACAAAATGGAAGCCAGCTGTAGAATATGGAGCGGGCAACAACAATGTATATTTGGGCTCTGTGGTACAAATAAAGTTGCCTAGGGACCAAGGTTATTCTGCACACAGAGGTTGAGCTTATCTTCTTGAATTCTGTGGTGGAAGATGGGTACACAGCTTCCCAGGCACTTCCTCCTTGGCTCAAGCTTTTGTCCCTTGGCCTGCATTTGTCCCACATAAATTCATCATCATGATGACTACGCCCTCTCGCTTCTCGTGAGGGCACGGAATAGATGTTCCATCTGTGTTTGGTATTCCCTATGTGCCAGGCACTATCCCTTTGGGAAAAAAATTATAGAAACAGAGCCTCCCCCTCCCTTTTTAAAAATATTTTGATCATAAAGGCAGTTACAGAAAGAGGTGGGCGGGGGGGGATACAGAAATTTTCCATCTACTAGTTCTTTCCCCAAGTGGTTGCGAAGGCTGGAGCTGGGATGATCTGAACTAGAAGCCAGGAGCCTCTGTCAGGTCTGCCAGTGGCTGCAGGGCCCAAGAACTTGGACCATATTCTACTGCTTTCTCAGGCCAAAAGTAGGAAGCTGGATCAGAAGTGGAACAGCTGGGACTTGAACTGGCATCCATGTGGAATGCCACACCACAGGTAGAGGGCTAACCTGCTGTGTCAGGACACCAGCCTCAAGCAGTGCCTTTAGAAGTAAAACTATCAACATGTTTTTATACTGTACTTGTTTGAGTACTTCTGAATTTGAGTAAAAAAGAAATGTAAAATCTCGCTTTTGCAGAGAAGCCTGCATCTTGAATTTGAACTATTAACCCCTGAAAGTGTCCAGTACAGCTGCCAGTTACATTCCCACAATGACCTCAAGCTCATTATAACATTAGTATAACAAAATCTCAGTGATCGACACCTGCTCCTGACACCATGGCACTCCTGCGATCTCCAAAGAAGGGCAAGAAAATGAACAAAACCCAAGCCGTGCCCCAAACTCTACCTTCTTTGAATAGCCAGTGAAGTTACATCCCTTTTCTTCCCAGATCAAATAAAACAATGGCTGTAAAAGCTGTTAAGTACTTCTCTATCTCTGCTGTCATTCTAGAGTGTGCACTTCCACATTAAATAAATCTTGCTTATTCTGACTTTTACCGCTTCCTTGAATTTCTCCTGGTGGCAGAGACAAGAACCCGGATAAAACCTACCTGGGGCTCAACCCACAATGGATCGTTTTTTTCCGTTTTTCATAATATTTGATTTCATACTGCCAGCAACTCTGCGATAGCTATCATCCCCATGTCATATATTAGGAAGCCGAGCTCTCCAAGGGGTGGGGATTTGCCCAAGACCAAAGAGGGAGTGGGCAAAGGAGATTCCTAGTCAGCTTGCTCTGATTGGAAATCGATGCCCTTCGCAATTCATCCTACTTCCTGAAGACTCAGCCTTATGCCTCACCTCTGTGCAAGACGGCAAGAGCTCTCCCCAGCTGACTCGTTTGATCTCTTCCCTCCTGACTCGTGAGCTTCACTTTCTGATTCCTTAATAGCAACTCTCTCCTGAACCATTTTCTAATTTTTGCCCAAACATGTAAAATCCAATATGAACCTCACTGGGGAGAGATAAAATGTGAGAATTGCGTGATTTTATGACATGCATTTGGGCATGAAAGCTGCCTTTAAACACATCTCAGTTTTGTAGCATAACTGCCTTTAGGCATACAGAGGCATACATAGTGCCCTATTGCCTTTCTTTGGGTCAGCTGGGTATTGCATACCACACTAATTCCATGCCAATAGGGAGCTGTCTGTAAACCACTTTTATAAATCTCCCCATGAATAACTACCTTGTTTTATGACCAAATCTCTCAAAAAAACAAAAAAGGAGAGGAGAGAGAGGAGGGGGTGGGAGGTTTAAAAGGAAAGACAGGACATAAGCAATACATAGCTTAGATCAACACTGGCTGCAGTATAAATTGAAAAACCACTTTTGCAACACAATTTGGGAGTAAATATCAAGAACCTCTAAAACTATCCATGATGTTTAAGAACTATATTCTCAAAAACCATCCTGAAGAAGCTACTCAGAATATTAAAAAAAAAAAAGTGGGCAAGTCTTCATTCCAGTTATATTCTCTAATGTAGTAAAATCCTGGAGCAAATTAATGATCCAAAAATATGTGTCAGATGCATTGTAAGAGGGTCCATTGGTTTAATAACTTGCTGTCATTAAATTGGTCATCTTTGAAGGCAAACACATTACTAGGTAGCTGTGTCATATTTGGTAGGCTAGTTAACCACTCTAAAGTACAAGGTTTGCATTTGAAAAATGAAAAATGTTGAGATTTGTCTGTCTGAAGGACTAGTGAAAAAATTGAATGGGCTGAAACATGAAACAACATACCCCAATTACTGACACCAGATAATGTCCAATCAGTCATACCTAATAGAAAATCGCTATAGAAAAAAATATCAACACATTACAATCACCATGGAATATGTCAATAAGTGAGACAGGATTTAAATATAGAAAGATTAGGAACCCAATTTATGTGAGATTTTTTTTTAAAGGCAGATTTCACAGAGAGCAGAGACAGAGCAAAAAGGTCCCCTTCCATCTGCTGCTCACTCCCCAAATGGCCGCAATGGCCGAAGCTGAGCCTATTCAAAGTCAGGAGCCAGAATTTCTCCCAGGTCTCCCACATGGGTGCAGGGTCTTAAGGACTTGAGCCATCTGCCACTGCTTTCCCAGGCCACAAGCAGAGAGCTAGATGGAAAGTGGAACAGCTGGGATGCGAAACAGCATCCATCTGGGAAGCCGGTGCCAGAGAGCAGGAGATTAGCTTGCTGTGCCACCATGCCGGCCCAAAGGTGTTTTTTACTACAGTATAAGATAGTAAGAATCTGGTAAGAGTGATGGCATTAAAATATTTTTTCTCGTGTATAGCAAACTTACTGTAGTGTTGTTAGGAAGATTTTATAGGTTTTAAATAAAGGGATATTTTCTAAATCATCAATGTACCAACTAAGACAGGAAGTCTTTTCCAATCTAAGAGAAGAAAATTCCAACATGCTCTGGATTCTGGGTGGAGAGATCCAGAACTGGCAGCTCAAGGAGCTGTGGGCACATCAGGAAGACGATGGTTACCTGCTGAGTTCCTTCGCCAAGAAGCTGGGACCTCATCTGCAAAATGTGGACGATAACAATATCCAATTTACAGATTTCTTCAAAAGAATTTGGCAAGATACATGTACTTTGAAAAATCAGCTGATTTATAAAGATTAAATTTTAGAGCAATATGATCTGATTAATAGGTTGACATTTTATTCATTTAAAGCATGAGAAAAGGAATGATGATTAAACTGGAAAACTTAAATGTGTATTCCCATCTCCAAGGACTGCTAAGCTGATATTCATCTTTAGTCACTCTGCTGGCGACAGCTTACGTCATCACTGTCATTATAGAGAAACTGTTTTTAAAAACTGAAGTCAAGAAAGAGCCAGCAACGTTACTGGAAAAAAAAAAAAAAGCCAGCTTCCTAAAAGCATGCGTAAACATGATGACCTTGCAAAGCATGAGTGTTCTTAGGGAATGTTGTATACTCAGCGCCTCAGCCATGTTCATTTGCTAGCTCAAACTAGATATGCCAACTTCTGCATCTATCCTAGAGTTTCTGGGGTGTTTATGGACATAAATTATGTGGTACTAGGTTCATTTTTAGTTAATCTCCAAAAGGACGTGACAAGTATCTGCTGATGTAATCAAGATTTCTTCAGAGACTTCCTCCTTTCCCATCAACCTTGCATACACTCATATATGTGCACACTTAAAATGGCCATTTAGAGCATCTGCCCCAATGTTTCAAACCCTAACAGGGGAAAAAAAATCTAAGTAATCCATCAATGTAGTTACTAACTTCAAAATAATTGTAACAAGGTCCAAGTGAATATAAACACAAGAAGAAAGGATTTTATGCACAGAGATATTTTTATAATGTTTCTAGAACTCACGATTTTCATTTGGAAATTGTCAAACACTACTGTGTTCATTTATAAAAAGATAAGTAGTTACAAGATTTCATTATGTGCTACAAATTTTCAGGAAAAAAAATTGTTAAAATCCCATCTGGTAACAGCCTCTGGCAGCCTCTTATTCCCACTAAAATATATATAATTATATTTTTAATGACAGCAATAATTCAGCTTTTTAAAAAAAAATGCTTGGCAGAATCTAAGCGAAATTTACTCTAACTCTGAAGTTAACCCATTGACAAGGTGACTCCTGGCTGTTTGTGGTTCCCCTGGTATACTACAGAGAAATGTCTTCATCCATACCCAAGGCCAATCTCCACACTCAGCTGCTTCACTTCAGCTCTTTCACTAATGTTTGGGTAGAAGTTTTTAAGCTAATCAGAATCCCATTCATCCTTTCCCAGGGAACCCCCCCCCCTTTCTTCTGTCCTTTCTTGTAGATCACACAGCTTTGTAGTTTACCGCACTAAAAAATATACCCAAGTCAGCAAATGACGAGTTACCAGTAAGTTACTCTCCATTATGAAGCTATCCAGGTGTCCATCAAGAGCAGGCTGATTTAATCAATTGTAATTCTACATTATAGAATCTTAGAAATGTCCAAAACTTTACAGATTTATATATATTGACATATCATAATTTTTTTAAAATAAAGTTGAGAACAAATAAGTTATCAATATTTCTTCTTTTACAACAAAATAGTCTTAAATTACCCCAATGTGATGACAGTGCAAGAGTATGGCCTTAAAGACAAATATCTGGTGGATTCCAATACACCACAGTGTTTGAGGACCACTGTGTCTATGAATTCTTTCCAAGGCCAGCTCCCTCCTGAGCTTGCAAGTTCATCTTCTTGTTTTTCTTTCTCTTCAAACAAAATCCCCATATATAACATGATCAGCTCGTCATTATCTCTGTGATTGGAACAGGGGCCACACTTCATTTTGTTCTTTGAGTGAATAACCCTGTCTCGTCAGCTCAAGCATCACCTCCTCCAAGATCTACTACCTAGTGGAAAAAGGGGTATTTTTGAGATATTTTGAGATATCCTGAGGGCATTCTGAGATTGCTGAATACTATACTTCCCAGAGTCACTTACACCATTTCATCAAGTAGACTTATGCATATTCGCAGTAAGTAGAGTTCTGTGGACACACATTCTGATGCATTCTGCATGATATATTCCAACCTGGCCTTTTCTAGAGTGGCAGACTGGTCATACCTAGCGGTCCTGGTGTGGAAAGTGGCAAGTTCTGTTAGGACGGACCTCATTCTCACTTTGCCACCATCAGAAGCTGCAGACACAATGTAAGTGGTATTGCACTCCAGGACTACGCAACCCATATTTTCCACCACAAAGCATTCCATTGCTTTTACAGGCAGTTCCTTTAATTGAATGAATAATGCCTTCTCCTTTTGAGGCATTCGTAAATGAATTGCTAACTGTTTTGAATAGCACCCATCTGTGACAAGCATAACCATCACGCTATGGGCAACAGTTAATTAAGGCAACTTTTAAGATGATGTCTCAGGAATAGGAGGAAAAAAGAAGTCTCTTCTCTATAGTTTTGAATTTATTTGACATACTTCTCATAAACAGAGCATTTTATTTATCATATGATTCCATTCAAGTTTTGTTTTCTTAATTATCACAGTTTTGGAAGTGAATATCAAAATGCACTCCTAATTTCCCAAGGATTGTTGAAACGAAGAGGAATTGCTTGGTCCTATGTTTTTCATGCAATCTTAGCACAAAGAAATGTTACATAACTTACGTTTGTGCCTTTATATGTAGCATAAAATAAGGTTCTGTGCCTGGTGTTATTGTTCAAGAAATTTTTTTCTGAAAGTTTTATTTATTTGTATTTATCTATTTTCTACAAAGAGAAGAGAGAGTTCTTTCATCCCATCCATTTGGTTCACTCTCTAAATGTCCTTGATAGGCTGGATGGAGCTAAAACCCAAAGTCCACAATGCAATCCAGGTCTCTCCTACAAGAATGGCAGGGAACAAACCACTGAGCTAACCACTGTACCAATGTGCGTGCGTTTCAGAATTCTTACATATCAGAACACAAGGTGTCTTCACAAACTCAGAGAAAATGAGTATTTTAGAAAAACCATGCATTGACTTGCAATTATTTTGTATCAAAATAGAATTATCTTTTAATTCCATTTTCTATGTGTTGCTATCAAAAATGCAAAGCCTCAAAGTGTAAATTCTAGTAATAATTTAAAACATTAGGGGTAAATGAAGTGGTGCAACAAACTAATCCTCTGCCTGTAAATGCTGGTATCCCATATGAGTACCCATTTGTGTCCTGGCTGCTGCACTTCTGATCCAGCTCTGTACTATGGCCTAGGAGGGTGGAGAGGATGGCCCAAAGCCTTGGGACCCTGTGCCCGCTCGAGAGGCCAGGAAGAGACTCCTAGCTCCTGGCTTCAGATCAGCTCAGCTCTGATTATTGCCACTATTTGTGGAGTGAACTAGTGGATTTAAGACCTCTGTCTCTCCTTTCTCTTTAAAAATTGCCTTTCAATAAATAAATCTTCAAGAAAAAAAAAAAAGCTTTAGGCCCTGTGTAGTAGCCTAGTGGCTAAAGTCCTCACCTTGCATGCCCAGGATTCCATTATGAGCACTCGTTCAAATCCTGGCTGCTCCACTCCCCTTCCATCTCCCTATGCCCCAAAGCCTTGGGACCCTGCACCAAACATGGAAGACCTGGAAGAAGTTCCTGGCTCCTGGCTTTGGACCTGCTCAGCTCCAGCCCACTGTGGCTACCTGGGGAGAGAATCGGCAGAAGGAGGATCTTTCTGTCTCTCCTTCACTCTGTTGATCTGACTTTGCAATAAAAATAAATAAATATTTTTTAAAAGCTTTACTACTCTGTTCTATATCCCTCAAATATGTACAGCTATATAATATACAAAATTGCACTTGTGTCAAAAATATATACTACACAAGGGCACCCAATGTACTATAAAATATAAATACATCATATCACCAAAAACAAAATGTCTTTTTAAATATTTGGGGTATTTTGCCCCAAATTAAATATTTGTTCCAAATAATGATTGTATTTGGCTGACCATATTTTTGATAAATGATTAAAATTTAAAGGTGCCTCAAAGAAATTCTAGGCAGGCTGTATAGCCTCAAAATATTGAACAGAAAAGTATGATTGCCAAATTGCTCTAGAATTATAGACTGCAATTGAGTCATTTTGCATTTTCAAAAGAATCTGCAATTACCCCTCTTTCACACTAGGTGGGGTACTCAGGGCCACAAGAGCTGTCAAGTTGGATGAATAGCTGGTTTTGCAAGGTCAAAAGAACACAACAGAATAATTTTAAATTGAAAAGAAGAAACTACCTTTTATCAGAAATTCAATGTGCTTGATAAAGGAAACAGCCTGAGAAGCAGTGCAAGAGAGAAAGAAAAGCCTGTTCAACTAGCCAGCCCTTCTCAGAGGATGACTCACCTACCTCCAGGAGTGACAATTAAAATTAGTCAGCTGCCAGATACTGCTGCGTTACTGCACCGGAGTGGAGGCAACCAAGTGGAAACTCCAATCATGTTCCTAACCTAATCTTGCCTTAATATTCTTATTTTTTATTTTATTTTATTTTATTTCTCGCAAAACTGAGAATCAAATTTGGCTTGCTGTAAAACTTCTTGATTCTGAGAAACTTCAAGGGCTGACAATTTTATTATGTTCAGAAGCTGTTCAGTCTGGCCCCCTGGAGTCTGACTCTTGAAGGTTAGGTGTCACAGATTTTACTGTAAAATGAGCAGAGAAATTTTTGCCAAGTTACTATCACTGCAAGAAAATCCAGACCTGCACCAGTGTGTTTTTGTAGAACCTAACGAAAACAAAGATCTTCAAGGGAGGAAGTGTGCTATTTACATTAGATATGCAGAAGCTGAACAGTACTGATTGTTTTTTGAAGTAACAACATTGATCTCTAGAGTTTCGATGTATTGCTATTCCCTGTGGATACTTTCAAAAACTTACAAAAAAAAAATCTAAGCAGTTATGGAAGACCTGAAAGAAGCTCCTGGCCACTGCCTTGGATGGGCTCTGCTCCAGCTGTTGAATCCACTTGGAGAGTATATCAGATTAAGATCTTTCTTTTCTCTGCAAATTTGCCTTTCCGGTCTAAATAAATTTTTGTTTTAATCCAAATGTTTTATTTTTTCACCAGGCTTGAGTCACAGAGGAAACTGCCTGCTGGAAATACAACTAATTATTGTATAGGAATATATGTGCATGCCCGTAGGAGCATGGTGTGTGCTAATACCCTTGTTAGGTTGGACGGAGCAGAAGTGGCTCCACCGCCTTCCTTGCGAAAGTCAAACCAACACTGCCATCCAGGAATGTTGCAAATGCGGAATCACCATAAACTCATCTCTGCACAGAAAGTCAGCACCTGCCATGATGAGTACCCTGCGCTATCGTCACACACAGGCGAAAACTAAGGAGCTGCTGCGTTCTTCCCTTCCTTGTGCCTAAGATGTACAAAAGCCCGGTGCTGTGTGCTTTGGGAGGCTGTTTCCTCACGTAGTCACCCCGCCGTGTAGAAGTGGTCCCGGGCTGTCTCCTGCCAGGGAGTACCCTATCAAACTCCTTTCCCTAATAAAACTCTGGTTAAACTAAAGGCTTCTCTCCCTCTCTTTCAAACTCCCAATAATCTCTATTTTTTAAAATTATGATTATCATTATATAATACGGTTCCACTGTCCCTGGGATTTCCCCTACTCCCTCCCCAAATTCCCCCATCCACTTAGTTCCCCCATATAATTACCACAGTATAATTCATCATAAACAGTCATAAGTCCATCACTGCAGTCCATCAATGACAGAGTCCAGCATCCCATTGTCATGACATATCCAACGGTTTCCCTGGGAGTCCATGCTTGATCCAGAAGTAAAGATGCATACTGCACCATATCCTCACATCTGGACATGACAGCCTCTACTACACAATCGCTCTATCCCCCCAAGTGAAAAGCCAAAACAACAAAATCAACAATAGGAAGAAAAACAGAAATTTACAATGCCGTGAGTTAAAGAACAAGCCACAGGATATAATAGAGTCCATTACACACTTATTATACATCATGTTAAATGAAAAGCAACAAAACAGAATCAAAAATAGCAAGAAAAATAGAAATTTACAACGCCATGAAGTTAAATAACATGCTACTAAATGACTAATGTGTTGCTCAATAAATGAAAAAGAAAATCATGAACCTTCTTGAAGAAAATGATGCTACTGAATGATCTATGAGTCATTAAAGGAGTTAATCAGAAAAAGTGTTTTGAAGAAATAAAGCTAAAAACAAAAACATCAAAATCCATGAGATGTAGTTTCTGCTGATCTTTGTTGATGAGATATTCTGTAGGCAACAAGTAGATGGGTTGTGCATTTTTTTAATTCAGTCTTATAATTTATGATGTTTGATTGATGAGTTTAAGCCATTTACATTAAGGGTTAATATATATAGGTTATAATTTGGTCCTATCATTAAGCAATGGGTTGTTCATTTAGTCGTCTGTTGTTATTTTACTGGGATGTTATTCACATTTGCCTTTGGTTTTAGTGGGTGCTATTTCTTTTCTCTATTAAGAGAACATCTTTAAGTATCATTTGTAGGCAGGTTTGGAAAAGGCATATTCTTTTAACTTTTCTTTAGTGTGAAAGAATTTTTTCTCATTTTCAAAGACAAGGGAAAGCTTTGCTGGGTATGTTATCCTGGGCCAACAATGTTTTGCTTTTAGAATCTGAATATGTCATTTTATTCTCCTCTGGCCCATAGTTTCTTGTGTGAGGTCAGCTGTGAATTTAATTACCATTCCTCTATATGTCAATTGATATTTTTCATGAGCACATTTAACGATCTTTTCCTTGTGTTCAATTAAAGAGAGCTTGATTATCATGTGCCTTGGTGAAGATCGCTTTTGGTCAACCCTATTGGGAGTTCTACGCCCCTCCTAGATGTTGTTTCCCAATTCTTTCTCCAGATTAGGGAAATTTTTCCTTTAATATTTCATTAAATACATTTGCAAACTCAACTTCTCTTTCTGCATCTTCTGGAACTCCCATAACTCTTATATTTGGCCTTTTAAAAGTGTCTTTTAATTCTTGGATACCTTTTTTAGCTTGACCCAGCTCTGCTTCCAATTTTTTAATTGTTTTCCCATGGTGACAAGAAATATTTTCCAATTCTGAGACTCTTACTTGTTCCTCATTCATTCTGTTACTGGGACTTTGCAATGAAAATTTTTTAAGATTTATTTTTATTGGGAAATCAGACATACAGAGAGGAGGAGAGACAGAAAGGAAGATCTTCCATCTGATGATTCACTCCCCAAACAGCTGCAATGGCCGGTGTTGCGCTGATCTGAAGCCAGGAACCAGGAGTTTGCTCCAGGTCTCCTGTGTAGATGCAGAGTCCCAAGGCCTTGGGCCATCCTTGACTGATTTCCCAGACCACAAATAGAGAACTGGAGGGGAAGTGGGGCTGCTGGAATCCTGGTGCATTCAAGGCAAGGACTTTTAGCCACTGGGCCACCTTGCCGAGACCTGCACTAAATTTTTAATTTGCTCAGTTGCATCCTTCATTTCCAGTAATTCTACTTGATTTTGTTTTGTTGTGCGGTGCGAGCGAGATCATGCCAGACGTCTAAGGTTAATTAAGGAGTCTTTATTAACCAAGCTTGGTGGTAACAGGGCCCACTAGAAATTAGCAAATGACAAGTCCAGTGGTGATTCAGTCTGAATCGAAAAATTGAGAGGAACAAATGGCCATTACTGTTAAACTTGTCCATTAAACCAAAGACCTATGTCCCAGCTTCCCCAGCAATATAAGTTATCCAAAGAAACATACAGCGAACAACAACCTGGGCACACTTACAAAACTGCAGACATTCACCTTTCCCTGGCTTCTCTGCCAACATTCCATTACTGCTAGGCCTCACCCTCTCCTGGAACTCCTCATAATACACACATTAGAAATACAAAACATCTTAGCATTGCTATCTTCATCGTCCCACCCAAGCAGTGAACAGAGGGTGAGGAATACAGACACAGGGGCCATGCTCAGGGGATACCTGTCCTCAGAGGTATTGGGAAGGCCAAGAATCTGAGTGCCAGAGCAATGGAAGCACATGACCAAGAGAGCGAGCCCTTCCTTATCATGAGCCTTTATAGGGGCTTATGAGTAGAGTGGTTATGCAACAATGCAATACTGCCCCATCTCAGGTGATAGGTGAGAGTCACAGGTGAGCAGGAGGGGACACCTAGATGGTGAGGGAGTAACTTCCAAGCTCATGACCCTAAACTAGCTGCCTACCTCATCAGAGTTTCAGTGCTGCCATTTCCTGTGTGATATATTGCTTAAATTCCTACATGTGCTTCTCACTGTTGATAAGCTTTATAACAAGTATTTTGAATTCTGTATCCCCCATTTTCTCGATATATTGCTGAGGTTAGCAAAGGCTTTTGTTCCTTTTCAGGGAAGTCTTCAGTAATATTCACTGCGCCTCTGTCTCTTCTTTTGCTCTTGGTCATTGTACTTCTAGTTAGCACATTCTTCTCCTTAGGGCAGGTTTCTAAGCTGTGTTACCCACAGGTCTGCAATTTGATTTTACTTATTGTGGTTGGTACGCGGTTCTTTGTTTGCATTCACTTGTTCCACTCCCTCCAGCGAGTTTCAGATCTGGGCTCTTATGTTAGATTTCTACCATGTACTCTGGAGCCCCAACTCCTGGATCACCTCTCTCTTGTGATCTTCTGCTGGGGCTGCACTGTTGTCTGTATAACCTTTCTCCCACTTCTGATTTGAGAAGTTCCCAGGATTAGGAAGACACCAGGTATCCTAAATAGCTAGATTGTTGGTGGTGCTGATTTTGCCAAAACCTGATGGCTGTTAGGCCTGAGGGCCACATGGACCTATTTTGAGTCATAAAATGCCAAAGTTGGTATTGTTTTCGATGGGGGATCAATGCAATGTGCTGAGCTCAGTGAGTTTGTTTGCAACTCAGTGCGTGTGCAGCCACTTTTGTCCCTGCAGTCTCAAAGCCTTTGCCACACTGTGCAAAATGGTATCTGATGTGCTACTTGTAGAGTTCTTGATCTGCTGACTGTTAGGTCTGGGGGCTACCTGGACCTGTTTTGGGTAAAACCTGTAGGATGTCATGTCATTGCAATTCAGTGAGCCAGAAATGAGTTTGCTCTCAGCTTAGTGCATGCACAGTCCTGTCCCATAACCCTTGCCTTCCTACACAAGATGGTGCCCAATTTGGCTCTATTGGGCGGAGGCGGGGGGGGCGTCTGGGTTGCAAAATCCGCCCTGTTCCTGCACTGCCTGTCTGGGATCTGTCACTCTGTTTCTCTTCCTGGCCAAATCAAACAAACCAGCAGGATGGGAAGTTTTTTCTGGGTTTACCTCCTGAGTTTCTGGTGAACTCCCCTTCCTACCTGGTTGCTGATGGAGTTCCAGCCACTGGTGGACATCATATCATTGCTTGCTGAATGGTGCTGGGGTATCTGGTCACTGCAACACCATACCACTGTCTTTCCTGTGTCCATCAGTCTCCAGGTGGCCCTCTGCTGTTGGTCTGTCCTCACCTATTTCTTAAAATGTGCCCTCTCCGCTTCACCCTGGCTAATGTTTCTCTGTTTGAATGTGTCCTTAACATCACTTCCAATTACCTCTAAACCTAAAAATCGTCTAAAATAAATTTTCTGGCTTTTTAAAAGAGTCACAATCGCATTCCTTTCAATCCATGTAAAACATTGTAATTGAGTAATATTTGAACATGCATTTTCCATCACCTAATTTCAGAACGCAATTTCCTCACAAGCTAGCCCAATTAAATGAAACCGCATTGTGAAAGCAGGAATGTTTTCAGGGGTCATGGCAGTACTAGAGGACTGTCTGCCTATGGGACATAAACCCAGGCAACTTTGTTTGAATTTATTCAGCCTACTTTTAAGGGTTTTCTTTGCTTGAACCATTCAATGGATTTCTTAAATTTCTTAATTTTCCCCTGACTTTCAATTGCTGTTTCATATTGCTGTCAGTGCATAGTGGTAAGGAGAGCCCCTTCTACTTCTATGCACAGAGGCCTTGTTTCCCCTGAACCAGGCAAGAAGACCTGGTGTGATCCAGACACAGAGGCAGTGGCAAGTGCTCTACAATGTCTGATCTGGCTTTGCTTTTTTAATTAATGTCTTATTTTTGATTGCTTTCCCAAAAGGTGAAACTGCAGGTGGTGGAATCGTAGGTAGCTGAATTGTTACTTTCAACAAATCTTTCTCATCTATTTTTGCTTGCGGCTATAATCATAACATTGATGAAAAAGCCTTGTGAGCCTCTCAAGTTACATAAATCTTCTTAAATACTTTTTCATGTACTAACAGCATAGTGTGTTTCCTCCTGAAAACACATCTAGATGTGCGTTAGAGTTTTGGTTTATGTCGATGAAGTGTATTTGCACTATGTGTGTCTATGTGTACAGTAACCCCCTGTATCTGTAGGGTGTCTGGTCCAGCACCCACAGTGGGGACCACAACCATCTCTTCTATCAAACCCCATAATAATACCCATAATAATGTTTAATTTCTAAAGCAGTTGGAGTAAGAGGTTAGCAACAACATCAAATAGTAAGGCGGAAGAATTAGAGAAACATATTGAACTGTGTATTATTTAAAACAAATTATTTCTGTAGCTTTTCATTTAATATTTTCAGAACACAGTTGACCCCAGGGAACTGCAACCTCAGAGAGCAAAACCATGAATAAAAGTAGACTGCTGTGTATGTATCTATCCATCCACCCAAAATGTTTACGTGTAAGTGTGGGTATTTAATACATACCAGAGGAGGGAGGAGCTCATCCTTCCATTTTAGGAAAGGACAGTGTTTGAGTCTGTTTTTCTTTATTTTCATTGCTTGGTTATCTTTATCAAGGGCATTGAATGGCAGAAATGCGAACACCAGAGGAATAGTGGTACTTTACAAGGGCATGGCCCTCCTGGACTATGACTCTCTGTATTCTCTGGGACAGGGTGGGGGAGTTGGTGAACAAAAGCAACAGATTCCAGCAGCAACAGACAATGGCCCTCTCTGTGACCTAGAGCCCAGCTGGCCCCGTTGGCTTCTCAAACATCAACCCCCTTGCTAAGATGCAGGCCAGATACTTCCTTCAGACATGCCCACAGTCCCAACATTTCACACACATTGGCAGATCTTCACATTTTCCTTTTGATTTCCAAAAACATTGTTTCTTTTTTTTTTTTTTTTAAGATTTTATTTCTTTTTATATTGGGAAGTCAGATATACAGAGAGGAGCAAAGACAAGAGAGAAGGATCATCCACCTGCTGATTCACTCCCCAAGTGACCCCAACAGCTAGAGCTGAGCTGATCCAAAGCCAGGAGCTTGGAATCTTCTATGGGCCTCCCACATGAGTGCAGGGTCCCAAGGCTTTGGCCTGTCCCCGATTGCTTTCCCGGGCCACAGGCAGGGGAGCTGGATGGGAAGGGGGACTGCTGGGATTAAAACTGGTATCCATATGGGATCCAGTGCATGCAAGGGAAGGACTTTAGCTACTAGACTACCACATGAGGCCCCCAAAACATTGTCTCTCATGAATATTTGTCCCCCCATTGGAGAACAACCCCAGCAGGTTTATAAATTTTAAATGAGTTCTTTTGTTGAATTCCTAATCTAGAATGAAGGAACATTGCAAACTCCTTGGGGTTGTCCTGGCAAGGCCTTCCCAGGCCTTGCACCCTGTAGGTCCACTCCAGGTACTGCTCATGAGCTGAGTGCCACGTGGGTTGTAAAATAGAAGCTCAGTTATGAGTGGAGGTTAGGTTTTGCCTGGGTAAGGATCTATCAGATAGAGATATAAATGTGTTTTTATTGTGTTTTTTACTCATTCCTTTTCCTATATATTTGAAAACATATTTTTACCTTTTTAAAGAGAAAATAACGTGCAACTCATTACCTTCTAAATTATTTTCTGGGTAGGTTTCATTTCAGTTATAAAATAAAGTGACACTTTTTCTATGGGAGAAAGTTAACCCAGAAAAGTATTTTTTTTAAGTATTCATCATCTCACTGTCCAGAAGGAGCTACTAAGATGTATATTGTTTCTTTCATATTCTTCCATATTTATGACTTTCATGCATGCCTATGTTCACAAATTGAAATACTGTCTATAACATTTCTTATTCTACTTTTTAAGTTTATTGTTATTTCTTAAGCATACAAGGTATCATTAAAATTTCTCTAAAAAAAAAAATTATTTTCATTATCATGTTGCCTTACACTATAGCTATGTCCCATGATTTTTTTAGGTTTATTTACTAATTGTTGGACATTTTGGTTGCTTGGATTATGTTATTTTTACAACCGTCTTTGTACTTTAGTGCTGGTGTATTTCATGTTGGTGACTTTCTTGGGAAAGTTTCCTCATTCTACTTTGAAGATCTGTTTTTCAATAAGAATTATCATCGTACCTGACAGTTTTACCAGTTTGTAGGTTTTTCATTGTCACAGTAGCAGATAACAGCTACTTTTTCTTGATGCCTTAATATGTGATAGGCACCATGCTAATTGCTTTTTGTATGTCATGTCTTACTTGACCTGTGATAATACGAAATAGTTAATTTTACATCCATTTTGGTTGCAAAACTGAGACGGAAACAGGTTATACAACTGTCACCCAACATCATACAACCGGGTCCTGACTTCAGATGATCGTATTGCAGGACCCTCACTCCTCTCCATCTTACTGGAATCATTGTCATTACTGACAGTAGTTTAATATCTTGTCCATTGGATCAAAGGAAAAACTGATATCTTGTTTTAAATTCATTGATTTTTTAAACTTTTTTATTTTTTATGCTAATTACATAGTTGATCAGAATGGAAAGGATCAAGGGTTAGGGATAAATGGGTGAAATCATCATTTCCAAATTTACTATTTCTTTTTCTTTTTCTGTGGGAGGATAGAGATAAAGGGGAAGCTACACCCAGCTTCCCAAATGTCCCTGTACCCGGGATGGAGACCTGCCACCCGATATCCACCCAAGGTCCCAGTGTGTGCATGTTCTGAGAGTTCTGCCCAAACCCCACCAGATCCTGAACCCCTGGGGCTCACGAACCTGGCACCCACCTCTCAGTGGACATGGGGACCTAGGCCAGTTGGCTCGAGTCCTGCTGGTTCCCCAACCCCCGGGATCTCACAAATCTGGCACCCACCTCACAGGTGGACACAGGGACCCAGGCCAGTTGACCCGAGTCCCACTGGTTCCTCCGCCCTGCGGGTTCACGAACCCAGCACCCACCTTGCAGGCAGGTGGGCACAGGAGGCCAGGACGGGCGATCCAAGCCCCTCCACATCCTCTATCCCTGGGGTTCACGAACCCGGCGCTCACTTAGACTTATAGTCTGCCAGTGAATGTTATGAATGAGCCCAGCTTAGTCTGTCCCCAGACCTGACCCACATGTGTGCTGGCGGGTACTGTAATCTGGTGTGATCTAGGCTGTTCCTTTCCTTGACTCTCATGCTCACCTGTAGGGACTTCATTCTGACGAAGGTGTTTCCCAAGCTGCTCTGTAGGGTTTTCTCCTGGTGGCAATTCTCACACACACCAGTGGTACTTGGCCCTGGCAGGAACAGTGGCTTTGCTCAACTGGCCCACACCTATTCTGGTTTTTACTGTTGGGTGTTGCAGCCCTGCAATACCTGGTCCATGTCCCAACACGGCTTTCACATGGTTCATCAGGAGTCAAGACCTAGCCCAACCAGTTCTACACCCATCTTGGCTCTCACGAGTACCAGTGGATGCTGAAGTCTAGCCCAGTCTGCTTGTCCTCAAACTCAGTCTGCATTCATGCTGGTGGAAGCTATAGCAATGTACAGCCCAGCCTGTTGCTCTAAGTCTGGCTGTTGTGCTCAGCTGAGGCATCCCGTTAGCTCCCCAGCTAGGCCTGTTCCCATCCACAACACTTGTACATGCCAGTAGAGATTGCAGTTCCACAGGGGTGAGCCCATGTCTCCACCACAGATTCTGCTATCAGACACGGTTCTCTTACATGCTAGCTATTGTCATAGCCCACCCTAACATCATCTGTCCCCTGTTCCAACACTCACTGGTAGGTCCAACCTTAGCTTTAGTGTGTGTCAGTGAGTAGTGCTTCGTGATGCGAATTACTCCAGCTCAAGTCTCCCATGTGTGCTTGATTTTGGCCTGACCATTTAAGGCCCTCCTGTTCCCCCTTCTAAACCATTTGGTCTCAGCCCCTCTCTAACATACATGTGCCATGGCCTTATCCATGAAAGTTCCTTAGCAGTAAATCCTCACCTGAACATAAACCCACAAGTCATGAATCACCACATATACAATCACCCTTTTTCCCTGAAAATCCACAACCCAAAACTGCCACAGCTTGCCACCAGGTGGCCTGAGGGTTTTACCCAGTATCTTTGGTGTTTGGGCTGCCCAGCCCCTCTCCTGGAGAGCCACACAGCCCAGCTGAACACAGCTGTGGTGGTCAAAAAAAACCTCCAAGTTGGGGTAAACCTGAAGGTCAGTTGAGTCTCTCCTCCCCCAGGGGGCCATCTCATCCTGCTGGAAAGCCTCCAGGTCAGAGGAACTAATTAATTGTTTTAATATTATCTTAGGTGCTGTCTTGATGTTCAAAGAGTTAGAAAATGAGTATTAAAAAATGAGTATTTTTTTTAAATGCATGGATTTCAAACCTTTTTATGCCAAAATAAGCTTACCTTTTAATTCAGTTTTCCATGGGCTTTCTGAAGTCCCTCATAGTTATGAGCCACTTGTTCTTCCCGTGTGATCATCTGTTTCCATCATTTGCTACTTGCTGACTATTCTTTAATTATGCTAACTTATTGAATACTAGCAGTATTCATTCTTTACACTTTGCTTAGGTTGTGGACATAGGAGATTTCTTTAATTTCTGTGCAGTCAAATATATTGATATTTTTCTTTGGGATTCCCTCATTTATTTTCATGTTTAGAATGTCATTCTATAACCAAAGATCCAATCAGTATTCATGTTAAGTTTCCTGTAAAACTTCTATTCTTTCCCTGTGTTGATCAACCACTCAACTTTATACACAAAATCTTCCAGACATCCAGATGTTCTTCTATTTGAGATTGCATTGCTACAATCAAAGTGGAAACAAATGCTTTTCTAATATATCTGGTGCTCTGAGGGCACAATTCAAAGAAGTCTGGAGACAGTACCTTCATCCTTTCTTTATCCTGCTAACAAAAATGGGGAACAAAGCACAGATGGCGATGAATCCTGGGATTTTGCTTGGTGGCATCAACATAAGACCATTCTTCCTGGTATTGCTTGGGTTCAGTTTCAGTACATCCACCTAAAAAAGTAGAGTCAGCATTATGGTGCAGTGAGTTAAGCAACCACTGTCAGTGTTGGCATTCCATGTCATACTGCTAGTTCAAGACCCAGCTGCCTGCCTTACCTCTGATCTAGATCCATGCTTACGTTCCTGGGAAAGTAACGGGCAATGCCCCAAGTGCTTGGATTCTTGCCAACCAAGTGAGAGAACAGGATAAATTTCCAAACTGTTGGCTTAAGCCTGGCCTAGTCCCAGCCATTATGACCCTTTGGAGAGTGAACCAGGAGATGGAAGATCTGTATGTCTCTGTCTCTCTCATGCATATATTTTCCCTCTGTCCTTCTGCCTTTCAAATAAATAAATAAAGCTTAAAAGAAAAGAAAAAGAAGTTGAAAGAGGGACAGGCATTTAGAGCAGTCATTACAAATGACTGCCCTGTCAGAGTCTTGGATTCAAGTGCTGTCTACCTGCTGCCTGCTTTTGCGTACTTAGGAATCAGCAGACGAAGGATGCGTTGTGCTTGGGTTCCTGGCACCAGGTGGGATACTCATTCAGCTTATGGCCTTGACCTGGTCCGGCACCAGCTGTTATAAGCATTTGGAGAATAAACCGTCAGATGGAAGATCTCTGAGTGTGTGTGTATACGTGCTTCTGGCTGCCTGTGCCTTTCAAATAAACGATAAGCCAACAGTTAAGCAATAAGGACATCACTCATGTGATGGTACCTTTGAAATTTAAACCTTACAAGGAGGTGTTTCCAATTAGAAATGTCTCATTCTTTCTGTCCTAGATCATAGCACAATAGTCTTTGTTTACAACAGTCTCCATTATCAGATTATCAGGCAAAAAAAAAAAACCTTCAAAAGCAACATTTTCAGCTCCTTTCATTTTGTCAAGGCTATTTACTGATAACTTCATAAGAAAGCTTTGAGATAAACCATTTATTTTTATTCTACTAATTTGCACTCATAATTGGGAGTGTAAGAGCCTCTTTAAAAATAAGCATAGGAATGTTTTAGGGAGATAACACAAAGCTTTCCATTCACTCTAAAATCTAAGCCTAAAATTATTTACATGCAATTTTCAGCAATTTATTAATTAATTATCAATTCATGTAGTGCTGATGGTAAAGGGGTTGATTTGCTATTGGTTATTAAATTCTTTTTTAACTTCCAGAAAAACAAAATGTATAATTATAAACCCACCCAGACAACCATGGTAACAGATAGAGCCACTTTTTAAATCAAATACAAAATACTCAAAAAGAACTAATATTTCTGTCCACGTATATGCTTGAGTGATCATTAAAAGCAACTCTAAGGGCTCTGCTACACTTTTGAAGAAATGGCTGTCTGGGTAAATGAATCTGTTCACATAAACTTTAGTTATAAGAGCCTTTTTCTAAAGACATGATGTGTTTGAAAGAAAGCAGTAGTGAAAGAGACAAAGACACAGAGATACGAGTTCATCCTTATCTACAACTTCCCAAATGTCTGCAATGCCAGGATTAGGCCAGACTGAAGCCAAGAGCCAAGCTCTCCATCCAGGTCTCTCACATGGATTACAAGGACTCAGTCACTTGGGCCATCATTTGACACCTTCCCAGGAGCATTAGCAGGGAGCTGGATCAGAAGCAGGCACCTGGGACTTAAACTGCATGGGATCAGTGTCCCAACTTACCTAATCTCAGAGACTGTGTTATGCTAAATAGAAAGACTTTACAATCCTCAAGTTTTTTAAAATCCAATTTTAGACTGTTTCACAGAAAGAGTAATTTATCAACAGTTAATAATCTGGAAGATACACGGTGATTTATAATATACTATGGCATCTTGAGTAATTACTATATAAGAATAATAACTGCTATGAAAATTAGAATGGTTTTCAAATATAATGAACAGTCAGCCTTCTAGCTGCTTTTCACACCACAAGGCTGGAAGATATTTAAAACCTATCTAGACCAACATTGTCAATTTGTCCAAGAAACTGAATAGAATGACACATATTTCCCAGAATACTTTCATAAAATACTAATCAATAGACATTTGCTTCTTTAGGTGCTCCTATTGACTCTGTATTATAGTTAGAAAAACTGAGATTCGGAATAAACAAAAAACTTGAAGATGACATTCTGGTAAGGGGTGCCCCTGAGACTTATACTAGATCTAATCCAAGGCCCCAACTGCTAACTCCTATGTCAGATAAGTAAATAAATGTCAGTCACACCTTGTTCACAGTCCTACACATAGCTCTTGATAGACTTGGTTCTCCCGTTCTTCCTTTACTTTATCCATTCAACATAATGCTCAAAGCATTAAAGGACTAGATCCAACAGGAAGATGCCAGAAGTTACCTGATTTGGGGATACCTGTTTTAGCCACCTAAAATTATTTGAAGATTCCTTATCTTTGCAAGTTCCTCTTTCTAAGTTCCTTTTGCACAGAATCACCTCCTCTGCTGGAATACAGTTCAACATGGCCCGGTATGATTTTACACATATATTTCTTTCTGAAGTGTAGGTCTATTCTTAATGGTCATTTATGACCATTCTCTGAGGAAATGGAGAACCATATTCCAGTTCTCCCTTGCCAAAATGTTGCCAATTTCCTGATTATGCTAACGTGCTTTATTATATAAGACGTTATCATTGAGAAAAACGGAGAGAGATGAGAACAGGGGACTTCCCTGTATTGTTCTTGTAACTTCTTGAGAGCCTGTAATTACCCACTTTGAAGTAACAATGGTTTGAATTATTGTCAAATTTCATCTTGCTAGGGAAATAAACTACTGACGTTTGCAGTTAGTAACTTAGAAGCAATCAGGTTTCCTCTTGGGGAAATTGCATTGGTATGGAGAAGCACTCATGGGTGAGCTCGGCACTACTGTTACCATGCCAAGAACAATAGCCACCACCAGGAGGCTGTGCCACAAGATCAGCCACCTGCCTTCTGCCGAGAAACTATCTGAGGGCCAGACTGCCTCTGAACAGCCTTAGAAGATATACAAGTCAACCTAAGAATCCCATGTGCCTCTGGTGGCCCCAAATGTACTTCTCCAGTGACATGATGAGACCTGTCGGCCAGTTTGAAGGCCGTAACTTGCATTCCTTGCCTGGATGCAGTCCTTGTGTACTTATGGACACATACGTGCCAAATCCTGACAGGGACAGATGACAGGAATATAGTATGCTAATTAGCAAGGCCAGCAGACAGTACACTCTCAACTATACAGATGTCTGTCTCAAGCACAGGGCTCATGTGGTCACCCCAAAAGTCTCCTACTGGCCTGGGAGAAGCAGCAGAAAATGGCCCAACCATGTGGGAACCCTGGAGGAAATTCCTGGCTCCTAGCTTCCGCCGGCCCAGCGCTGGCCATTGCAGTCACCTGCTTCCTCCTTCTATCTGTTACTCTTTCTAAATCAACAAACAAATAAATAGAAGTCTGTTCTTTGTAGCCCACATTGAGCACCTAGAAACTATTCATATAACACTAATTTGAAGCATTGTAAAGGTAAAAGGAAGAAATATAAAAATTAGTTTTGAAAGCATCTTTCTGAACTGCAGTTTTTCCTTCTGTTACAGTGTGAATGGTGGGGAGCAGGGAGAGGGTGGAGAGAGGGAAGGAAAACTGGAAGGACTCAATAGCAGTGCCTGGTTAATGATACTGATCCTGTTTGTTCCTGGAGCTCTCTTTGGTTTATACTAAACAGAAATACTGGTCCAAATAAAGGAGACTTGTCACCTGTCAGGAGGCAGAGGAACCTGTAAACGTTGGTGTGAGGATAAAAGTTGAAATTTTGCAAACATGAAGTCATGCACCTGGCATGAAGCTGGAGGAAGACCTGTTAACATAATTGTGAAGAAAAATGATTGGATAGGGAAGACAAGGAACTCTTGCACAAGCCATTTCACAGACTGTCCCTGACTGACCATTCATCTTCTGCTGTCAAGTTACCAAAAGCTCTACTGGCAAACTCTGAAGACAGATAGTTAAATAAACCTGAGCCTTTTTGGTTTGTAGCCTGGTGAATCAAAGGGTAAGGAGATTTATCTCAGGCCTCTAAGGATCATTGGTAACATAGCTAAGTGGCCCATGATAAAAGCTACAATCAAGGTGATTCATGCAGGAAACCCATTCTGTTGAGACAGAAATGAAAATCCACTTTCAATCACAATCTATTCTGTGTATGGGACAGTTGGAGGGAGCCAGCTCAGTAGATTCCCAGGCACACTGAAGACTGAATACAAATGTTTTTGTAAAGTGGGGGAAATGGGACTCCTTTACAGTGAGAGTGCAGCCTCCAGTGGGGAGAGCAGGGGCTCTGCTGATGGGCTGGGCAGCCCAGGGCTCTGCCAAGCAGGCGTCTGGGACTGTATTCCCGGATGGCAGCCAGCTGGAGATCTATTCAATTACTGCAGCTTCCTTGCCAGGAGGTTTTCACCAGTTCTGTTTATCAAGACATTTGGACCTTGTACAAAAGCCACCTTTGCAAATTGCCATTGGAGGTTGTCTATGTGACTGAGTTAGGGACACTTGCTGCCTATTGGTGTTTGAGCTGTAGTTTCTGTATTTCCTGTACTGCCTGAACAAGATATAAACCGCATGCTTGCCCTTCTTTCTTGCCCCAAAGATGTAATATACTAGGGATTGATGTATGTATACAAGCAGCACATTGAGTATGGCTCAAGGGTCCATTACTTTGCACATGGCCTATTTTTTTGTGACACTGAAGTCCTTTTAGCACCTAGCCCTTCTTCCAGCTATTCTCCTCTATTCTCTATCAGTCCGTACTCTATAAACCGAAGGTTGAGCTCTGGGCCCGGGTAATGGTCAAGTAAAATGCTTTCTAAGCTCAAATCCTCATACCTTAATGCTTTCCAGTGAGAAAGGGGCAGATATTACATCAAAATATTTGAAATTTTATGATAAATTTTTAAAAGAGCTTTTGAAACCTCTGGTTTGATTTTTCCATCTCCATTGGTTAGTGTTTTTTTGTGGTAACCCATCCATAAGTAATGTTGCAACTTAAAATTCAGTCATTCAAGTATAAAGAATTATCTGGAATGCCGAAAGAAGCAGGCTGGTTGGCAACCCGGAAGTGTGAAACGAAGTCCATCCATTATTTCCACACAAACCACCATGGCAGTCCCTATAAATCATGGATCCTCATCTGTTGTCTTTAGGGGGCGATGGCAGAGGTCATTCTGAGCCAAAGGGGAGTCGAAGCAGCTCAGCCACCACTGTGATAAAGGTAGGAATTCCAGACACAATGAGTTCAACACAAAACCTCATCAAAGTAAAATCCCTACCCTGAGAATAAGCAGTCAGTTAATTTATTATATTTTTATGAGCAGTGTTTATGTCCTTTAAGGCAATGGTGGATTGTCTTGTCTATTGACAAAACATTTGAAAACTAGATTTATATAAAAATCATTGGCTTTCTTCAAAAATAACTCATGCCTATTCTTATCTGTGTAAGGAGTGCCCTGAAAGCACCAGCCATAAAGAAAGCTTGTTTTATGCAAAAATCAATCTCATAGATTGTAGACCATACACTAAATTTGTCCAATCACACAAATTGTTGTTAACTATGAACTTCGAATACATCCATCCACCAGGAGTCTACTGGATTTTTCCTTACAAAACCTGTTTCTCATGGCAACACAGTTTTTGTTTTACTCTTTTCATCTTTTAAAGACTAAGGGAAAAGATACTTCCCTGGTCATTGACTACTACTCATCAAATGATACGGGCACGATTAATTTAATGAAGAAAGTTTCTGTTTAGAAAGGGGGGAAAAGGAGGAGAGCTCCATGAGCCTGGCTGATGTTTTCCATGTTAGAGAAGCAGCTGGAAATTGGGGTGACAGTTTTGAAAGATGTATGATAAGAAAAAAGGTCAGTGAAATTGAAATGGTGGGTAGAAATGTGGAAAAGGCCAGCATCATACGGCAAAACTGAATCATCTCGTGTGTGTCAAGCCTTTCAGGAACTTCTTTCTTTTGCTTCAAACAATCTGCTGTTCTCTGGTGACTAACTGTCCTGTGAACAGCATAGATGATTTGCCCTTTGTTCTGCTACCTGAATCAACCCTACTGGCAATTCGGAAGTTTCAATAAGAGATGCTCTCAGTAGACTCAAGTTAAATTGTGAGTTTGTGTCTTTTGCATATAATGACATGTAGGAGTGTTTTGCTTTTTGTTTTTGAGCAAATGTTTCTTTTCAAACTGCCTTAAAAGCAGTGTGTATATCAATTAAACCAATAAACATTATAGCTTGGAAAATTCCTTTGGCACAGACTGGAACGTTTTGCCAGAAAGCTGAACCAAATAACACATGACAGCAAGGCAAAATATTTTATAGATAAAATGACATTTTATAATAATGGAATAATGAATGCAGAAGAGAAGAATGAAGCAAGACAGAAATGCCATCAACCATCCCCTGGAGACTAAACAAGAGTGAATCCCAAGTAGAGTTTGCCTTTTTTTATCTTATTAACGTCTATTCCTATGATGGAAGTGCTATTAGACTTGTAGGTCTCCATTGTTTCTGACCACATCATCACGTATCTCCAGTCAATTGTCTATTAGATCAAGCATTTGCCTAGGTAATGTGCCAAGTAAATGAATATAGAAAGGATCTAAGAGAAAAGTCACAGATCACTTGTCAACGTTTCAGTAGGGAACCAGATCAAGCAATGTTTTAAATCGTGCTGATGAATGCAGCCCAAGCTAAAGCATACCTACAACTTGACATCAAGTCAACTTATTAATGGATTGGTAAAAGCCAAGTAGGTTTACTTGCCTACCTCCATCTTCCACCCCTCTTCCAATTAAAGTTGATTTGGGTCAGTTTCAGAATATCAGCAAGGGTCTATCAACTATTAGCTTGTTCCACAGTTGTAAAAAAAAAAAAAAAAAGAGAGAGAGAGACTGATATTTAACTCTAGGAAAAGAGCAATAGTTAAGTTAAAATGGTTTTGGATTAAGATTAAAGAGAGGTTTGCAAGATGATATTTGATAGCAGCATCCTTCACAGAGCTAAGAGACACATCTTCACCTTTAGACAAGTCCTGGTCTACTAGGTTTAGATTCCTACTGGCCTCCTGGCTAGGAAAGGTGCAGCAGTCCTTATTTGCATCCCACAAAAAATGGACATTCCTATGAAAGGATAACCGTGATTTGGCACAGAAGAAATACACCAAAGCAACAAATAACTCATGGCCATCAAGTTGATATACTAAAAATCATTCAGATCATATATTTATTAATTGCATCACCTATTCAGATGAAATTTACCATTTTATCCAGGGTGTTGTATAGGAGATGCTGTAAGGGCATCAGCAATGATCCAAACACCTCTTCCCAGGATGTTCTGTTTCATTAGTTCTCATATGGATACTAGAAGTGCATCATTTTTTTCTAAACTGCTGAGATGATGTAAAAGATCAAAAAAATTGGACTGCATTGCACTGAAATGGTGACTCTTGATCACTGGGTGGCCTGACAGATTCAAAAGGGAGTAGCCAGTGGGAGTAAGAGTTAATGCATAGAATTGGTGATAATCCCATCCAGGCTCTACCCCTGCAAAGCAGCTTCTGCTGGGTTTGTGATTGAGGGAAAATTCTCAGTACAATGATTCAAAGACCGTGTTACAGTTTAGAAGTTGTGTAACTGTGAGCAGGTCACAAAATATTTCGTAGGGCTAATTAGACCCTCCTTGCAGAATCGTTACATGCAGAGTGAGTGTTTGATGCAGGGATTGAGTCCCTGTTTACGGTGCTTATATCCTTTATCAGAGTAACTGATTCAAGTCCCAGAACCTCTGCTTCTGATCCAACTTCTTACAAAGTCCCTGGGAGACAGCAGTGGATTGCTCAAGTCCTAGGGTTCTTACTACCCATGTGGGGGATTCAAATTGAGTCTGGGCTCCTGGATTTGGCCTGGCAAGGCTGGCATTTGTAAAGTGAAGCAGACGCTACTAGACCTCTCTGTCAGCTTCTGCCTTTAAACTAAAGAGAAACAAATCTTTTTATTTTAATTTGCTTACTTGAAAGTCAAAATTAAATAGAAAGAGGGAGAGAGAGAGAGAGAGAGAGAGAGAGAGAGAGAGAAAGAGAGAGAGAGAGAAAGAGAGAGAGAGAGATCTTCCATCTGCTGTTTCACTCCCCAAAGGCAGCAACAGTCAGAACTGGACTGTCCAAAGTCAGAAGCCAAGAGCTTCTTCTGGGTCTTCCATGTGGATGCAGGGGCCCAAATACTTGGATCATCATCCACTGCTTTTCCATGCCATTAGCAGGGAGCTAAGTTGGAAATGGAGCAGCCAAGACTCAAAGCAGAGCCAATATAGGATGCTGGCACCATAGGCAGTGGCTGTACCTGCTTTGCCACAGTGTGAACCTCTGAGTAAATACATTCATGAAGAGAATCTTTAAGTGCTCTAAATAAGGCCTGGTCCATCATAACTACAGCAATAGATTTGTTGCTATTCTCTCTCTGTCTCTCACTTGAAATTCCCTTCTGTCACTGTGAAATCAATTTAAAAACTGCTCATGTTCCCCACTACCCCAGCTCAGCCCTGCCCCACCCACATACACCAGGAAGGCATCTCTTCAGTCCCTGAGCTCCACCACCCCACAACTACCCCACCACCGCATCAATGCCTGTTGCTCTATTCCCTCCCCTGCACTCCTCAGGACCTTATCATTAGTATCATACACACCGATCCTTCCCTGGAGAACACAGCTTTGGTTTCTCTGCTAGATTTTTCTTGGACTGCCAGACAATATTGTCCTCCATAAAGGTGCAAGGGAGTGATGTGTTGGATCATCAAATGTGCCTTTTAGACCACTGTCACAAAAGACACCTTAAAAAAAAAAGCCCTCCCTTTCCTGGTGGGCACATCACGCAGCCACAGGCTCTGGTTGGCATTAGTATTCTGAAATAATCATCAGAATGCCACTCTCTTACTACCCTCACTCACTCTGTTGGAGAAAAAAATGCAAAACCTGCATTTTTAGAGTGAATCAAATCTCGCTCTATGCACAGAGTGAATGCAGGGTCTGTGTTTAGAATCCTAATGTGATAATTATGCATTATGCTTACTCTGTGGCTAAATGTTGCATTTTTATTCAAAAACACAAAGGAATGGCTAAACACTCTTGCCCTTCCTTTTCATTGTCAGGTTTTCCTTATTATCCAAATTTCCCTCATGTTGAAGTGTTCTTGTAAAAATAACTGTGGAACCTCGAAAGTGGAGCTGACTTGCAAGGGGTGTGACAAGAGGAGGTTACTCCCAGAGCCGCCTGTGCCAGCAAACACGGGAGTGCATTGGTAAGCAGTGGCGCTGTGTGTGTGAGTGTATGCGCGTGTGTGGAGGAGGCACATTTTTTTATATAAATAGGGAACAAAAGCTGGTTATGTAAGCAACACCCCTTAAAACAGCTTATATGGCAAGAATGGAAACAAGGTATGAATATTCATAAGTAAAACAGAAGAAGTGCTCATTTGCAAGGAAGCAGAGATGAAATATTGAATATTATTTGACCATGGAAGGCTCCAGGATGTATTATATGTGTGAATTGCATAAAATAGGGACTTACAAATGTGAAATTAATTAACCTTATTGTGTAAAGTCTCCCCCTCTTCAACACACCA
The DNA here is from genome assembly GCF_030435755.1 of Ochotona princeps. Taxonomy (NCBI): domain Eukaryota; kingdom Metazoa; phylum Chordata; class Mammalia; order Lagomorpha; family Ochotonidae; genus Ochotona; species Ochotona princeps. Next base: position 20,194,634 of record NC_080851.1, read on the forward strand.
ATGACCAGTTTATTAATATTTTTGCATGTTATTTAGCCAGTTTGAGATTAATTCTATCATCTCTCAAGATCTAAAAATGAAAAGTGAAAGAACAAAAATTGGATTCATTTATAGAAATTTTGTCCAGATTAATCAAAGGCCTGAATGTGAGAAGCAAAACTATGAAATTTTCATGAGAAAACCTCAGAGTAAATCTCTTTGGCTTAGAACTTGACAATGAATTATTTCTAAATAATGCCCAAAAATAAGCAACATAAAAGTACATAGGTAAGTGGGCCTTCATCAAAGTTAAACATTTTTGTATTTAAAAAGAGACCATCAAGCAACTCAGACAACATACAGAATAAGAGAAAATATTTGGGACCCAATACAATCCTCCATCTAGAATATGTTAAGAAAACCTACAACTCAGGGACAGGGGATAAATAACCCAATTTAAACATGAACAAGGCATCTTAATAGAAAATTCTTCAAAGAAGACAGATGTCCAATAAAAACATGAAAAGATGCTTAAAGCTGGGCTAGTGTCATGGCACAGTGGTTAAGCTGCCACCTGTGAATCCAGTATTCCATGTGCTAACAGTGGGAGTCCCAGCTGCTCCACTTCCTATCCAACTTCCTGGTAATGTGCCTGGGAAGGAAATGAAATGAACACATCAAATTAAGCCCACATCCCTACCTCAAATCCATCCTAATTCTCGTTCACTGTAAAATGACATTTTAATTGTGGGTCTTTGGTATCTGACATATTTTTTCTTGGAAAAAAGTTTTGTGCATTTTTTTAAAGATTTATTTATTTTTATTTGAAAATCAGATATACAGAGAGGAGGAGAGACAAAGATCTGCCATCGGCTGATTCACTCCCCCAGTGACTGCAACAACCACTGATGAGCAGATCTAAAACCAGGAGCCAGAAGCTTTTTCTGGGTCTCCCTCGGAGGTGCAGAGTCCCAAGGCTTTAGGCCATCCTCAACTGCTTTCCCAGGCCACAAGCAAGGAACTGGATGGGAAGCTGGGCTGCCAGGACATAAACCAGTGCCAATATAGGATCATGGTGCATGCAAGGTGAGGACTTTAGCCACTAGGCTACCGCGCCTAGGGCCAAGTTTTATAAATTTAAGGAATGCAACCTGAGTCTGAAAATAAGCATAGACCTAAGAAACCATCATTACAATTGATGGTTTAGCATATCCATCATGTCCAAAATGCCGTCTGGCTCTATTTCTGTTTGTTTATTCATCTCCACCAGAGCTCAACAGAAGGGATAGTCTCATAGAAAAACTATCCAGTATAATGTGGAATAGCCATGGTGTGTACAGTAGCTCTCCAGCACACAGCTCATAGAGAATGTTGCGATTCTCTGCATTTGCCTTGGAACTTAGATGCTTCAGAGTGTAGTGGGTGCCAAGTGGCATGCTGTGAGATAAAATCTGTCGCAGTCATCAGTCTCTTTGGGAGTTTAAATGGATGGTGCTTTCCGCCTCCACATGAAGCCAACAAGACAGGTCTTCAGTGATCTTCCAGAATTTGATTAGGCAATCAGCAGCTCTTGAGAATGAGATCGAATGGCCTCATTGTAGCAGTGAGATCAGGCATAGTCAGGGCAAAGACTGAACAGCTTTCAGCGTGTTCAGTGTCTAGACAATTAGAGCAGAATGGACCCGTAAACCCAGTTGTTTTCTAACTGTTCCCTGCAGGGATTCCAATGGAGAGGGCAGGCCCAGTGAGACCCACCCCCCTTCTTCCACCTTTACGGGATCCAGAAAGCCCTGTTTCTACTGTAAATACAGTTTCTGCTTACAGCAGCAACTCCAGAGCTACAAAAGGTGGTACAACCTGGGCATCCAGATCCTATGAACTGCTAGTTAGTTTGTTTGTTTACACCTTTGTATTTATTTGAGAGTCAGAGTGAGAGAAGAAGACAGTGATCCCCCAAATGCTGGTTTGCTGTCCAAATGTCCACACATCCAGCGTTGGGCCAAACTGAGACCAGGAGCTAGGATACCAGACCTAGAGAAGATCTTGCTCCGTCTCTCCTTCTATCTGTAAAGAAAGGGGAGGGGGAAGATTTTCTGGATGTTAAAAAAAAAAAAAGCTGTTTTGCATCAAGTCAGAGACAAAGCTGAAGTTTCATTCCGTGGCATTAGATAATGAGGTTTTGAACATCAAATGCATTTCACTGCTTGCTGAAGATATCAACCATCCCTAGTTTTCTGTAGCTTCCAGTGAACCATATTTGGTCTTGGCCTAGCCCAGTTGCCCACTGAGACACCCCCAGATCTCAGAGAACAATGAACCCTCAGTCGACTCACCCACTTTTAGAGCCTTAGAGCAGCTGCAGTAACTCCTTAGCGAAGTTCAGTGTTTCCAGAACCAAAGCCAGATTTGGTGGAACCAAAGCCATCGGATATACAAAGAGGAGGAGAGACAGAGAGGAAGGTGGTTTTTTTTTTTTTCAATTTTAGTTCTTTTTATTATCATCGTTTTATGATACAGTTCAATAGGTTCTGGAAATCCCCCTCACCGAGTTCCCCTATATCATTACTACAGTATAGTTATTCCTACACAGTCATATGTCCATCATTGTGGGCATGGACAATGGCAGAGTCCAGCATCCTATTGTCAAGATACAGTAAACAGTTTAATTGGGAGTCCATCATTGATCTGGAAGTAGAGATGCATACTGCATTGCATCCCCACATGTGGACATGATAGTATCCATTACACAGTTACTATACATGCCCTTAAATGAAAAGCCACAATACAAAATCAACAACAGGAAGAGGAGAGACAGAGAGGAGATCTTCCACCCACTGTTTCACTTCCCAAATGGCCACAATGGCTGGAGCTGGGCCGGTCTGGAGCCAGGAGCCAGGAGCCTCTTCCAGGTCTCCCATGTGGGTATAGGGTCCCAAGGCCTTACCAGGCCACAAGCAAGGAGCTGGACAGGAAACAGGGCTGCTGAGAGTAGAACTGGTGCCCATATGGGATCCCAGGAGTGTGCGAAGCGAGGAGTTTAGCCCCTAGGCTACCACACTGGGTCCCAAAAGCGACATTTTGTGATTGAGAAAGCCACCACCCTCCCACTCTGCCTCAGGGACCCGAGTCCCTGTTAGCCATACCTGGACAAGTGTGCCCCTACCTTGTGCATTCTGAGTGCCTGACACCCAAAAAGAACTAATTTTTTCAGGTAGCAAATTTTCATTTTTGTATGTTTGGATGGTGCCCTTGCCAATAGGTGGTGATGATGATTTTAAGTTGTATTAATGAGAACTCTTTCATTCACTGATAGTACCTAAAATAATGACTGGCACATAGGTAGCCATCAATTAATATTCAGTGTTTAAATGTGTGTCATTTTTAAAAAACAAATCAATAGGTCCACAACTAGTTTCTAATCATACTTACCTTAATTTCTGAAAAAATTTATGAACATATTTTTAATAACTGCCAAATAGTTTCATGCAAAATATTATCTTGAAACATCAATAATTTGCAGGAAGAGAAGCTAAGGCTTGTTAAGGGAAGGAGCAGTCCATTTAATAGGCAAAAAGCAGCGACTGCCCATGATTCTTGGTGACCTTTGGGTTTCTCCTAACCACAGTGTGCACTAACAAGCTGGCTGATTTGCCAGCAGAGCCAGGCTGCTGTCATCGCTGCACATACCACAAGCAGGGAGAATAATTACTTCTTAAAGCAATACACTAATTGAAGCACTGGGAAAATTCAGTCTGGAAAAAAATAAAATCAAGGCATAAGAAACAGTGTTCAATGTCAGGTTAGAAGTTAGACATGAAAATTGGGTAAACAGAGCGGAGTGTATGGAAAGAAGGTCCTTGACACCTGGAGACCGAGCAGTCCTGCCTGCGACGTGGCCAACATACCCCCATCCTCCTGGGAGTGAGGACAACTACTCCAGCTCTCACCTTCGCCTGTTACCATCTAACCAGGCACCATGGAGAATACACACTAGCCTCTTGGCTGATTCTAGAGGAAGAAATATTGTAAACGTTAGTATTGCTATGGTCTGTTCATGCCATGGTGTCCCCCAAGTCCTTCTTGTTGGAATTGAATCATTTTGAGGTCTTAATGGAGTAGAAACTTGATTCTACTATACTGCTTAGAAGTAGCACCTGCAGAAAGTGGTTAGGGTTAGATAAAATCAGTAAGATGAAACCCCCAACACTGAATTTTGGTGACTTTTTAAGAATGGAAGAGACCAGACCTGATGCTATGGTTCAATTGACTAATCCTCTGCCTTTAAATGCCGGCCTGCAGATTAAAATTTTTAAAATTCCCCCCACTTAAAGACACTTGCATGAGTTTAGTATACAGAATTCCATTTGGCAACTTAAAAAAAAAGATTTATTTATTTTTAATGGAAAGTCAGATAAACAAAGAGAAGAGACAGAGAGGAAGATCTTCCATCCGTTGATTCACTCCCCAAGTGGCGGCAATGGCCAGAGCTGAGCCGGTCCAAAGTCAGAAACCAGGAGCTTCTTCCAGGTCTCCCAAGCACATGCAGAGTCCTAAGGCTTTGGGCTGTCCTCGACTGCCTCCCCAGGCTACAAGCAGGAAAGTGGATGGGAAGCACGGCCAAAGGAAATTGAACAAGCGCCCATATGGGATCCTGACACATGCAAGGTGAGAACTTTAGCCAATAGCCTACTACTTATTTTTTTTAAGACAATTTGTTTTTCTTCTTCCTGTATCTGTGGGAGGGAAGGATACAATGGAAGAGACCACACCAGTCTCCCAACCACTTCAGTACCCAATGTCATCCCAGGGTTCCCATTGTGGAGCATGTTTTTAGGGTTCTACTCTCAAGTGGTTTTAAGCAGTGCTTTTTTTTTTTTTTTTTTTATTACAAAGTCAGATATACTGAGAGGAGAAGAGATAGAGAGGAAGTGGAGCTGCCGGGATCAGAACCAGCAGCCATATGGGATCAAGGCGAAGACCTTAGCCACTAGGCCACGCTGCCGAGCCCCTCAAGTGGTTTCAATAGTTCCAAGATGCTGTTGATATCGCCACTCCAAGGATGTGGAAATCCTTCCAAGGTCAATTGGCTGGCATAGTCCATTTCAGAGTCTCCATTTGCCTAGAAGTTTACCGTCAAGCTTCACTGGGGTGGTTAATCAATTTTTTCTGCCCTCCTTCCTATGCAAACTAATAAGTGCTGTAGCTCAGCCCAACCCCGCCCACCACATGCTCGGCCCTCACATATACACCATGAGGAGCTGCAGCCCAGTCAGAGCGACTCCCAGTAATCCCCACTGGATCAACCCCAGCTCTGGTTTCTGTGCCTGCCAGCATATGCAGTGGACTGGTCCAGTCTGCCCCACACCCCATTCAGATCGTGTATGCATCATTGGGCATTGAAGTCTAACTCAACCCAACTGACTCCATCCTCCAGCCCACATTCATGCCAGTGGATACCACTACCTGTTCATCCAGGCCCACCCACAGTCCTGGTTGTCATCATACTCACCAGTGCGAGTTGCAGCCCATTACAGAGGTGCCCACAGTTTCCCTATTGGACCTGCTCCCTGCCTTGGATATTGCACCCTCCAGATGGTTCTGCAGTCTAGCTCAACAGGACTTGTCCCCAGTCCCAGCACTTTCCAGCTGATGCTGTGGCAAAGCCCAATCAACCTGTCCTTACTCTGGCTCATGCATGCACGAGTGGATACAGTCGGTTAGCCCAGCCTGACCTTCCCCCACCCAGTTCACATGCAGGCCAACAGGTGTTGTAGCCCTGCCCAGCCTGGTATGCCCCCTGTTACAGCTCTCATGCTCACCAGTAGGAGCAGTGGCCCAGCAGGAGAGTCCTCACTACTCCCCTAACAAGCTCACCACCTTCCCTAAATCGTCACCCCCCCTCCACCAGTCACACATGTGTGTTGGTGGGTGCTGTGTGTCATTCTGGTGTGGCCCATCTAATTTCATTTTCCAGTGAATATTGTAGCCTGGTCCAATCCAGTCTGTTCCCTTTTCAGCTCATGCTGACAGGAGCTGCCACCCAACCCAGTGTATTCAGCCCCCAATCCCCCACTCAGTAGACTGGCTGATGCTGCAGCCAGACCCAGCCAGTCCTGCACCACCATCGTGGTTCTCAGATCTGCCAGTGAGTGTTATGAACTGGCCCAGTCTAGCCTGCTCCCAGACCTGAGCCACACGTATACTGGCAAGTATGGTAACCTGGTCTGGTCTGAGCTCCTTGCCTTGGTTCTTGTGCTCATCTGCAGGGACGGCACCCTGACAAAGGAGCTCCCTAAGCTCCTCTATTGGGTTTCCTCTCAGTGACAGATCTTGCACACACCAGTGGATCCTTGGCCCTCCTGTCCTGACAGGAACAAGGCAGGTCTTGCCCGACTGGCCCACACCTAATCTGGTTCTTACTGCTGGCTGTTTTAGCCCAGCAACACCTAGACCATGCCCTGATGCAACTCTCACATGGCTCAGTTAGGGCTGAAACTGAGCCCAGCCTGTCCTACATCCACTCTGGCTCTCACAAGCACCCCACTTTGGCGACTTCTAACATAGCGAGCAACTCTAGTTACTTGAAACCCAAACTACCTGTAAACTCCAAAATGCAAAGAAGGGACTGAACCAACTTCCTGCAGGCCTGGAGACTCTGGGTCCTGATTACTGAGCCCCAAGTCATAAGCTCAGCTTCTGAGTTTGAACTTGTCACAGGATACCTTAGGCTTTTAAGGAAGTTTTTGTTTCAGCGAATAGTGCAGATTCAAACCTGGGTGTCAGAGTAGAAGCTCTCATCACTTACAGTTCAGAGCCTTAGAAAAATGAGCCTGCAGGGAATTATTTTTATGGAGGGAATAAAGATTCAGGTTATTGGCCCCTTACTTCCAAAAATAAAATACAGATGCAAAATGTGAGTGGAAAGAGGCGTATTCAACCACATCAAAAACTAACATTTTCTGTTTTTTATTACGAAAGGCTGGAAAGAATTTTAGTATCGAATTAATGGGATTGGAGGACACAATTGGTGTCTCACCCAGTGGATGAAAGTTGGCTATTGCATGAGAAAAGATTACCTTCGTCGTCAACCATGTATGTGTTGATTGACAAACCCTGCTATGGGTGATTACACAGGATCTTTCTTCCCCTTGTGTGGAGAGGCAAACCAAACAATCCTAGAAGTGAAATATGACCTTTGAGAAAAGCTATGAACACACTGTGAATGTACTATCCACATCAATGAGGTAAAGGAAGATGAAGCGAGAAAAACAGAGAAGAGTCTAAGATGAAAACAGTTATGGTTTGTCAAAGAAGGCATTCGAGGAAACTGAAAATGCAGTAACAGAAGCCAAGGTTATAAAAATTATGAAAAAAAAAAAAGCAAAATAGGCAACTCAAAAAATCAAATAAGTGATTGAGGGGCAAGATTAAGGAACTCTGGGCCAGCCTTGTGGCCTATCAGATAAGGCTACTGCCTGCGATGCAAGAATGCCATATGGATGTGGGTTTCTGTCCTGGCTTCTCCTCTTCTATCCAGCTCTTCACTGACAGCCTGGGAAGGCCGCAGAAGAAGGCCCAAGTGCTTGGGCCCCTGCACTCCTGTGAGAGACCCAGAAGAAGCTCCTGCCTTCAGCCTGGCCCGTCGCTGGTCATTGTCACCATCTAGGGAATGAATAGCAGTTGGAAGATTTTTCTCTGCCTTTCCTTTGCTCTTGCTCTAACTCTGTCTTCAAAATCAATCAATTCATAGATCTTTTAAAATTTTAAGAAACTTTCAGAAATGAAAAGAAAGAGAATAAAGGGATGTCAAATGAAACACAGTGATCACATTTACGACTGCTGACTACTCGGTGAGCCTGATGAAGAACATGGAATGATGGAACAAAAGTCAAGTACCAGACAAAAAATAGGCTGCTTTTATAGATTAAAAAAAGTACAGGGGGAATTCAAGTCAATAAATTCTATCACAATCCTAGGAAAATTGTATTGCATTCTGTCAAGCAGTTGATTTATGGGAGTTGCAAAGCTGCAAAGTAGGGTATGTGCAAACAACATGGAAAAACTAGGTATTCAGCTTAACGGTGAAGTCACACTGGTCCTGCCTCAGAGGACCACTGTTTGATTCCTGGCACCAGTACCTTATTGCTGCTGCTTCCTCCTATGGCAGACCCTGAAACACAGCAGTGATGGCTGAAATAATGGGGTTCTCGCCACTCATTTGGGAAACCTAGGTTGTACTCTCAGCTCCAAGCTTCCCCCCATCCCCAGCCTTTGGCAGGCATTCGCCAGCTCTTTCTGTTTCTCTCCCTTTCAAAATAATAACAATGAAATTTTTATTTCACATTTACTTAAAACATCAAGAAGGGCTCATTCTTTTTCTCTGTGAAATTTAATGCTAATGACAAAATACTGGCAGCTGTTTGAAGAAGAATGGTGTGACATCTGAATTTTGCCATATGCAAGATGGCTCTTTGACAAGTGTGAGGTCAGCATAAAAATTAGTCACTGGCTTGTAAGGATTTGGAAATCATTTTATTTTTCAACTTATTTTTTAAAAGATTTATTTATTTTTATTGGAAAGGCAGATATATAGAGAGGAGGAGAGACAGAAAAGAAGATATTCCATCTGATAGTTCACTTCCCAAATGACCGCAATGGCCGGAGCTGAGCTGATCTGAAGCCAGGGGTCTCCCATGTAAGTACAGGGTTCCCAAGCTCTGGGCCATCCCCAATTGCTTTCCCAGGCCACAATCAAGGAGCTGGATGGGAAGCAGGGCCACTAGGCCATCGCACTGGGCCCAGTTCACCACTTATTTTAAAAGGTGTGGTCCCTCTGAATGCGAAAGATACTACAACTAAAAATTCAGACTGCAAGGCCCAGCGCGAAGGCCTAGTGGCTAAAGTCTTCCCCTTGTGTACACCAAGATCCCATATGGACACTGATTCTAACCTCAGCAGTCCTGCTTCCCATCCAGCTCCCTGTTTGTGGCTTGGGAAAGCAGTCAAAGACGGCCCAAGGCCTTGGGATCCCTGTACTCTCATGGGAGACCTGAAGGAAGCTCCTGGTTCCTGGCTTTGGATCAGTGCAGCTCTGGCAGTTAAGCCACTTGGGGAGTAAATCAACAAACAGAAGATTTTCCTCTCTGTCTCTCCTCCTCTCTGTGTATCTGACTTTCAAATAAAAATGAATAAATCTTTAAAAAAAATTCAGAGTGCAGATTTTATGGTGTCAAAAAGGCAGTAACAATTGGCAACAGTGAGTTAGCAGTTGAAAATTTATGTCCAGCATCAAAAAGCAAATCTAAACGAAAAATGTTAATGGGAAGACACATATATACTACAAATGAAAACAACTTAGTTACCAAAATCTTAATAAAAAAACTCAAAATTATGTTACAAAACATAAAGTAACTATGATAGAAAACAAGTCTTTACACTTTACATTTTATATAAGCAGGACTCAATTGTTTTAATTCTGTATCTTGATGTAAGATTGAAGTTTTTTAATGTTTAATCAATAGTAAAATATACACTATGATCTTGAAATCAGTGAAAATAGATACAAATATGTCATAATGTTATTCTACTTTAGCTTCTAAAATGTCAGTGAAAAATCTGTAAAATGTGATGTGTGAATATTTAACTTAAATTAATATTTTCTAAAATGAGCATACTAATATAAAAATACAAAAATAATTCTGTAAGATACCTCTTACACGTGAAAGAAAATAAGTACATTGATAGTTTCCATCCAAATCACAGTGGCCAATGTGTACACACTGAACTTCCCCATCAGGGCAGCCCTCCTAGGTACAGACTCATTGAGCATCTCACAAGAAAATAAGCTTTGCACAAATTTCCAGTTAGAGGATTTCAAAACATAATATGCATTTTCTTAAACACTTACTACCCATTTACGGAAATTATATGGAGATTTCTTTTCTTTTTTAATTATGAAAAAGCAATTATTCAGCTACTTGCATCCTTTATTAAACTGTGAACTCCACAAAGCCCCAAGATTATTTCTTTTTTCATTTTTGTTGCCTAGCCCAGAGCCTAGGTGTTTTGTTGCAATGAGATGAAATGAATTGATATAAATTAAATAACATTGTCAAAAAATTTTTTTGCTGTTACTCAAAAGGCAACAAACTCATACTCTTGGGTGTCTTTAGTTGCAACTCAAGCTACCCTTCCCTCATATTTTTAAGTTAACTCACACCTGCAAAACCCAGGTGGTGTTTGTTACTATATATGCTTTTAATTACCAGTAGCTTAAATGAGCCAGAGTTGTGAAGTTGCATTTTCTCCTTAAATTTAAAATGTTTTCATCCAATTTTATTTAATCCCTGACTTTTACCCCTAAATTTTATGGATCTGCCTTAATTTAGCTTTCTTGGACAAGTGGTTTAGACTGAGGATTTGAATACAGTGCACTTGTCACACCTGTAGGCCTTTGTTCATGCTGTTTGCTTGGCCCTAGCGCCCTTGCTTCTTGCATGCTTGTATTCACCATGATGCAGATGTTACCTCCTTTACCTATGGCTTCTCATGGCCTGTTTCTCCACAACAAAACTCATGAAATAGCTCAGCACCTGCAGCTCCTTCATACCCAGGCCCCTTTCCTAGAACATGATGCTGTGCATGAATCTGACAAACCAGTAGTTACTGAGAGATGACTGGGTGCCACACCTGCTACCAGAGTCCCAGGATATAGTAATGAGAACATAAACATGCTACTATGGAGTGTCTGAGCTTGTTCAATAAATAATATTGACAGATCTATGATCACGACAAATGGGATCCGAGGATCTACTTTAGGCAACGTGATCAAAGCAAGCCAACTAGAGGGGAAACTGTCAAGCTCTGAAGCACAAGAAGGAAACAGCCGTAGGAAGAGGCAAGTAAGTGAATTCTAAGCCCAGAGAAAAGGATGTGCCAAGACCTGGAGGAAGGCACAAGCTGTCTCTGTTCAAGGAAGCCAAAAGTTCAGTGTGGTTGGACCAAAAAGTCACGGCCATGAGCATGATTCAGGGAGCCAGGAGCTGTGCCAGGTCAGCCAGATGAGGGATAGAGATACTGATTGGAGTTAAGTTTTGTAGAAGGCGGGATCCATGGGCCATGAGTTTTCATTCCTGAGTTTTAAGTAGAAAGTGATATTACCTTATTTACATATTTCTCCTTTTAAAGTATTAGAGTGGGAGGTGATTAGTACAAGACACATGTTGATATTATTTACTGAGATAGGGAAGAAAGTGGGGCTTGGAGCTTGTGGAAGGTTGAGTTTCAGACATTGTATGCTTCATAGTGAAGTATCAAGTGGAAAGGTGACTCTATGAGTTTATACTCCATGGGAATTAGCTGGCTATGGATTGAATTTGGGAGACAGTCAGTTGTCCCTGGTGTTTAAGTCTTTGGAATAAGAACAGATCACTTTGAAAGGAATGGAATAGGAGGCCAGGCCATGTCCTGAGGCACCCACTTATTTGGAATTCAAATGAAGGGTGGAGAATGAGCCGAGGAACCTGAGAAAGAGGATCCAGTAAGATGTGGGAGTATAACTTGAAGGAAAACAAGAGTATTTCACTAAGAACCACAACTCACAACATGGAATTCTGCCAAGTGAGCCAATAAGGATAAGGATATCCTTCCTAGTGGTTAGATGGCAAGATGTTGATGGTGAGATGAGAACTGAAATCAGGCTGAGAAAATGACAGGGAGTGAAGAAGGAAAGATGTTGTGGGAGCAGATGCTTCAGAGAAGCTTTGCTATAAAGGAGAGAAATCACTTGTTTTTCTTCCCAGTGCAATCAGATGTGCTTTTGAACACACTGTAATAATCCTTTTTCAAGCTCACTTGGAATATTAGGAGAATCAAGTGCCTAAATAGCAATATTTATAATAACTGGTATGAATGTGGGAGAAACCCTCTGTTCATTATGCTGCTTTTCAAAGGTCCCTGTGCTGTCCTATATAGCTGAATTAATAATGACTGAACTTACATGAAAAATACTACATTCCAATTAAAACATATTATCCTATTCAATATTCAAAACTGTCCTGTGAAGCAGAGTCTGATTCTATCATTTTATAGGTGAGGAATCCAAACCTTGGGGCGTTCAGAGATTGAAGTTAGTTCCACTTAGGGTAGGAGCAGGAGAGGGACCCAAATTCTGATTTCAAAACCTGCATTCCCGATTTGGCACAACAGCAGTTGATGATAAGAAAACAGGTGGTAGTGACAATGAATTAAAAATTATCGTTGTCTTTGCCACTGAAAGAAATATGATCTTTCTTAATTCACTAATAATCTTGATAATAAGATCTGTTGAGTCATTTTCAGGAGTAGTTTAGATAATTCTGATGTTAGCAGAGAACAACTGATGAAGACTGTTAAGTGTGATTCATTTTGATCTTCTGATGCAAGTAGGAAAGGAACCTAGAAATGCCATCAACGTTCCGCTAAATATGGAGCATTCAAGACGAAATGTTCTAAATAAGGTGCCTGGCAATATGCTTAAGATATTCATAAAGGAAGTATCTGAGTATAAGTGTTCTATTTAGATTGCAAGCATGGAAGTACATTCTTTATTTACTGGATTTATGAAAATGTATGCTATGCTTGAATGTGAAATGTTCCCAAAGGCCTGTGTGTTTGAGGATATGGTCCCCAGAGCAATGCATTGGGTTAGGTGGTGAAGTTTTAGAAGCCCACCTAGGACAAAGGCCTTAAGAAACAGGTGGTAGGCACTCACATGGTTATTCTCATCAGGGGCTTGTTATAAAAGTCAGAGTGTGAGCTGTTTTTCTCTGTCTTGGTTTCCTGGTTCTTTGTCTGCCATGGGCTTCTTGCAGAGTCACAGCTTGCACAATGCCACTTGGACTTTGAACCTCTAAAACTACCATGAGCTAAATAAACTCTGTGTGTGTGTGTGTGTGTGTGTGTGTGTGTGTGTATTTCCTAAAACATTTGACACATAGAGAGGGATAGACCGAGCTCTTATCCACTGGTTTACTTTCTAAATTCCTTCAATGGCAAGACCTGAACAAGGCTGAAACTGGAAACAGAATTTAATCCAGGCTTCCACATGGCTGATAGGGCACATCTACATGAGCCAGTACTGCTGCCTCCCAGGGTCAGTGTTAGCAGGAAGCTGGAGGCCGGAGCCAGGGGCAACTATCCAGCCCAGGTAGTCCTCTGTCGGATATAAACATCTTAACCATTAGGCCAAGTGCTTGTCTTTAACCTTCTTGTCTTTGTAAGTGAACTAATAACAAAAAAGCTGACTCATACATTGTGCTTACAATAATAACTTCCAGGTATTTGGGGGAAAAAAATTCTGTTCTCCAAATGTTTGATGAACAGAGGCCTGGATGAAGGTTAGGTCAAGGTGGGAAAACTGAGATTCATCTCTTGGCTAAGATATCAATATATGTGACTGCATCAGGAAAAGACCAAGGAGGGTAGGCAGGCGTTCTGCACATAACGTACAGCCCTCCAAGACAAAAGCCATGTGGTTCTCTGGAATCATTGCTGTCCCACTCATTCCAAGAGCAGCGTCATGCGATTCAACTCCATGAGATTCTGAAGGCAAGAGGTTACACCCCCATCCAGGATCTCATGTTGAGGAGAACCTCTGTGACATGCACAGCATTGCAAGAGGAGCTGTCCAAGTTCTGGAGGAAGGCATGGTCTCCTTGAGAATGTGTTGTCTTTGGTGTGTTTGCCAGTTGTGTCAGGAGTGACAGATATCAACAGATGCTAATGAGAGGATAGAAGAGAAGTGACCTGGCATGGGAAACTTCACGGCAAAGGTGTCATCTGAAGCATTTTTATTTATTTCTGTGATTTTTAAAGGAAATCAGTGCCCATGGATTTAACTATAACGAAGTAAAGCAGACACATATGGTCCATTCAGAGTATGCTTCATTTGTAACACTGAGATAATATGCACAAGCCTCTTGTTTTTCACTCAATGATATGCTGATTTTCATAACACATTGTGTAGTTGCCAAGGTATTTAAAACTTGTTCCTATAAACATGTCATTTTGATGATTGCTACTCTATCATATAGATAAGCGGTAACTTGTTTAAGCATTTTTTCTGTTTTGCCATCTTTCTTTTCACCCCTGAGTATTTCTACATTGCCAGGAGTAAATCAGACTGCTGAGCCAAAGGACATGATCATTTTTTACAGAAAATTTTTATTTATTTATTTATTTATTGAAAGGCAGATAGAGACAGACAGACAGACACACGGAGATCTTCTATCTACTGGTTCATGCCCCCAAAGGCTGTATAAGGCAGGGCTGGATGCATGGGTGCAGGGTCCCAAGGTTTTGGGTCATTTTCTCCTGCTTTCCCAGGCCGCAAACAAACAGCTGGATGGGAAGTGAAGCAGCTGGGATATGAACTGACACTCCTATGGGATCCAGGTGGATGCAAGGCGAGGATTTAACCACTAGGCTACTGCACCAGTCCACCTAAACAGGGTTGTTTGCTATTGTTGAATTTCTGAAGTTCTTTGTAAATCTTGGATACCTGTTCTGTAGTGTTTTAATGATGTGCATGAGTTGGTTGTGTGTCAAAGTAACTCATTATTATACTATAGCAAATATTTTCGTAGTTGTCTCTTACTTGTGGTCTGTCTGCCCAGCATACCTCTGCTTTTTCATCAAGACAACAGAAACAAGGGCACAGGGATCCTGAGCTATCTGACACCTTCAGAGAGGAGGGTGATTGTAGTGGTGGCCCAGTTGCTGGACAGATGTTTGTTACAGTAGCTGCCGATGGCACTGGAAGCAAGGGCTGTAAAGGACCATATGTGATTCATACTGATGAAATAGTGGAGGCTTAAAATCAATAAATAAATAAAACAAAAGTGGCATAATTAGATCCATGTGTAAGGAACAGAGATCTCAGAGTATGGCAGAGGATATTTTTTCTTTGTTTTAAAGGAAGAGAACCAGAGTGAGAGAGATTTAGCCAGGCAACGACCTCCCGTGCATTGGCTTATTCCTTAAATGTCCGCAGCAGCTGTGGCTGGACAGGCCAGAGACAGAAGAATGACAATCTATTCACATCTTCCATTTGAATTACAGAGACATAATTACATGAGCTATCTCCTGTTGTCTCCTAGGGTACACATTAATAAGAAGCCAGAATCGATAGTGGAACTGGGACTTGAACTAGTCACTCAGATATGGGGTGAGCACTGTGCCCAATGCCTTCCCCCTTCTCCCTGCTCTGTCAAACGCTGTTGAAAGCACTGCCTCTGTGGTGTGTTAGTATTAGCTCACATGGCTTTACGTATATATTTAGGTTTAAATATTCAGATTTAAACCAAAATGTAGAATGGAGTATTGTGGACAATTATTTCTCCAAGAAAGAAGTTAAAATAAGTAACGACAGAGTGCAGCTATTAAATTCAAGGAGTTTGGAGAGCTGACTTTAAGGAATACAAACAACTCTATTAACATACATGCCTGTTTGGTGAGCCTGGGAATCATATAGAAAAGTAGGAGAGGAATTGTAAAAAAAAACAAACAACAACAAAAAAACCCAAAACAAACAAACAAAAAAGCCTGCCTGGTCCAATCCTGGGAGATATTAAATGCTATACAGAGTTTGGAATGATTGGTAAACAATGGATAACCTCTAAAATGCTGGATTTGAAGCCACAGCTTATTGAGAACATTAGCCAGAGAATATGTGGTGAAGTTTGTGGAGAAAGAATACACGCAGGAAGACTGGTCATGATTTTATTTTTTTGACGCATTTCCAAGAGAATCTGGTGATACTATATGATACACCCATTTTTTTTAATCAAGCCACTTTACTCCCAGTAATTTATTAAAGAAATAGCAGGAAAATTATCGAAAGATGTATAGAAATAAGTGCAAAGATTGTTATTTATAACAGAGCAAAAATTTAAAGTTACATATTCAAAAAGATAATTCTTTAGATGAGATACTATGAAATGATGGAGTATCATGATGCAAATTTGTATTTTTTCACCTTGAAGTGCTTTCCTGATGCATTCTGATGAAAGCAGAGAGTCAAAAAGCAGGAGATGACGAGTAACTGAACCTTTACACCAATCCTGACATACCATCTTTTCTCGGCAACATTCATAGGGTTATCCTTACAGCAGTTTACTATTAAGCTTTATTTAAAGCTTCATTTCAAAAGTCAACAGGTTCTCTTTCTTTCCTGTAAGAATTTTGGTCAAATAAGACAGGGGCCAGGCCTTATTGATCATAGTTCTCAATCCCAAGTGGCACTTGTAAGTACATGCCTGATGTTGAATTGGTGCCGGTTCAGCATTCCGTAGGTCAATGACAGAGATGCCAATTGTGCTTCCCCTCTGTGACTACAAAGCTCCTTCTCCCAGATGCAAGCACCTGAATTGAAGTGCTCTCCACAGTCCCCTGAAGACAAGCTATAGAGTGCTGGGTGAAGCAGAGCCATCTTCTGTTCTGAACTGGGAGATGGGCTGTCCATCCTGATATGCCACTTGGAAGGTGTGTGAATTTGGCCTCTTAGAAACTGTTTCATGTGTAAATATGGAATGAGAAATGATCTTTTCTGTGGTTGGTGTGGATTGGAACACAACTAAAAGCTCTTTCTGGACTTTATTTTTGCCTTCCCAAATGAGGAAATTTAGGCAAGGAACATCTAGAATAGTTTTTTTTAATGTTAATTAAGAATAACATACCCACAACCCACTGCCTAAAATGATGAAATGCTTTTGATTCGTAATTAGTCTCTTTGGAATAAACTATAGAATTTTCCCCCTGAATATTACAAAACTCTTATTTTCATAAGTGCATGTGCACACTAAAGAGACTATCACCTCAATTATGAGTAATTAATAAAACCTAATTATGTTTTTCATGTAATCTACCCTAAATTCAAATCCATAGTGTAGCTCCCAGAAGAAGGCGGCCAGCCTTCTTTAAGTTCATTTAAAACCTTTTCCTGGGGAGAACAAAATGCTACTTAGTGTTTTTTGCCTTCAAGCAAAACAGAAACAAAAACAAAACCAAGGAGTTCTATGTGTTCTTGCTTTCCTTGTTTCATCCCCAGTACTAGACGCAAGGAGACAAATCTACATATTTGGAAGAAAATAACTACAAAGGTGGTCATGCGGGCAGCTGCTTCATCAACATGAGATTTAATGTTACTCTAAATTTTATCCAAATGTGTAACCAAATATCATCTTTCTCCTACAAGACTTAAAGGCCATTTCAAGTCTGATTAGCAATTAATAATAAAATTATAACATCTTTAACATTGCTTCCATTTAGTTTTCTCTGTCTCTTGCTCATTCTACTTTGAAAATGAAGATAAGGTCATGGCTGGGGGCAAATAACATAGGTTATTGATGAAGAACTGTAAAAATTAATGCTTTGGGGCCCGGCGGTGTGGCCTAGCCTTGAACGCCCCGGGATCCCATATGGGCGCCGGTTCTAATCCCGGCAGCTCCACTTCCCATCCAGCTCCCTGCTTGTGGCCTGGGAAAGCAGTTGAGGACGGCCCAATGCATTGGGACCCTGTACCCGCGTGGGAGACCCGGAAGAGGTTCCTGGTTCCCGGCCTCGGATCGGCGCAGCACCAGCCGTTGCGGCTCACTTGGGGAGTGAATCATCGGACGGAAGATCTTCCTCTCAGTCTCTCCTCCTCTCTCTGTATATCTGACTTTGTAATAAAAATAAAAATAAATCTTTAAAAAAAGTTAATGCTTTGGTCTTGAAAAAATGTGTCATGATACACCTTGGATTGCTGACAGTAATCATCAGTATGAGACCCTATATACTTCCACCTTCAAAAAAACTAACAGGGGCCCGGCAGCGTGGCCTAGCGGCTAAAGTCCTCGCCTTGAAAGCCCCGGGATCCCATATGGGCACGGGTTCTAATCCTGGCAGCTCCACTTCCCATCCAGCTCCCTGCTTGTGGCCTGGGAAAGCAGTTGAGGACGGCCCAAAGCTTTGGGA
Organism: Ochotona princeps; assembly: GCF_030435755.1. NCBI lineage: Eukaryota > Metazoa > Chordata > Mammalia > Lagomorpha > Ochotonidae > Ochotona > Ochotona princeps. The sequence continues at coordinate 20,212,607 of NC_080851.1, forward strand.
CCCTGCACCCGCGTGGGAGACCTGGAAGAGGTTCCAGGTTCCCGGCCTCGGATCGGCGCGCACCCGCCCATTGCGGCTCACTTGGGGAGTGAATCATCGGACGGAAGATCTTCCTCTCTGTCTCTCCTCCTCCTCCTCTCTGTATATCTGGCTGTAATAAAATGAATAAATCTTTAAAAAAAAAAAAACTAACAGAAAGACAAGTATGTTTAAGTCTCTGGGTGTCTGGAGTGGCAAGTCCAAGACCTGAGCTCAGACGTACAGACCCTCTGGGTCGTACGTGATGACCCAGGAGGGACAGTTACAAGACAGGATTGTGATTCTCATAAGGTATGTAAATAGAGTAAAAGATGGAAGAAGGAGAGACACACATACTCAAAGATCTCCTTTCTACTAATTCACTCCCCCATGCAGTGTGGGGATCGCACCAGGTCACAGCTGGGGACCAGGAACTCAGTCCATCCCCGTCTTCAGTGTAGGTGGCAGGAACCCAATTTCTTAAACTGTGACCATTGACTCCCATGTCTGTATTAGTAGGAAACCAGTTAGGAGTAGAGCTGGGAATCGATGTAGGATGTGGGCTTATTAAGGACTGGAGTAAAAACATTTGGCCTCAAATGTTAAACTTTCTATTTTGAGATAATTGTATATTCACTAGCAGCTGTGAAATGTAGTACAAAAATACCTTATTTCCCTAATTACTCCCAGTGGTAAAATGATATTTTATAGAAAAGTATCACAGTGCCCCAGCTGGACTACTGACATTGTTGCTCCACTGGTACAGTCGCCCAGGGACACAAGGATGCCTCCTCATGGTCACTGTGTAGCTTCATCCCTGTTCCCTCTTCATCTCCCCACCCTCATCTCTGACCCCTGGTAAGCACAGACATCTTCTCAGTTTCTATACATTTTTCATTTCCAGATTCTTGCTTATACAAAGTCACAAAGTATGTGAATTTTTTTTCAGGTAGAATTTTAGTTTACTCATCATAATTCCTGGACATTCACCCAAATTATAATAATGACAGCTCATTCCTTTTTATTCCTGAGTAGTATTCCAGTTTGTTCTACTAGACATCCACTAAAAGATAGCATATACTCGTTTTACACTTATATTATTCTGAGTTTTGGCAAGTTGTAACTCTCATGAAATTACTGGCGTAAACAAATAATAGGACATTCATTTAGCCAAGAGAAATTAAAATGTATGTTCATATATAAACAACCAGAAATACTGAAGTAGCTCAATTCACAATACTGAAAAACTGCATAATACTGTATAAACAATACAACTGCCCAACTACTAATGAAATAAATAATGTATCAAATAAATTATGATACATGTGTATAATACAACATTACTAAGCAGTAAAAGGCAGTGAACCCCTCACATATACCACATGAATAAGCCTCAAGAATATCCAACTTAGTGGAAAAAAAGACATAAGACCATACGATCTTTGACTTTATTTACGTTAATTTCTACTGAAGAACAGGAAGTACATTGCTGATTGCCTGGACTAGGTGAGTGCATGGAGGGTGTTTACTGCAATCCACAAAGAATTTCTTCTAGTTTAAGAAAACATTTAGAACCTTAAGTGTGAAGAAATTCTGCTGCTCTGAATAGAAGGAACTTACTCTCATAGAAAACAAGGAACTAGTGGGAAATAAATTTGTTTATGGAGGATATAAAAAAGTGAAAAAATCAGAGAGGCCCAAGGAACCCAGGGGCAGAATAATGAACCCCAAAGGGGAAAACAGGAAATTGGAAGAAACTTACGAAAGTGTCAAACTGCAGAAAGCTGATTGGGGTGATAGAGTACCTGGGGTGTGAGATCAGCTTGTTTGATGTCAAGTTTGCAGACATGCGAATTCCCTGCCTTGGTTTGTGCTCTTCACACAGCTGTGTGTGCTGTCCTTCTTGGAGTCTTACAGGAGAACGTAACTAGAAAACACAGAAGGAAAGCACCTTGAGACAGCAGGAGTGGTCTTGGAGACATTCTCTATCTGATTCCACTAACAGATGACATGAGAAATTACCTCTACTAGCAGAAAAGACACTTGCTTTGCTTTTCTTGGAATACTTCATGCCAAATCACGGGATGATATTTTCCCTAGGAAGCCATCTCTATAGCTCCAGAGAATGCATTGTACTGATGCAGTAAATAGCATGTCTGGACAGAAACCAGCTTTTTAAAAATACCCAAGACATGTGTCTAAACTTCCTCTGCCCCTGAGGGAGACACTACGTACCTGGGTGGCATGGAGAGAAAGTGGAGCAAGGACAAGCGGGCTGACAACATGAGCTGAAGATAAAGGAAAACAAAACAGAATTCCAAAGCCAGCTAGGGATAGGAATAAACACAGAATCCAGAGAGCCTAAAGCTGAGAGTGAATAAGCACCAAATCCAGAGAGCCTAGAGCAATGTTAACACATTCATTTTTTCCACTCAGCTGTGGACTTGGGAACAAATATTGGTGGAGTATGTTGGACATTAAGCTATAGGAAGACCAAACAAGTTTGATGTTTATTTGGGTCAAGGCAGAAAGACAAAAGAAACTGATTGTAAGCTTAGGATAAATATCCATTAGATACATGCTCCTCTTCCTGTGTGGCACTTGACCTGCTTCTCCCCAGCTCTTCAATGCATGCCGATCTTAGGTGCCCATCATCTCTGGCCTCACTTTACTGCTGTAACACCTATCTGTTAGTTATGAACTCGTTGTTTATGTTCCCCTGCCCTGGCCAAATGTGTGCGTTGAAGCCCTATCCCTCTACATGTTGGTATTTGCAGATGGTGCCTTTGGAAGTTAATTAGGTTTAGAATAGATCATGAGGGAAGGGCCTTCTTGATGGGATTAATGTCCTTTCAAGCCATTGCTCCTTCTGCTGTGTAAGAACACAGTGGTGTAGGTGGCAGCGTGTAGGCTGGGGGCCGGGGGTCGGGGGAGGGCAGCCCTCTCCAGTGCCCAACTGTGAGAGCAGCCTGACCTCACTTCAGCCATCTAGCAAAGCAACATTCTATCATTTAGGTTACAAAACTGCAGAATTTTGTTGGGGTGGGCCTTAGCAGACTAAGGGTATGCATTTTTTGTTTTCCTCCTTATTGCCTATTCAGTAGATACCCTTTAAAGTAAAACTGACCGTCAATTTCTTGCTTAAAACATTTCATTGAAAGCAAAACAAAATCAAAGGCATAAACCTTTCATTGTCTTCCTTATATCCAAAGTGCCTATCCTTATTATATCCTAATTCTGTGATGAGACTTTTAAGGGCCTACATAGTTGGCTTTTGCCCATTGCTCTTAGATTTGATTTTGACACTTCACTTTCACATATCAGCCAAACTACTTCTTTATTTACTTACTTATTTTTGGAGAGGTAGAAAGAGAGGAGGGGAGGAGAGGAGAGGGAAGAGGAGAGGCAAAGAAGGGAGAGCAGGTTGATGGGGGGCATGCTTCACTACATTACTTCCCCTATGCCTGCACCTGCAGGGCTGGGCCAGGCCACAGTCAGGAGCTTGGAAGTCCCCCATGGGATTCAGGGAACCACCTACGTGAGGCATCACTGCTGCCTCCCAAGGTGCACCTGAGCAGGTAGCTGCACTCCAGAGGAGAGCTGAGCCACAAGCCCATGTACTCCTGTATGAATGTGGGCGTCACAAATGACATCTCGAGTGGTAGGCTGAATGCCTGTGCAAACTGTTGTTGAGGTTCTTTCTGTACCATGGTTTCTACAGATGATCATACGAAGTGACTTCTGCATTGCTAACATGCTTCCTTCTCTTCCCCTCTGTCCTTGCTCATCCTGCAGGTCTCAACTCCAGCAGAGCTTGCTCAGGAGGCTTTTTTTTTTTCCACCTCCAGATGATGTCCTCACTTCTCTCCCTACATGATGCTACAACCTGTTTTTCTCCGCTCCCCTTAACATTATCCTTGTTATTCTATTCATTTTGAATCTGTCTCCCCAGTTGGAAGGCAAATACCAGGAAAGAGCATCCCAGGTTTCTCCCTTTCACCATCATAGCCTTCCTTCTACCCATTTAAACTCACATCGAAAGCACTCTGTGTCCATTACATTAATGAAGGATCAAGGCTTGTCACAGCAGCCCTCTGTGGCCATCCGCTTGTCCAGCGTTGAGCCTGCTGATTCTGGGTGGCAGGTGTCTGCCTACTGCCCAGACCTCATTATCCCTGGGGTAGTAGCCTCCCAGAGTGGAGGCCCCTCTCTCTGCTCCCAGAGATGTTTGAAGACAGGAAGCAGAGCAGCATGAGCCTGATTCTAATACGGGGAAAGGGAATATATTGGCTCAGCTACAAAGTGGGGAAAACTTGATGTTGATTTGTGACGGAATTATCCAGCATGTTGAGAAATGCATTTATAAGTTCACAGGACTCAGAATCCATTGTCTTCCTTGCTTCTTAAAACAAATGGTTTAAAACGAATAGTTGTGAGCACACACAAAGAAAAGCTTCAATCAACTTGAATCATTAGTGGCAGAAAAGGCAAATTCAGGGAGAGGCCTTTGGCCGGGTGGTTAAGGCCCTGGCCAGAACTCTGCCGGGTAGAGCCTGTGTTTCCTACTGGAGGCTAGCTCTGCTCCCAACCCCCGCTTCATGCCAATACAGAGCCTGGGAGGCAGCAGTGACTTCTCTAGTTGGGTTCTTGCCACCCGCAAGGGAGAAACCTAGGTTTGCTGCCACCGTATGTTAATGGTTAATTTAACCATTTTTTTTAAAAGTCATTTTTTGGAAATGTGTCTTGCAGAGGAGAAATGACTAAGATGAAGAGGTTTGAAACCGTATCGCATGAAGAGGAGTTAGTGCAACTGGCAATGTTTACTCCTCCACAGAGAATGCTTAAAAGATGGAATCTGAAGGCTCTCTTCAGAGACTCTAGTTAATTCAGGAAGGCAGGCCAGGAGTTACTCTTTGTTGACTGTAGGGGGCGGAGCTGGCACCCAAGGTTGCAGGGAACTTTGGTTGGGCAAAGAAGGGACACTGTGACAACTCACATCCTCTGCCTGCTCACAGTGCCTGCCCTGGAGCTGAGAGTCTGATGTGCCTTATGGAGGGAGTTGTAGATCAAATTCATACTGATCATGGCAAGCGTCTCCTGGCGTCATTAACAAAGCCTTCATTTACTGACTGCTTATTAAATGACCTTATTTAATAGTTGCCCTGTTGATTGTTATTATCATATCATTACTGCTTTATAGCGCAGGCAATGAAGAGATTACTTTCCTGGGATCATTCTGGTTTACGTTACTGGCTTAAAATGAGCTGGACCCAGGCATCCTGCTACTAATACTGCCTCCTAAGTTACACATGTAATAAGATGCTAGATCAAGGCTGTTAATTAGAAATATAATGTGAGCGGGCTTGGTGGCGTGGCCTAGTGGCTAAGGTCCTCCCCTTGATCCCATATGACCGCTGGTTCTAATCCCGGCAGCTCCACTTCCTCTCTATCTCTCCTCCTCTCAGTATATCTGACTTTGTAATGAAAATAAAATAAATCTTTAAAAAAAAAAAAAAAGAAATATAATGTGAGCCACTAATGAGAATCACGTACATATGCTTACATTTTCTGGGAGCCATGTTAAAAAATGAAAAGAATTGTGAAATTAATCGTAATTATGTATATGTATAGAAATTAATTATAAATGTGTGTCTATATATATATACACACAATTAATTCTGCATTAAACCACGTGACCCAATACATCTGAATGGTTGCAGTGACATTTATTGAAATGGCGTGTTCCACATAAACACAACAGGCTATTTTCTGTGCTCTTTTTACACATATAGAATTTCTCAGCACTAGCCGCATACTTGTCCATGATTCAACACCTGTTTGTGGCTCTTGGCTGCAGAAGGGCAAATTAGCCCAGTTTTAACATTTAAATGTCCTGGGGTAGGGAGGTGGGTGGGGTGGAGGTGGTGGGGGTGGGAGGGCAAGGGTACGAGAGTGGAGGCGGAGTGGGCCTTCTAGGCCTGCCAGCTTAGTGTCGACTGCCTCCCTGCCAACAATCCGGGTTCTTTGCCAGATAGAAGGGGGTGCAGGGCAGCTCCTCGTGCCTGTTTGTGTGGAGCCAGCGTAGACACTTCTGAATTTGTGGTATTTCTCCTGCCACCTTCCAGCCCCTGTCATTCCCACTCCAGCCTGCTGGGCTGGGAGTTAACGCTGTGCTAGATTTCTGCGTTAAAAATGCTTCAAGAAGCTTGCATGAATTAGATACATTTTCCTAAATGCCAAACTGGGAGGTAGGACGTCTTGTTTCACGCACAATTATGCAAAAACGAGGGAGTCCCCGGCTCACTGGATCAGAAATAAATCCTGTGGTTTCATTGTGGGTCAGCCAACGCACAGGTGATGATGGAGGTGGGGGAAACCTTCAGCTGTGATTTCTGAAACGTCGTTCAAGGGCAGAGGCGCAGCGTCCAAGCCAACACAACCGCCTCTCCAAGTAGCTCTAACACAGCCCCCCGAAGTTTCCCTTGAAAAATCCCGAACCATTTGCCAAAAAATGAAAGCATATAAAAAGATTGCCACGCGCTCTGGGCCTCCCGGGGGTGGCGCTATGAGGGTGACGGAGTTAATTAGTGCCTGCAAAACGCCTGGTGTGAGCTCATCGAAGTCATGCCCCGCGCACACATAATATTTATAGCAAATGTGAGGCACGCACTGTGTGTGATATATCCCACTCTGTAAGGAGGGGGACTTCAAAAAGTCGTGGGCACCCCACCCCCACACCCGCGGGCAAGGCAAAGTGCAGTGGGCAGGCTGAGCGCCCGGGCGGGAGGCGAACGTGCCAACCACGCGTGTCCGGGCGCAGGTGCTGGGGGCGGCGGCAGCAGCTGCGGCGGCGGCAACTCCGCAGCGTCCGCTCGGTAGGAGAGTTCGCGACTGCTCTCGGGATGCCTTGCAGATGCAAAATGTGTCTCTGGCCAGCAGGAGGAAGGAAGAGGAAGTGAGAGCAGCAGCAGCCGGCGGCGCAGCAGCCGGACGACCCGGAGTGTAAGTGCGTGTTCTGGGCGAGCAGAAGCGGGTGAGGATGGGTACCGGGTAGAGCCCGCGCCACACACACTCACACACACCGCCGCGGCCCGGAACCTGGCTACAGACCTCCCTCCGCCCCCGGACCCGCTCTCCGTAGTCTTGGGTGCCCAGAGCTCTGGTATCTGGAAGCCTGGCCGCCGCCGCTGCTGTCCTGCGACCTCGGGCAGGTTTGTAAAGTTTGCTGGGCTGGCGCCGCGCCCCGGCTCGTTGACCTCAGCGCGGCCCGGAAAGGGGGGCTGGAGCTCGGGCTCAGGGGGAAGGCCCCCTGCCCTACTCTAGGGGACTCCGGACGCCGCGGAGACACTTTTGTTTCCTCCCTGAGGGCGCCGTGGCTCGGGCGGAGGTGGCCGCGGCGTCCGGCCGGGTGAGGGCTGCGGGCGCGTCCGGGGCACCCTGCAGTTGGGGAAGTCTGGGCAGAGCGGGCGGCGGGGCGGACCGAAGGAACACCCGGGGTGCGGGTGGCCGGCGCTGAGGCGCTGAGGCGCAGGGCCGGGGCCCGGGAATCCGCGGAGATATTTCCACCTGGGCGGGCTGGAGGGGGCGCCGACGCGCCTCGCGGCTGCCACTGAGGTGTTGGGGACCGCCGAGTGTGAGGCCAGGAGGTTAGAATCGGGAGCTCTGGGGTCGGAGACCCGGGAAGCTGCGAGAGAGACGGGTCTGGCGGCGGGGACTCCGGGGGTTTCTCAGGCGCCGGGCGATAGGAGGGAATCCCCCGGCGAACGCGCTCCTGGGCGGGGGAAGTGATGGGTTACTACCGGGCTGGGGGGCCACAGGGGCGCCAGAGGGCGGTGTGGGCAACGGGGAGCGCTGAAGGCTCCGGTTAGCAAGTACCCGCCACCTGGGGAGTTAGCTGAGGTCCCCGGGAAAGGCGTTCTTGGAGAGGTTGGGGTGGGGGGTCCGACTTCGATGGCGAACCCGGAATGGGAGAGGGGCCGCACCGGGCGCTCCTCTTCCCCAGAACCCTAGCGGAGAGGGGGCGGCCGCGGTCGCCCGAGTAGCAGTGAGGAAGAGGAAATAGAGAACTCAGCCGGCCCCGGGGGTGCGCTTGGTGTGTGGTGTTGAGAAGTCTGAGCTGTGCCGCTGGCGCGCGCGAGGTGGCGTGTGTGTGTGTGTGTGTGTGTGTGTGTGTGTGTGTGTGTGTGTGTACGTACGTGAGTGTCTGTGTTCTCGCTAGCGCCAAAGTGTGTGACTGCGAGGGACTAGGCCCCCAGTGGGCTTCCCGCCGAGTAACCGCCGAGGGGCCCTTTTGAAGTTGGCATCTGGTTGTTGATGACCAGACCTGCACCGACCTAAAGCTGCCGGGCTTAGCGCCTCCCTACCCCCTACCCCGTGGTGACCCGCAGTGAGGGCCTCTGGACAGCTCCTGGGACTCCCTGAGGGCAAGATTTTAGGATGCCTAGTGCAGCTGCTGCTTTAAGGTGAAGGCTTGGGAAACCTAAGACAGTAGTTTAAGTGTGTGCAGACTGGAGTACCCCCTGGTTGGCGCTGTCTGCGCTGTGGGCGACGGGGCAGGGGGAAGTAGATGGTACCTTGCAGGAATTTTTGGAAGGTGTTGTGTCTTTTAAGTACCAACTCTTGAGAGTCTGTTGGGGAACTCCGGGGATAGACAGTGCCCATATTCTCTTTATGGTTGCAAAGTTTGGCAGCAGTCAGGATTGAGGGCCTCTGTGGTCAGATTCTTCGCATTATCTCAACTCCAGGTCTGCTCTTCAAGGTTATTTCAAGGATTATTGTCACCCAGTTTATGTAACTGGGGGCTGTAAGTTAAAGGCTACATTTTTTGTAGGCAAGGGCAGACTTCTTTTTTTTTTTTATAGCCAACCTTTGACCCTTTTCTCTGTGTTATCGTTAACCCACCCCATGCTGTGGGCCCACTGCTTGGTGAGTTCAATCAAGATATGCACCAGAAGGAGTTCTCATACGAAGTAATTTGTCTGCAGCCAATAAGGAGAGCATGGGGAGTCATTTCCAGAGCTGTGGCAGCACTAGCAGGGGACATAGGTATTGTTGTTGTAGGGGAAAATGAGTACGGAAGATGGGATGTATTGTCATCCGTTGTAGGGTTGGCTACGTGTTCACACAGGAGCAGCTCAGGAGCATGCTCTGACGCAGGTTGCCTGTTCTGGTAATCAGGCTGGGGCCTCTCCTTGGGTGATGTCAGTATGCAGTGACACCAAGGGTGAGCTTTGGATACTTGCTCAGGTCTGGACCTTTCAGGGTGGCTGGGATGTGACTCTCCCTGGAATGCCATGAAAAACCGGAAAGGCAACTCTGGAGGACGTCAGGTGCTTTGGGTGGTCTTGAAATAGAGATGAGTCATGAAGAAGACTTTTGAATGGCTCTAGGCATTAGCTGGTGACACAATAGTACATTTCCTGTCCCTTACAGGCCCTGCTGAAGTGTTCCTCTGGCTTTCTTTTCTGCTTATGTTCAGTACTCAAGCTTTTTAAAATTGTTTTTGACAAACTAAATGGACTGGTAAATGCCTCAGTGCTAGCCTTCCTCAAGGGCAGAGAGCAAGAAGCTTGGTAGGTGTCAGGAGGGGCAGGCTCCATGGGGCAGCCCTCAAATAGTCTGGAGAAACTCAGGACCTGATTGGGTATGGGATGGCTGGTCCTAATGCTAGTGCTCTCCCCAACACACATACTTATTCTTTTACCTGTAGCCCCAGGGCCTTTGCATATGCTGTTTCTGTCACCATCACATGCCCAGATGGCTAACTTCCTTATTTTCCTTTAGGCCTCTGATGAACTGTCCACTTGCAGGAAGCCTTCCTGTGGCTTTGGGAAACAGCAACCATGCACCCTCTGATCTTACTCAGATTCCTCTCTTCTCACTCAGTACTCCCCAGCACGATATATTCATCTAACGTGTTTAACTGTCCGTCTTGCTCCTTAGAATGGAAATTCCACCAGGCTGTGACCTTATCTCGTTTACAGCTCCAGAGCCTAGATGGATTACTAGCTCATAAGTATTTGTTGCTCAATAAATATTTATTGACTGACTGAATTAGAGATGTCGATGTTGGGAGAGACCTATTGGAGAAACACACCAAGACCACGTGGCAGCCTCAGGAGCGAGTGAGAAGCCCTGGGCTGGGCTGGGGTTGGGTGGGCTGGGGGAAAGGCATTTTTTTATCGATCCTCTCCCGAGTTCTCAGCCATTCTTCTCCCCCACACAGACTCCTTCTTTGAGAATTCGTACTGAAGCAGGATTAGAGAGGCGATTCCTTGGGAGAGCAGAAAACCAGTAAGCTTTGTGGATAACACTGCAACTCCACACCCGGTGTTTTCATGACACTCCTCGGAGTAGGTCTTCTCAGAGCCAGGGTTGTTTTAGTTTTGGCCAAAGGAATACCATCCTTGGAGGAAGGACGTTAGTGTAAATCACGTGAGTTGGAAGCATTCATGATGTCTCATTCTGCTTTCCCAGAAGGTGGAAGTGAAGGTAAAGGAGAGGCAGTTACAAAGCTAGAAAGAGAAGTGTGGCGGCAGATGCAGGGGAGAAGTGAGACGAGCAATGCCCAGGAGAAAAACAAATGAAAGGGTTGGGGAGACAGTGGCTTCTCAAAGTGCTGTGAAGTCAGACGCGTTTATGAACTTGCAGTACTGCAGAGAAGCAGTTTACTCTCTTTGGCTGTTTGGTGTGAGTTGAGTGGGGCTAGGTGGGAAAGGCAGGCAGGGCTTTGAAGCTCTTGCCTAGAGGATGTGGCTGGGGTGGGGAGGGCCGGAGCTGGGCTGCAAGTGCACTTTGCTGACTGCATTGTTTTGCCTGGTGTTAAGGGTGGAGAGGTGGTCCTTGCTATGGAGGTAACGTGTCCTGCCCTGACCTAAGGATGGGTGCCATGAAGGTTTGTAACTGAAGTCTGAAAACCACTGTTTAATGCCCAAAGCCATCCAAGTGGATGGTTTGGTTTATTAAACTTGCTGATGAACTTGGAAAGGTGGGGGGATTTCTGAGCTGTCTGCCTCATGAAGGCTGAAGTGCTTGTTGCTGGTTGTGTAACTCAAGTTCTGCTTCTGGCTAGTGAACTGGACTAATGACTTTTCAAGCTGAAACAATGCACGAGGGGATCATGACAGCGATCTAGTAGGTCCACACCAGCAGTCTGAAACATGAAACAGAAGATGGTGGAAGGGGAAAAATCATGTTTTAAAAAAACAGATACTAAAAAAATCAAGCCAAACAAAACATGAAAAAAAAAAAAAAAAAAAACTTAAAAGCCACATACACACACATACCACACGCACACAAACATATTGAATTTTCAAGTTGAATGGGTCGCTCAATATTGGTTTGTTTATTTATTTGTGTATGTATGTAAAAACTGTTTTTTAGTAATTCCAGGGGCTTTAAGAGTCTGCCTTTTCAATCAGCTTGCCAGAGATTTCTTATGAAAGGAATCTGGTGGACCATAATTTAAGAGATACTTAACTCCCCTGGCCCCACCCGCTGTGCAGAATGACCTTGGTTTAATCCCCCTGTAAGAGATGCTGTTTCCAAATGTTGAGCCAGATGTGGTGCAGGCTTAAGTCTTTAGAAGGCTGCTTTATGTTGAAGGTGACAGTATGCTTGTCCCTGATGCCACCATCTCAGAGGAATTGGAAGCCCACATGAACTCTTGCGCTTGCCAAAAATATCTTGAGTGAAGTCCATTGCACAAACTGTTTCACACTAAGTTGTCCTGGAGTGCTTTTGAGATCTTTGGGAATTCACTGTGGTTGACTTTTCCTCGCCTGTTAGCATATGCATGGAGTTAGCGACATCCACAGATTGGCGACAGTTGTCGTATTCTGTGGTGGCAGTCATGCTGCTGTGGTGTGTGACTGTGTGTAGCATTCTCACTGGCCATCCAAAGAAGGTCCAAGGTTGAGAACTTCATTGTCCAAAAGGTGAGAAGGGTGAAGGCCAAAAACCAGGCATGGTGTGGCCCACGAAAGCCTCCCAGGATGCCAGCATAGCCTTTCCACGTTTCGTGAAGTCAGGCTGTGAGCTGCAGGCACCCACAGGTTACATGGTGAGTTCCCTGGGTGGTTTAGGCTGTTAGAGTGCTAGCAAGTAGAACCTTAGCTATCTAATCTATTTATCTATCTAAGAAGGGAGAAATTTTGTGATGTCTTCTCTCTTATTTATTTTTTTTTAATTTGTATTTAATTGGAAAGGCAAATTTACCGACAGGAAAGACACAGAGAGAAAGACCTTTCATCCACTGATTGATTCCTCAAATGGCCACGATGGCAGGAGCCTATCCGAAGCTAGGAGCCCGGAGCTTCTTCCGGGGCCTCCCATAGGAGCGCAGGGTCCCAAGGACTTGGACATCCCTCCAGTATTTTCCCATCCAGTAGGGAGCCAACTGGGAAGTGGAGCAGCCGGGACATGAACCATCACCCACGTGGGATGTCAGCTCTTGAAGGTGGAAGATTAGCCAATTAAGTCATCACACTGGCTCCAGACCTTAACTTCAGTGGTCAGAACAGAAGCCTGCCAGAACCATAGCATGATCTGTGATCACATCAGCTGCTTGTATGTTACAGCATTGTGTTCACTACCCTTTTTCTAAACAGGTACAACTTAAGCAGAATTTTGTCATTGGCCTACAGTGGGCTGAACAGTGAAGGAGTATAGGTGGGAGAAGGAATGCTAGCTCATCAAACAGAACTAGGCGCAGCAACAACCTGGCATAGTGCTGAGTAGAGAAATTAGTCACATGTATAAATAGAAGGAGATGATTCTTCGTGTTCTGATTTCCAGAATCTGAGCAAGATTATTATTGGAATCTCAATTTTAGGAATTGAAACTGTAGTTTTGGCTATTTTAGTTCTCACAGTTAATGTAGGGAACAAAATCTTTCTCAGCAGGAACACGAGTTGCTTGACTCTAGGTAGGGCTGCTTTATGCTGCGCGGGCTGCACTTCCGGATGGGGAGTGGCGGTGTGAGGGAGCGACGTTCAGGCCAGCGCTGACTGAGAATTATCGCTGGGGTGGGGGTGGGGGTGGGGGGGTTGAAGTCATAGGAACTTTGTGCCTTTGTCTTCACACGCTGACACTCTTCCACAGTGCCATTTTGGGAGTGATGGGGAATAACCGAGACAGGATTGATAACCCCTCTCATAAGCCTGGCTTAAAAAGATCAGGTGCCATGGGCAGGCATTTGGAGCATGGCTGTGAGCCTCAAACCCCCTATTCTCCCTTGTACAGATGCCTAGTTCTTCTGGATTCTCCTGGACTTGCCGGCTGCTGAGGCCAGGGTCCCCATGGTGAGCTATTCTGCAGACATTCAGGGAGACACTCCATGCCTGTACCTTGTTAGCAATGCCCTTGGATGTGGCCCCGGTTGCCATGGCTCCCAGAGATGTCCCTGCTACCTCTGAGACTGGTTCTGCAGCATTGATTCCTCCCTTGGGAGAGCTCATTCTCAAGTTAACCTTAGCCTAAAGAAGCAGTGGGTTTTTTTCCCTCTTGGTGACAGGATGCCCATCAATCAAGTTTGTGATACTGACGCATATGACCAGAATGCAGTTTATTAATATGAAATGCGAACCATCTTTGCCAAGGAGAATGGACACACATTCTCCAGCCAACACTTTTCCCCTCTCTGTGGATGAGTCACGGAGAAGGCAAAGGACAGGAACCGATTGGGTGGGAAATGGGTGTTTTCCTGCTTGTCATAACTTTTGCAACTTCTCCTGCTCCATAAATTTACACCAACTTAGGAAACCAGTGATGGGAGTCTGTTAACCAGGATTGTTTCTCCCTTGGGTGATGGCTGAGGCTGCTGCTGCTATTCTTTTGCTACTTGCAGGTTATTGCCCATTTTATTGACCTTTTATTTCATCCGGTGTCAGGAGCTATTGACGCTTCTCTTTTCTTGGCCGGGTGAGTCTTTGTTTTAAGGGAGTCATGTGCTCAGTGGGATATTTACAGATTTCCCTGGGCTCTCCTCACTGGATGCCAGTAGCAGTAGTCAGTGTGTGATGACCCAAAACGTTCCCATGCATTACCCCTCCACCCTGCAAGACGGCCCCCAGTTGGGAACCGCTGCTTTGTTAGACTAATTGTGTATTATCAGACTGTCTAGACTTTTGAGAGTGGTTTTAAGTGTCTCAGTTTCCTATTTCCTGGTTACTCCTTCTAGTCTAAGCTGGTGACTTCACGGACTGGACTGGGAGGCTTGTCTTTAGGTTCGTTTATTGCTTGTGTTTTCCAAGGTTCCTCTCTAGCTTCCTTCACACCTGCAATGCAGTTGTCTTCCTAATGCAAATGGTTTTTCCAGATTGAGTTTCATGTGTGTTTCTACCTGGGACTCTGATTGGAGGGTACTGCAACTGATATATTTATGTGCCTGCTTTCTATCAAGACGTTGAATTCTGACTTCTGGTGACTACATGAGGTGTAACTGGGATGTAGTAGGAGCAAGATAAATCACACAAGGAAGGTAGGTAACAACTCAGGATATTAATCTACTTGCTGTGAGTTTAACAGAGTGCCCGAGATTTGGTACTTAGAAATAAATAGTTTTATTCAGTTCATTTTGGAGATTGAAAATCCAAACAGCATGGAACTTTCTCTGATGAGGCCTCCTCCAAGCCCTCCCCCCAAAACAGAGCTGTGTCAGATCCTAGCATTACAGTGGAGCTCATGAAAATATCACACAGCCAGATAGGAAGTCAGAACTTGGGGTAGGGCTTCTGTTTGTTTTTAATGATGACCTGCTCTCCAGCAAATTAACTCAGGGTCTCCCAGGAACTGTCCCCTAATTACCTAAAGGACCTTCCTTCCACTGTATTCCACCTTGTCAAGGTCCCATCTTTTTCAACATCACCAGACTGTAAGCCACGCCTGGAGCACAGGGAGCCCCAAGGGGGACACTCAACATTTTTTTTAACTTCCATCATGAAGTTAATTGACATAGTATTGAGTAACCAATATGTTAGAATATGCAAGTTCTTAACTACATGCTGTAACTACTTCATTGACATCTTGATTTTAGATTATACACAACCGGCTGGTATACACCTGAAAATAGTTATAGGGTACTATTCAGCTGTCTCGTGTCTATTTTCATTTTTATATTTAGCAGCTTATAGTATTCAAGCATGATTTCTACAGAACTATGCGAATTTTAGGATAGTCCAAGCAGGCTTATAACTCTAACAAGTCATATGGTAACAATTGGGGAGCAGAACAGTTTTAGGAGAGGTGTGCAGAGAAATCTTCAATTCCTTAGTGAGGAGTAAGTTTGTGTCCTACCTAGTAAGGTATATGGGAGTTCAAGGTGACTGTTTCCTGTCTGTTCTAAGCTTTCCTTATTGGTCTATCTGATCTTTTTTATTTTTTTGGTGGCTCCAAAGTGACCCTGATGGTCATTGCAAGAGAGGGTGGGGGGCCAAAGTTGAAACTAAGTTAGGACACTCAACATCGTAAGCCCAAATCTGTCAGGTCTCAGGACCAAGGCAGTGTCTGCAAGGCAAGGGGTGACCTGGATGTAGCGCCTCCTCGCCTCCTTGGTTGCTGGCTAAATTCACCTTGGTTAGTCGGATAGTGATGGAGATGGAGATTCCGTTAGTGTGGCTGGGACTGGGCAGCAGGTTTTGCTCTATGTGAAATCCTTTCCTACAGCAACGGCTGTTAGATTTTTGTCCTAAGCTTGCCGCATCTATTTTCTTATGTAATTATCTGTCAACCTTTTATTTGCCTTCTCCATTCGGCTGCTGTTGTAGCCCAGAGCAGCACCTAGTGGCTTAAGTGACATGGAAAGCTTGCTGCGTTGTGAGCTCCCAAGGAAGCAGCCTTCTTCTAAGTCACTGGGCCTGCAGCTACCCTCCGCCCTTCCTTCCGTGCTTTGTGCCTTTTTATTTTTTTCAGTCTGAAAGTGCATCTCCAGTGCCAGTGTTGTGTGCTCTGGTGTGCAGTGCCTGAGCAGTACTGGATGAGCTATGTTTTTCCAGGCTGCTACACACAATTACCCTTAATTTTGAAGTGTAAGGCATTTCAAAATATTCTCTCTTTTGTTTTTTTCCCATGTTTTTGAGCTCTTTGAACCCAAATGTACAACCACATTTGGCTTTGCCCTTGGCCGTCATGTGGCATGTGGCTTGGGAGGTAGAGCTAGCAGAGGGGTTTTGGTCAAATTGCACATTTTTGGCTGAGTGAGGAGTAAATTCCAATAAAACTCGGTAAGCCTGGTTTTTCTTTGACTCCTGCCCACCCCAACACTGCCCTGTTTCCCTCAGTTCCTAGATTTTTGTAGTGGACCCATGCCCTAGTTATTCCAACTGTGAGCCACTTGCAAAGTGATGATCACTTATAAATTTGATTTGGCATTGTTTGGAACCAGCGGGGCAGTGGTTCTAAACAGCAAGTGTGTTTGTGTGTATGTGAGAAATAGACACACATGCACACTCGCAGTGTCATCATATAGCTCTCCTTATCATGGAAGAGTCTTGGAATCAAAGAGACAGTTCTGTCAGCTGCAAAATCCTGTTTTCACCACTGCTTGTCATTTTCATAGCAGTGTCAACACCAAATGCAGTAAATCAAAACTTTTGCTCAAGGAGTGACTATGTTTCTATCATGCCTAGACTTATTGGAACCATTTTCTGATAATGTCCAGTCTTCAGTGAAGACTTTTGAGAAACATTTGCTTAAATTTCTGTGATAGAAACTCAATAAAGCTTTCTGTATTATTTAAAAGGAAAAGTGGGACTTACGTTTACAATGCACAGGAATATTTTCAATTTGTGTGATTACTGAGCTTTTAGCCCCTTTGACGATGCTTCATTCATTCATTCGTTCATTTGCTCACTCATTCATTCAGCAGCCCTTTTGACTATATTTCCATCCTGCAGTTAGGGTGTTCCGTGGTGGAGTCTTGGTAGGGCAGCCTGTATCAGAGGTTAAGAATAGCCATATGGAGGCAGATAAAGGCTGAGTATCTGTGGGTCCCAGAGGGAGGAGCTCACAGATGAATTCACGTTGGTGGAAGGTCTAGGATGCAGATTGTTAAAAGAAAAAACATGTTATATCCAGAAGAAATGGCAATCAGTGTGATGCAGGGGAGTTTGGAGAGAGCCCTGTGTCAGTAGGCCCTGCTGGGACCTTGGAGTTTGGATTAGTTAGAAATTGAAGGATTCTGTGCAAGAAAAAGATGCATTCAGGGTTCCGTAAGAACCTTAAGTCCCGAGGCAACATGGAGACCAGATTAGATAGTGCAGCAGGGGAGAAGTGTCAGGGGGAGAGGGTACTGCTGGCTTCTGCCTTCTAGGCTTAACCAAATAAACACCCGTTTTGGGTTAGATGAATAAATAAAGCAGTGAGTTTGTTAGGCTGATGTAACTTGAAGACAGGTTGGCCCGCCCCCACCTTTCTCCTTCACCCCAAGCTGGAGGGCAGTCAGGGCCTGGGCACAGGCAAAGGAAAGCAGGGTGTGATCACCATGCTTGCATACAGACGTTGCCCAAACCTGAAGTGTTTGAGGACCCGCTGAATTTAGGAAAACAAAAAGAAGGAATCATTGAGGTTTAGAGTTAAATGAAGAAACTATGCATGGACTTTAATTTTTTTCACCAAAATAATTTTTTTTAATTCTACTTTTTTTCCATTAGCCTAAAAACATTTCTTATTTATCTTTTCTTAACCTTTTATTTATTTGTTTTTAAGGATCTCAAAGGCAGATGGAGTGAGAGACAGACGGAGAGAGAGAAAGATATTTTATCCACTGGTTTATTTCTCAGATGGCCACAATAAGCCAGGTTTAGCCTGAGTTAAAGTGAGGTGCCAGGAACTCCATCCAGATCTCACTTATGGGTGGCAGGGGCCCAAGATCTTGGGCCATCTTCCTCTGTCCTCATTAGCAAGTAGCTGGATCAGAAGTGAGGTTGCTTGGCCTGTCATGGTAGCCAAGTGGTCAAAGTTTTCACCTTGCAAGCACCAGGATCCCATTTGCGTGCCAGTTATATCTGTTATGGGATGCTGCAATAGAAGCAGTGACTTAACCCACTCCATTACAGTGTTGGTCTCATTTTAATTTATTTTGCTTATTTGAGCCAGAGTAGAAATGGGAGAAGGTGAGGGAGAGAAAGAAAGGGGAGGAGTCCCATTCATGTGCAGGTTCACTCTGGCCCAAAGATGGACTCGACGAAAGCCAGGAGTCTCAAACTTGATCCAGTCTCATAAATGGTTGTCAAGGATCCAGTTGCCAAAACCTTTACTTGCCGCCTTCCTGCATGCGCATTAGCAGAAAGCCGGAATTGAGAGTGGAATTAGGACCTGAGCTCATATTTAGGATGAATTCTATATAGGATGTAAGTGTCCCAAGCCATGTTTTAAACTCTGTGCCAGACAGACACAAACTTCTTTAAGCATCCTTATACCTTTTAATTGATGGTTTAAGTCTCCTTTTGGGTAATTTGGGGGAAAGTTGACCATCTTTTTTTAATGTCAATTTTTGTGCTTTTCAAATGGAAGTGTTATGCCCCTATTTCTTGAAGTTGCTGAGATATGATGAGATGTGATAATGGTGGAAAGTGGGATACCTTAAATGCATTGGATTGGATTTACAATTAATGTTGATGCTACTAGTAATTCAGTAGTTTCTATTTAGTTTTTTTCTTTATTCTAATATCTTGCCAATGTCATTTAAACACACACATTTATTGTTTCATTTATTTAAATGACCTCTAATTCCTCCTAAGCCCTTGACTACATTGTTAGTTTGCTTCAAGAATATAGAAGCAGAGAGCTGAAATACGGGTTGGAATAAATAATTATTATTCTGAATTTTAAAAACCGACATAATCATATTAGCTCTTTGGTGCTTTCAACGAAAAGCCTTTGTAAATAGATATCTATCCCCAGTGAAATTCCAGCTAATGCAGGATTTCCTTGTTTCTACTTATCTTTATTTTACATTGTGGGGAGAGAATGGATATTCTGGACTTGGGGGACGCTTTCCTTTTCCCAGTTGTCTCCTTTCTGGGGCTCTCCATCCTTGTCCAGGCCTGAATAACAGCCCTGTGTGCAGCAGTAAGGGTGGAGGAGCCATCAGCAGGAGTGAAGTCAGTTAAGCTGGCTTCCAGATAATCATGTAGCATGTAAAGGAAACCCACAGGTTGCAGTAACACTTTGTAAATGTCTGCTTTTGAGTCATTTGGGACCTTCCTGAAAGCAGGGGACTGTTGAAACATTCATTGACAGGCTCTTCTTTCATGGGAGCCAGTTCAGTGGACTGTGAGGATACAAATTAAAAAATAAGAGGAGGATAATGACAGACTCAAGTGCACAGACCCGGTACAGCTCTGTTGACTCAGCGTATTAATTAGCCAGCCTTCAGGCATGTCCAGGGTTGGACCGTTCGTTTGATGGCCACTGATAGAGAAGCCACCTGTTTGCATCTGTGTGCATTCTTCCTGGCTATAGCCAGTTTGCTTGGGTAGCTTTTCTACTGAATGCTCCTCCTGGAGAGCAGCACATAGCTTAGTAGGTCACCAACTCCTTGGTAGTAGCTCGTATACACACAAAACGGACTCTTTTCTCCATGAGTCTGTCAGGTGTAGCTCTAAGTAGAATCCCATGTGGTATGTATGTATAAAGATCCTGAGATGAAGTAAAGATTCACAGTCACTGGATAATTATATTCACACCAAAGTACTTTAAAGGTGAATTCAGACCTGTTAACTCACCCATTTTACAAATGAGGGATCTTAGATGTCAGAGAATTTGGCTGTCCAAATTCATGAGGATTCCAAGTCAAGCCGTTTGGTTTGCTGCGTACCATATAATACACTTGGCCTGTGCCAGATTTCCATTAACACATGGGGCTCATTGCTGCCTCTTTTGAACCTGTTCATTGGAGTACTGAGCTTAGTGGGCCACGTTCTGTGGTGGAGAAAGAGCTGCTCCTCAGCAAACTGCTGCCCCGGCTGTGACTGGCTGCCTGCAGGTGGCAGAGGGGAGGACACTGTGGCAAGTCAGTTCTCTGACCTGCTCCATGAGCCACTGTTGCTCTGCAATGGACATGGCCTAGTATTGTTGGCTGACTTGTTTCAGGCCATTCTGTAAGTGATCAGATGAACTGCCAGCAAATCGAGCCTATGAAAACATGTGGTGAAGCAGACTGAGATTTGGTACCTGGTGCTAAGAATGATAAGGCTTGTGAGGGTGTGTAGAATATTAGAAGTCATCACAAAATTGAGTTTATATTTTAGGATGCTGTATCCTTTAGATGATCAACAGGCTACTCCTGTAAGGCCTGGAGAAGGCGCATCATAGCAATGCTAGTGTTGACTTTCATTTTTCTTTCATGTAGAAGAGAGTTGGGCCCATGCTTTTAAGTCTTAAGTACGAAAGAGCGCATCTAAGAGGGGAGGTGATGGCAGTGAAGGACTTTAGTTCTCAGATGTTGGAAAGCTGTTAGGGTCCACAATTTTCAGTAGGGGGGTTAGAGTCTATTTTAAATGTTCAGTTGCTATTCTTGGTTTATTCTTGCCTCCACATTTGATTTGGAGCACCTGCTGTGCACCTTGTGGTATGCTGGACATACAGAAACTTTCAGCTTCCAATCCTTGAAAAGGAGTAAATTTGATCCTGCTTTTATGGGCTGAACATTAATCAAAGAATGCTCCACATGCATGTGGCGTTTTAAACTGTGCTGATGGGAGGGAGGGGGAAAGGAACTAATGTAAGGAGGACATACAAAGGGGGATTAATGCACTTGGGAGGTCCAGAAAGAGAAAGAAAAGCCTTTAGTATGGAACGGCAAGGTGTCCTTGCCTGTGAAGGTCGCATGGAATGCCAACCTTGGATGTTGTAGGAGCTAAAGAATGGAGGACCTGGAACAAGGACCACACCAATCTTGGGTTGGACTGAGGAAACACGGATGGAAACTGCTGCTCTGGGCCTGCATTAAAAGAGAGACAGCACTGGGCATTGGGCCTGGCTGTTAAACGCCACCCTCCCACCTCAGCGTGCCTGGGTTCGCTGTCCAACTCCGAGTCCTGACTAACTTCCCACAAATGTGGACAGTCTTAGGCAGAGGTGATGGCTTGGATGACTGAGTTTCTGCCGCCTGCAAGGGAGACCTGCATTGAGTTCCTGGTTCCTGTCTTGTCTTAGCACAGTCCTGGTGGCAGTGGGCATCTGGTGAATGAACCAGTGGATGGAAACTTTCTCTCTTTTTCTCTGCTTCTCAAATATAGAAATAAACTTAAAAGAGCTGTAAGAAGCCACTGAATTGCTTTACCCAAGGGAGCTACAGGATCAGATTTATGCTCTGAAGGAAATCTTCCTAGCTCCATTGTGTGAATTTTACATCATTTAAAAGCGGTTCACAATATGACTGTGTTGTTGCTACTTTTGGGATTCAGCAATTTCTAGAAGAATCAATTCAGCCACTAAGATCTCCTTGAAAACTTAAGCAGCAATTTAAATAAGTGATTTAGCACGGGTCTCACCAGCACTTCACAAGGATGAAGCACCCAGTTCTGTGATTCTCAGACTTCTAAAGGCCACCCAGCTGTGTCCACGGAGGAGGCTGAGCTTTCGCCACTCCACCATGTGCTTCTCATGCAAAGGGGCCCGGGGCTCCACTTGGAGAAGCATCATCAGAGAGAGTGGAAAGGAGAGGAGAATCGTACACCTCGGGGCAGAGTCTACTCAGGTAACCTGCAGGGGGCTGCCATCTCTTGATTGCCCCCGTTTGAACCTGAACCTGATCCTCCAAGGCAAGAGGGATTTTCTCCCAGTGCATCTCAGATGGATTTTAAATCCTTTGAGTTTCCTCTAATTTATTTTCTAATCCTTCCACAGGCAGTTCTTTCACTCTCTGTTTCCCTGATATTTTGCTTTTCATTTTGTCGGCGTGTGGGGAGGCACTTCGTCCCTGAGTCCTGGATGAGCTTACAGGGCCAGGGTCATGAGGCAGTTAAGAGGGGGGAGGTGAGAGGCTCCTCTGTGGGTTTGGCCTATTTTGCTTTCTGGAGCTGGAGACTGAGGTTGCTGTCCAAGGGAGAAATCAGTCTACAATTACTTCAGCTGGGAGTTGTTTTCAGAGATGAAGAGAATTCACTCTGGGGGGAGTTGTCTCTTGTAGCTCTTGGTGCCCATCTTCCAGTATGCTCAGAAAGTTGCCTGTGGGGAGAAGGGACATATGGCTGTTCTCCAGTGAGTGACTGTAAAAGCCCACAATTGCTACTTGGGTCAGCATTTGGTACAGTGGTTAAGACACACATTGGCGTGTCCACATTGCATATTGGAGTGTCTGATTTTGAGTCATGGTTTGGGTTCTGATGCTAGTTTCCTGCTAATGCATACCGTAAGAGGCAGCAGGTGGGGCCCAGCGCAGTGGCCTAGCTGCTGAAGTCCTCACCATGAATGTGTGGGATCCCATATGGGCACCGGTTCTAACCCTGGCAGCCCCGCTTCCCATCCAGCTCCCTGCCTGTGGCCTGGGAAAGCAGTCGAAGACGGCCCAACACCTTGGGACTCTGCACCCACATGGGAGACCCGGAAGAGGCTCCTGACTTTGGATCGGCTCAGCTCCAGCCGTTGGGATCACTTGGGGAGTGAATCATCGGATGGAAGATCTTCCTCTCTGTATATCTGACTTGCAATAAAAATAAATAAATCTTTAAATTAAAAAAAAAAGAGGCAGTAGGTAAGGCTGAAATAGTTGGATGCCTGTCACCCACACGGGAGACCTGGTTTGAGTTTCAGGCTTCTGGCTTCAGCCTAGCTCAGGTCTCCTGGATATTGTAGTAATTTGGAGAGAGTACCTGCAGAGAGAAGGTCTCTGCATGTCTGCCTTTCTGACTTTTAAATAAAACAAACAATCTGTAAAATCAAAGAAGTGAAAAATTTTTAAAAAAAGAAGCTTTCTGACTTTGGTGAAATAAGTTAAAATGCACCTCAGAGCAAAGGCCAAGCAGAGAAGTCCCAGGAGAGCACTGGGCAGTTCCCTGGGTTGAAAGAGAGGTGTTGCAGCCTCCTCTTTGTGGAGGACCTGTTCTGGCTGCTCGCCTGAAACAGCTGCTGCTCGCCTTCTCTGGGAGCTCTCCGGGACTCCCTTGCACCCACTGCCTGGCACGTGAAGGGCTTCCCTGAGCTGGTGCTGTTTGTGCTGTGTTGCACCCTGTCTCCTGCCTCTTGCCTTCACTAATCAGGGGCACTTCAGGCAGATGTTCTCATGTGGAGGTATTCAGTGGATGTAGAATGGAGCAGAGCATTGAGCCTTACAGATGAGGCTGTGTCCTTCTCACAGGCTCTTCGGAGGAATCTGTGTGATGGCTGCTTGCGTTAGACCTGCAGGGACACTCCTTGCAGGGATGCCTGTCCCCAGCTTGGCACAACACTGGCCCAGCCTGGGGTCCCTGCATCTGAGGAGCTTCTAGATGTGGGCCACAGGGAGTAGCAGATGAGGGGAGGTAGATGGCATTGGTCTCATGCCGAGGAGGCCTTGGTCACGGCCTCAGTGTCACTGCACTGCACTGACACTGGGAGGAATCCAGCATTCTGTCATTGCATGGCCATCTGCAAGGGAGTCATTACTCGTGTGTCTACTTAGAATTCTCTCCTGGTCATCAAGGAGCCTACAGGACACACACATTGGGAGAACATAGAAAATAGTCTTGGATTAGCTCCATGGCTTCCATTCCCTTTGTTCCTCATCCTCAGGACAGCCAGAGTTGAAGTGAGAGTTTCTGTTCATTTCTTCTTTCCCCTTCAGGCATCCATGACACACACACTCAAGTGGTTGGGATCTTCGCCATGTGTGTGGTTACCCACACTTCATTGATTACCATCTGAGAGCACCGTGGCCTTGATCATTTGCAGTTCTGGGCTGTAATTGCATATTATTTTTCTAGCAGCTATTGGGGGTTTCAGCTCACAACTGAAACTTGATAGTGGCTTGGCTCTTCCTTTCTGGAACGATTTTTTCCTGATGTTTGAGTGCTGGACTGAGCCATTTCTATTCAGCCAAGTAGCACACATAACACCAAACTTCAGTGGTCTGAGTTCTCTGCCAGGGCCAAAAAGTGGAGGGGAGCTTGTTCAGGCATTTGGAACCATGTTCTCTTACCTTCCACTCCTGCTTTCTCCCTCAATAAAATCACCAAACAACCCTTTGTTTCCCCATTGTGGGATCCTGCCAGTGGCTAGTTGTCAGGTCCCATTACGCATTCTGGAACTTTGGAAGGATCCACAGGATGGGATGGGAACCCACTGGGCCCTTTGGGAGATGAATCTGAACTAAAACTTCACAGATTGTTGGGTCCAGAATTTATCCCACCGCCTTGAACAGAGGCATTCCAGAGGAGATAATGCAAAAGCAAAGGAACTTTATTGCTAACACGCTAGGGTCCAAGTCTATCCAATGCAGTGGAGTCATGACAAGGACCCTGACCATACGTTTCATATAGTTCATATAGGGTTTTGGCTGCAATTCTAGGAATGAGCCATTGATTCTACAAACAGGCATTGGCAAGATTGTAATTGGTCAGTTTCTATCATTTATGACCACTCTGGTGATCGGTCTCTCTTATCTGTGCCCACCCCAATGGTCAGCCTCTGTTGTCACGACCACCTGATGACTAGGGACCTTTCAAGTCTCCTCTGATTGGTCAGCTCTGTCTAGAATGTGTTTCAGCCCACTTTGGGGAATAGGGTGCCTCAATTCTAGGGACTGAAACTTAGGCCTAGCCTGTCCGAGGCCTGCCCGAGGCCTGCCCAAGACCTGTCATGGGTTTACCTTGGTTCCCCTTGTAGCAAGCAAAGCTGTGGTAACAGAAGCCAAACTTAGCGATCAGCTTAGCAATTGATCAATCAGCCTCATTCTAACATCATTCATCCTATGTTTTAATTACCTTTACTTATCCAACCCTCTACTAATTGCTGTCTCTTAACACCTACATGTTCAATTACTTTATTACTAGTTACTTATTTAATGCTATCCCTTGACCTTAATCTCTATAATCACCTAATGCTATCTTTTTAACACTTACATATTTCTGCCATTAACTTAGCTTTATTTTCTTTATTGCTAAACATTCACTTATTATTAAACTATTTTGGTTTTTTTTAGATTTATTTATTTTATTAGAAAGGCAGATGTACAGAAAGGAGGAGAGACAGAGAGGAAGATCTTCCGTCCAATGATTTGCCGCAACAGCCGGTGCTCGCCGATCCAA